>NC_066582.1:344140691-344763812 GCF_024323335.1 Lathyrus oleraceus | reverse complement strand
GTGATGGATCCTAGGGTTTTCCCTCTATCTTAAGTTCTTGATATATGTTAGCGATGGTCTATGGAACGTAAATAAAATCTCAAACCAATATTTTTTTATTATTTCTAAAATTACCCATCTTTGAACTTGAGTTTGAGTTTCAATTGATTACATATAAGGTAATGGCAAATCAAGAAGCACTATATATTACAATTAATATAAACCATGCATAAAAAGTAGTTAAATAACTAACTGTAGAGGGATCAAAAATTTCAAGAAACTAATTATCATTTTGAAACTTGAATTACACATATTGGATTCGATAAATTAATATGTTGATATTCAATATTTAGAATTTTTTATTTATATAAATAAATCTTTAAATTTTTTTTAAACAGATATATACAATTAAAATCAAGATAAAGAAAGTTCTAATCAATTCAAATTCAACAAAACTAAAAATTATAAGGGATAGAAATTAAACTAAATTCAAAACACATAACTATCCATAAAGAAGTCTTTTACAATTAATTTATTCAAAATTATTATCAGAACCATGAACACAATACAAATGACACACTCGAAGTATTTTCAACAATGAAAAAACGATTAATACCGGACGCTGAAGTACTGGATCCTAGGATTTTGTCTCTAACCTAAATTCTTGATATATGCTAGTGATGGATCCTAGGGTTTTCCCTCTATCTTTAGTTCTTGATATATGTTATGGTCTATGGAACGTAAATAAAATCTCAAACCAATATTATTTTATTATTTCTAAAATTACCCATCTTTGAACTTGAGTTTGAGTTTCAATTGATTACATATAAGGTAATGGCAAATCAAGAAGCACTATATATTACAATTAAGATAAACCATTCACAAAAAGCAGCTAAATAACTAACTGCAGAGGCATCGAAAATTTCAAGAAACTAATTATCATTTTGAAACTTTATGCAACACATATTTGATTCGATAAATTAATATGTTGATTTTCAATATCACATAGAATTTTTTATTTATATAAATAAATCTTTAAAAAAATTTTAAACAGATATATAATGAAAATCAAGATAAAGAAAGTTCTAATCAATTCAAATTAAACAAAACTAAAAATTATAAGGGATAGAAATTAAACTAAATTCAAAACACATAACTATCCATAAAGAAGTCTTTTACAATTAATTTATTCAAAATTATTATCAGAACCATGAACAGAATACAAATGACACACTGGAAGTATTTTCCAACAATGAGAAAACAATTAATACCGGACGCATAAGTACTGGATCCTCGGAGTTTGTCTCTAACCTAAATTCTTGATATATGCTAGTGATGGATCCTAGGGTTTTCCCTCTATCTTAAGTTCTTGATATATGTTAGCGATGGTCTATGGAACGTAAATAAAATCTCAAACCAATTTTTTTTATTATTTCTAAAATTACCCATCTTTGAACTTGAGTTTGAGTTTCAATTGATTACATATAAGGTAATGGCAAATCAAGAAGCACTATATATTACAATTAATATAAACCATGCATAAAAAGTAGTTAAATAACTAACTGCAGAGCCATCGAAAATTTCAAGAAAGTAATTATCATTTTGAAACTTGAATTACACATATTGGATTCGATAAATTAATATGTTGATATTCAATATTTAGAATTTTTTATTTATATAAATAAATCTTTAAAATTTTTTTAAACAGATATATACAATTAAAATCAAGATAAAGAAAGTTCTAATCAATTCAAATTAAGCAAAACTAAAAATTATAAGGGATAGAAATTAAACTAAATTCAAAACACATAACTATCCATAAAGAAGTCTTTTACAATTAATTTATTCAAAATTATTATCAGAACCATGAACACAATACAAATGACACACTCGAAGTATTTTCAACAATGAGAAAACGATTAATACCGGACGCTGAAGTACTGGATCCTAGGATTTTGTCTCTAACCTAGATTCTTGATATATGCTAGTGATGGATCCTACGGTTTTCCCTATATCTTTAGTTCTTCACATATGTTAGTGATGGTCTATGGTACGTAAATAAAATCTCAAACCAATATTTTTTTATTATTTCTAAAATTACCCATCTTTGAAATTGAGTTTGAGTTTCAATTGATTACATATAAGGTAATGGCAAATCAAGAAGCACTATATATTACAATTAAGATAAACCATTCACAAAAAGCAGCTAAATAACTAACTGCAGAGGCATCGAAAATTTCAAGAAACTAATTATCATTTTGAAACTTTACGCAACACATATTTGATTCGATAAATTAATATGTTGATTTTCAATATCACATAGAATTTTTTATTTATATAGATAAATCTTTAAATTTTTTTTAAACAGATATATAATGAAAATCAAGATAAAGAAAGTTCTAATCAATTCAAATTAAACAAAACTAAAAATTATAAGGGATAGAAATTAAATTAAATTCAAAACACATAACTATCCATAAAGAAGTCTTTTACAATTAAATTATTCAAAATTATTATCAGAACCATGAACACAATACAAATGACACACTGGAAGTATTTTCCAACAATGAGAAAACGATTAATACCGGACGCTGAAGTATTCGATCCTAGGATTTTGTCTCTAACCTAAATTCTTGATATATGCTAGTAATGGATCCTAGGGTTTTCCCTCTATCTTAAGTTCTTGATATATGTTAGTGATGGTCTATGGAACGTAAATAAAATCTCAAACCAATATTTTTTTATTATTTCTAAAATTACCCATCTTTGAATTTGAGTTTGAGTTTCAATTGATTACATATAAGGTAATAGCAAATAAAGAAGCACTATATATTACAATTAAGATAAACCATTCACAAAAAGCAGCTAAATAACTAACTGCAGAGGCATCGAAAATTTCAAGAAACTAATTATCATTTTGAAACTTTATGCAACACATATTTGATTCGATAAATTAATATGTTGATTTTCAATATCACATAGAATTTTTTATTTATATAAATAAATCTTTAAAATTTTTTTAAACAGATATATAATGAAAATCAAGATAAAGAAAGTTCTAATCAATTCAAATTAAACAAAACTATAAATTATAAGGGATAGAAATTAAACTAAATTCAAAACACACAACTATCCATAAAGAAGTCTTTTACAATTAATTTATTCAAAATTATTATCAGAACCATGAACACAATACAAATGACACAATGGAAGTATTTTCAAACAATGAGAAAACGATTAATACCGGACGCATAAGTACTGGATCCTCGGAGTTTGTCTCTAACCTAAATTCTTGATATATGCTAGTGATGGATCCTAGGGTTTTCCCTCTATTTTAAGTTCTTGATATATGTTATGGTCTACGGAACGTAAATAAAATCTCAAACCAATATTTTTTTATTATTTCTAAAATTACCCATCTTTGAACTTGAGTTTAAGTATCAATTGATTACATATAAGGTAATGGCAAATCAAGAAGCACTATATATTACAATTAATATAAACCATGCATAAAAAGCAGCTAAATAACTAACTGCAGAGGCATCGAAAATTTCAAGAAACTAATTATCATTTTGAAGCTTTAATTACACATATTGGATTCGATAAATTAATATGTTGATATTCAATATTTATAATTTTTTATTTATATAAATAAATCTTTAAATTTTTGTTAAACAGATATATACAATTAAAATCAAGATAAAGGAAGTTCTAATCAATTCAAATTAAGAAAAGAGAAGGAAATGAGGTTTCCAATGGGATAATGTGCCACTAAAGCAAATGGGTTTGTGGCGCCCATTACCCAAAGGATGTGGCGCTCGCCACATTGGGCCAAAAGAAAGGTGGCGTCCGCCACCAACCCTTGAAAAGTGGTGGGCGGTTACTACAAAAGTGGCGCTCGCCACTCATCATGGGTTTAGGGTTGTGGCAACCACCACAACCGAGTCTCCCCACTTTTCCTACTTTTTCTCCACTCTTTTAGCCACGGTTTCCACTACTCTTTCTACAATTGAGGAATGTGAAAAGGATATAAAAAGGGGACCATTCAGACTCGCCGGGCTCTCTCCTCTCTTCTTCCAGTTTTTAGTTGACGCTTAATTATTTTCAACATTATTTTTCTTTTAGTTTTCAAGGAAGTTTCTTACCGTTTTAGAAGTGATACTTTCTCCACATCGGGGACTATTACGGTTTATTATTTTTCACGCATTTGGGATTCAATTGTAAGGGGTATTCATTGCCAAAGCCTGCCGAAATTATTTAATCGAAGATTCAAGATTCAATTCCAGTTCTTAAATTGCAATCCAGGTTTACTATTGTTTACTGTTTTATTTATTTATGCCTTACTGTATGTTTAATTCCCCAATTTCCATGTCTGTCACCGGATCTATGTCCGGCTAAACCTTAGGTATCGGTATGTAAAGACCGTCGAAACGACGGGATTCAATAAATGATTGGTGTTAGTTTTTATTAAAACTTATTTTTCTGGTTTTAGTTTCTTAATTTAATCAAACTGTTTTTCGTACGAGAGTACAAAACAAACAAAGGTTACGGTCAACAAGAACAAGAGTTTGAGATTTTAACCAGATAGCTGAAACTAGGCATTAATCGTAAACACAGCAAGAGCGCTTTAGGATTAATTAGACTTTATCTATATTCAAAAAAATACTTTTAAATTCAAAATGAGACCGCGAGATCCAAGCATTCTGGTTTAGGAGTATGGTCAGAATCAATAAAAATGAGAGTTTGAGACTAAGTCCTTTCTATAAATAATTTCTACTAAAGAGTATTTTAACCAATAAGATTAAACCAACTATCTATCGAATCCCCGAGGTTTAATGTATTACATACCGATATCCCCTATATCTTATATCTTTATCTTTATTCTATTTCATAGTAATTTCTCTTCATCCCTCCAATCTTAGAACAATCATTCGCCTTAGATTTACATAGTAACTTTAGACCATGATACGTTCGATTATTAATCCTTGTGGGTTCGATAATCTTTAAAACTACGCGATAGGATAGTGCACTTGCAGTCACGATTCACATAGACTTACCAAAGTCGCGATCATGAATCAGATCCGATTATCTCTGCCTTGGAATTGGTTTATTTCACAATTTCCATGAAGAATTTGTTGATTATTGAGGAATATGATGATCTTGGTCATAGCAATCCCAGCAATTTGCTTAGATCGCCATATAGAGTTTTATCTCTTGTGTCCCCTGACAGAGTTCATCTTCTGACATGAAGATCCCTTGTTCCCTACAGTATTGGATTCTGAGCAGTATTTATTTTGTCCCCTGCAGGGTTGTCCCCCATGGTGTTGACCTAACATTCCCCGCAGTGTTGAGAGTTTTGATCCTCAGCATATCTTTTCTCTATCCTCGACATGTTTGGTTGATTATCCTTCAACAAGTTCTCTCTCTCCCCGTAGAGTTTGCTGTGATCGATTGGAAGCATATTCTCCATGACTTTCTCAGCCATAGTTTATTTGTTCAGAGCTGGATGATTTAATTTCGTCCCTAGCATTTTTTCCAGTTGGTATTTCCATCTTGTTGTGATTAGCCGAGTGTTGTAGCAGTGATTCAAGTCTTTTTTATTTGTATCCTTTGCGTTGTTTGTCAGCATAATCATAAATCATATACATGCATATTCATGCATAAAACACGGCATCATATATTTCAGTATACATCTTATCGCATTTTATTCTTTATTTTGATCCCCAACTTCGGTGATATCATTTACCTATGCATATTTTGTGTATCTGTCCTCCTTCAATTGTAGAGTGTCAGCCCCTTAAACAGAAAGAGTTTAACCTTTCTCGTTTCCCCACTTAGTTATTTCCTCGTGGATGATTATTTTTTCAGTCTCCTCCCTAGTTAATCATCTGGATGAAACCACTCCTCTTGAGTTATGTCCTCATTGGGTTGAGTCTTCGTTTGACTGTTTCTTTGTAGTCATTACCTAGATAGATATTTTGGTCCCCTAAGAGTCAATTACCCAGTAACTGGTAATATTCTTCTCGATTCTTGAGTACTTTAATTTTTCCCAATACCCGGTAAAATGTAATCTACTTCCTTTGCTTTCCCCGACGGATTCGATTTCACGTTTTCCACAGGTAGTCTATCCTTGATATGATCACTTTAACCGGTGACATATATTCTTTCTTTTATGGTTTTCTAAAGGTAGTGGTAATCCCTATTTTTATTCTCCAAGGAGTATACCCTTGATATGTTCACTTTAACCAGTGACAGATTCTATCCCTCTTTGGTATTCTACCCAGTAACCGCTAGTTGTAATTCCTATTTTATCTTTCCCCTCTAAGTTTATCCTTGATATGTTCATCCTAATCGATGACGAATATTCTCTCTTTAGTATTCTATCCAGTAACGGATAGATATAATTCCTATTTCTCCCCAGCAATTTATCCTTGATATGTTTACCCTGACCGGTAACAGATATTCTTCCCCATTCCCCAAGCGGTCTATCCTTGATATGTTCATCCTAACTGATGACGGATATTCTTCCTTTAATTTTATCCTTGATATGTTCACTTTAATTAGGTGACGGATACTCTCTCATTGGTCTTCTTCCTAGTAACCGGCAATTATAAATCCTATTTGAGTTCTCTCCCCAGTAGGCTACTCTTACCCAGTAACAGGTAATGAATACACCTCTTTTTTCCTCAGCAAGTCATCCTTCATATGTTTACCCTAACCGGTAACGAATGTCCCTCTGTCATAATGTATTATCTTCCTACCCAGTAATCGGTAATAGATAATACACCTCTGGTACTCATGTCTTGAAGTCCATTCTTCCCCAATTGAGTTTGAGTGCGTATTTCCTTAGTGGAATCTCCAACCCTCTATTTGGTTTGAATACTTCAGTTTTGTTCTAATCTATTCCTATCCCCTGCAAATTTCCCTTATCCCCGGACCGAGTCCTTCCATTGATTTATTTTCATGGAAATCCCCTCGTGTCTCCAGCAGTTTTTAAGTCGTAACCTTCCCTACGCATAAATTTTTATTCCCCCTAGAGTCTCTGTCTCCCGAGTGAGTTTTTCTTATGAAATGCGTTATGCTCCTGTGGACTTTCAATCTCTCCGGATTCTTTTCCTTTGTGGCAATATATTTCCCACAGATTATTTTAATATTCATATCATATGCATCATGAGGTCTCTTAGGGACCAAAATTCGTTTCTAGATGTTGTTATTTGAGTCCATTCTACTGAGTTAATACGAAGATTTTAACCTTTATATCCTCAGTTAGAATGTCCTTAAATAGGGGCAGCTGTAAAACCCCAATTTTGAACCTAAGATCCTTCATGCTATCTCATCATTTGCATTGGCTTTGGGGATCACACCTTGACATCTTCCTCTCCCCTCATTCATTGGGTTTGCATTGGGAGAGATCACCAAGCACATTTTTATGTATCATACTTTTTTTCTTTGTTTACTAACCAAAATACCAAAAATATGTCTATGTATAACTTTGTTTCTTTTGTAGATAGTGTGTGCATCCACCAATGCCTCATCAAGCTCACAACTAGGGTTTGAGATCCTCAATGCAAGGATAGCAATCAAGAGATGGTTCACATTGGTTCTAGACATCATATATGGATCCCCATGATCTTCATTTATCATTTGAAGCTTGTTTGCCTTAGAAGCCCTAATTCATCTGGGTATCTTGTGTGACTTCCTCAACAAGTTTCTTCAACATTTGATCAAATATATCAAGGTGTACTTCTTTATACATCATATTATACATATATGATCCCCCATCCAAGAGATCAATAGAACTTCAAGTTTGCAAGTTGGTTCAAGGTGGTTGACCAGAGAAAGTCAACTAGTCAAAACTGGGGTTCCCTAGAACCTATCTCCTACAATTTGTGTCATATGAAAATGATTCCAAGACAAAAGTTACTCTTTATGACATTACAAACAACTTTCGTGTAGAGGTCAAGATCTAGTTATGCTTGGAAAGTCATTTTTTAATGGTGAACGATTATAGGTTATTTTGTCTGAACCCTAGTTAGGAGGTCAAATTCCAAGGACCATAACTTGCTCAATTTTTATGAGATGAAGGCCATAAAAGTTTCATGATAAATTTCAATATTTCCTCTCCAACTTTTAACTTAAAATTCAACTTGAAAGGGCATGTGCTAAGAGGAAACATTATAGGTCATTTTGGGCCATTACCATTGAACAAGAGACTTGTCTCAACTTCTAAAATGCATAACTCCTTCATGCAAAATCCATCTGAGGTCAAATTTGTGACCAAATTGAAAAGGTTTGAAAGAGATACAACTTTGATGATGGAACGTTTTCCATTTTAAGCTCATAGCAAACGTTATTTAAGGTGGAAGAAGTGAACATTTGGGTTGGTACTCAGAACAATTTCATTTATGTTTGATTTTCCAAACTTCCACCTCAAAATTCATCATGATACAAGCTTCAAATGGAAACGTGTTCAACATGAAAGTTGTTCCCCTTGATCTCAACTTTCCAAAAAGTCCAAGATCACCTCATTTGGCCAAATATTGAATGACTTGGTCATGGCTTTTCTTCAAGGTTCCATTTGGATGAATATCATGACCACTTTTCATTTCCAATTGCATGACTCTATGACACGCTTTCAGCATTGCTCATGATGAATTTTGGACCTTTTGACATCATTTGATGGGCCTATCACACGCCTATGCATCTGCGTAACTGAGAATTACTAGTTTTGTCATTTTGATGGAAGTGTGTGGAAATCAATTACATTGCCTATAAATACAACCCCTTCTGCTCAGAATTGGGGACACCTTGCCCAAGCTTTGATCATGCAACCATACCCCTTCACTATTAAAGGATAAACTTGAAGGTTTTCAATTGAAAATCGAGTTTCAATTTCACTTCTGTTTTGAAGTTGAAACTCCAAGAATCCAAGCCCTTCCTTGATCCAATTCACTTCCTACAAGCTTCTGAAGTCAAGCCAAAACCAATTGGAAGCAAGATCAAGTAAGATTCAAGCTCCCTCGAAGGTGATTTTTCAGAAACTTCATCTCTTCGATTCTCTCTCAATTCTTCACCATTCTCTTTGATTTTTGGTTGGCTGAAGTCCTACCAATGTAGGCAACAAGATTGAGTTGCTTTGAGGTTAAATCGAAGCAACTTAGTTCATGATCCTCAAAATTCAAATCCCTGTATCTTTTAATATACTTGGAATTGGAGAAAATTGAAGCCGGATTCGAACTCCTGAGCATTTTTCCTTTGAAATAGTGTCCCTATTTTTCATTTTTCATTGAGATGAAGGTGGACCAGTCTGGTTAGTTCATCGGAGAAGATGACCGGAGCCCTAGCTTCGGTGGTGTGTTGGCACGCCTCCTGACCATCTGATAATGTTTGAATGTTTTAATCTAAGTCATTCATTTTAAATACCATGTGTTTGGCGCATTGATTAGAGCGGATCGTGGATAACACACGCTTCGCCATCATATCTACAACCTCAATTAATGAGGAAGATCTGATGGCCCTCGTGTCTTCAAATTTCTTTTTATTTTCTGAATTTTAATTTAATCCATTTATTTGGTTTAATTCATAGAAATTTAATTTTTAATCCAAAAAATATGGGACTTTCACCAAAAATATTTAAATATTTTCCTCTTCCATATTCTGAATTAAAATTAGTTTTTGGATTAATTTTGAGATTTTTCATGAATTAAATGTTTTTGTGCATATTTTTAATTGTTTAAAAATACTTCTGACTGTTCAAAAGTAGTGAAATTTTTTGTCTAAGGTCCTTTGACCTTGCTTGACCTAGGATAAATCCCTTGGCCATTTATTTGGTGTTAGGTTTTGTCCAAATAAAAATGTATTTTAATTCATTTTTAATGTGATTTTTAATTGATTAAATGTTTAAAAATGTTGTTGAGTCATTTTTATGGTCTTTTGATGTTTGACTTTCTGTTTAGGCCTTGGTCAAGGTTGATTGACTATTGTTGAATCAAAACCATTGGATTGATGGGATTGATGAATTATACATTTTATCTCCCAAAATGAAGGGATGGTTTTGATTTGATGAAAATCCTCCCTTGGTCAATTTGTGTTTCTATCTTCCCCTACCTCTTCATCTTCATCCCTATTCTTTCCCATTCCCTCATTTGCCAATGAAATCTCTAGTGTCTAAAGGTTAATTGATTCATCAATTACCTTGTGTCAGATGAATCAATACAAGTATGACTGAGATAGGTCCCTACCTATTGATCTTTTCTTTTAGTGTGTGGTATGTTTTAGGAGTTTGGTTCTTCATACCAAATCTTTAAGATGCATTAACATCTAAATTTTTATTGCCCGACTTTAGATAGTTGTGACTTCTACATAAGTCTAATTATGATTGCTTAACATAGAGCTAAATTTGACCCTCAAGGCATATCATTCTAGTAAGTGAGATTGTAAGTCTCCCATTCTTCATGGCATTGTGTGGAGACTTGACCTTTTTTTCTTTCATGGGAGCTAGTGGCATACTTGTTGAACTATCCAAGTTGGAGCCCTTCTGAAGGAAGATGTCTTGGTGTAAGGATTCATATTTGTGAATGAATGGTTGAGTGTTCTCCAAAGAATGACGTAATCAATTAAAAAAACACTACTAATACTTGACTAACTCTTGACTAACATTTGAATAATTCTTGTTAATATTGCTTTACTTTCAAGTCATTTATTTTATGCAATTTAAATTCCAGTCGTTTATCACTCATTGTCATTTACATTTCCTATAACTTGTTTATTTTTATGTCATTTTCACTTTGCTCACTTGAGCCATACTTTGTGATTGTATATATTTGTTTGTGTGTTTTGATTTTGTTTGTGGTCTTAGGACCTTAAAATACTTAATAACAACAAAAACACTAAAAAACATCTGGTGGGCTGTTGATATTGATCCGAACTTTTGGACTTAAGATTAGGAAACATTCCATGTGAAGAAAGGACTTGGCCAATGCCAATATTTTGAGATTGAGCTATTATGAACTGAGCCTTCATATTGTACAAGCCTTAGGAATTGTTTAAATTCATCTGCTACTCTGTCTTTGTACTTAATTGTTATTTTAATCTTGTGTTTGATGCTTTGCTCTGAGTTGATCAAGGGATATTTCATCTGATACATGAGAAGACAAAGAAGACTACTAGCTTTTGGATTGCTTGCTTGGATGTGACTATATTTATTTGATGCCTTGATCATAGTGTTCATTGCTTACTGGTTATTTCTTGATTAAATTGCAAAGGAAAATGGATTTCTATATGACATTCTTGTTTGTTGGATTGGATCCCATTGGTCAGATCTTTTTAACTCTCCACTTTTAAATTTGTGCTTAGGATAGCCTATTCATCTCCTCCCACTTCTTTAATTTCAAAATATTCCCTCACCCTTTTCAAAACACTTTATTTGCTTGTGATTTCAAACTTAGAATTTGTTTTAATGATTAGAAACTTTGGCCTTATGCCAATGAATTTTCAAACTCTTTCTTAAATCAAATTTGTAAATAAACTTAACCATATTGACTTAAAAAATTTAAAAGATAAAAAGAACTAAAAAGATAAATAAAAGGTCAACACTTGGTAAACACGATTCAATTTGTACGAACCGAGCCTTAAGTAATAGGGAATGATGAGATTGAGTCTCTCATATCCTCATCTAGAGCGACTTTGCGTATGGGGCATAGGTGTAGCGGGGTATTCGTTACCATTAGAGATATTGACTAAATCCAAGGTAAATCATACAAGTCGAGTCGCCACCGCACTTCTATTTATCCAAAGGAATGGTTAGAAAGCGAACAAAAACCTAAAAGTTTTATCGAATCAAAAACTAGTAAAAATGTCAGAGATCTGGGTAAGGGGGTTGGTTATGCAATGGGAAGGTGTTAGGCACCCAAAGCATCCTAGGTACTCCTAGGGAGCCCTTTTCACATTTGTTGTAAGGTTGTTGTTTTTTTTTTTTGAAAATTTATTTGTGCAAACATGATTGAAGGGATGAGAAAAGAATATACAAATTTATTTACATTTTGTGTTTGAGTGGATGAACCCATTGCCTACGTACCATCTTAAAAAAAGATTAGGATCAAAACCTCGTAGTTCGGGGTAAAATAATTCAAAAAAAAGTTGGTGAATTGATTGGTCCAAAAACCTTAAGGTCTTTTGTTATCAAAGGGAGAAAACTCAACCTAAAACCACAAATCCACCATGTGAGGATAGCTTCAACATGCTAGTGAGGGGTTAACCCTATAATAAGCATGGAAGACTCATTGTCCATCACTAAGGATAAAGGTGAGTATTATATCTACCTCAAGGATAACTCAAAGCTAATAGCTAATGGTTATAAAAAAAAGGTTTGATTAAGAATGTGGCCATTGAAACCACAAAAAGTATTTGAATGGGTTATATTTACCAATTAAAAGTATTTACAAAAATAGGGTTAAAGTGGATTAAAAGGTTCAATTCAAAATAAGTGTTATGAAAAATAAGTTTGAAAATCAAAAGCATAAGGCTTAGGTTTCTAATGTTGAAAAAACAAGTTATTATTTGCACAAAAAATTTGGCTTGGGTTAGAATGGGAAAAAAAAGGGGTTAAATTCCTAAACATACAAGAGATAAGGGAAAAGAAAATAAAACCACATTAGGAGTTCCCCTCTTGAGATCATATTGATGATCCAAGTAGCTCCCATCCTTTGGAATAAGCAGTCACAAACAAATATCTTAAGCCATTAAGCACAGGTAATCGGAATAAACCTCCAGGTGGTATCCCACAAATAAAGTGGAAGATCAGGCCATCTCTGCAAGAGTCATGTGAGCCCTCACAAAAAAACTCAACAAACAGGTTAGAGAAAAAAAATAGGGTAATCAAGAGTTGCCCCCAAATCAAAATGTAACCACATGAATCATGCTCTTTTAATTCACAAAAAAAAACTCACAAAAAGCAACCAAGGGTAGGAGGCCTAAATCTCCTTTCAAACACATGCATCAAAAGGGTATCAAATTCACCCATAATACCTCATATATTCAGAAAATTCGAATTGAAGGCATAAAGATGATGGATATAGGGCAAACCTGATTGGAGAGATCGAATGAAATTGAATTGCACGGTTGGGTTTGCAGAGCAATCTGAGGGTTTATATGAGAGGGAATTGGTTCTTTTCCGATGAGTTCCCTTCAGCCTCTGGAGGTTGCTCTGAACTCTGTTAGCTCTTCTCTCACTTTCTTTTTCCTGTCAGGGTAATAGGAATGGCCTGTCCTTTTGTTTCATTGAAACTCTGAATTTATAACCTGGTTTTTGTGGACCTGTGGGCTCAAATGAGAGAGACCCAACTCCAAATTTTTTTATTTTTTTATTTTGTTATATTTTATTTATTTATTTATTTATTTATTTATTTATTTTTGTGTTTTTTTTTTTTTTTTATTTTATTTTCGTTTTTTTTTTATTTTTTATTTTTTATTTTTTTATTTTTATTTTTTATTATTATTATTTTTTATTATTATTAATATATATATTTTTTTTTTAGTAAACAAAAGTAAGGGAAACAATGATGTATAATTCAAGCATGCTTGGTGATCTCAAACCAATCAGAAGGAGTCCCACCCAAAGGCAAAGGGAACCAAGATGCTCATGATCCTTGAGGCTATGCAAATGCAATGTTATGATGCCATGAGGGATCTTAGGGTCAAAATTGGGGTCTTACAGTAGGCCCCAAATATTCAAAGCGCTCACCCTTATTCATAGACTTTAGTGTGATAAGAATCGATTAAACTTACAAGTCTTCTTCATAAAACGCAACACCAATACCAGGATCAACAATGAAGATTCTTCACCAACAACTTGTTAGTTAAGAGAAGTATCATACACTACGAGCCTTAAGTAATAGGGAGTGATGAGACGGAGTCTCTCCTATCCTCGTCTAGAGCAACTTTGCGTATGGGGCGTAGGCCCCAAATATTAAAAGTGTTCGCCCTTATTCATAGATTTTAGTGTGATTCTTATCAATTGACTGTCAAGTCTCTTATCAATTCATCTCTCCATTCTAATCATTTATATTCAATCATTCAGTCACATTCTTTTACCTCCAATCATTCTTGTTTTCAACCCTAGTGGGTTGAACTATGAAAGCTCTGATTTTCTTATTGTACTATAAGGATACGTAGGCAGGGGAACCAATTTCTTTGCGAGCTACCCTATTTACCAATCAATCATTCTTCATTCATCAATCAATACCATATTTTTGAGATCGAATATCACTTTTCCTTGGTTTCCATTCATTTCCTTTTAGGACACCTAATGAATAGTATGCCTTGTGAACCAATAGTTGTTTGGTTTGTACCCAAACATTTAATTCGCTTTGTTTCTTGTTATGACAGGAGTGGGTATGCCTAGTTTCCTCCACATCCTAGGCAATACCTCTTTCGCTCTTTAGTTCAGAGTTTATTCCTTCATGGATCCAAGATATTACTCTCATTTGATCTCAAACTGTGTGTTCCTCAGCAAGTGATATATTCTTCCTTGCACTCAACAATACTTTCTTGTGGGTCTCATACTCATCCTTTTAGGATGCCTAATAAATAGTTCGCCTTGTAAATCAAGATTTGTTTGTGCTATGCAATCAAACACTTAATTCAATTTTTTGGTCGTTCCAATACAGTGTTGTAGGCCCTCACTTGTTGGTTCATACTAGTTTTGCTTTTGGGTTCGAAGCCAATTATTTTAAGTTCCCTTAATACCATTCTGTTGGTGCAAGTTATACTTTTCATCATTGTATATCTCTCTCTCTCTCTATTCTCGTAGTTCCGAACTACGATTTCTCTGACTTTCTCATTGCACAATGAGAATACGTAGGCACGAGGATGCGAATCCTTGGCGAGCATACTTCTAATTATTCTTCCTTCCGCCTTAGGGAACCATTCATATCATACATAATCCACTACCTACATTCGATCATAAACCTCTCATTCTAGTGGCATATTGTTTCTTTGAAATCAAATACACTTTCGTTGGATACCCATATATACCGTTTCATGACGCCTAATCAAAAGTTCGTATGTGTATTAAGAGTTGTTTGGATTCTCCCCAGACATTTAATTCCTTTTATTTGTCCAAGATGCATGTTTCCCTCTATGGTACGAATCCCATTTCTCCTATGGATTCCAATATACCTTGACTTTTGGTTTCAAACTATACCTTCTCAGTCACTTGTTACCAAATACTACATTTTTGTGACTTCGGTCATTTCACTCTATTCATCTCCATGATGCACTCATACTCTATCTTCATTCACTTCATGTGATATACCCTATTCTTTAAGCCAAATACAGTATACCTTTGTGCTCCATCTTGTATCTCTTTGTGAACCAAGAGTTGTTTGTACTATGTAAGAAAACACTTCATTCAATCTTTTTTTGGTTATTCCAAAACAGTGTTATAGGCCCTCAATTATTGGTTCATGTTGTCGCATTACGCGAAAAACCGGCGGGGAAACAAAACAACAGAGCCGCCACCGTGCGTTATTTATCCCAAAAGAGGGAAAGGAAACGCTCGAAGTAAACCTGGAAAAGACATGGTCTCGCGACCAAAGAGAATAGGATCGGGAGTCGGTTATACGAAGGGAAGGTATTAGCACCCCTACGCATCTGTCGTACTCGACGAGATCCACGCACAAAAGGAAGGATAAAGGTTGCTAAAACTGCTCAAACAAACATCAAACGCTGGCTGAAAGAGACACAGGAAAACAAAAGAAACTAACTCGGCAGGATATCACATCCTGGGCCTACGTAGTCTATCAGGCACAAACATCAGAGTCGACGTAGTTCGGGACAGGGGAAAGCGTGCTCGCTAGGATGTCGCATCCTATGCATACGTATCTTCTCGGACTAAAGAAGAATCAGAGCACTCGTAGCTCGGCTAACACACGCCAAACAAAACCCACATCGGAAACCGACTGCCAATCGCTGGACTTACGTCAAACTCCACACAGACAGGCAAACCTGGAAACCGAATGCCAATCGCTGGACTTACATCAGACTCCGAACCAAACACACACACACTGGAAACCAAATGCCAATCGCTGGACTTACATCGGACTCCAAGCACACAACAAGACAAAACAAAAAGGGCGCCCGGAGAGATCAGCTCATCTCCTGCCTACGTACCTCATCTGGTATGAGGATCAGGGCGACGTAGTTCGGCTAAACTATTCTTGTTGGTTTGTGTTTTTTAAGTGGACAACGTCACTACGCAATCTACCGGATGCTCGACCTTTGGAGACTTACTCGCCTGTAGTAGAAGGAGTTGACGTATCCTTAAGAGGGGATAATGTTTGTTTGTGTTTTAGGAAAGCTCAAGCAAGAAAGGAAGTCCTATACGAAGGAACCGTGCTACCTTAATTGACATGCAAACGAGACTACGCGGAGTCTAGCAAACCTAGGGGATACAATCACACCACACAAACACATACAGCATTAAGTAAACATACCAACAAGAGGCTCAAACATCAAGGTTGGGCTTTAGTCAAGGGGTCATGTCAACCTCGACAAACAAGCCAACTGGAAAAGGGTGTTGTTAGCTCTTAACCCTAACATTGAGAGTTAGGGTGAAGCAGATGAAATGGGAAGTGAGGGGTGTGCCTCACAGCTCTTATCCCTGGCCTGGGAGAGCTTGACTCAAATAGAAGGCGTGGGAGTTCAGAAAGCAGGAACTCTTCTATCCACATGACTGACTCAACAAGGATCTTGGGTTAATATCCACAATGCATCAACATGTAATGTGAGCAAAGGGATGACGCACTGAATAGCAGGAGATGGACTACACATCTCTTTTATCTACCAATTGCCTTATCAAAGGTCTTTTCCTGCTTGGCACAAAGATAAACAAACACAAGCATTGCCTCTTAAGGAGGACTTCAGACAGGTGCCTGCCCAAGTAACAGGACAGGTCTTCTAGACTACATGAAGACAGAGAAGTTATACCTTAATGCTTAAGCTATCAAGCAAAGCAAAAGCAAGCTCACAATGAACTATAGCAACTAATGTACCTGAAAACAATCTAACTCAGTCAGTATTCAACTCAAATGAACTAAACAGAATTGTCAACAATCAACTGTACATAGTCAAACAAACAAGCAAGCATTGCACAATGCACAAGCTCAACTCAAATGAGCTAAAAGCCACCTACAAAACCGATCAAGGTTATTCAACATTAACAAATAAACCAACTCAAGCAATGTGAATCAATCCACCTAAGGCAATGCACTTCCTTAACCTGAAACCAAAACTCAACCATAAGCACAAACCACTAGGACAAGGCCTAGGGTCAAATTGGGAGAAATAAACCAAAACAGAACATGAAAATTGACATGAATCAAATTAAACCAATCAAGAACACAATCCAAGTGGTCCCATGTCAATAGCATCAATCAATTTCATTTCACAATGCACATAAGGCAAAGCATGCAAGTTGAAAGCTCATAGAAGCAAACAGAATGAACCAATCCACATCAACTCAAAAATGATTCAATAAATCCCAAGAAAAATCATGGCTAAACAGCACACATCACATGATCATCACACCAAAATTCAAGGCATTTGGACAAGTTTAAGCATGGAAAATAAATTCCATAAGTAAAGACAACCAAAATAGGCTCAAATGAGGCACAATTTCTTACATCCACTTAGCACAAGCCTAAAACAGAATTCACAAATGATAAATGTCTCAAACCAAAGCCACAACAAACTTCAAAGTGTCTAGAAAACATGTGCAAAATTCCAAGTTCATATGATAAACATCAAGCATTTCACAAATCATTTAAGTTCATGACTATCCAAAAGTCCACAAATGGTCAACCAGAAAGAAAAATACCAAACAAATCAGAAATCAATCCAAAAAATCCATAAAAATTCATGATCAATCCTAACATCCAGAAGAAACATCATGCAAAACATCTCATCAATTGGCATTTAATTGGCATGGCAAATAAAATCAGCAAGTTGAGCAAGCAATGGTGTGACACACATTGTCACACCTACATTAAACAGATCATATCTCAACAACCAGAAATGAGAAAAATACAAACTCTACACCAAAATGACCAGCAAGATGTCTATCTTAAGCATGAAAAATTTCACAATCATTGGATTAAAATCCATCATTTCACAATCAAAATGGAAAGCAAGGTACAAGATAGCATATGTATACACAATCCCTAAGCAACAATAAAATCCATGCGTGCATAATTTCTGGAAAAATCATCAAAAAATAGTAGACATCATATGGAACAAGGTGAAAAAAACCTCATCTCATTTGGACAATTATTCACGGACTTATGAATTTTTGAAATGGATGAAAAATTAAAAAAACATGATGAAAGCATGGATGAAATGGCATGGTAGAACATGGAATAAAATGCAAAGGCCAAATATGGAATGCTCTCGCCCGGATTCGAAGTGTGTAGGGATTCAAACTAGCGCGCGCTTAAGTGAAACTCTGCGTTTCACTTAAGTCTACATGGCAGCGCTAATCATTTTGAACCAATCATAGTGCCACGCCCGTGCCAAGTGTACCAATGCATGGAGATAAACATGAAATCTCATGCAACAAGCGCTAAAACAGATCAAATTGCAATCTGGAAAAGAAACCCTAGGCCTTCATACGTGTTCATCCAGTTCATACACTCAAGAACAAAAGTCCACCAAAATTTAAATCCAGCATATCATTGGAATCCTCTCCTAACGTGCATCACTAATCTAAGATCAATTTAACCTAATTCTCAATAACATGCCTGAATCGAGCAAAAGAAATTTCATACATCAACCTTAGATTCAACCTAACTCACTCATCTCTCCATGAAAATCAACGAAACAAAGCTCAACATATTCAGCATGGAAAAATCTACCATAAACACATGATAATTGCATGGATAATGGAATTCGAAATCTGACCTTCAAGAGAATGCAGAACTGGATTCGGTTGATTCAAGCTTGGAAAATCAGAAACAGATGCTTCTCATCTCTTGGATGAATGAATGGAGGAAAGTTTGAGTGTTAATCTTGCACGATTCCTGCAGAAAATCCAACTGCCATTGATGATGCCAAGCTTCAACAGTTCCAAAAACAGCTCGAAAATGATGGATTCTTGCTTCCAAAAGGTCCAATTATGCTTGTGGATCAATGATTGATCAAGAACAAGGCAAGGTTCTTGAAGAATTTTGATGAAAAAGTGAGAGAAAAAGTTTGAAGAGATTTTGCAAAATGGATCTAGATCTGAGATTTTGATGTGTTAACCAATTTTCTGTTATGATTAGGCTATATATATGGTATGCTAATGAAACTCCTAATCACAATTAGCCAAATGCAAGTGTATTAAGTGAAATGAAGGTGTTGATGCAAATTGTGCAATTCACCTCATGTGCATGAAATGGATGCTACAGTACACGAAATTTGTGCCAAATCCACTCAAAAGTCTGTTTTGGAGCCAAGGCAAGTGATTGGAAGTGAAAGCAATGCCTATTTTTCAAATTGTAATTTTCCCTCTAAAATTCAAATGAAAAATGCAAAAATTTTGTAATGGAAGTGCATGGTATGTGATGCATGTTTTGGATAGCTCATGTCAAGAGAGAAATGTTACAAAAAGAACCACTTCAATTGGCCTTTTGGTTCAAAAGTTATGCACTTTTGAATTTCAAAATCCTTTGGCAATGATTGATTCATATCTTCTCAACCACACATGGGAAATTCATGTTCTTGGACTTTTTGAAAATGGGAGAACAAGATCTTCAACTTTCATGTTGGACAAAATTTCATTTGAAGCTTTCTTGATGATGTTTACTTGAGGAGAAAACCTTTCCATTTTTGGCAATTTCAAATTACATGTCACTTACTATTTTTGGAAACTTTTCATCTTACCTCAAATTCTTCATTTTTGATGTTTGAAATGTCAAATGAGACTTGTATAGACATGAATGAGGCCTCTCTAACCATCTCCCACCTTCAAATCCATGGCTGAATGCACAGTTGACTTTGGTTGACTTTCTAGGGTTTCAGATGAATTGCACCTTGACTGATGACTTCTGAACATCCAACCTTTGGCCAAACCATTTCAAAATGATCCCTAGGTCATATGAACTCAATGATCCAACCCTAGGGCCTTGCTTCAATAGGAAATGCACTTGCTTGCTTGCACAACTGGATCTCCTGACCAGTCTTGACTGATGACTTGCACTAGTGCAATGGACAATGCAATGCTATACAGTGGACAATGAAATGCTAATGACCTAAACATGAAAATGTATATGCAAAATGGGAGGTGCAAATTTGAGGTGCTACAGCTGCCCCTATTCAATCAACTGGGAACCTGAATGGATGAGAGCAATGGCTGTCAGACTTTCAAGGTAACCAGGGATTGAATACCAAAGAATCGTAGAAATTTGCACAACTGCGGGGGATGACTTATGATATTTGCACTCCGCAGGGGATCCAAGAAAGGAAAATTCACCAAGGGCCACTTCCACTGGGATCTGATACTTATAACTGGGGATTTTGTTTTTTCTCAAGGGTACAACCACATCCAGACATCGAAAGCCGATGAATGGGGATAGAAATCACAACTAGACGTCCACAGACGACCAGGAAAAACTCGACGTTTACTAAAACTAACGGAGAGGTAACATACATCACCGGATGACTGCGGGGAAAATACATCTAGACGTCAGCGGACAACTAGGAAAAACTCGACGTTTACCAAAACCAACGGAGAGGTAACTCTACTGGGGACGACCAGGAAAAACTCGACGTTTACCGAAACCAACGGAGAGGTGGCCAAACATCAACGGATGAATGGGAAGACTCGACCAGACGTCAACAGACGAACGGGAGAAGCTCGACGTTTATCGACACCAACGGAGAAGGAGAAGCTCGACGTTTATCGACACCAACGGAGAAAGGTGACCAGACATCAAAGGATGAATGGGAATACTCGACCAGACGTCAACAGACGAACGGGAGAAGCTCGACGTTTATCGACACCAACGGAGAAGGAGAAGCTCGACGTTTATCGACACCAACAGAGAAAGGTGACCAGACAGGACGTTTACAGACGACTCTACTGGGGAACTCTGACTGGGGATCGACCATACATTAATGAATGACTGGGGAACAGGATATACAATCAGACGTCAACGGACGCATGAGAAAAACTCAACGTTTATCGACACCAACGGAGAGGTAACTCTGAGGGGAAGGGTACCATTATACGTCGACGGACGCATAGGAAAAACTCGGCGTTTATCGACACCAACGGAGAGGTAACTCCTCTGGGGAGAGGAAATATAACTCAACCAAACGTCAACGGACGACTGGGAAAAACTCAACATTTATCGAAACCAACGGAGAGGTGACTCTTTGGGGAAAAGTGAACACAACCAATCATCAACGAACGATTGGGAAAAACTCAACGTTTATCGAAACCAACGGAGAGGTGACTCTGTGGGGATCAAAAGCCCTTAACAAATGATCTGTGGGGAACAAACAACTACACGTCGACGGACGCATAGGAAAAACTCGGCATTTATCGACACCAACGGAGAGGTGACTCTTCTTGGGGATAATTCGACTAGACGTCCACGGACGAATAGAAAAAACTCAACGTTTATCGACACCAACGGAGAGGTGACCTCTGGAGATGGTTAAGACGAACATCAAAAGATGATGTTTACCAACATCAAGAGAAGACGACCAGACATTAATGAATGACTGGAGGGGAACTCGATGTTTACCGACACCGAAAGATGGTGTGTACCAACACCAAAGAAAGACGACCAGACATTAACGAATGACTGGTATGGACTCGATGTTTACCGACACCGAGAGATGGTGTGTACCGACACCAAAGAAATAACACACGCGGGTGCTGACATGACACCGACCGGTATCACAAAAGGACATCTACATATGTCAAGACAAGGTTAAACGCTTGCTGGGATCTCACTGGGGAGAAACGTACTTTCCTTCACACACGGGTGAGGAAATAAACCTCTCTGGGGGGTACCAATCCTGAATGCTGTCAGGAGCAACTGTAGCAAATGTGCCGCACAGCTGTTGAACAACGATCCGCCTCTGCCGGGGATATGGTCTGATTGGTTTCCAACACATGAATGCATATGTTTGAATTTTTCTATGACGTAATGCTCCATTATGAATGGAAATGCTACGCATTTTTGAGGATGCAATGGTTACTATATGCCAAATGCAAAATGATGAACTCTGTCGGGGAGCCAAAAGATCAGATACTCCAACTCTGCAGGGAGACTCTGCTTGAGGAATACTCTGCGGGGAGAGCACCGACTTCTCACTCAGGCTGGAGAAATAACACTGTTGCTGGGGAAAGGATAGACTCCGCTGGGGACATCCTTCATAGGACCCAATCCACTCGGGGACTCCGCTTGGGGAAACAATCAATACAACTTGCTGGGGAGAAATGCCAACAAGTAGAATAAACTCTGCTTTGGGAAATAAATGCTACTCCGCTGAGGAACAAACAAGGCGACTGCGCTGATGAACAATCAATATGACTCTACTGGGGGAAAAACAAGGCGACTTCACTGGGGAAGACCCAACCAATCCACAAGTAGGATAAACTCTGCTGGAGATAATCTTCACCGAACCGGATCCACCTGGGGAACTTGCTGGGAAAAACCATCCACACAAACCTCTGCTCGGGAGATCTGCTAGGGAAAGCAACTCTGTGGGGGATAACACACCACTCTGCTGAAGAAAAGCATACTCTGGTGGGGAAAGTAGTATACCAGACCACGCTGGAGAAAGACATCCACAACCCTGCTAGGGATAGCAATACTTCAAACCCGACTGCTGGGAAATAACACCATTCCAACTGACACCTCCGTTGGGGATACAACTTCCTTCCAACTCAGTGGGGATCTCAACTGGGGAAATATTCGCTGGGGAATAAACCCACTTCAGGCCTGCTGGGGATAGGCAATACCTCAAAGCTGTTAGGGATAGAAAGCACTATCCACAAGCGTCTCTGCAGGAGAGAATAGCTCTGAAAGCTCTCGTACTTGCTGGAGAAATATCTGTTGTGGAATCGTCCTCACAGATGACAACCTGCAAAACAGCACAACAAAATTCCCCAGGGGATACATGGACAAGATACGCTCAAGTGTCCTCAACATTCAAAATGATTTTCAAATGTTTTATCTTTCAGCACGTTATTGTTTAGCCTTCATGTTTTTATATGCAATGTTTATCAAAAATTCGGACGTTTTTGCAAACAAAACAGTAAAATAAAAACAAGAGAGCTATTTATCTGAATAACGATTTTTTATTGATTGAAAATGTGCCTGAAAAGGCGAATACACTGGGAAGCAATTCCTAGAAAGAGGTAATTGCGCACAAAAGGAAAAATCTATCCTAATGGCAATGTGAACACGGCATCCACTATTTCCCAATTCTGTTATAACTCACAGATCATCAGTTGTTCCTCCCAACTTCCTTGCTCTCTGAGAAGAATGATTGGACCGATCACATCTTTCGAGATGGCAGATGACGAAGCGTGATGAAGTACAGATAACTCAGACTGTAGTCTTCGCTTTAATCCTTCTTTTGCCTGGATCGCCCTTTCGGGTTTTCAATCCACCGGGATACCCATTTTTGCCTAAGCCGCCCTTGCGGGTTTTCGACTTACCGGGTGTACAAATTCTTTTCATTTTATCCCTAATTTTTGCCCGAACCTTTTCTTTCTGTTTTTTGGTTCGCCGGGATGCCCTTTTTTTGCCTGGACTCTTTTATTCTTTTTGTCCAGCGGGTCAATTTACGCGAAGTATTTTTTGACTACATCTGAGTTAACAGGGGACGGGAAATCTTCACCATCCATAGTTGTAAGCATCAAGGTTCCACCGGAGAAAACTTTCTTCACAACATATGGACCTTCGTAATTAGGAGTCCACTTGCCCCTGTTATCTGTACCGGGAGGAAGGATCCTCTTCAAAACTAGATCACCAGCTTGATAGCTTCGAGGACGCACTTTCTGATCAAAGGCTCTCTTCATCCTTCTCTGATATAACTGCCCATGGCACACAGCTGCTATCCGTCTCTCTTCAATAAGGCTCAACTCATTAAACCTTGTTCGAATCCATTCGGCTTCGTCCAGCTTGACATCTAACAAAACTCTCAGAGAAGGAATCTCCACTTCAACAGGTAGGACTGCTTCCATACCATACACAAGGGAGTACGGGGTTGCCCCGGTCAATGTACGTACTGAGGTACGGTACCCATGCAAAGCGAAAGGCAGCATCTCATGCCAATCCTTGTACGTCACGACCATCTTCTGCACAATCTTCTTGATATTCCTGTTTGCCGCCTCTACAACACCATTCATCTTTGGTCTGTAAGGAGAAGAATTGTGATGTTAAATCTTGAAATCTTTACAAAGCTCTTTCATCATCTTGTTATTGAGATTCGAACCATTATCAGTAATGATCCTCTCAGGAACCCCATAACGACAGATGATTTCCTTCTTGATGAACCGGGCAACCACTTGTTTGGTAACGTTAGCATAAGAAGCTGCTTCCACCCACTTGGTGAAGTAATCAATCGCGACCAAGATGAAGCGATGTCCATTCGAAGCAGTAGGCTCAATCTTCCCAATCATGTCAATGCCCCACATGGCAAACGGCCAAGGTGAATTCATGACATTCAGAGGGCTTGGTGGTACATGCACCTTATCAGCATAAATCTGGCATTTATGGCACTTCCGAGCGTACTTGAAACAATCGGATTCCATAGTCATCCAGTAATAACCGGCTCTTAACAATTTCTTTGACATTGCATGACCACCAGCATGGGTACCAAACGAACCTTCATGCACTTCCTGCATCAACATGTCTGCTTCGTGTCTATCCACGCATCTGAGCAAGACCATGTCGAAGTTCCTCTTATACAACACGTCATCCTGATTCAAATAAAAGCTTCCAGCTAGCCTTCTCAGGGTTTTCTTGTCATTCTTCGACGCACCTTCAGGATACTCCTGGCTCTTGAGGAAGTTCTTGATATCAAAGTACCACGGCTTCTCATCAACAACAGACTCGGCTGCAAACACATACGCAGGCCTCTCGAGTCGATTCACCGCAACATGTGGCACGTGATTCTACCAATGAACTTTGATCATAGAAGATAAAGTAGCCAAGGCATCAGCCATTTGATTCTCGTCCCGGGGGACATGATACAACTTCACCTTTTTGAAGAACGTCAGTATTCTTCTGGTGTAATCTCTATAAGGAATCAAATGCGGCTGGTTGGTATTCCAATCTCCATTGACCTGATTGATCACTAGAGCGGAATCTCCATAAATGTCAAGAGTTTTGATCCTCAAATCAATGGCTTCTTCGATCCCCATGATACAAGCCTCATACTCAGCTTCGTTGTTGGTGACGTCGAAAGTCAATCTGGCAGAGAAAGGTATATGAGCCCCTTTAGGGTTGATCAACACTGCACCAACACCGTTACCATTCACATTCACAGCCCCATCAAACATCAATGTCCACTTGTCATCCGGATCCGGTCTTTCCTCGACAAGAGGCTCTTCACAATCTTTCATCTTCAGATACATGATGTCTTCATCAGGGAATTCAAACATCATAGGCTGATAATCATCAATCGGTTGCTCGGCGAGGTAGTCTGACAGAATACTACCTTTGATGGCCTTCTGAGACGTGTACTGAATATCATACTTTGTTAAAATCATCTGCCAACGGGCAACACGTCCAGTGAGAGCCGGCTTCTCAAAGATGTACTTTACTGGATCCATCTTAGAAATCAACAAGGTCGTATGGTTCAACATATACTGTCTCAGTCGGCGAGCGGCCCAGGCCAAAGCACAACAAGTTTTCTCAAGCTGTGAATATTTGATTTCACAGTCGGTAAACTTTTTGCTAAGGTAGTATATGGCATGCTCTTTTCGACCAGACTCGTCATGCTGTCCCAATACACACCCCATCGAGTTCTCAGTCACTGATAGGTACATTATCAGCGGTCTCCCAGGAACTGGAGGTATCAGGATTGGAGGTTTCTGTAAATACTCTTTTATCTTGTCAAAAGCTTTCTGACAATCATCATTCCACCTGATTGCTTGGTTCTTTCTGAGCAATTTGAATATTGGTTCACACGTGGCAGTTAGGTGAGATACGAACCTTGCAATGTAGTTCAATCTCCCTAAAAACCCACGAACCTGCTTTTCTGTTTTCGGTTCAGGCATCTCTTGAATAGCTTTAACTTTTGCTGGATCAACCTCAATCCCTTTTTCACTGACAATGAAACCTAACAGCTTCCCAGATCTCACACCAAACGTACACTTGTTTGGATTCAGCCTCAGTTTGAACTTTCTCAATCTGTCAAACAACTTCTGCAAATTAACCAAGTGCTCCTCCTCTGTCTGCGACTTCGCAATCATATCATCCACGTACACTTCAATCTCTTTGTGCATCATGTCATGAAAGAGAGTCGTCATAGCCCTCTGGTAGGTAGCACCGGCATTCTTCAGCCCAAATGGCATCACCTTATAGCAGAACGTGCCCCAAGGTGTAATGAATGTCGTCTTTTCCATGTCCTCTGGCGCCATCTTGATCTGATTATAACCAGAAAAACCGTCCATGAAAGAGAATACCGAGGATTGAGCCGTATTATCAACCAATACATCAATGTGAGGTAATGGGAAATCATCTTTCGGACTCGCTCTGTTCAAATCCCGGCAATCGACACACATTCTGACTTTGCCATCCTTCTTCGGCACAGGAACGATGTTGGCCACCCACAGGGGATACGTCGTTACTGACAAGAAACCCGCATCGAACTGCTTCTGAACCTCTTCCTTGATCTTCACAGCCATATCAGGACTCGTTCTACGAAGCTTCTGCTTGACCGAAGGACACTCTTCTCTGAGAGGTAGTCTATGCACCACAATATCAGTATCCAACCCAGACATATCTTGATAAGACCAGGCGAATATCTCCACATACTCTCTCAGCATCTCAATCAACCTGTTCTTGACCTCTGTCTTCAAAGCAGCCCCGATCTTAATATCTCTTCTGGCGTCCTCAGTACCAAGATTAACAATCTCCAACTCCTCTTGATGAGGTTGGATGACCCTTTCCTCTTGCTTCGGCAATCTAACCAATTCTTTAGGGAGTTCACAGTCTTCCTCACTCTCCTCTTCAGCTTGGTAGATGGGATTATTGAAATCATACTGAGCCATAACAGAACTGTTCATAGTGGACTCCGTGAGATCACTTATGCATGTTTAATGCTTTGTTTTAGAAAAAAGAGTTCAATAAAGTCACAAAAACAAAAACATTGCCATTTTTACTTGTTTTGAAAAATGAAAAACAAAAATAGAAAGACAAGGATCACAAAATTGTTTGCAGAACGTCCTTTATTAATGATAATCATTGAAAACACATGAGGCCCTACAATGAACCATTACGTCTTGGGCAGAACGTAAGGTTTTGTGCAGAATGAAAAAACAAAAGAAAATTACTCTGTTTGAAGAGTAACTTGGACCACATCTTCTGCCGTCTAATTGTTGATCAACTCTCCTGGTGCACGCGGGCGAACCCAGTTGTCGAGATCATAATCACTGTCACCATCTTCACTACTGGCCGCAAAGACGTCACCGTGATTCATCATCCCAGCGCTGGTAAAGGTACTCGGACCTGCTTGTACACCCTGCTCTGCTTGCAAAGGTTGATAGCCAATACCAAACTTATCCTCCTTGACGGGCAAATCCACCATCTTGCCTCAGCCTTCAGCTTTGCCAGAGTCAACAACCTCCTTGGCCTGTTTGTAAGATGCAATCGAGGCACCCGACTTTCTCTGATTAGCAAACGCCACCCTCTCGAGAGCAACAGTCTCAAATGCCTGGCATAAGGTTTCATGGATCTCGCCATCCACCTCTACATATTTGAACGAGGATAGGTGACTCACCAAGATATCTTCTTCACCACACACGGTCACAATCTGACCGTTCCAGAAATACTTGAGCTTCTGGTGGAGAGTTGACGAAACTGCCCCTGCTGCATGAATCCACGGACGCCCCAACAAACAACTGTATGCGGGCTGAATGTCCATAACATAGAAGATAATATCAAAAACCTCCGGACCTATCTTCACCGGCAAGGTAACTTCACCAAACACATAACGTTTGGATCCGTCGAATGCACGAACTATCAGGTCACTCGGAGTAAGCACCACCCCTTCAACAGATATCTTCTTCAAGATCTGCTTGGGCAACACATTCAGCGACGAGCCGGTGTCCACCAACACGTGAGACAAGACAGCACCCTTGCACTCCATAGTGATATGCAAGGCCTTATTATGATTACGTCCCTCAGGCGTCAAGTCTAGGTCAGTGAATCCTAAACCATGCCTGGTGCTCACGTTGGAAATCACACCCTCCAGTTGGTTGACAGAAATCTCTTGAGGTACATACGCCATGTTCAGCATCTTCAGTAAGGCGTTACGATGTGCCTCAGAGCACAGCAGCAAAGAAAGAATTAAAATTTTGGACGGAGTCTGATTAAGCTGATCTACAATCTTGTAGTCACTTTTCTTGATAATTTTCATGAACTCCTCCACATCTTTCTCAAATGAACCCTCAGGCACCTCCTTCTGGGCCGGTTCTTCGTCAACCACAGCCTGTTTGCCCTTAGCCTTGGCAAGAGCCTCGGCATTGTTGTCTCTCAAAGGTTGTGGAGCAAATAGACGTCCACTTCGAGTAAAACCTCCTGGTCCACCAACATTGTCCACAATGGGACTTGCAACCGCAGGAGTTCTACTGGGTACAACAATTGTTACAGGCGCTTGACTAACTGGTCTTGTCTGATCCTCAACCCTTCTGTTATTACGGTAGGCGTTGTCATATTTCCACGGAACAACCCGATTGTCAACAGCCCTTCTGACCGGAGTGACAATGGTAGTTGGATTGCTGGCAGTTATTGGTGCGGAGATGGTAACAGGAGTACCACTTGTTGCAGGCGCACTAACCCTCTGACCACGTCCTTCAGACGGTTTGAAGTAGATAGTGACAGTTGACACTAACCCACGATCCTTTACAGCCTGACTGAATTGTAGACAGCCCTCTTCCATCAAACCCTGGATACCGGCCCTCAACAGTTCACAACCATTCTCAGATTCATCACAACTAATACAGCCCTCATCATAGCCCGGGTAGACACCCCCATTCAGCAAACGACCCTTCACAACTAACAAAGAAGTATGAATCTCATCAACATTGACCATCAGATCCTCAACTTCTTCCCCTTCAATGCTATTCACCCGGTGAGCACCATGCGGCGGCATAGGGTTGTTTACAACATTCGGTACAGGAGCAAAATTGATAGTTTTGGCATCAATCAGGTCCTGGACTTTATGATGAAAAGCCCTGCAGTTTTCAATGTGGTGCCCCGGAGCACCAGAGTGAAAGTCACAACGCACGTTGGCATCATACCCAGGTGGTATTTTTGTCAACGGCGCCATAGTCCTCAATTCGACAAATCCTAGTCTGAGCAACTCGGGCAGTAACTCAGCATAGGTCATTGGCAGTGGGTCGAAACGTCGATCAGGCATTCTCTGCCTCGGCTGATACGGACGTTGCTGTTGTTGTTGTTGTTGTTGTTGTGTTTGTTGTTGAACTCTCTGTTATTGCGGTTGTTGACGTTGTTGAGGTGTCGGGATTATCACTGCAGCAACCTGGCGATACTGATTTCTGTGCGGATTTCGGCGGTGTTGAACAGCATTAGCTTCGTCCTCTCTCCGCAGATAACCACATCCGAAAAACTACCGAATGGGCAGCTTCCCATCCGGTCCATAAAAACACCTTGAAGGGTACCAATGAACATGTCAGTTAATTCCCTCTCCAGCATAGGGGGTTGTACTCTAGCAGCCAGTTCACGCCACCTCTGGGCGTACTCCTTGAAGCTCTCTCCGGATTTCTGACATAGACTCTGCAGCTGAGTCCGGCTAGGCGCCATGTCCATATTGTGCTTATATTGCCTCAAGAAGGCCTCACCCAGATCCCTCCAGCATCGGATAGAATCCCTCTTAAGTTCCATGTACCAATCCAAGGAAGCCCCAGATAAGCTATCCTGGAAGAAATGCATCCACATCTTTTCGTCATCGGTGTAAGCAGAGATTTTCCGATAATAGGCTTGCACGTGAGTGCGAGGGCAAGAAGTACCATTATATTTGTCGAATGAGGGTGCTTTGAATTTGTAAGGGATCCTCAACCCTTCCACCAGACCCATATTGGTCACATCGAAACCCAAGGAATTCTGACATTCCATGGCTCTTATTTTCTCAGCAAGGGCATCCACCTTACGATCCCTATCCTCAACTCTCCCAGCCACTTCATCATCTTCACTCAGCAGCGTGAACATGTCCTCTTGTCTATCAACAATCGGAGTAGGATGACGAACTGGAGCCCGGGTAGCTCTGACATTGACAGTCTCTGCAGCAAGAGGTTGTCCGTTGATTCTAATCCCCCTTAACTCATCCCCTACAGCATAGTCATTGGCGGGAGCAGCAACATTAACATTCTCATGAACAGGGACACCCACCGACGACGCGCGGTTGGACTGCGGAATCACGGTCTCTTATCTCTGAACCAGGGCTCGAAGTTCTTCCTGACCTTGCGCAACCCCTTGCATCATCGTCATAAACTGGGCCATGTTTGCCCTCATCTCAGCCAACTCCGTCTGAACTTGATCCATACTTCTCTGTTGATTGAGTCTGGTTGAATACCGGTGCGGTCTTCGATCAGCTATCCTGCCTGACACAGGAACCAGAGTGAGAAGTCGTGAACAAGAGCACCTGTTATGCAATATGATATGAGTATGATGCTAATGCATATGATGCACATGATATGTTCATTTCTCAGGCATTCAAAGAGCCTGATTCATCTTCGAAAGATGGCAACCTGCAGCAAGAACAACACAGGAAACACAGAAACAACATACATAAGAGCAAAGAGTACAGAGTGAAACCAACAACCTCATCTATAAATGAGTAACATGGATCATACAACAATGTCAACAAAGATCCAGAGTAAACCAAAGTACAACAATGAATCCCACCCAACAAGCCTGGGGGTGATTCTCAACATACACATCAGAAATACAAGCTAAGACAAACGACTTCCAGGAATGAGCGTCTTCAAGTAGTGACACTAGTCTATCAACAGGTCACACTCTAAACATTCTGGCAAGGGAGTAATCTTCTCCTTCAACTGTCTTCTAAGCTCCACAACTTCTACTCCAAGTTGGTTCTCTGATGCAAGTCTCTGGTCGACTTCCTTCTTCAACCGGATATCTTTGTCTCTGAGTTGCTTCTCCAATTCTCTGATCTTCTTCTGATAACTGGCCTCAGCTCTCTGCAATCTCAAACACTCTTTGTGCTCTGCATTCAGCAAGTTCTCCATCTCTTCATAAGATCTCTTCTTGCTCCTTACTCCACCAACATCAACACTCTGGATATCTCTGAGTTGATGAGTCAGGTTCAATCTATCAACTTTGGCTTGGTACAACTCCATCTGGGCATCTTGCTCTTTCTCCTTCAACCTGCGATTCTCCATCAGGGCTTGCTTGTACCACTCAGCAGGTACACTCTCAGCAAGGATCAAAGGCGGTTGCACTTGCAAAGGATTCATCCTATCATATGGCAACAACAAAGTTTCCACTCTCTTCTTGACCCACTCAGTGTAGTCAGGCATAGCAATGGCAAACTTCTTCCCTAAGACAGCTCCATCTTGGACACCAATAGACTTCCAAGCTCTTCCCACTCGCTCCAAGCTAACAGGGTCACTTCGCTTCTCAAAATATACACTCTCAGCTATCTCAGCATCAAGTGGTCTTCCATTCATCACGAACCCCAACTGGCGAAGAGAAAGAACCGGGTTGCAATTGATGCAACCCTTAGTCCCCACAAGTGGCACATTCCGAAATTCTCCATAACTCATAATAACATCACGCACATCCATCCGGTAAGATTGCCATCTGATGTCATATGGAGTAAGAGACATAACCCTCTGAGTCCACCTATGAATGCTCTGAGCAGCTACAAAAGGTCCACTGACTGGCAGGAGAGATAAGAACCATCTGAGCAAAAGTGGCAGGCAACATCTGATAGCTCCACCCTTACCATGCCTACTGTGGATAGCATAGTAAGTGTCAGCTAACAGAGTAGGAACCGGGTTTCCTCCAATGAAGATACTGACTGCAGCATAGTCCACAAAGTTGGGCATACTCGGGAACAAGACAATCCCATAGATCATGATGGCTAACTGAGCATGAAAAGCTTCCCAATTTCCCTTCTCTGCTTCTTCTCTAGCAATCCTCAACAGAAACTTCAAAGGCAACCCTACGACATCCCCACTGGACTTCCAATTATCACTGACTTCCTTGATACCCAAATGAAGAGCTCTGGAGACAACTCTGAAATCAACCTCCTTAGGCACGTCTAAGAAAGGAACCTGATACCGGATCGGGACACTCAATAGAATGGAGTACTCCTCGAGAGTAGGCGCCAACTGATAATCCTGAAAGGTGAAGCAACGAAGCTCTGGGTCGTAGAACTGAAGAAGAGTCTGCAACGACACTAGATCAACTACCATCTTCAACAGTGTCAGAATATCTCCATACTGATCAACAAACCCCTTCTGATTACCACTGGTCACCAGGTTGCTCAACTCTATCAGAGACGTCAAAGGCTCGCGGTGAAAGCTATAGGAACAAGTCTTCCGCTTCAACTCTGGGACTGTTGCCATCTCTATCAGTGAATAGACTCTGGAATGTACCTGAGAAATGATATGCATGCAGATATTAGCTTTTTCTTTTCTCTTTTTTCAATTCTTTTTTTTTATTGCGTTTCTTTTGAAAATAAACATGCTATGATGCAAATGATGCAGACAAGACTGGAAGGCTGTGCATCTCGGAACGCATGATCGAAGCTTCGGCTCGAACTCGGAACCACAATTCATTTGTAACCCAAAGTCATCTGATAAACTGTCATCTGAACCCAATCTGAGGAACCAAGTCACCAACAGGATCACAAGTCACCAACAAGTCACCGACAAGTCACCAACTGTACCTGTAATAATGATCATTCCCTCCCCACTCACTGGTGTCATCTAGGCCAGGGTAAGGTCGAGAGAAACGCAGCATAAATAACCTTTCACAGAATATCATCATATACACACCCGAAGTATGTAACGATAATATCCCATCAGGGTCTGAACTGCTCGTGATGTCAATGTTCCGCTAAGTGGCGCATACCACCCGCTTCCCATGAATCACTCTATTCCTAGGTTTCCTAGATTTCACTCATAGCCTGGGTATTGGGCCTTTTACCTCATGTAACTCCCACCCCAACAGAGAGAACACAACACAGCCAGCACAGATGAATATGAATGAATGCAAACATTAATGCAAATATAAATGCAAACAATAAATAAATGAATGCAATAAATAACAGCAAACAGCAACCAAACCCTAACCTAGAGAGCGCTAGGAGAGACTCGCTTAGGGAAGATGGACCAGCAAGAGGTCAACTTCTCTATATCCCCAGCAGACTCGCCAGCATTCGCATTACGCGAAAAACCGGCGGGGAAATAAAACAACAGAGCCGCCACCGTGCGTTATTTATCCCAAAAGAGGGAAAGGAAACGCTCGAAGTAAACCTTGAAAAGACAAGGTCTCGCGACCAAAGAGAATAGGATCGGGAGTCGGTTATGCGAAGGGAAGGTATTAGCACCCCTACGCATCCGTCGTACTCGACGGGATCCACGCACAAAAGGAAGGATAAAGGTTGCTAAAACTGCTCAAACAAACATCAAACGCTGGCTGAAAGAGACACAGGAAAACAAAAGAAACTAACTCGGCAGGATATCGCATCCTGGGCCTACGTAGTCTGTTAGGCACAGACATTAGAGTCGACGTAGTTTGGGACAGGGGAAAGCGTGCTCGCTAGGATGTCACATCCTATGCATACGTATCTTCTCGGACTAAAGAAGAATCAGAGCACTCGTAGCTCGGCTAACGCACGCCAAACAAAACCCACATCGGAAACCGACTGCCAATCGCTGAACTTACGTCAAACTCCACACAGACAGGCAAACCTGGAAACCGAATGCCAATCGCTGGACTTACATCAGACTCCGAACCAAACACACACACACTGGAAACCAAATGCCAATCGCTGGACTTACATCGGACTCCAAGCACACAACAAGACAAAAAAAAAAGGGCGCCCGGAGAGATCAACTCATCTCCTGCCTACGTACCTCATCTGGTATGAGGATCAGGGCGACGTAGTTCGGCTAAACTATTCTTGTTGGTTTGTGTTTTTTAAGTGGACAACGTCACTACGCAATCTACCGGATGCTCGACCTTTGGAGACTTACTCGCCTGTAGTAGAAGGAGTTGACGTATCCTTAAGAGGGGATAATGTTTGTTTGTGTTTTAGGAAAGCTCAAGCAAGAAAGGAAGTCCTATACGAAGGAACCGTGCTACCTTAATTGACATGCAAACGAGACTACGCGGAGTCTAGCAAACCTAGGGGATACAATCACACCACACAAACACATACAGCATTAAGTAAACATACCAACAAGGGGCTCAAACATCAAGGCTGGGCTTTAGTCAAGGGGTCATGTCAACCTCGACAAACAAGCCAACTGGAAAAGGGTGTTGTTAGCTCTTAACCCTAACATTGAGAGTTAGGGTGAAGCAGATGAAATGGGAAGTGAGGGGTGTGCCTCACAGCTCTTATCCCTGGCCTGGGAGAGCTTGACTCAAATAGAAGGCGTGGGAGTTCAGAAAGCAGGAACTCTTCTATCCACATGACTGACTCAACAAGGATCTTGGGTTAATATCCACAATGCATCAACATGTAATGTGAGCAAAGGGATGACGCACTGAATAGCAGGAGATGGACTACACATATCTTTTATCTACCAATTGCCTTATCAAAGGTCTTTTCCTGCTTGGCACAAAGATAAACAAACACAAGCATTGCCTCTTAAGGAGGATTTCAGACAGGTGCCTGCCCAAGTAACAGGACAGGTCTTCCAGACTACATGAAGTCAGAGAAGTTATACCTCAATGCTTAAGCTATCAAGCAAAGCAAAATCAAGCTCACAATGAACTATAGCAACTAATGTACCTGAAAACAATCTAACTCAGTCAGTATTCAACTCAAATGAACTAAACAGAATTGTCAACAGTCAACTATACATAGTCAAACAAACAAGCAAGCATTGCACAATGCACAAGCTCAACTCAAATGAGCTAAAAGCCACCTATAAAACCAATCAAGGTTAGTCAACATTAACAAATAAACCAACTCAAGCAATGTGAATCAATCCACCTAAGGCAATGCACTTCCTTAACCTGAAACCAAAACTCAACCATAAGCACAAACCACTAGGACAAGGCCTAGGGTCAAAGTGGGAGAAATAATCCAAAACAGAACATGAAAATTGACATGAATCAAATTAAACCAATCAAGAACACAATCCAAGTGGTCCCATATCAATAGCATCAATCAATTTCATTTCACAATGCATATAAGGCAAAGCATGCAAGTTGAAAGCTCATAGAAGCAAACAGAATGAACCAATCCACATCAACTCAAAAATGATTCAATAAATCCCAATAAAAATCATGGCTAAACAGCACACATCACATGATCATCACACCAAAATTCAAGGCATTTGGACAAGTTTAAGCATGGAAAATAAATTCCATAAGTAAAGACAACCAAAATAGGCTCAAATGAGGCACAATTTCATACATCCACTTTGCACAAGCCTAAAGCAGAATTCACAAATGATAAATGTCTCAAACCAAAGCCACAACAAACTTCAAAGTGTCTAGAAAACATGTGCAAAATTCCAAGTTCATATGATAAACATCAAGCATTTCACAAATCATTTAAGTTCATGACTATCCAAAAGTCCACAAATGGTCAACCAGCAAGAAAAATACCAAACAAATCAGAAATCAATTCAAAAATTCCATAAAAATTCATGATCAATCCTAACATCCAAAAGAAACATCATGCAAAAAATCTCATCAATTGGCATTTAATTGGCATGGCAAATAAAATCAGCAAGTTGAGCAAGGAATGGTGTGACACACATTGTCACACCTACATTAAACAGATCATATCTCAACAACCAGAAATGAGAAAAATACAAACTCTACACCAAAATGACCAGCAAGATGTCTATCTTAAGCATGAAAAATTTCACAATCATTGGATTAAAATCCATCATTTCACAATCAAAATGGCAAGCAAGGTACAAGATAGCATATGTATACACAATCCCTAAGCAACATTAAAATCCATACGTGCATAATTTCTGGAAAAATCATCAAAAAATAGTAGACATCATAAGGAACAAGGTGAAAAAAACCTCATCTCATTTGGACAATTATTCACGGGCTTATGAATTTTTGAAATGGATGAAAAATTAAAAAAACATGATGAAAGCATGGATGAAATGGCATGGTAGAACATGGAATAAAATGCAAAGGCCAAATATGGAATGCTCTCGCCCAGATTCGAAGTGTGTAGGGATTCAAACTAGCGCGCGCTTAAGTGAAACTCTGCGTTTCACTTAAGTCTACATGGCAGCGCTAATCATTTTGAACCAATCATAGTGCCACGCCCGTGCCAAGTGTACCAATGCATGGAGATAAACATGAAATCTCATGCAACAAGCGCTAAAACAGATCAAATTGCAATCTGGAAAAGAAACCCTAGGCCTTCATACGTGTTCATCCAGTTCATACACTCAAGAACAAAAGTCCACCAAAATTTAAATCCAGCATATCATTGGAATCCTCTCCTAACGTGCATCACTAATCTAAGATCAATTTAACCTAATTCTCAATAACATGCCTGGATCGAGCAAAAGAAATTTCATACATCAACCTTAGATTCAACCTAACTCACTCATCTCTCCATGAAAATCAACGAAACAAAGCTCAACATATTCAGCATGGAAAAATCTACCATAAACACATGATAATTGCATGAATCATGGAATTCGAAATCTGACCTTCAAGAGAATGCAGAACTGGATTCGGTTGATTCAAGCTTGGAAAATCAGAAACAGATGCTTCTCATCTCTTGGATGAATGAATGGAGGAAAGTTTGAGTGTTAATCTTGCACGATTCCTGCAGAAAATCCAACTGCCATTGATGATGCCAAGCTTCAACAGTTCCAAAAACAGCTCGAAAATGATGGATTCTTGCTTCCAAAAGGTCCAATTATGCTTGTGGATCAATGATTGATCAAGAACAAGGCAAGGTTCTTGAAGAATTTTGATGAAAAAGTGAGAGAAAAAGTTTGAAGAGATTTTGCAAAATGGATCTAGATCTGAGATTTTGATGTGTTAACCAATTTTCTGTTATGATTAGGCTATATATATGGTATGCTAATGAAACTCCTAATCACAATTAGCCAAATGCAAGTGTATTAAGTGAAATGAAGGTGTTGATGCAAATTGTGCAATTCACCTCATGTGCATGAAATGGATGCTACAGTACACGAAATTTGTGCCAAATCCACTCAAAAGTCTGTTTTGGAGCCAAGGCAAGTGATTGGAAGTGAAAGCAATGCCTATTTTTCAAATTGTAATTTTCCCTCCAAAATTCAAATGAAAAATGCAAAATTTTTGTAATGGAAGTGCATGGTATGTGATGCATGTTTTGGATAGCTCATGTCAAGATAGAAATGTTACAAAAAGAACCACTTCAATTGGCCTTTTGGTTCAAAAGTTATGCACTTTTGAATTTCAAAATCCTTTGGCAATGATTGATTCATATCTTCTCAACCACACATGGGAAATTCATGTTCTTGGACTTTTTGAAAATGGGAGAACAAGATCTTCAACTTTCATGTTGGACAAAATTTCATCTTAAGCTTTCTTAATGATGTAAACCTGAGGAGAAAACCTTTCCATTTTTGGCAATTTTAAATTACAGGTCACTTACTATTTTTGGAAACTTTTCATCTGACCTCAAATTCTTCATTTTTGATGTTTGAAATGTCAAATGAGACTTGTATAGACATGAATGAGGCCTCTCTAACCATCTCCCACCTTCAAATCCATGGCTGAATGCACAATTGACTTTGGTTGACTTTCTAGGGTTTCAGATGAATTGCACCTTGACTGATGACTTCTGAACATCCAACCTTTGGCCAAACCATTTCAAAATGATCCCTAGGTCATATGAACTCAATGATCCAACCCTAGGGCCTTGCTTCAATAGGAAATGCACTTGCTTGCTTGCACAACTGGATCTCCTGACCAGTCTTGACTGATGACTTGCACTAGTGCAATGCTATGCAGTGGACAATGAAATGCTAATGACCTAAACATGAAAATGTATATGCAAAATGGGAGGTGCAAATTTGAGGTGCTACACATACCAGTTTTACTCTTGGGTTCATGTTTTCACCCTTGCCGGAGTTCAAAACAATATTCTTTGGTTCAGACCATACATTTGATCACAATTCTTTTCACCTCCCGCCATTAGTTCTCTGAACTACGGAGCTCTAAATTCCTCATTGCACTATGAGGATATATAGGCATGAGGGCCCCAATACTCACGGAGAACTTTATCTATTTATTTTCCTTCCCCCTATTCTTTTGTGAGTAATATTAGATATAACACCTATTCGAGTGAGAACAATCAAAACGGCTCCCATGGAGTACCATGGAAGTTTGGGGTGCTGTAGGAGTTTAATTGGCTGCATTGTATGGTAAAACACTAGCTGAATTCTAATGTCTTGACTGATGTCATGACATGTCGTGAAGGCGTTTGTGTAACTGCATTGTAGGTTAGAATATCTAACTGTACTCTGATGTCTTGACTAATGTCATGACATACTTGAGTAGCTTACTGCAGGATTAGCTAATACAGGATTTATTGAATGTCAAATTGGATGTGGTGACATTCATCCCTGTCAGCAGATACTGAGGAATAGAACAATTGGTGTTCTGTTAAAGCTCAGTACTCATTTCCAGTCTGGTTATCAAGGAAATACCAGACCTGGCATAAGGCCTACTATCTGAATATCAAACTGGATGTTATGACATTCATCATTGACAACATATATTGAACAATAGACAGAGTGGTGTTCTGCTACACTTCAGTATATTTCTCAGTTTGTTCTTCAAAAGGATAACAGAACTGTCTTAAGGCTAAATGTGTAAATGTCAAATTGGATGCTTTGACATGTATTAATGTAAGCTGCTACTGTAGAATGGACAGTTTGGTCCTATACAGTTCAGCAAACTTGTACAGTCTATTTTCAGGAAAAACAGACTTAGCATATGGTCCTTGATGTCAAGCTGAATGTTGTGACATTCATTCCTGACAGCATATGCTAGATTGTAGGTTATTTAGTTTTTCTGTTTCAGCTTTTTCTCAGGCTATTCTTCAGGGATTTAACAGCTGAGAGAAAATCCAGGAAATCAACAACCAAGCTACATTTAATGAACCTAACAAATAGCCTATTTGTTAGTAACCTAGATGTGGAATTTAAGGGAACTCGCGTGACCTTAAATTTAGGAGAATACAAGTGCAAAGCCCAAGTACTGCTATATAAAAGGAATTCGTTCCTTCATTCAGAACTGGGGATTTTGAGGCGTGAAGTTTTAGTGTGTCCATCATACTTCACTGCTGTATTTTTGAGTCTTGTATTAGACATATCTTGTAAACCAAGTTGTTATCTTATAGATGATTGCTTTGGTGTAGGGTGTTCATTGAGTTGTAAGTGTTGTGTCACTCTAAGCTTTTAAGTGTGAGTGTTGTGTATCTTGATTAAAGTTGTTAAGCACAATCAAGAATTGTTTGAAGTGTGACTTCAAAATTGTCTTTAATATTGATTAAAGGTAGTAATCACTGAGGTGATTGAGGGGGAGTGAGTAGGAACTCTGATCTTAGAGTAAGATTGAAATTGCATTGGGTAGGGATTAAGTGAAGAGTTGTAAACGGGTGAATTTAGCTTTGAATTAATACTACTGATAGTGGATTTCCTCCCTGGCTTGGTAGCCCCCAGACGTAGGTCATGTTGGACTGAACTGGGTAAACAATTACTTGTGTTATTTACTGCACTTACTTTTAAGTTGTGCATAATTCTTGTCTGTGCAGAATTGGATGTCATAACAACCCGTGTGACATCGAAAGTCTGATAACTAGAATTTCAATTGGCATCAGAGCAGACACCCTGCCTGTTAATTTCTGGGTGAGATCTAGGGAAGTTACTTTCTAGTACCATGGACAAGGATATATGACACTCAAATAGACCACCCATGTTGGATGGCTCTAACTATGATGACTGGAAGCCTCGTATGATAGCCTTCTTAAGGTCTCTAGATAGCAAAGTCTGGAGAGCTGTCAACAAAGGATGGGAACATCCAACGAAGACAGGTGAAGATGGAGTCAGTGTGCAAATTCCTGAAGAAGAATGGGACAAGGAGCAAGAGGCATTAGCCCTTGGAAATTCTAAGGCCTTGAATGCATTGTTCAATGGAATTAGTAAGAACATCTTCAGGCTGGTACACCACTGTGAGCTAGCTAAGGAAGTTTGGGATACCCTCAAGATAACTCATGAAGGTACTTCCAAGGTGAAGATGTCCAAACTTCAGATGCTGACCACCAAGTTTGAAAATCTGAGGATGAAAGAGGATGAGACTATTCATGACTTTCACATGAATATTCTTGAAATTGCAAATACCTCTGGTGGCTTAGGGGAGAAAATGGCTGAAGAGAAACTTGTAAGAAAGATTCTCAGGTCATTACCTAAGAGGTTTACCATGAAAGTCACTGCAATAGAAGAGGCTCAAGATATCTGCAAGATGAAGGTGGATGAGCTCATTGGTTCTCTCCAAACCTTTGAAATGGGCTTATGTGAGGATGCTGAAAGGAAGACCAAAAGCATAGCCTTTGTTTCAAATACTGAAGGAAATTCAGAAGAAGGAAACTGTGGAGGAAATGAAAGCATCTCAGAAGCCATAACCATGCTTGGAAGACAGTTCACCAAGTTCATAAAGAAGGTTGATCAACAGGGTAAACCTAATGTCAAGAACTCTTCATGTGACATCAGTAGAAAGTCAAAATATGAAGAAAAGGTCATCCAAGGCAAAGGAGTCCAGTGCCATGGATGTGAAGGTTATGGTCATATTAAGGCTGAATGCCCTACTTTTCTCAAGATGCAAAGGAAAGGGCTATATGCCACCTGGTCAGAAGAAGACACTGAGAGTGAATCTGAAGGAGAATCTGCTAAACATGTCACTGCTCTGACCAGTGTCTGTGCCTCAGAGGATGACTCAAGCGGAGATGAGCTCACCTTGGATGAACTTGCTGCCTCATATAAAGAACTATGTGTTAAAAGTGCAGAAGTATGTATCCAAGGAGAAAAGCAGAAGAAACTCATCAAAGAGCTAGAATCTGAGAAACAGGAGCAGCTGAAAGTCATAGAGGGTCTGAATGGTGAGATTTCTTTGATAACTTCGAAGCTAGACCAAATGACCAAATCCATCAGAATGATGAGTAAAGGATCTGACACCTTGGGAGAGATTCTAAAAGTGGGACAGAAGTCAGGAACCATGTATGGTTTAGGATTCACTAAGAACTCTTCACCTGAACTCAAAAAGTCTAAGGCTGGAGTTCAGAAATTCAAGCAGAAGTCACATCCGATGTCTCAACATCAGAGAACCAGAATGAGCAAACATTAGAAGAAGAAATTTCAGAGATGGAGATGTCATTACTATGGTAGATTCGGTCACATAAAACCCTTCTGCTATAGGCTGCATGGTTATCCAAACCAGACCTCTCAAGGCAGACCTAAGAAGAAGGCGTCCAAGCATAATGTCCCCATTAAGAAACAAAAATGGGCGGCTAATCAGACACCTCAGGTCAAACCTAAGCAGCAGGCATCTAAGCTTAATCCCTCCCCTGAGAAACAACAATGTGTTGCTAACCTTGCTCACACATCTCCAAGGGCACCTACCAGACAAGACTGGTACCTTGATAGTGGCTGCTCAAGGCATATGACTGGGATGAGCAACCTAGTGGTGAATCTACAACCTCCTACCACCAAGTTTGTGACATTTGGTGATGGAACTAAAGGAGAAGTCAAGGGTGTTGGTAAGTTGGATCGTCCTGAAGCTCCAAAACTGAGTAATGTACTGTTAGTAAAAGGACTGACTGTAAATCTCATCAGCATAAGCCAGCTATGTGACCAAGGATTCAATGTGGAATTCACCAAGCAAGGATGTGTGGTGCTGAATGGGTGTAATCAGGAAGTGATGAGAGGAGACAGATCCAAAGATAACAGCTATCTATGGAAATCTAAGGACTCACTCTACTTCCCCAAGTGCCCCTTTGCCAAGGGAGAGCAGGAAGGGAAGCTGGGACATGGAAGACTTGGACAACTTCATGTAAAAGGAATGAAGAAGGGCATGTCCAAGGAAGCAATGAGAGGAATTCCATATCAGTCTTTGGATAAAAGGACAGACTGTGGAAAATGTATGATTGAAAGCTGTGAATCATTGGCTCCTATTGGTCATCATACAAACGGTGTGATAGCTAGGGATAAACAGATGTGTGTATTATTGTCGTCTGCAGAAGTTAAATACCTAGCTTCTGGTAGCAGGTGGTCATCACGGTCACATAAAACCCTTCTGCTATAGGCTGCATGGTTATCCAAACCAGACCTCTCAAGGCAGTATGTTTCTCAGTTTGTTCTTCAAAAGGATAACAGAACTGTCTTAAGGCTAAATGTGTAAATGTCAAATTGGATGCTTTGACATGTATTAATGTAAGCTGCTACTGTAGAATGGACAGTTTGGTCCTGTACAGTTCAGCAAACTTGTATAGTCTGTTTTCAGGAAAAACAGACTTAGCATATGGTCCTTGATGTCAAGCTGAATGTTGTGACATTCATTCCTGACAGCATATGCTAGATTGTAGGTTGTTTAGTTTTTCTGTTTTAGCTTTTTCTCAGGCTATTCTTCAGGGATTCAACAGCTGAGAGAAAATCAAGGAAATCAATAACCAAGCTACATTTAATGAACCTAACAAATAACCTATTTGTTAGTAACCTAGATGTGGAATTTAAGGGAACTCGCGTGACCTTAAATTTAGGAGAATACAAGTGCAAAGCCCAAGTACTGCAATATAAAAGGAAGTCGTTCCTTCATTCAGAACTGGGGATTTTGAGGCGTGAAGTTTTAGTGTGTCCATCATACTTCACTGCTGTATTTTTGAGTCTTGTATTAGACATATCTTGTAAACCAAGCTGTTATCTTGTAGATGATTGCTTTGGTGTAGGGTGTTCATTGAGTTGTAAGTGTTGTGTCACTCTAAGCTTTTAAGCGTGAGTGCTGTGTATCTTGATTAAAGTTGTTAAGCACAATCAAGAATTGTTTGAAGTGTGACTTCAAAATTGTCTTTAATATTGATTAAAGGTAGTAATCACTGAGGTGATTGAGGGGGGGGGGGGGGTGAGTAGGAACTCTGATCTTAGTGTAAGATTGAAATTGCATTGGGTAGGGATTAAGTGAAGAGTTGTAAACGGGTGAGTTTAGCTTTGAATTAATACTACTGATAGTGGATTTCCTCCCTGGCTTGGTAGCCCCCAGACGTAGGTCATGTTGGACTGAACTGGGTAAACAATTACTTGTGTTATTTACTGCACTTACTTTTAAGTTGTGCATAATTCTTGTTTGTGCAGAATTGGATGTCATAACAACCCGTGTGACATCAAAAGTCTGATAACTAGAATTTCAGGTGCTAATACATTCCCCTTGCATAATCGACTTCCTTACCCAGCATATCTCTTTCCCACGGCTTTTATTGATGTTTTACCTTTCCTTCGGGAATAAATAAAGTTCAATGGTGACTCTGTTGTATGATCGAGCGTGCAATATGTTCGGGTATATTTCCGCTAGCTTCAGTTGGCGACTCTGTTGGGGATGCTTCGCTACTTTGTGTACTTCCTAGTTGCTAAAGGGAGTCAAGCCTAGTTTCGATTGATTTCTTAGCTTGCTTAGGGTGTTTATCTTTGTGCTTTGCTCACTTTACCATTATATTCATTTGCTTTGTATTATGGATATTATCTGTTATACTCCCTGTTGGGTTGGGTTATCGATTACATGAGAAAGAAGCTTTGTACCTGAGCTTGAGTACACACACACAGGATAGAAACTTGACTAGAGCCGTGTTTGACCCCCGTGGAGTTATTCCGCGATTATGGTTGACACGAGACGTCACACCTAGAGTAGATCCTTTTGGGAGCATCTTTGTCCGACAAGTTATTCGTCTAAGGCAATGGTATCTCTAACTGGGTCGTCGACTCTAGGAACCTTCTAGGTTACCTTTGAATACTAGAACCTACCTGTGAGGGGGATATGGGATCTTTATGCAGGAAAACATAGAATCTACATACCTTTATTCTCATGGACGTAGAACCTTTGATCCTGCATCAGGCACGGATTATCCAGACTGTTGGTGTTGTTAACATATGGTATTGCATTGTTGTACATAAATTGGAGCTTAGAACTTGGGTTGCTATACCACTAAGGATTTTAATCTATGGATGTTGCATAATTATTTGCATTTCATTCCTAACATGTGCATTCATTCAATTGCATTTCAAGCATGTTAACAAAAAAACTCACCTTATCCATTCCTCCGCCAAAAAGACAATGATTCGCCGACACCAATCACCCAAGGATCACGGAAGAGACTAAGGGCATTGACAGAGCTGACATGGTTTTGGGGCTATTCTTGGAAAGCATGACGAAAAACTTCCCAAATCAGGTTGTGATTGATGAGCAAGTTGAAGACAATCCAAATAAAAATAACAAATAAAAGATGACTGCAGGTACTCTGCCACTTCCTCCTCAAGAACAACGTGTACTTCCATATCAGAGGCCTGCTCAAAGCAACCAGAAACTGAAGTAGAAGTAAATCAGTCAGAAGAACAACGATCAAGAAGGGAGACATCCTCACTATGATCCAGTTCCTATGAGTTACGCACATCTGCTACCTATATTGGTTAATACTGGGGAAATTGTGCCTAAACAGACCGAACCTGCCAAGTTTCCCTACGGCCCTAAGCATGACCCTCATGCCACGTGTGGATACCATGCTGGATACGTAGGGCACTCTACAAAAACTTGTCATGTTCTCAAGGCTAGAGTTCAAGAGCTCATCGATCAAAAGTTATTAAGCTTCACACATGGGATTGCTGAAACGCCTGTTGAGAAGAGGTTCGAATACAAGGGTCCTCCAATTCATGTGCAAATTCATCCACCTGTGGTCCAGCCTATTATGCAGTATCCGAATCAAGGATACCATCCTGGAATGTCATTGGCCTATCCTAGGGCATAATCTACTATTCTTGCAACTTAGTACATCTATGTTGGGGCACCCTATACCTCATTTGGGTTTCATTACGGTCAGACTTCTCATCAGATAGTCAACCCTGGCTTGGTGCATTCTTCTCAAGTGTTCCAACCAATGGTTATTCCTCAGATTCACCCTCAGTCTCAGATATCTTCGGTGCCTAGGCCATGCTACTCATTTCCACTTGGTATTACATCCTAGTATCAGCAGTCTCCTCGAACTCAAACTCTGAAAACTCAACAAATTGTGCCACGTGACCATCAAGGTAAAAAGCAGACCAGGCGGTTTGATAGAAAGCGTTCTCAATGAGATCAGATCCCTATGACATATGCTCGGCTGCTACCTTACCTTGTCCAACAAGGACTCATTGAGACAAAGGAAATCCCACCATGTGCTTACCATACAGGGCATAAGAGGCATTCCATTGAGGATTGTTGGGTTTTCTAATCAAGGGTAGAGGAACTCATAGATCAGAAGGTTCTGAATTTCACCATAGAAGGGCCAAATGTCAAGACCGAAAAGAGTGAGTGCAGTCATTGATGAAGAATTCCTGAGAACTGAGGTTGTGTCTTTAGAAGAATATTGAGGCCGATTAGGCCAACAATCATGTTGTTTTTCAATCTTTTCATTTGTAATGTTTTCTTTTATGTCAATGTAATGTTCAATTGTGAGCTTGTTTGTTTTTGAATAATGATAATAATGAAATAAACGTGCATGTTTTGATTAAATCCATTCGTGTTCACTCATATGTTATTTTATCAGTATCAAACTGTTTGTCAAATAAAATCAAAAGAGAATGGTGCAATTTAAACACGTAAGATCATTGCATGTATGCTTTTGAATAAGACCGTGTTGATGATGTAAGGCATTGTTCAATCCCTAAACACCAGAGATATAAGGAAGTTAATCCCTAGTCAACCCCCGTTGGGCCTTGAAGTAGGAGTTTCTTTCTTTATACACATAAAACCCTCATGTTTAACCAGGGGCAGGATAGTCTTCAGTTAGTTTAAACTTGCATTCAAACTTCAGAAGGAGATTATCTCATCAAGTGATCAATCATATCATATCCCCTCAAGAGGATAGAATCACAAATCCAGAATGGTTATCCCTTACCAACGAAAAGGAGTGAGATAGTCACAACTTGTGCAACAAATCGAGAAAGTAGTGCCACAAGATTTGCTCAAGTACAATAATAAAAGATGAAACAAAATGAAAAAATCAAAAGCAAATGAAAAGTCCGCTAAGTCAAGAACTTGAAAACAAGATTGACTTAGGAAAAAGTTAGGGCATCCCGATGGGCGGCCGACCCGAAGGATCAACCCAGGCAAAATCAGGGTAAACAAAAAAAAATCAGAGGATCAATATCCAAATCCTTAACAAGAGCAAATCCTTGCGACTGCAAACAAAATCAAAAGGAGAATGACTATCGCTCCAAACTCTCGTAGGGTTCCTTAAACGATTGCTGTTGATATTCAAAATCCTTTTCTGAAAGATGAACGCTTGTTTTAAGCTAACTTGATGTAAGATTGAAGAACATCACGAAGAATAGGCGGGTATAATAGGTTTTGAGCCTTATATCCTTTCTTTTTGAAACCATGAACCAGGCCACGTTACAACCCTCAAAAGACCTAATTAAAGCAGGGATTACTTTGAAAGCACACTATGGTAAGATCGTGTTAAGCTGACTCCTAAAGATTCACTTGTCATTTGTATTGATACTGATATGGCATTCTAAACAGTGATTTGTTCACTAGATGTCATAATCTTAGTGAACACACTGGATTTTTCAAAACTTGCATGATCATGACATTACAATTATCATTTTCAAAATGAGCAATTTACATGCAAACATTCATTTGGCATCAAGGAAGCTTACACATTGGGAAAGTTGAACAAATTCCTAATATCCCATATCTCAAATCTCTTCAAGAAACATTCAATCCAGGGCAACCGCGTCGGGATTCTATGAATCTCTCTGAATCGGACGGATAAGGGCAACATTAGTTCTAATCTCATATTGGGGTAAGCTACGTCAAGAGCACGAAAAGTCAATCACTCCTAAGATGGTTAATCAAGAGAACACAGTTTCAAGACGTTGGGACAGGCCGGTTTGAGATACTCAGATGATGAGATTACTCCACAACTTGTAATTGGTGTAGTTGGTGCAGATATTCAGTATATTGGGGCAGAGGCAGGCTACGTAGGTGCAAGCTCTCTCCATGTTTCAGGCATAATCCAGAGGTACAACAACAACTATTGAGCTTGAAGTAGGAGTCGGAGAGTCATGTCTGGATGATCCCATATCCTAGCCCAAAATTCCCACCGCCCGCAACGTGAGCATCTGGTATAACCATTGCCTAAATCATTATCATGCATAAACCATATTGTTTCACTCAGTCATAATATTCATAAAGCATAACATGAAACCGTGCAAACGAGAAAAGACAAAAATCCAGTTCTTATTGACTAACCCAAAGCCCAACTCAAGCTTGGCAAACCACAAAATTCCTATCACATTAGATCCATTCCCAACAGGCAAATTTTTGGATATGTTGGTATTTAATTCTCTTCTACCTTGAATACCTGAAAAGCTTCCGTAATTCTTTGTATTCAGGTTCAAGAAGATTAAATTGGGGCAGTTGTAGTACCCCCAAAATTTTCCCTCCCCTTTTTCTTTTCACCTCAGTTATGATCTGAAACTCATTCATGTGCATCATTTATTCATGATTAACACTTTCTAACAAGCCTCGTAGATTCAATGGTTATGGTGGATAAAATTAGGACTCAGGCCTGAAGATTGTGGTACTGCTTATCATATGGAAAAACCTTGATTAATGGATTCTTTGAGACTTTGATTCTTGAAGATGGCACCTTGATATTCATCTAGGCATCCAAACCCTAATTCTTGATCTTGGCTTCATTATGATTTTGTGTTTGACCTTCTATCACTGACTTGACTTTCAAACCCTGACTGAGGGCCTTTGAAATTTGTGCTTGATTAGAAACCATAATCCTTGATCCTGGAATTGGTAGTACTTGTGGTTTGTTTTGAAGGATCGGAAACCCTCATTTGGTTCATGGCATTGATAAATTGTTGGGTTTGAGACTCTTGGTTGTTTCCTGACACCCGACCTTTGACCTAACTAAGCTCGTACTATATGGTTTGCTTCGGTTGGTTCCAAGCATTCTTGCATACATATTCCGCTGCATCTCATTTGACCCAAGTCACTTCATCCATTAATTCCATTGGACTTCATTGATCCAAAGTTCATTGATTCATTTTGACCAAGTCATGGCATGATCATTAGGTTTCACTACCATCCATTCACAAGACACATTGGATCTAATTGGGTGATGGCACCATTTTGAACATGCATTTTTAATCAAAGAAGTCTATTTCATCATCTTTTGCATCAGTTGACTTTCTGTCTACTGTTGACTTTTTGTTCAACTAGTTGACCAAAGTCAACTTATCATACTTGACCATGGCATTTTAGCATAAATGTCGACAACCATTGCAGATGAATTTCAAGTTCAAATTGACATTGAGAATTCAGATTGATTTCAGGTCGATAGCCCATGATTGCCAAATTAATGATTGGCCCACTCACTCATTCATCCATTATTATATCAAAAATCCAGCATAATAATTACAATTCATTTCACATGTTAAACCCATGATTCAAAATTAACAAAACCCATTTTCAAAGCCCATCTACCCAAATGAGAACCTTTCTTTTTAATACATAATCTAACAATTATCTTTTTTCAATTTCTAAGAATCTAAAATACCATCAACTTGCCACACATTTAGCTGAAACATTCCCAATTTACATGACATATCCTAAACAAGAGCATGGAAGCCCACCATTAGAATGCCTATAAATAATCCCCCCAAAAAATAATAACCCACCAAGAGTCAAACCAAATTACCCAACCCAAACTAATTAATCCATTTTAATTAAACCCCAAAAACGAATCCATATTATATCCAAATATACATCAGCCCGTGATTCCATTTCCAATTTCAACATTCCACTCTTAATATCCATTTACCTATATTCAAACCCAAATCCGTGTTACAAATACATATCCGAACAAAGGCCTTCTGTTACCTTCTCTTTCTCTCCCATGAAAAATACTTCCTAGATTGTAGCAATAAGAGGCACAAGGGACAATGGCATTTTCGTTCCCTTTGAAGTCTTCATGCATGACAAAGACATTGATTCAATAACACACGTTCAATTCCAATTATCATTAACAAAGACCAAAATCCATTTCACTTCAGAGCCACAGGATTCATCACAATTAATATACAATTGCAAAACAACATTCAGCCCCACAAGTGCATTAACTCCCTACAAAACCAATTCAATTAAATTCCACTCCCCAAATTTAACATTAACCTACAAATCCAACATAGCACATTTCATAAATTAACAAGTACTATATCCACTTACATAGTCCAAAACAATTATCCGATTCTAAATGTCTAACTATAACCCATGATAAATTAAATATCCATGCAAGTCCATCCTATTGCATCCATTGCATATGTCCTAATACAAATAACTGTGGCCAAATCGGAAACGGAAGCGGTTACGGTTACGACTCGGAGCTACGAATGTAATCATTCCAAACACTAACTGCAGCAAGCATCTCCCGTACCAGCAGCCAAACCTGCATAATAACAACCACATTTCAAGTAACCAAATCACAATTCTCAAGCATGTTCAATATTAATACACCATGAACTCGATTCAGACCCTTACCAAAACTGTACTACCAATCAGTAGATCCAAGTGTAAGAAGCCACTCATGTTTGAAACTTCATGGACCTGCAGGAACACAAATTCCAAATAGATCATGCATCAACACGATCAAGCCAACAAGCAGGGCAGCGTCCCTGTCACTGAGGCATTCATACTTATTTCATAAACTGACAGCATGCCTTATCATGTGTATTCAACCTGCTGTAGACCCAATCCCAGACATGCACAACTCAGTTGTAATTTAAAAACATCCATTACCATTTTGTAAACCAAACCTGCAAACCAATAAAACCTGTAGAAACTCATGAATCCGTACTGAGAAGCGAAATCCAAAACTGAACAAAACTAAATCCAACCAACATCACATTCCAAGTGCAATATAAACCAACCTAAACATTTCCACAATAATGGTAATTTAAAAACATCCATTACCATTTTGTAAACCAAACCTGCAAACCAATAAAACCTGTAGAAACTCATGAATCCGTACTAAGAAGCGAAATCCAAAACTGAACAAAACTAAATCCAACCAACATCACATTCCAAGTGCAATATAAACCAACCTAAACATTTCCACAATAATGGTAATTTAAAAACATCCATTACCATTTTGTAAACCAAACCTGCAAACCAATAAATCCTGTAGAAACTCATGAATCCGTACTAAGAAGCGAAATCCAAAACTGAACAAAACTAAATCCAACCAACATCACATTCCAAGTGCAATATAAACCAACCTAAACATTTCCACAATAAAAGCCATTTGATCCACCTGTATAATATCATGAATTCAACCAATGTAAACCATTCACACAAAACAACCTGCACAACACATACCCTGTATTATTTTCACTATCAGGTCATATATCAATTGGTTTTAATTCACACTCTAACAGGTTTTAAACTAACCTCCCCCTTTATAAACTAATCAACTTGAAAACCTCTAACCTTTTTTAAAACCACCCTTCATTCTAATAACAACCTCTAACAAAGTCTAACAAAATTCACAACCAATTCATAACCGAATTTCAACCAATTAGTCAACCCTCTAACCAACTTAACTAATTCCTCTAACAGAAAATTCCTAACCGTTTTGGGAGGAGAGAGATTATAAAAGCATACCTTGCTCCATCATTTGGATTTTTGAGTTCAGAATCATTCTTCTCCCACTCTTCAACCTTCACCATTTCTTCGATCCTTCTTCTCTTCAACCTTCACCAACCTTGAATACTTCTTCTCTTCACCACCTCAGAATTTTCTTCTCTCCAATCCTCAAAAACCCAACCTGCAAGAAAAATGAAAAGAATTCCTGGAAATGATCAACACCTCCACACAAAAACCAAATCACGAGTGTACAAAACAAAAAAAGAAGATAGAAGCAAAGATGACTTGCTACCTGCTCGCGTCGATGTTCCGAAGAATTGAATTGATTCTAGAGCCATATTCTTCATCTCTTTTTTGTTTTGGCGTCGACGGCATGAACGAGAATAGCGATCCAAAACACAGTGGAAATTAAAAAAAAAATCCTTTAGGGATCCTTACAAATGGGCATGATCAGTGATAGAATTGAAATCGTTGATACATATCGAAGGAGTGATCACGAACGTTGAATGGTGACAATGTCTCTACTCAGTCCACACGAACAGATTCCTTTAATATCAGTGTTAACTGCTATGAATGAAGACTTTGATTGAGATAGAGAGAAACAAAATTTTCATCTAATCAAATGCTTTTGCACAAGGGTTCTATTTATAGAACCACTTGTGTGGGATGTAAGCTAAAAAGTCCACTTAAATGTATGTGGCCCATATCTTATGATATACCAAAATCACTTAACCACGTGGTACCTTACATATTTCGTATTCTACTTAAGTGCACCATACCTTACGATGTTCTACAATTCACTTAAGTGCAACGTACCTTACGGTGTTCCTTATTTACTCTATCTCTCATCAATCCGTCCTTTTGTGTGTGACCCTGTAGGTTTTCGCGTCATTCGCAATTATATTAAATCACGTATTTAACATAATAAACCGTAAGAGGTATCTAGCAACACATCAATGTTATCCAAGACACGAAAATGTCATTTGATCTGACAAATCCTTTTGTAATAATACTTATGTGTATAGTTACTCTTTTGTTCTTATGTCCACATTGAACACAAGGCATAGACCGTGTCATCCTTGTCCAGTTCAATATCGGACACTTAGACATTTATCCTGCTATGCAGGATGGGAAAATTCTATCTAGGTCACTCATGTCTCTCAGCATGCTTCGTTGAGTACCCATCAACTATCTTTATGGTCATCCAGTTACGGACAATGTTTGATAAGCAATCAATTACTCGACTCAACATCTAAGGTCCATAGTGGTTTCAAGTCGAAGGGTGGTATACACCACTATCACCATGGGAATAACTTATGACACTTTGCATAATATTCTATATAGTATTCTCATAGCGGATCAATCCAGTATAAATATTACTCATAATATTCATACCTATGTTTAATATTTGATAACTCATTATCCATAATCCATGAGATGTGATCATTAGTCTATATACATAATAGTCTTACTGCTTTAATGTTATCCCACTTCACAACAAAGCTCGACTATGAATATTTTAAGAATAGTGTCATTTTGTTTAATGGGATCTCATGATTAAGTCACACATGATTAAACCGACTAACTATTTTAGAGACTTTATTAAACAAACATAATAAAGAAAAAGCCTTTTATTATTAATAAATAATTCGATACAAATATCAAAAGTATTGGCCTCTAATGATAGCAAGGCATAGGTCAAAAACTGCTTCATTTACGCTTCGTCGTCGATGACTGCGAATCGAATCGCTCGCAACGCCCAAACTTCAACGACACGCCATCACGCTGCAACAATCATCTTCACTTTCACCTCTACGCAACACGCATGGAATCGAACGTATTCATCCTCTTCTCTAGGAATCGCATGAACCCGAACACAGATCCACATTTCCCATTTCATCAAACAGTGCACGTGAAGCTTCAGATCCATCTCAATCAACCATGATATAAGGAGACGTCGGACGTTGAAGTGAGTGTGTGGTTGAGTCGTAGATACCACCGATCGAATGCTTCTCCGGCGCTGTAAAGTTTCGCATTTGGATGTTGAGAGCATCTCTTTGGGATGCGCTTTGGTGTAGGCAGGTCTTGGGTGTGTGGGTCAGTGAGCCTGGGTTTTTTTGGCGTTGAAGAAACTAGGCCCTTTTACCCAGAAAAACCTAATGACCCAAGAAGTTTATATCGCGACACCTCATTCAATTCGTACCCTACCCCATGCTGGATGGTTGGACTTTTTGTGTTTACAGGAGGAATCCATGGGCCTAAGGCCCGTTTGCTAATCAGGCCACCATTCCTCTATTTGCACCCTCCGTGGACATTCGTTTTGGTTTTCATTGGTGAAGAGATTCTGGACCTGAGGCCCATTGGCTGAGCCACTGATTTTCCTTGGTTATGCACACCACCAATTCCAGGTTCTACACCCCATTAGCATTTAACTTAATCAAATTTATTTCTAATTTTTTAGCTTAACTAGGATTATTCTTTGTTAATCAATTTCACTTAGGCTAATCTAAACTTTTAGAATTTTATTAGGTTTTGGAATTTAATTAGAATTTAGAAGATTAATATAGTTCTTAATTAACAATTAGGAAATAATTAGATTTTGATTAAATTTAAAACATAGTGCAATTTCTAAACAATTAGGTTAAATCAAGCTTTAGGAATTAATCAACTTTAGGCTATTATTAGATTTCAATTAGAATTTAGTTTGTGCTAATAATTGGAATACTTTTGCAATTTGACCATTTTACCCTTTAGGAGTAATTTTGGATATTTTATCCATATAATCACATGCTCCCTTAGGAATAGAATTAACATAGAATTTTTAATCAATTTTTTTTACCAACATTAACATGCTCCCTTAGGATTTTTAACATAGGTTTTTAATCCACTTTGACTAACCATGACATGATCCCTTAGGATAATTTGATAAAATTCTAACTATTAGATTAAGATTAACCTAGTTTCCTAAATCAAATCAAACCCATGATTTGAATTGATCAAAAATAATTTTGATCGATTAAATCCTTTGACCTTGTATAATCCCACTGTCTAAATTGAGTGGCCAAAAGACCTTTGGTCACTTAATAGGACTTCTCTTCTAAGTTGTAGAGCTCGAAGCCTCAAGTCAAGATTTTCAATCAAGGCATCCTAAGTCACATCAAACAGCGGATTATACAAGATAAATCAAAGGTCAACACTTGGTAAACACGATTCAATTTGTACGAAATGAGCTTTAGGTAATAGGGAATGATGAGACAAAGTCTCTCATATCCTCGTCTAAACCGACTTTGCGTATGGGGAGGAGGCCCCAAATATTCAAAGCGTTTGCCCTTATTCATAGACTTTAGTGCGATACGAATCGATTAAACTACCAAGTTTTCTTCATACAAGGAAACACAAATACAAGGATCAACAATGAAGATTCTTCACCAACAACTTGTCAGGTAAGATAAGTATCATGCGCTACGAGCCTTAAGTAATAGGGAATGATGAGACGGAGTCTCTCCTATCCTCGTCTATTGTGACTTTGCATATGGGGCGTAGGCCCCAAATATTCAAAGTGTTCTCCCTTATTCATAGACTTTAGTGTGATTCTTATCAATCGACTGTCAAGTCTCTTATCAATTCATCTCTCCACTCTAATCATTTATATTCAATCATTCAATCACATTCTTTTGCCTCCAACCATTCTTGTTTTCATCCGTAGTGGGCTGAACTACGAAAGCTCTGATTTCCTTATAGCACTATAAGGATACGTAGGCAGGAAAACCCAGTTTCTTCGTGAGCTACCCTATTTATCAATTAATCATTCTTCATTCACTAATCAATATCATCTTTTTGAGATCGAATATCACGTTTGCTTGGTTTTCATTCATATCCTTTTAGGACGCATAATGAATAGTCCGTCTTGTGAACCAAGAGTTGTTTGGCTTGTACCCAAACATTTAATTCGCTTTATTTCTAGTTATGACAGGAGTGTGTATGCCTAGTTTCCTCGACATCCTTGTCAATACCGCTTTCTCTCTTAGGTTCAGAGTTTATTCCTTCATGGATCCAAGATATTACTCTCTTTTGATCTCGAACTGTGTGTTCCCTAGCAAGGGATATATTCTTCCTTGCACCCAACAATACTTTCTTGTAGGTCTCCTACTCATCCTTTTAGGACGCCTAATGAACAGTCCATATTATGAACCAAGAGTTGTTTGTGCTATGCAATCAAACACTTAATTCAATATTATTGGTCGTTCCAATACAGTGTTGTAGGCCCTCACTTTTTGGTTCATACCAGTTTTGCTCTTGGGTTCGAATCTAGTTATTTTGAGTTACCTTGATACCATTCTGTTAGTGCAAGTTATACTTTTCATCACTGTATATCTCTCTCTCTATTCTTGTAGTTCTGAACTATGATTGCTCTGACTTTCTCATTGCATAATGAGAATACGTAGGCACGAGGATACGAATCCTAGGAGAGCATACTTCTAATTATTCCTCCTTCCGCCTTAGGGAACCATTCATATCTTACATAATCCATTGCCTATATTCGATCATAAACCGCTTATTCCAGTGGCATATTGTTTCTTTGAAATCAGATACACTTTCGTTTGATACCCATATATACCCTTTTAGGACGCCTAATGAAAAGTCCTCATTTGTACCAAGAGTTGTTTGGATTGTCCCAAGACATTTAATTCCTTCTATTTGGCCAAGATGCTTGTTTCCCTCTATGGTATGAATCCCATTTCTCCTATGGATTCCAATATACCTTGACTTTTGGTTTCAAACTATACATTCTCAGTCACTTGTTACCAAATACTACATTTATGTGACTTCAGTCATTTCACTTTGTTCATCTCCATGATGCACTCATACTCTATCTTCATTCACTTCATGTGATATACCCTATTCTTTGAGCCAAATACAGTATACCTTTGTGCTCCATCTTGTATATATTTGTGAACCAAGAGTTGTTTGTACTATGTAATCAAACACTTAATTCAATCTTTTTTCGGTTATTCCAATATAGAGTTGTAGGCCCTCACTTGTTGGTTCATACCAGTTTTACTCTTGGGTTCATATTTCACCCCTTGTTGAAGTTCAAATCACATAATTCTTTGGTTCAGACCATACTTTGATCACCATTATTTTCATCTTCCACCACTAGTTCTTTGTACTGCGGAGCTCTGAATTCCTCATTGCACTTTGAGGATACGTAGGAATGAGGGCCATAATCCTCACCGAGCACTTTATCTATTTATTTTCCTTCCCCCTATTCTTTTGCGAGTAATCTTAGATATAACAACTATTCGAGCGAGAACAATCAAAACGGTTCCCATGGAGTACCATGGATGTTTGGGGTGCTAATACCTTCCCCTTGCATAACTGACTTCCTTACCCAACATATCTCTTTCACCCCGGGTTTTATTGACGTTTTCCCTTTCCTTAGGGAATAAATAAAGTTCGATGGCGACTTTGTTGTATGTTCGAGCGTGCGATACGTTCGGGTATATTTCCACTAGCTTCAATATCACATATCAACTAAATCAGGATAGCTCCTGGTTAGCCACCGCACTACATCCTAATAAGGCCAAGAGGGGTAAACGGGTTTCTAAAGGTCCTTAACTTCTTAGACTCCCAGGTCGAAAAAAGTAATGCCAACTCCGACTACTCGTGTGACATCAGTAATCCCAAAGAAGGCTCCACTGAACGGGGGATCTCAAGTCAACTTTTTCAAAAATGACTCCATCAAAGCCAACATTGACTATACCCACCATCCTAATCATTAGTTCTCTTAAGTATGGGTTAGGATTTATCTCACCACACAGAGATCACCAAACACAACAGACGTAAAATATCATACATACAATATGAAGGTGAGAAAAACAAGAAAGGGGGGGTTTGAATTGTTTTGAAAAATAAGCGCTTTTCAAATTGAAAATCACACAAGGATTTTATACTGGTTCGCTTATAACACAAAGCTACTCCAGTCCACCCGGCCAAGGTGATTTCGCCTTCAACAAGGACTTAATCCACTAATCTTGAAAGATTACAAACAACGCCTAAGAGAAAAATCTCTTAGTCCTCTCAAGTCTACAGACTACACTAAGTCACTTGAGGAAATCAACAAACAAAAGATGAAAGATAAATTGTAATCTAGAGTGCTTCTAAGAAAGCAAATATTACAGTGTTAAGAACAAAAGTTTTTCACGTAATAAGCAAAAGCTTCGTGAATGTTTGAGAGCAAGAGTGTTTTTCTTGAATGTTGATGTTTCAGTATAGTTTTGACTTATTGGCTTGCTAATTGTTCTCTCGTATATTGCTGAAAGTTGATTTGCAATCCTTTATATAGATCAGTTGAAGTAGTAGTAGAAACTGATGGATATTGAGATGAAGTTACGCCATCACATAATTAGCTAATGCAGGATGACTTTTTCTTCTTGAAATGACTACTTACCACAAGTAGTATTTTCTTTATTGAGATTGGAGATTAACGTCTCTTTCTCAATTAGGAAATCCATTTGAAAATCTTTACTTGTCTTCAACGTTACTCTTTCATGATTAGCAAATCCATAATCAAAGTATTTGTGTTTCTGGAGAACCTTGGAATCTTGCTTCTGATGTTGATCTAAATAGATTCTTCAGATAGCGTTGTTCAGAGTCAGAGGTTCTAGGACTTACTTCTTGTTCAGATGCTTCTGATACTTGTGTTAAGTTCAGAGTTAGACTTTCTTGAGCTTGTTTCTTCTTCAGAGCTTCTGATCATTTGATAATGTGCTTCTGATCTGATACTCTATCTGATGACATCATCAGATTTCTTACTTCTTTCTTTAGAACCCTGCACACTTAGAAACTTTTCGTTAGGGTGCCATTTTTGGTTTCATCCTTTGTTATCATCAAAATCAAGGAATCTGTTGTAGAACAATTTTTGTTCTTACAATCTCCCCCTTTTTGATGATGACAAAACAACTTAAATTAGCAGATGAAACATGAATAAAATTAGATCAGATAGACAGAAGCTCCCCCTGAGATAATGCTAGGGAGTTCAGAAGTTCTTACCAGAGTTTCTTAGGTAAAGAGGTTTCTGAAACTTTCTGCAATTTCTTAAGTCCAGGTTAGATAATTTTATTTATATGAAAAATATGTTGCAGAATGCTTAAGGTATTAGACAATGTTTTCATCAGAGCTAATAATTACTTCTCCCCCTTTTTGTCAGAATTAAAAAGACATAGTAGAAAATAAGTAAAGAGAAAAATAAATAAAGAGAAAAACTTGAAATTCATAGATAGAAGCACAAAGGCAACAAGACAATCATCAGATTCAAAAGAAGATAGAAGCAAAAACAATAGGCAAGCAAAAAGAAAGAAATCCTAAGTGCCTAAGGGTTCGGAGGCGGAGGCATTCTCTGAAGCAGCATAGCAAGCATGTTCTGGATGTTTTCGTTGACAGTATCTTGCTTGTCCATTCTGGCCCGGAGTTCATTCTGATCTTTCTTGAGTTCTTTCAGAGTCTCAAGAACCATAGGGATCACAGAGGAGGACTCCCCCAGAGTCAGAGCCTTCTGAGCTTCAGCTTCAGCAGCAGCTTGAGCTTCTGCATCTGCCAGAGCCTTTGCTTCAGCTTCCTTTTGCCTTAGGATTTCAGCTTCCTTAGCAAGTCTTTCTTCTTCAAGCCTTTTTGCTTCTTCTTCAGCTTCCTTGGCCAACCTCTCTTCCTCTAGCCTTTTGGCTTCAGCTTCTCTGGCAAGTCTCTCCTGGAGTCTTGCCTCAGCATCTCTGATGTAGTCATTTCTGACTTGTTCAGAGATACTCTTCAGCCTAAAAGACTCAGATGTCATCCAGCCAATGACCCTGTTCCAGTGTGTCCTTACAGATTTAGGATCATCACTGATTTCAGAGGTAGTGACCAGAGAATCGACCTTTTGAACTGAAGCCTCTGCAATCATCATAATGGCTTCCTTAAGGGTAGGTTTAGAAAGTTCAGGTTCAGGTTCTGGTTCAGAGGTATGAGGTGGAGGGCTGAGATTTAAGGTTTGAGGTTCAGATTCTGACTCAGGTTGGGGTTCAGATTCTGCTTCTGGTTGAAGACTGGGGGATGAAGCATAAAGTGGGTTTAAATCTAAGGGTTCAGATTCTGGTTCTGGGACAGCGGGAAGGATTGGTGGGTTGATATCAGAAGTGGGATGGTCAGAGGGTTGGTTTTCAGAAGGTATGGTAGTTGTTTGTTGTGGTGGAGGTGAAGTTGCTTCAGATTGTGTTTGTGTTTGTTGTGAAGCAAGTTGATGAGCATAAATTGTGGCTATGGTTGGGGATGCAGGGTCAGAAAATTCAGGATCAGATGAGAGGGAAACATATGGGGGTGATTCTGGTGCTGAGGATGATGAAGATGAAGTGCTTTGGTGGGTTTGTTGAGGTTCAGAGGGAGGAATGAAAGTTCTGGCTATGTTTAGAACTGGTGTAGGTTGGGAGGTTCTGGTGATTGAGGGTGTAATGTCAGAGGTGGTATAAATGGGTTGTGAAGAGAGAGGGTTAGAGGAAGCCATCATAAATTCAGAGGTAGCAGGAGGAACAGACTTACCAGTAGAAAATTGCAGAGGAGCTGAAGATCCACTTCCAGAAGCTCCTTCAAATCTGGCTTTCTTTGCTGGTGGTGCTATCTTCTTCTCAGAAATACCTCTCTTGTATCTGACTAAATCTTCTTCAGAGTCCAGACAGTCATCGAGGCTGAAATCAGAGACATCAATACCTTCTTCCAGCAGACGATGAAGATAGATGGCAACAGCGTCTCTGGGCTCATTCTTGAAGAATCTGGCAAGGCCATGAGGCATCTTCCTCTGATCTTTCAAACTATTCCAGGATGTATCCAGAGTTGGCTTGACTTGTATTTCCTTGATTATCCCCATACTCTTGAGGTTTCTGGCATTCAGAGGCTTTCCCACATCTATTGCTAGGTCATCCATCAACTTGGTCTTTTCCAGCTCATCTACCAGTCCATGCTCAATGAAGACGTCAGAGAGCAATCTTCCCAGAGGAATGTAGGATCTGGGCTTCATGTTATTCCTGGTTTCTCTGACAGAATCTCTCAGATATCTGAAGAGGAGAGCAGGGAGGTTGATCTTCACACCTTTCTGGATGCAGTACAGAATGCATTTCTGGTCTGCATTAATGTAATCAGAAGAGTTGGAGGCTGGACGATGGTGGATAGTTCCCAGAATAATCTTCAACCACACTCTGAGGTTCTGGTGTAGCTCCTTGTTCTTAGAGGGGTTTCCTTCAACATTGGGTTTGAAGATTGTTGGGTTGATGACTTCAGTGATGCGCTTAGACCTAGGAGGAATGTTGTAAATCCTTTTTCCTCCACTTTGCTCCATATTCAACAAGGAAGCAATAGACGCTTCTGTGATAACTATCTTCACTCCCAGAACAAATGAGACAATGAAGTTGTCATCTGCATCTGCATGTCTCCAGAACTCTTTGACCAAAAGAGGGTAGATTGGACCATACAACCTTTGGAAATAGTTCTCCCACCCTTGTTGACGCAGTTCTCCAGTTAGATCAACGCCATTTCTTCTTAGGTTGTTGAAATCAACCAGCGATTCACACAAGACGTCCAAACCTTCAAAGGGAGTTGAAAGGTTTATGTGGCGTTCACGGTCAAGAACGTGAGGTTCTTTGTAGACAGGGGTGACGGTGACGCCGGTAACGGTTGGAGTTTGAGTGTTTGAGGTTTGGGGATTAGAACTGGATTCCATCTGTTGAGAGAAGTTAAAAACTTCTTGTTGTTGAGCATCCATGAAGAAGAAGATGAAATTGATGAAGAACTTGCAGAGAATGCTTCGAAAGAGGGTTTAGGGTTTTAGAGTGAGTGAGAGTGATAAGTGTGAAAAGTGAGAGAAAGTGTTTATATACTCTAAGTAAAAACATGCAAAACGACACACATTCCAGCGTTAGCACAAAAATCAAAATAGCACGTTTGGGGGGAAAAATGATTACAGCTAATAAATGAATGTCTAATCCCAACAGTACGCACACTGCTCTAGGAGATTTCAAACGTTCTGACCTTTGATTTCTTTTGACAACTGTCTAGAAGTTCTAGGGTTAGACGCTTGGTACTCCACGTGTTGATGTATCTGATCTTCAGGAATTCCAAAGGATTGGCTTCTGAAGATTTCTAACTCAGATATCTTCTTAACTTGGTAGAAGTATCAGAGTCAGAGGCAGAAGTACATTTGTTTATATCAGAGTCACATTTTACATTTTCAGAGCCATACTTCATTCAGGACAATTTTTAATGTTCAGATGTTCTAAGATAAAAAGAAATCTATCTTCAGCTAGAGGCTTAGTAAAGATATCTGCCCATTGATGTTCTGTATCAATGAACTTCAATGTTACTATCCCTTTCTGAACATAGTCTCTGATAAAATGATGTTTTATTTCTATGTGTTTGGCTCTGGAATGTAGAATGGGATTCTTACTTAAACAAATAGCAGCAGTATTATCACAAAAGATAGGAATGTTACTCTCAAAGATTTGTAGATCTTCTAGCTGATGCTTCATCCAGAGCATCTGAGTTGTGCACAGTGATGCTGAGATATATTCTGCTTCTGCAGTTGATAGAGCAATTGTTGACTGTCTTTTGCTAGCCCAGGAGATTAGATTATTTCCCAGAAGCTGGCAATTCCCAGATGTGCTTTTTTGTTCTATTCTATCTCCTGCATAATCTGCATCACAATAACCCGAGAGTCTATACTCTGATGTTTTCTCATACATCAGGCCCAGGTTAGGAGTTCCTTTCAGATACTTAAGAATTCTCTTAACTGCTGTTAAATGAGATTCTCTAGGATCTGATTGGAATCTGGCACAAAGACAGACACTAAAGAGAATATCAGGACGAGTAGCAGTCAGATAGAGAAGGGAGCCTATCATACCTCGATAGAGCTTCTGACAAACCTTGTTGCTTACCTCTTCCTTCTCCAGAATGCAAGTTGGGTGCATGGGAGTCTTTGCAGAGTTGCATTCAGTCATGTCAAACTTCTTCAGAACGTCTTTAATATATTTACTTTGATGGACGTACGTGACTTCTGGAGTTTGATTAATTTGAATTCCCAGAAAGAACTTTAGTTCTTGCATTAGACTCATTTCAAATTCTGCCTGCATTAACTTAGAAAATTCTTGGCAAACAGAGATATTAGCAGAACCAAAAATAATATCATCAACATAAATTTGGCATATCATGAGATCATTATTAAGGTTTTTACAGAAGAGTGTAGAATCAACTTTCCCTCTGATAAAATTTTGTTCCAGAAGAAAATTGCTTAATCGTTCATACCAAGCTCTGGGAGCTTGTTTAAGTCCATATAAGGATTTCTTAAGTTTAAAAACATGTTCTGGAAAATTTGAGTTTTCAAAACCTGGAGGTTGGTTGACATACACTTCTTCTGATATATAACCATTAAGAAATGCACTCTTGACATCCATTTGATATAGTTTAATAGAATGATTAATAGCAAAAGATACAAGAAGACGAATAGATTCTAACCTCGCGACTGGAGCAAAAGTTTCATTATAATCAATACCTTCTTGTTGACTATAACCTTGAGCTACCAGTCGTGCTTTGTTTCTGACAACTTCTCCTTTCTCGTTCAGCTTGTTTCTGAAAACCCATCTGGTTCCAATGACGTGAGTGCCTCTGGGTTTAGGAATGAGATCCCAGACATCATTCTTTGAGAATTGATCCAATTCTTCTTGCATAGCTGCCACCCAGTCGTTATCCTGAAGTGCTTCATCACAAGACATAGGTTCAATCAGAGATACCAGTCCCAGAGGAGTCTCTTCAGAAGTTCTGAAGGTAGATCTGGTTCTAACAGGTTCATCTTTGTTTCCCAAAATCAAATCTTCAGATACGTTAATACGACTTTTAACTTTCCTTGAAATTTCTAGAGATTTAATTTCTTCAGAGTCTTGAGTGACAGTTGCTTCTGGAGTTTTCTCAGATTCTACAAGAGTGATTTCCAAATCTGCAAACTTTTCAACTAGCTTTGACTTTTCAGGGTCAAGCTTATCATCAAATCTGACATGAATTGATTCCTCCACAATTTTGGTTTCTATGTTGTATACTCTATAGCCTTTAGAGCGTTCTGAGTATCCTAACATAATACCTTTCTGTGCTTTGGAATCAAACTTGTTCAGATGTTCTTTAGTATTTAATATAAAGCAAGAGCATCCAAAAGGATGAAAATATGAGATGTTGGGTTTTCTTCCTTTACACAATTCATAGGGAGTCTTTTCTAGAATAGGTCTTATAGAGATTCTATTCTGAATGTAACACGCTGTATTTACAGCTTCTGCCCAAAAGTGCTTTGCTACATTTGTTTCATTGATCATGGTTCTGGCCATCTCTTGGAGTGTCCTATTCTTCCTCTCTACAACTCCATTTTGTTGTGGAGTTCTAGGGCAGGAGAAATCATGGGATATTCCATTAGAATCAAATAATTCTTCAAAATCTTTGTTTTCAAATTCTCCACCATGATCACTTCTGACTCTAACAATTTTAGAGTCAAATTCTTTTTGCACTTTGGAACAGAAACTGGTGAATACAGAGTGAGACTCACTCTTGTGCTTTAGGAATTTTACCCATGTCCAGCGACTGTAATCATCAACAATGACTAGTCCATACTTCTTTCCATTAACTGATGCTGTTTTCACAGGACCAAATAAGTCAATGTGAAGAAGTTCCAGAGGCTTAGAGGTAGAAACAACATTTTTCTTTTTAAAAGATGTTTTTGAAAATTTTCCTTTCTGACAAGCTTCACACAGAGCATCTGAAGAAAACTTCAGTTTAGGTAGGCCTCTGACTAACTCGAGTTTAGTTAGCTGAGAAAGTTTCCTCATGCTAATTTGGCCTAAGCGTCTATGCCATACCCATTGCTCTTCGTGAACTGACATTAGACATTTAACATTTTGATCTTTTAAATCAGAAAGATTTATTTTGTAAATGTTGTTTTTCCTCTTGCCTGTGAAAAGGACAGAGCCATCGTTCTGATTAATGGCTTTACATGTTTTTTGATTGAAGATTACATCATAACCGTTATCACTTAATTGACTTATGGATAACAAGTTATGCATTAATCCTTCTACATAAAGAACATTAGATATAGAGGGAAGAGTACCATTACCAATAGTTCCGGAGCCTCTGATCCTTCCTTTCTGATCTCCTCCGAAGCCTACAAATCCAGCGTCTTTAAGTTCCAGACTTTGGAACATAGACTTTCTTCCCGTCATGTGTCGCGAGCATCCAGAGTCCAGGTACCATGACTGGTGTCTGAACTTCGCTGCATAGGATATCTGCAACATAGATAATCTTATCTTTCGGTACCCAGAATCTCTTGGGTCCTTTTAGATTAGTTTTCCCAGAGTTTCTTACAACTTTGGGTCTTCTAGCATTTTTAAATTTGTGTTCTTGTGTGTGTGTGTAGTGATATGAAAAAGGAGATTTAATTTTATCACTTGCAGAGGTTTTATCTTCATTAGGATCATACCCAATTCCCCTTTTATTGTTCTGACTTACTCCATAAATCATGGATGCCATAATACTCCTATCTATCCCATTCTTCAGAAATTCTTGAAAGGCTTCTTCATATTTGTAAATAATTTTATTTGAAATTTGTGGTGCTTGAGATAACGTTTCTTCTAATTTTATTTTTGCTTCATTTCTTTCTAACATTAAAGATTTGATTGTATCTTCTTGTGATAGAATTGTTATCTCAAGTTCACTACACTATTCAAATTTTGCTTTAAGACAGCCTTTAATGTTTTTAAACTTTTGTTTTAATTTCTGATAAGAAGTAAGAGTTTCTGACAAACATGATTCTAAGTCAGATCTAGAAAGTTCAGAAAATACCTCTTCAGATTCTTCGTCTGAACAGCTGGATGTGGTAGCCATAAGTGCTACGTTGGCTTGTTCGTCAGAGTCAGATTCTGATGATCCAGATTCACTGTCATCCCAGGTAGCCATCAGTCCTTTCTTTGTCCTGAAGGTGTTTTTCTTGAAGCTTTCTTTTCTGGGGTTGTCCTTCTTCAACTTGGGGCATTCATTTCTGTAATGACCTGTTTCTTTACATTCATAACAGGTAATATCTTTGTTAGCTTTACCTTTTGAAGTTGACTCTGATCGATCCCCTCTGGGTCTTGGTCTTCTGAAGTTGTTGTTCCTCTTTTTCCAGAGTTGCTTGACTCTTCTGGTTAGTAGGGACAACTCTTCTTCATCATCAGAGTCTTCTGGTTCAGAATCGTCAGTATCTTCAGCTTCTGCCTGGAGAGCTTTGGTTCTGTCAGGTTTCTGTCTTTCAGATCTGGACTTTAGCGCTACGGACTTGTTCCTTTTCTGAGGCTCATCCTCCTCTAGTTCTATCTCATGACTTCTGAGAGAACTAACAAGTTCTTCAAGGCTGATATTGTTCAGATCCTTTGACAGCTTCAGAGCAGTAACCATAGGTCTCCATTTCTTTGGCAAACTTCTGACTATCTTCTTAACATGATCTGCAGTTGTGTATCCTTTGTCTAGCACTTTAAGACCTGCAATAAGAGTTTGAAATCTGGAAAACATAGCTTCTATAGCTTCATCATCTTCCATTTTGAAGGCTTCATATTTCTGGATAAGCGCCAGAGCCTTCGTCTCCTTGACTTGGGAGTTTCCTTCATGGGTCATCTTCAGAGAGTCAAGTATATCTTTAGCTGTCTCTCTGTTTGTGATCTTTTCATATTCGTTGTATGATATAGCATTTAGAAGTATTGTTCTGGCCTTGTGGTGATTTTTGAAGACACGTTTCTGATCTTCTGACATCTTACTTCTGGGAACTTCAGCTCCATTTAAGACTGGAGGTGTGTATCCATCTGTGACAATGTCCCAGAGGTCAGCATCATAACCCAGAAAGAAACTTTCGATTCTATCTTTCCAGTAGTCAAATTTCTCTCCATCAAAAACAGGAGGCTTGGCATTGTAAGAATCTCTTTCATTTGAGTGGGCCATTGTTTTTCTCGTACTGGATCTCTCTACACGGTTAAGTGTTTGATTAGAAAATCAATAACAGAGCCGGAGCTCTGATACCAATTGAAGGTGAGAAAAACAAGAAAGGGGGGGTTTGAATTGTTTTGAAAAATAAGCGCTTTTCAAATTGAAAATCACACAAGGATTTTATACTGGTTCGCTTATAACACAAAGCTACTCCAGTCCACCCGGCCAAGGTGATTTCGCCTTCAACAAGGACTTAATCCACTAATCTTGAAAGATTACAAACAACGCCTAAGAGAAAAATCTCTTAGTCCTCTCAAGTCTACAGACTACACTAAGTCACTTGAGGAAATCAACAAACAAAAGATGAAAGATAAATTGTAATCTAGAGTGCTTCTAAGAAAGCAAATATTACAGTGTTAAGAACAAAAGTTTTTCACGTAATAAGCAAAAGCTTCGTGAATGTTTGAGAGCAAGAGTGTTTTTCTTGAATGTTGATGTTTCAGTATAGTTTTGACTTATTGGCTTGCTAATTGTTCTCTCGTATATTGCTGAAAGTTGATTTGCAATCCTTTATATAGATCAGTTGAAGTAGTAGTAGAAACTGATGGATATTGAGATGAAGTTACGCCATCACATAATTAGCTAATGCAGGATGACTTTTTCTTCTTGAAATGACTACTTACCACAAGTAGTATTTTCTTTATTGAGATTGGAGATTAACGTCTCTTTCTCAATTAGGAAATCCATTTGAAAATCTTTACTTGTCTTCAACGTTACTCTTTCATGATTAGCAAATCCATAATCAAAGTATTTGTGTTTCTGGAGAACCTTGGAATCTTGCTTCTGATGTTGATCTAAATAGATTCTTCAGATAGCGTTGTTCAGAGTCAGAGGTTCTAGGACTTACTTCTTGTTCAGATGCTTCTGATACTTGTGTTAAGTTCAGAGTTAGACTTTCTTGAGCTTGTTTCTTCTTCAGAGCTTCTGATCATTTGATAATGTGCTTCTGATCTGATACTCTATCTGATGACATCATCAGATTTCTTACTTCTTTCTTTAGAACCCTGCACACTTAGAAACTTTTCGTTAGGGTGCCATTTTTGGTTTCATCCTTTGTTATCATCAAAATCAAGGAATCTGTTGTAGAACAATTTTTGTTCTTACACAATATATACAAACATACAAACATCAATAATCAACAAATATAATACACACAAAAAGTAGGCTAAACCCACTGAGGATTACTCCCTAGCAGAGTCACCATTTTTTTTTGTAGTGGTAAACTCATGACCATTGAGTTATTGGTTAACTCAACGTCAATAAAACTAGAGTCACCACCGTGCTTTTATTATTTTCAAAGGAAAAGGGAGAAAGTACGAATAAAACCCAAAGATAAGATGTTTTGAAATCAAAACTAATAAAATGTCAGAGATTACAGGTAAGGGGGTTGGTTACATAGAGGGAAGGTATTAGTACCCAAAGTGTCCTAGGTACTCATATGGATCCCTTTTTATGTGCACTTGTTTTGGTTGAAAAGATGTTTGTTTTAAAAATAGAATGAAGGGATGAGAAAAGAATTCATTATTTACATTTTGTGTTTGATAAGACTTTTGGTCTTATGCCTAGGTACCAACATAAATGAGGGATTAAAACCTCGTACTTCATGGTAAAAATTTCAAAGATGGGTGGATTGATTTTAACAAAATCTTAAATATCTTTTGTTATCAATGGGAGAATACTCAACCAAACATCCACTGATAATGAGGGCTTTATAACATTTAAGATGGAAGGCTTCAACTTGGATTCAATCAACAAGTAAGCCTCTAACCCCTAGTAAATGAAGAGTCTTACACTCAACATATCATGGAATGGGAGAATTACGTATCAACCAAGGATAACTCAAATCTAAATGCTTTCTTTTTGAAAAGTTTAAAAGGAAAAAGGCACCAAGTGGCCAAAACAATTAGATGAGATTATTAGTTCTTTTTTGGTCTTTTTGAAAATAAAGTCAATATGATTAAGTCTTATTATAAGTTTAGTAAGAAAATAGTTTTAAAATCAATGGCATAAGGCCAGAGTTTCTACTCATTAAAACAAGTCTAAGTTGAAAAACAACAAGCAAAGAAGTTTTGAAAATGAGAAGGAGATTTTGAAATTAAAGAAGAATGAGGTGGAGATGAAGAAGTTATCTTATACAAGATTAAGAATTTTGAGTTGAAAAGATCTAACTCATGGGAAGCATCCACATGAAAATAGTGTCAGATAGGAACCCATTTCCTTTGGATTGTCAAGCAAACAACAAAGCCATAATCATCTAAGCAATTAATAAGAAATCCAATGGTATCAAATAAAGATAACCAGTCACCCAAGCTAGCACTCCAAAGAAAGCAATATTCAATGTCTTTTATGTGTTTCAGATGAAAAATCCCTTGAAACATACTCAAAGAGAAAACATCAAATAATAACAATAAGATCAAAATAACCATTTTACATAAAGCGAAAAAGTGTATCAGAAAAACCCAAGTGAGTCGCTCAAGCTTGTGTCAGATGAATGGCATTGCCCATGTTTTTGGTTTCAAATTAATGGAATTGGCCAAGTTTTTCTTCCATAGCTCAGGAACGTTTCCTACTCTAAGTCCATAGGCCTAAATCAAGTCACAGACAATGATCCAACAGTCCAACAATGTGTTTTTTTTTTTGTTTTTTGTTTGTTTTTGTTAAGCATTTTAAGGTCCTAAAACCATAAACAAAATATGATCACAAGCACAAATATATCACAAGCAAAACTATATCACAAGCACAAAAAATAATGGCTCAAGCGAGCAAACAATGAAAGTAACTAAAGCATAAACATAGCCCTAAGTGGGCAAAGAGCAAATGACTAAAGCATAAACAATTTGCATGAATGTAAATAACAAGGAATGATAAAGTGCAACAATTTAAATTGCATTAAAGTAAAAGTCAAGAAAATTAAATGTTAGTTGTCAAGTTAGTATGTTAATTTGCGCCTTGAGGCATATTTAGTGCTATGTTAAGCAATCGTAAGTAGGCTTATGTAGAAGTCATACCTATCTGAGGTCGATCAATAATAATGTTGATGTTAATGCATGCTAGATACAAGGTATCCAAGACCAAGCTCCTAAATCATACCACACACAAAAAACAAGAGGGGATGGGCCTATTTCAATCACGCCTATGTTGATTCATCTGACACAAGATCATTGATGAATCAACTAGCTAATGATCCATGAGAAGTCATTGGCCAAGAGATGATTGGGGAATAAATGAGATGAGAATGGAGAGATGAAATGAAGGGGATCCCGAATTGGTCAAGGGATAAACCTCACTTGATCAATACCATTCATTCATCTGAGGGATGGAGTTTTAAACTTCATCAACCTCATGAATCCAATGGTATTGACCAAGTCAAGTTCTAATTCAACCAAGATCAAGACCAAACAAAGGTAAGGTCAATAAAAAATCAATACAAAAGTTCACCAAAGCATTAAGTTAATTAAAATATTTTAAAAATATTTTAAAAATGAAGAAAAATAAACTTTCAAGGATCAAAAACCTAAAACCCCTTCCAAACACCAAAGAACTGGCCAAGGGATTTATCATAGGTCAAGAAAGGTCAAAGGACTATTGACTAATTTTTTTGGTATTTTTCAAAAGTCAGAAGTAATTAAAAACTAATTAAAACAAGTTAAAAATCACAAAATTCACCAAAAATGTCAAACTTAATCTAAAAATTAATTTTAAACCATAAAGGGGAAGAAGAAAATATTTGTGAATTTTTGGTGTTGGTCCCATAATTTTTGGATCAAAAATGGATTTATAGTGAATTTTAAAAGAAATGGCTATTTGAAAATCAATTTAGAAAAATAAAATAAAATGAAAAAAACGAGAGTCATCAGATCATCCCTCATTAATTGAGGTGGCAGATCTGATGATCTTAAACACATGTTCCATGTGTTCCTTCAGTCAACGCGCCACACACATGGTAAACACAAACATAGGCTCAAATTAGAAGATGAAAGATAGATCCAAGGGTGAGGACATTACCACGCCACCACCGAAGCCCTAACTCTGGTTATCTTCTCCGGTGAGGGTCACCGGACTGTCAAGATCAAACTTGTCCAAAAATTGATGAATCTAACATCATTTAAAAGGAAAAATTGCAAGGATCGTGAATATGACCTTTGTTTGTTCCATCGATCACGATATAATTATAAAAGTGAAGATCAAACCAGAGGTGTTCAACTTGAGTTGCTTCGAATCAAGCCCAAAATAACACAGTTATGTTGCCTACATGGGTAGAACTTTAGCCATCACAAAATTCAACTTAGATCTAGAGTATGAAGGGAGAATCGAAGAGATGATCTTTTGTGAAATTCACCTTCTATTAGCTACTTCTGAGCTTTATTTTTGATGTAATTCTTCGTGCTTTCTATTCCTCTTGCTTGCAGAGACTCAATGAAGTGGAAAAGGGAATAAATCTTTGGAGTTTTTATTCAGAAACTTTAGTTGAAAAAAAACTCGATTTCTCAAGAAATCTTCAACGAATTCTATGGTGTGAGGTTATGGAAATTATCTATAAAGCTTGGTTTGTCTCCTCATTCAATTCTGAGCAAATGGTATTTGATTTATAAGCCAAGCAAATGATATGTGCACCTTTCCAATTTTTAATAAAAATGAGAAATTCTTTGTGCATGGATGCATGAGTGACATTACAGGCCTAATTAATGATTAGAATCCACTATAAATCGTGCAAGGAGGTTGCTGAGATCATAACACAAGGCCATGCAAAGTTGTGCATTGTTTGGAGCTCAAAACTTGCCAAAACAAGCCATGGAAAGACCTCATGCGCAAGTCCCTCATTTCTCATCCAAATGGTGTGATCCTAGACTTTTTTGAAATCTCTCATCATAAGGAACAACTTTTATGTTGTGACGTTTTCAATTTGAAGCTTGGAAAATGGAGCATACTAGCCTTGAAGGTGGAGGTATCAAACATACTTAGAAATTTTTCTAAGTTATAAGCTGAATGACCTCTCTTTCCACCTTGAATAAGTTTTTATATGAGATTCAAATGAACTTGTATCCTTATGCAAGGTTGTAGATCTTTCAATTCCATTAAATTTTACCACAAATTTGGCACCATTTTAAGTTTGGATGATGGAGTTATGGATTTTAGAAGTTGAGGAAATTTGTTTGTTCAACGATGAGGACCGAAATGAACCTATAATGTTTCCTCATGGTACATGACTTTTAAAGTAGAATTTTATCATTTTAAAAGAATAAAAGTTGAAGAATACATCTTGAAATTAATTATGAAACTTGTATCATCTCCATATCATAAAAAATTAGGAAGTTATGGCTCTTGGAAGTTAACCTTCTATCTAGAGCACAAACAAAGTGACCTATAATCTTTCACCAAAAAAATTGACTTTCTAAGAAACATTAGCTCTTTAGGACAACATGAAATATGATAAAGAGTAATGTTTCTCTTAGAGGCATTTTCATATGACAAACATTGTAGGAGATAGGGTCTAGGAAACCCTAGATTTGACTAGTTGACTTTTCTAGTGAACTTCCTTGAATCAACTTGCTTATTTGAATTTCCTTTGCTCTTAGGGGCTCATAGAGGATCATATATACTTTGATGATGTAAAATTAAGTATACATGGATATATTTGACCAACTTTTGAAGAAACTTGTTGAGGAAGGCACACAAGATGCCCAGATGAATTAGGATTCCTTGACAAACAAGTTTCAAACTCTTGATCAAAATGACAAATAAAGAACATGAGGATCCATATATGATGTTTATAATGAATGTGTACCTTTGCTTTCTTGATATCTTGCATTGAGGGTCTCAAATCCTAGTTGTGGGCTAGGTGGGGCACAAATGAACACACACACACACACACACACACACACACACACACCACACACACACACACACACACACACACACACACACACTACCTACAAAAGAAACAAAGCTATACTAGACATATTTTTATATTTTGTTTAGTAAACAAAGAAAATAAAGTATGATACAATTATATATGCTTGGTGATCTCTCCCAATGCAAACCTAAATGAATGATAGGTGAGGAGAATACCAAGGTGTGATCCCAATCCCAATGCAAAGCTATGAGATGGCATGAGGGATCTTAGGGGTCAAAATTGGGGTCTTACAGTTGTACCCATGATTTATCCTTACCTTACACAATCAAAAATAAAATAAATATTTCCGAATTTGCAATCTCTTCATTAATTGGGATTTCATTGTAAACTTGTGAGAAAATTGGTTATACTAAAAAGTAACATCAAATGCAAATTTGAAAACATAACCAAGTGGACTAGTCGCCTCTTATTCTCCTTGTTTTCCATCTTGTTGGATTAGCTACTTCTAGGAGGACATATGCTCGTGCTTCTTAGCTAGCCGGTTAGGTATGCTACATTGAAATTCATGGTCTTGCTCTCTCATTTCTCCTATTGTAATGCCCGATATATAATTTTGGCTCCTTCAAGATCATCATTGACTATGATCGGTTCATCATGAAGGTTGTGAAATTTAAGCATGAGGTGGATCAGTGTAGCCACGACTTCTAAGGCGGTTGTAAAAGATTTGCCAAGAATGTATTTGTAAACACTTTTGCAAGAGACGACAAGGAACTCTGAGCTCACTGTTCAGACGTCCCTTCCCTCTCCTATAAATATCATCAACTTGAAATACCCCCATAGGTGGGTTGTCATTCCATTGAACATCAGTAAGTCTGACCCCTCGTACGACCTCTGATTTCCCCTTCTGAGGCCCATCTTCTCGAATAGTTTAGAGTACATTATGTCGCACGAGCTTTCACTGTCAATCAAGATTTTGGAGATAACAGAAGGTCTTCCAATAGTTGTTATGACCAAAGGAAATATTTCATTCGAGGTTCCCTCAATTTTGTCACAGTCTTGGAACCCGAGATTTTGCCTAACGTGCCTCCAACCTTCTTATGGACGACAAACATTTCAATATTTTTTCTCTTCATCATCTTCTTGGACAAGAAAATCACTTGGGGTGTTCCTCCAATGATAGTCGCAATGTAATGGCACTTTCTTTTTCTTGCTCCCTAGTCAAGGAATCCTCTACTTTTGAGGGAGACCTGCCCTTAGGTGACTATTCTCTCTCTCGTTTACCTATATTAATGTACTCAAGTAAACGATCTCTCTTTATTAATCCCTTTATGATATCTTTCAGCTCTATGCAATCATCGGTGTTTTGGTCGTGGCCCTTGTGGAAGCGAAAATACTCCATTTTATCAGTTCTATACGACTTTATGATGGGGAAGGGGTTTCTGACTCCTCCCTTATGGAGCTCTGTGTTTACGCACTCCTGGTAAATCTTCTCCTGTGATGAATTCAAAGGCGTATACTTATCGTATCGACCATGGACCCCAAGGTCGGACTTATCTTTCTTCCAATGAGAGTCTTCCCCCAGATGAGTGGTTGGAATGTGTGTCAGCAATGCCTAGGTTGTCGACCCGAGTGTTAAGCTTCTCCTCCAGCTTGAAGAAAGATGTATCCATGTTAGCAGTTATTTCACCGTGCGAGCTTCTCATTTTCCAGCTTCTTCTTGAAGGGGTTATCCTTTAACAATCCATTCTTAAATATCCATCATTTGAGACCTTCTTTGGCCCCTTCTAGTTCTATGGCCACTTGCGTGAAATTATTGATATAAGATCGTAAACTCTCATTCCTTCCCCATGTTATCCTTCTTAGCGTAGCTTCCATGATGGGCTTCCTTTTCTGGGTCGTGAAATGAGCAAATAAGTTCTTGCATAATTCATTCCATGACTCGATGCCCCCGTTTAGCAGAGCATTGAATCAATGTGGAAATACTTTATACTTGGAAGCTTCGTCAATGTGGAAATAGTTTAAACGCTCATTCACAAGTTTGACGTGCTCGTCAGTATCTCCTTTCCCGTTGTACTCACTTAACTTAGGATGCTTCTTCAATGACTTCAGTATCCTATTGTCCAAAATGTGGGTGCATAAAGGATGTTTCTACGGATTCTTCACCGAAGATTTCACTATTTGATCTTACATAGGAGCATGTTTACCCGGGTCTCCTCCGGGGCTCTTAGAAGGATTTTGATGCTTCTTTCTCTTTTGGTGATTCTATAATTTTTCAGCTTCGTCTCTCTATGATGCGATCGGCTCGAGAAATGCAACTTGTATTTTCTTTGAAAGGGCTTATTGCACTATGTTTCACCTTCGAGGTGCGTTGTGTATGATTTCTTCAAGGGAAAATAATCTATCTTCTATCGCTTGTATATTTTGTTGTAGACAATGTTATACACGTTCAAGAATTCATTAGCACCTTGTATTTTGAGATTGGCTTGCAATAGTTGGAAACAAAGCAATTTTTCAATTTATGAGGTTGACAGTGGTACTGGAGATATAAGAAGAGGTATTTAGTAGATCTAGATGCAACAGAGTGTCTACCACCACCTGCTATAAAATACCTTGAGGAGGAGGAAAAGACATATGAGTTCTCACCATTTAAGCGACAGCTGTTTCGCGTAGGGCGGCAAAACGAGTAACTTTAGATCTATCTATTATTGAAAGGTATGGGAGTTATGAGTCGGGAAAATCAGAACATCGAGGTTCATCCACTACTCGAATAGGTCGAATGTGGTGGATCCAGTGTTTGATCTCGAGAAATCTATATGATAAATGGATGAGGTTTTAAATCAATGGTTCAAAGAGATAATGTGAGATAACCACAAGGCTTGACATAACTTCTTTGCCCACCATCCTTTTTCTTCTTCAAGTTTCCTCTTAATGTTGTTCAGAATAACCTTATTGAATGTTGCAACTTGTTTGTTTTCCCGAAGAAAATCTATTGAGATGTTGTTCTTTATGACCAAGTTGTCACACACTGATGAACTCATGAAATGTGTGCCATTGGTCGAACCTATGTATGTGGATAGTCTAAACTATGGTTTAAATTGCGGTCCGCAACCACAATTGCACCTGTAATATTGCGGATGTGGTTGCCTCCGCAACCGCATCAGACCAAATTGTCGTGTGATTTTAAAATTACACCTCCGACTATATTAGGAATCATATCAAACAGTTTCAATCATGATTCTTCAAATATTTTCATCAAAAATCAAAATATTAGAATCGTAAAACTCAATTTACTTCATATGTCATCAAAAAACTTTACGGTAAATGTTTTTCAATATTGTATTTTAAACACATACCTATAAAATTCACAGTGCAACGGTCGCAATGCGCATCACAACAAGTGCAATTACCGCAATCACAACACCCGGATCCGCAACTGCAACCGCAATTTAAAACCATGTGTCTAAACCTACAAATAATTTTCTCTAGTAGAATTTCCGAACCGTATCTTTTATGATTGTGGCAACAAGTTTGGCTTATATTCTGTCTATGAAGTATTTGACTCACACTTTATGTAATTTCAGTTTACCCAAAGCTAAAGGAAGGATCCAAAATTCATATGCCTCACATGTAAACGGACAAGGTGTTTCCACTAAGTGCAATGTCTTAGTAGGAGCATGTGGATGTTGGCGTATCGCTCACAGTTGTCAAACTTTTCAAGTACTCGATGTTATCGTGAATCATAGTGGCGGGCGCATACTCCCTTGCATACCTATGTCATCACATTTGTTGTTTCACTATGGTTCAAGCACCTCAACATGGAACTGGTTATTCTTGTTCAATACAATTTTCTCGAGATCAATGTGTACCTGGATGATAACCTTTTATCTTCCTTGCACTCACAGGGGGCTTTGATAGTGTTTCTTGTTGTAGATACCAGATATGAGGATTCATCCAATTGTTGGCTTATTCAATGCAATCTAATATCATGGATTTTGTGTTGGGATTTGTGATTGTCTCGTAACTACAATCTAGTTGTTTTGGGGGCTTCTTCATGTTAATAAGTTTGGACAAGAGTTATTCCTTGGAATTATAGCTAATACAAACATAGGTTAGTTCCAAACGTAAAGTCCTTTTCTAAAGATCCAACCCTATGTTATTATTTTACTAATTGTTTTTGTCTCGTCTAGTACTCGCAGGCATCCTATATCATTACTAACTATACTTTTAACCTTTTTGTCCATTGCATTCATCTCTATAGATAACTTCTTCCTTGCGACGAGGGCTTCATTCCCATACTGGTTGTTGTCGGAATTCAACTTGAAACATAAACATTACTTAATAAGCAATTTTTTGGTCCTTTAACCACTCTTACACTGACTCCTCTAAGATTATATGCCTCATCGATAGACAGAACTGGCACTTTTTTGTATTCCAAATTGGAAGGAGAGGACAATTCCCCTACAAAGTCTGGAAACATGTGTGGTTTTATGCTTCCTTCATGTATGAAGGTCATTTCTTACTCATATCGTTCAATGGAGCAAGCTATAGTTTTTCCTATGAGGTCAGGCTTGCTTAGAACATACTTTATGGAATAGTTAGTTTTTGCCACTACTGAATGACTTTGGAAATAAGTTTTTAACTATTTTTGCATGACAACATCAAGAGCTTGATGTTTTATCTTCTAGAATCGTGTCTTAGCATCACAAAGTCACTTTCTTACGTAGTACACTGGTCTTTCCTCTCCTTCAACTTATTGTACTAGTATCAAGATGAGAGTATGGCCAGTGATAGATAAATAAAGAAACAATGGGATTCCTTCTTTCAGGAGAGTCAATAGTGAGTTCGACGATAAATATTTCTTGACGTTCTTGACTTGATCTTCACACTGTTGTGTTTATGCAAAATTTTCTCTTTTCCTTAAGGTAGCAAAGAATTGGAGCACTTTCTCTTATTAACGAGACTATAATTTGGATAAAGCTGGTATTTTTCCGGTAAGATGTTTGACTTCCTTTAAATTTTTCAGATTCCTCTTGTCGATAGTTTCCTAGCATTTGATTGGGTAAGCCTCAATTCTTTGATTTTTTAACATAAATATGAGATATTTCCATGTATGTACCCAAAAGAACAATTTTAAGGTTCAGGCATCCTTTATCTATCTTAACCGCCATATCAACTATGTATACCTTCAAGTTTCTTCCTATTCAATAAATGAAAAATCTCTCCATCAATGATTGATAAGTTTCACCAGAATAATTGAGGTTAAAAGGAATGATCTTAAAGAGATAGTTATAAGGGGGAGTCGAGGGGGTCCAATTTTATCTAGTTGTTCTCATTGAATGGATTCATAAAACTCAAAAATTTATAACGTGAAGCTCCATTTTATTGAGAAGTGACTCCAAGCACAAAAGGGAGGAGGTGAATCGTGGTATTCAAAATTCATGATTAATTTTAATTTTTTGTTACTTAAGTAGCAAATTATGTTAATAATTTTAAGATCAGAATAAAAAGTAACGGAAAGTAAAAGTAGTATAATAAATAGCAAGAAAAAAAAAAGATAAGTGTTAGAAAGATGACACTAAAGGGTTATTTAGGTTCCGACAAAAGTTGGACTACTCCTTCCCTTAAGATATTTTTTTGATATTTGATTATAATATTGAGTTTTTAGAGGTTATGACCACAAACCTTTGATACAAGCAGATCTAGAGATTTTGCATTGACTTATCCCTGAAAAAAAGAAAGATTTTCCATGGGTCGAGCTAACGAATTAATAAGAGATTTTACAGGTTGATCTCAATAACAAGAAAAACTTTCCAGACTGAGTTATAGAACCAAACATAAATTTAAAAACTGATTAATCTTAAGAAGCAAACTCTATTTTTCAAGAGTATCGTGCTTTTGAAAGTATCAACAATCGCATGACACCAACATAACTATTTCCTCACAAGCAATTTTCACTCACAAGGCATTAAGGCAACTTTGGTGAAAAGAAAATATTTAGATAGAGAGAGAAAAGAGAGATAAGTTGCAAAGAATTTTAGAAATCTTGAACTCTGATTTAAAAAGAAGTAAGAAAGCGTGTCATTTGTATAAGAGATGGATTGGTTTAAAAACGAAACAACTCATGGGTCAACCAAATCACCTAATTGATTAGGTTCTAAGACTAATTTATTAGGTACCACAAATAATCGGTTATTTGTGCCCATTTTTAAAAGCTTGGATAGAGAATCCTTAAGATCTAATCGATTAGGTAGTTCAAAAAATGTTTTCTAATAAAGCTGACAGTTTCCTACTCAACTGGATAGGGCTTAAAAACATTTTTAGGTATATTGTTAGGTAAAATAGGTTTCAATATATATTTTAAGTATGTTTTTGAGTTTTCTTAGTATATTAAGAGTTACTTTTCTATTTTCAAAAGACTCTAGTCACTTAGACAAACATGATCATCTGAGGGCTTCATTCCCATCCTGGTTGCTCTTGAAATTTAACTCGAAACATAAACATTACTTAATTTTTTGGTCCTTTAAACACCACTCTTGCACTGACTCCTCTAAGAATATATGCCTCGTCGATAGATAGAATTGGCACTTTGGTGCATTCCAAATTAGATGGAGAGGAAAATTCCCCTACAACGTCTGGAAATACATGTTGTTTCATACTTCTTTTATATATGCAATCCTCTTATCACTCAATGGAGCAAACTATAGTTCTCCATGTGAGATCAGGCTCTTTTAGAACATACTTTATGGGATAATTAGTTGTTTCCACTACTCAGTGACTTTGGAAATAAGTTCTCAACTACTTTTGCCTGAAAACATCAAGAGTTTGATGTTTTATCTTCTAGAATTATGTCTTAGCATTACAAAGTAAATTTCTTACATAGTACATTGGTCTTTCCTCTCCTTTGGCTTCTTGTATTATTATCGAGATGAGTGAATGACCAATGATATATAAATAAAGGAACAATGAGTTTCCTTCTTTTAGGAGAGTCGATAGTGAGTTAGAGGATAAATACTTCTTTATTTCATTGAAGGGATCTTCCCACTGTTGTGTGACTCTAAGAAACATTGAACATCAAACTTAAAAAGCCACGTGAAAACCTGCCCTGAGTATTCATTGAATTTGCCAATTGACACTAGCCAAACCGTCTTAAAATTTACAATAATTGAGGGAAGTGGGTTGGTGTAACAAGTTCTATTTAAATCCCATATGTTATAGAAATGGTTTTGCTTATTTTATCTTTTTGGATAAGAAACCATTCATGATAGTTTAAGGGGAGTGGTTAAAGTACTTTTGCAAGAAAATGCAACCCCAATTTTCTATATTGTCAAGAACCGTAGTTAGGAAATGTTTTCAACTTTATATGGGTGGAAAAGTAAGGTGGCAATTACATTAGATTGTTTGAGGTTTGTCCAAAATCTAAGCAACTTGACCCTCACTGCCGATTTTATTGATGGGGAATGTCATTACCAAGAAAGGATAATTAGCTTCACTACTATCCCAAATCACACGGATAATACTATTGGTAAGAAGGTTGAGGAGGTATTGAAGGAGTGTAGACTTAGAAATGTTTCTACCATCACGATAGATTATGTGGCATCAAATGACATTGTTGTTATATATTTAGAACATAAAATATAAAAAAATGAATAGTGCTAGTGTTCATACTTTTAATGACTTGGGAGAGGCTTTCGTCAAGCAATATAAGTATAATGTTGATATGGATCTAGATCGGGATCAGTTGTGATCAATGTGTCAGAAGGACAAAAAGACATTCAAGGAGTATGCCTAAAGATTGAGGGAATTGGCTGCTCAAATTAGTCCACCCCTGGAGGAGAAGGAAATGACCAAGATCTTTTTCAAGATCCTGAGTTCATTTTATTATGAACGCATGATTTCTAGTGCTCCTAATGATTTCACTGAAATGGTGAACATGTGAATGTGATTGGAAGAAGGTGTTAGAGAAGGCCGGTTCTCCAAAGATGAAGTGTCTTCAAGCAAGAAATATGGTGGTAACTTCTCCAAAAATAAGGAAGGAGAAACTAATGCAGTGTCCATAGGGAGGCAGAGGAGGCCTCATGTGAGGAAGAATGTTAGACCACGTCAGCAGCAACATCAAGTATGAAGTGCTAGAGGAGGCCTCTTTCTCCAATTCATGCACAATGAGTACCGAAACATTAACATGTAAGCATTCAAAAGGAAATGGACAAATGAATTCAAATCCTGCCAAAACAAACCCAACAAAGGAACCATGCGCAAGTCCCTCAAATCTTGTCCAAATGAGGTGATCTTGAACTCTTTGGAAAGGTGACATCAAGGTAAACAACTTTGATGTTGAACACGTTTCTATTTGAAGCACGGATCAACATTAAATTTGAGGTGGAAGTTTGAGAAATCAAACATAATTGAAATTTTTCTAAGTACCAAGTTAAATGACCACTTCTTCCAACTTGAATAACTTTTGCTATGAGCTTTAAATGGAAATGGTTTCTTCACCAAAGTTGTATCTATTTCATCCCTCTTAAATTTTATCATAAACTTGACCTCGTTTGGATTTGGTGTGACGGAGTTATGCATTTTAGAAGTTGAGGAAAATTGCTTGTTCAATGGTAATGGCCCAAAATGACCTATAATGTTTTATCTTGGAACATGCCCTAGCAAGTTGAATATTACATTTCTCAAAGAATAAAAGTTGGAGAGGACATCTTGAAATTGATCATGAAACATGTATGGCCTTCATATCATAAAAATTGAACAAGTTATGATCCTTGAAAGTTGACCTCTTAACTAGGGCACAGACAAAATAGCCTATAATCGTTCACCATAAAACATGACTTTCCAAGCAAAAATAAATATTTATGTAAACATGAAAGTTGTTTGGAATGTCATAAGGTGTAACTTCTTTCTTGGAATCATTTTCATATGACAAATATTGTAGGAGATAGGGTCTAGGGAACCCTAGATTTGACCAATTAACTTTCTCTGGTCAACTTCTTTGAACCAACTTGCAAACTTGAAGTTCTCTTGATCTTTGGGACCCATGGAGGATAATATATGCATAATATGATGTATGATGAATTATCCCTTGATATATTGGACCAATTGTTAAAGAAACTAGCTAAGGAAGTCACATAAGATACCTAGATGAATTAAGGTTTTCAATGCAAACTAGCTTCAAACTCTTGATGATTTCTTGACCAAAATGATAAATGAAGAACATGGGGATCCATATATTATATTTAGAACCATTGTGAACCATCTCTTGATTGATTTCTTTACACTAAGGGTCTCAACCCCTAGTTATGAGCTTGATGAGGCATTAGTGGATGCACACACTACCTACAAAAGAATCAAAGCTATACATGGACATATTTTTGGATTTTGGTTAGTAAGCAAAGAAAAATAATGCATGATACAATCAAGTGTGCTTGATGATCTCTCCCAATTCAAACCTAATGAATGAGGGGTAAGGAGGATGCCAAGTTGTGATCCCAAATCCAATGTAAATAATGAGATAGCGTGAGGGATATTAGGGTCAAAATTGGTATCATACAACACCATATCATGAAAAAGAATGGTCATAGCTCTCTGGTATGTTGCACCAACATTCTTTAAACCGAAAGGCATCACTCTATAACAAAATGTTCCCCAAGGTTTAATGAATGTGGTCTTCTCCATATCTTCGAGTGCCATCTTGATCTGATTATAACTGGAAAATCCGTCCATAAATGAAAAGACTTTCAATTTTTAGCTGTATTGTCTACCAACATATCAATGTGTGGCAGAGGAAAACCATCTTTCGGACTAGATTTATTCAAATCTTTGTAATTAATGCACATACGGACTTCTCCATCTTTCTTAGGAACATGCACAATATTGGACACCCATTGCGGATACTCGAAGGTAACAAGGAAACCATCATCAATTTTTTTTTTGCATTTCCTCTTTGATCTTCACTACCATATCAGGATGAGTTCTTCTCAACTTCTGCTTGACCGACGGGCATTCTGGCCAAAGGCAATCTATGCTCCACAATCTCAGAATCCATATCAGGCATGTCTTGATAGGACCAAGCAAACACATCAGAATATTCACGAAGAAGATCAATCAACCCCTTATTAGCTTCTAGACACAGTTGAGACCCAATATTGACTTCCTTCACATCATCATTGGAACCCAAGTTGACTAATTTAATTTGCTCCTCAAACATCTGAATGTCTTTTTCCTCGTGCTCAAGCAAACGGGATAACTCATCAGATACTTCTTCATCATCATTCTCTTCCTCAACTTCAAACACAGGGATATCAAAGTTTGGAGAGGGAGTATGATCATTACATTCAATGAGTTTGAGAAACAACCTGCATAATGATTTGATATTTTGATTTTAGAGAAGTGGAGTGCAAACAAATATTATGCAGATGGAAAGATCATTATTTATTTATGTTTTTTGTGATTACCATTTTTCAGAATAAGCAAAAAGTAAAAATAAACATCATAGATGTGGATGAATAAAATTGTATTTTTATTGATGATAATAAGGAAATGCCGAACAATGTTTCACTTCTCCCTTAGGCATAGGCGAAGGGTTTTTATTAAAATAATATAAACAAATTACTTTGAATGGTGCATAACAATAGGAACATCAACAACAACCCAATTGTGCCAGTTTGGCTGTGCGTTACAAAGTTGTCACAAACTTCGTCTTCATCACTGTCTTCAATAATGAGAGTTGAGTGTTGATCATCCTTGTGAATGTATCCTACACTACGGAAAACTTCTTACATGGCCTTAACATTGGCGTTGAATGACCCTTGCTGAAATCCCAACCCTGCTCTTTTGTTATTCTCAACGACTTCCACAACGCGACCTCATCTGTCGGTGCTACCATTCTGAACAATCTCTTTTGCATCCTTCAAAGAAGACATGGATGCCCCAGCCTTCTTCAATTCATCAGCGATGGACAAACCTTGAAACGGTGTTCCAACATCATACTCAACATCTACACAAGTAAAGGATGACAAATGGCTTACCAACAATGCTTTCTCTCCACCCACAACGACAAGTTTGTTGTTCTTCACAAATTTCAGTTTCTGGTGCAGAGTAGACGTCACAACGCCAACTTCATGGATCCAAGGCCTTCCCAACAAACAACTATAAGAAATGTGAATATCCATTACTTGAAAATTAATTTTAAAATCACTCGGATCTATCTTAATCGGAAGGTTCACTTCTCCAATGACAGTTTTTCGAGAACCGTCAAACGCTTTAACCACCACACCACCGTAAATATTGCTAGAGTTGACTTCGGAAGCACATTCAATGATGACCCAGTGTCAACCAACACGTTGGACAAAGAGTCTTCCTTGAAATTCATTGAAATATGAAGCGCCAAGTTGTGATTTCTACCTTCCTCAGGAAGTTCTTCATCACAAAAGCTCAGATTGTTATAGGAAGTAATGTTGGCAACAATGTGGTCAAACTAATCCACAGTAACATCATGTTCCACATAAGCTTGTTCCTATACCCTTTGCAAGGCTTCCCTGTGTGCATCAGAATTCATCAATAATGACACCACATAAATTATGGATAGTGTTTGAAGCAACTGCTCCACAATGTTAAATTCTCTTCTCTTGATCAGATGTAAAATCTCATCATCATCATTAGTCTTCCACTTGCTTGATTCACCAGACTGACGCGTTGGAGCACTAATTGGATTAACTGTAGGAAACTCTTCCTTTTTAACCACAGACACATGTTCCACAACTTTAGGAAAAACCATACTGAACACACGACCACTATAGGTCACCTTCACTACATCTGCAATACTCACCACTGAATCTGCAACTGGGAGAGGAACCTCTTGACCCTTCTCAATCATGATGGCATTATACTTGTATGGCACAACTTTATCGGATGCATAGGGGACAAGGCCCGCTAACCATATAACCAACGGTGATACCGATCTATTTTCTTTCTTACTGCTTCTATCAAATTAAATAACAACCCGATCAGGGGTTTTGAATACCGGCACGATGACGTTCACATCATTTCCCGTATTCCTTGACTGTTGAACCTGAATAACATTCTCATCCATCAACCTTCACTACGCCAAAAAGTGCTTTTGGCAGCACCAAAAAGAAAGCGCTTTTTAAAAAAAGCGCTGTAATAGCTTGAAAAAAAATTCGCCTATGTAAAGAAAGCGCTTTTAAGGTAAAAGCGCTCTTATAGGTCTCCACTTATGAAAGCGCTTTTAAGGTAAAAGCGCTCTTATAGGTCTCAGTCTCACATCTATGAGTTTCACACTTATGAAAGCGCTTTTAAGGTAAAAGCGCTCTTATAGGTCTCATGGGTTTCACACTTATGAAAGCGCTTTTAAGGTAAAAGCGCTCTTATAGGTCTCAGTCTCACATCTATGAGTTTCACACTTATGAAAGCGCTTTTAAGGTAAAAGCGCTCTTATAGGTCTCATGGGTTTCACACTTATGAAAGCGCTTTTAATGTAAAAGCGCTCTTATAGGTCTCAGTCTCACACACTTATGAAAGCGCTTTTAAGGTAAAAGCGCTCTTATAGGTCTCATGGGTTTCACACTTATGAAAGCGCTTTTGAGGTAAAAGCGCTCTTATAGGTCTCATGGGTTTCAGACTTATGAAAGCGCTTTTAAGGTAAAAGCGCTCTTATAGGTCTCAGTCTCACATCTATGAAAGCGCTTTCATGGTAAAAGCGCTCTCATAGGTCATTTATAAAAATTATAATAAATCTAATATTACAAAATCCCTGACTTTCAGAAATCCCTCTTTCACTCTCTCTCGTTCGAAGCTCTCGCTGCCCTGGAAAAAATTCCACAGAGTACCTGGAAATCTCAATGATAAACACTGCAAATTTGAAAGAGACTGCATTCGAAAGAGAAGGATTCAATACATGGAAATCTCATTGCGTTTTAAGGTTAGGTTTTCGTGTCTTTCTGTTTTGCCCTAGAAGTCAAAGAATAGGTGGTCGATTTTGGTTTGAATGGACTTGCATTGCTACATTATGGGTTATTTATTTGTCAGTATCGATTATTAGAGTTTGTGACTATGTTTGCTTAATATTCTGTAACTTACCGAAAGTTTCATCTTGTTCTGATATAAATGATATTCTGTAACTTTCATCGCCATTGACTTAGAAATAATGTTGGGAGTTCTAATAGAATCAGTGCCTTTTCAACATTTGTTTAAATTTGCTGAGAAAGTAGGAAGGAATGAACTGATATGTTTGCACCATTGTATCCTCATATTCTAACTATTACTGAAATTTCAGAAAGCGATTTTGATGTTAAATGTTGGATACTCAAATGGAATAACTTTGTCTGCTACAGTGATATATGTGATATGGTTTCAAGAACTTAGAGCAATGTCTCATATTTTGGCAATCCTGTTACATGTTGGTTTGAATGAACAGTTAAACTTCAAAATGTACATTCATATTTTGGCATAACTTTGTCTGCTACAGTCATATTTTGGCAATCCTATTTAATGTTGTAAAATGATGTTTTAATATTATGTGAATTTTTAAGATGGTCACTGTAGTGTAAAATGAACCCTGATGGACTATATGTACATTTTTCATGTGCTTGTCTGCAGGTTGTTGAGTATCGTGGTGAGCAAATAGGAGGTCTTGAGGATCTGAGGGAACCATATATGTTGTTTTCTTCCTTTATAGATAAATTCTTGCTTAGCTTTTATTACATGGTTTGCGTCTAATTGAAAACTTCACGTCTTTGCCCATTTCAGGTTCTTACAAAATCGGTACTGCGTCTGAATCTGTTAATGCAACTTACATATTTTCTAGAAAAGATCTTTCTCGGTATGTCTTTCAGCTTAGATATTATACAAACCCAAAGCATGTGTTTAATCATTTAGTATCTAGAATGAATCATTATGTTCAATTATTCATGTTAAGCTAATGAATCAAGTTACCAAAATATGTTAGTTATGTATGTTGCTTTATTATTTGACCTTGATATGCAGGCCTGCTATACAGATTCCCTGCGCAAGCAAAGCTGTTGTAGCTGTCCGGTTCTGTCCTATATTTTTTAATCTCAAAGCGACAAACTCAGGTACTTGTGCACTTAGTATAGTTCTGTTTACAACCAGTAACTATGTACAACCAGTTATATGTGGTACTGTTCCAATTAAACTGCCTGTGTGGGATGTTAAAAGAAAAGTAGAACATATTCCTACCAAGAAAAGAAAGAGACGTTACTGAAAAAGGTAATAGTATAATTATAGCATATGTCATTCAAGAAAATTTAATTATAGCCTATGTCATTTTATATTATTCAATATATATATGGATTATTGATTATGGATTTTTATATTTTTCATTTCATTTTTATATTTTTTCTTTATTACAGGTTAAATGGCTAGTGATCAAGAAAACTCACAAGATGCAAATGCTCCTGATGATACTTCAGAAAAAGAAATTACACGAGGCATCACTATTATGAAGAGTATCATTCGTGATAGAGATAAAGCAGTAACATATAATGTAAATTGGAATGCTGATAACCAACTAATTGGGTCTAATGCTGCAAAGTTGGCAAGCTACATTGGTACACTTGTTCGTATGCACATTCCAATCACTGCTACAAGATGGAGTAATAAAGAGTTGGGTAGCGCTAAAGATAAGATTTGGACTGAGATACTGGTACAATATATGATTGTTTATATTTTCTTTATATTGACGATAATGTGTTTAAATTACTTATACTAACACACTCTATTCCAATATTTTTTCGTAGAGGTCTTTTAACATTGAAGATACAACTATCCGAAAAAAGTATATACTTCAATTGGCCGGAAAAAGACACAGAGGGTGGAGAACGTTTTTAACAAACAAGTATCTTAAGGACAAAGAAAAAAAATTTGTTGAATATGATCCGGAATATCCAGTGAAGTATGCGATCTTCATTACAGAAGAAGAATGGGTTGCTTTTGTAGCCCAAAGAAGAGACGAAAATTTCAAGAAAGTGAGTGCCACAAATCGCGAAAGAGCGTCAAATCCCACGTATGCATACAAAAAAGGGCGTTTGGGATATGCACGCTTAGAGGAAAAAATTGTAAGTATACAAAAATGCTACGATCTTATTAATTGTCTCAATGTGTTATAATTGATTATCTTATTATTTGTGTCAATGCGTAGTTAGACGAGACGAAAAGTGACGCAACATCACTTCCGCCACATGTTTTGTGGAAAGAAGCTCGTGTGGGAAAGGATGGAACTGTTAGGGATGACGTTCAACATATTTATGATGAATGTGTAAGTAGAACATTGTGTCTTTAATTAAATCAAAAGTTTAATAATATATAATTAATTTTTTTATCTCCACTAATAATTTCCGATATGTAAATGAATTTCAGGAGACCCTATCTCAATCGATAAGCACAGCTGAGGACCAGGAGAACAGGAGCGTACTTAGTAGAGCACTAAATGTTCCTGAGTATCCCGGTCGGGTGAGGGGTAAAGGGCATGGTTGTACTCCAACTTCCTTGTATAAGAATCCAAGGAGAAGAAATCCTAGCAATCAAGAAGTGATGGAGACGTTGCAGGCATTACAAGCGCAAGTTCTTCAATTGCAAAAGGATAATGAGAGATATAGGTGTATGGAAAAGTGCAGTTCACAGTTGAAAGAAACTAGTGAGAAAGCCAGTATCAATTGTCAAAATAAATTTCCCGAGGTAATTATATATGTTATTTTGAAATTAAAATAGCACATTTATGTTAATTGAAATATATACACATTAAAAGTAACATATTTATTATTGGTTTAGGGCATTTCATCTTGTCAGCTATACTTATCGTCACCGACTTATCGCCTAGTTGGCAAGGGAAAAGTGCACAACACTTCGGGAGATTTACTTCACCATAGACCGCTCCCGGATGGACACCTTAAAGTATCGGTTGATGTTGTATTAGATAAGGATGCGTTGCTACCGATACCTGACATTGTTTCAGAGACAACATTGCTGCGAGATGCAATAGGATCATTTGTTGCATGGCCCTTGGATCTCATTTTCATTGATGATGAGGTATGTTGAATTCAAAAACCACTATGAATCTTTTAGTATTCAAATGTCAATTCTGAACCGTTAAGTTAATTTTTTTTACATGGTAATTTTAGACGCCTACAAAACCCGCATCTAAGGATAAAGGGATTTTGCGGCACAACGAGTCTGTTGCATCACAAAAAGAGGTATATTGAAAGTGTTAATTATATGATCCGAATCAAAAAATGCATGATTTTATAATTTACCGATGTTATATGATTTATAGGTATTTGCTCAAGGGTCACAACAACTGAGCCAGAAAATTGGTAGTCGACAGAAAAACAAAAGGGATCTTCCAGTGACTTCTTTGCCAAAAAAAGGTGCTTTTGTGCCTCGATACCAGATATCTCTTGAAACACTTGTTGACTCATCAGATATGGCAACAGCTGGTGCTATTCGCTTACTGGATATGGAGGAAGATATCTTTGGTTATTCATGCACTGAAACAATCGGAAAAGAAGATCTGGAACATATTTTTCGGCATCAAGAATTAGGCGTCGGTGTTATACACACATACATCCGGTAATCCGATCTATATATTATTTAATTACTTGAACAATTTATTTACACATTTCAATAAAAATAGTCTAATGTTTATTATGTTTTTATTGAAGGTTCTTGTATGACAATTTCATGCGCGGGAATGATCAATTGTCAAACAGATTCCGTTTCGTGTCTTCCTCCCTGGTCAACAAAGCATTAATTTGTAGGGAACCAGATTCATGTAGAGAGTACTTAGTCAAGAGATTCATGGCCAGCAGTACAAACAACTTGTATCTTTGGCCGTATAATTCAGGGTTAGATTTTAATTCTAAGTTTATTCTAATCTTTAATTGTTTCTTTTACGTAAAAAATTTCCATATAAACTTTTGTTTTAATTTATAGGTGTCACTGGTTGTTGCTTGCTATTGATCCTTTAAAAGAAGTGGTATATTTTCTGAATTCGATAGATGGTGAATGGACAAATTATCCGGATATGAAGCAATTAGTTGATACGTAAGTGAGACTGTTCTAAATATTCGTGTATATTTATGTGAGATTGTTCTAAATATATGTTTTTATTTTGTTAGATCAATAAAAGTGTTCCGATCTCAAAGACAAGCTCGAGTACCACGTACTAAATCCAGCAACATTACGTGGATAAAAGTGCAGGTACTTTAATTTTCACAATTTTGCTTATAATAGTGATGCTACTTGATAAGAAAAGATAACTATACATTCTTATTTATTTTTCTATGTAGTGTCCTCTACAGCGCAACGGTATCGATTGCGGATACTTTGTAATGAGGTTTATGAGGGAAATCATTAATATGAATCAAATAGAGATTCCAATCACGGTATGGATTTATAACTTAGGATTTGTTTTAATATTTATCGAATATTTCATATTATTTATTACTTTTAACTAAATCATGCATATTATGTTTTGTTATGTAGTACTTTGATGAATACAAGTGTGCTCATTACACGAGACTGCAGTTGGAACAAATCAAGGAGGAATTGTGTCAATATTTTATTGAGAAAAGATTAATTAGTATATAATGGTTTCAAAATAACATGAATACTTTGATGAAGAATGGTTTCTGGTTGGCAAGTGTATAGTTCTTTATATTTTTAACAGATTAGTTATGACTCCAAATAGGCCGTATAACATATTAGTTTTGACTTGTGTATAGTTCTTTATAATTTTAGTGATATCTTTAATTTCATGGATAGATTAATGTGTTCATTCTTGTGTTGGTTTGCTTTAAAAAATTACAAATGCTTGAATTATGACTCCAAATGTGTTCAGTGCCTATCTATCCTTGTGTTGGTTTGCTTGAATTATGACTCCAAATGTGTTCATTCTTGTGTTGGTTTGCTTGTGTTGGTTTAAAAAATTACAAATGCTTGAATTATGACTCCAAATGCTTGAATTAGAGAGGCTTGATTTACAGGTTTATGAGATTATTCCCAAAAAATATTACAGGTTGAAATGGTAGGCTTAAACTGAAGGCAGCGTTTTGTTATTTTACTAGAGGAAAAGACAGCGCTTTTTAGTAAAAAGCGCTGCTAAAGGTTGTCAATAGAGAGCGCTTTTTACTAAAAAGCGCTGCTAAAGGTTGTCAATAGAGAGCGCTTTTTAGTAAAAAGCGCTGCTATAGGTTGTCAATAGAGAGCGCTTTTTACTAAAAAGCGCTGCTATAGGTTGTCAATAGAGAGCGCTTTTTAGTAAAAAGCGCTGCTATAGGTGGTATATAGACAACCTTTAAGAGCGCTTTTTACTCAAAAGCGCTGCTAAAGGTTGTCAATAGAGAGCGCTTTTTAGTAAAAAGCGCTCTTAAAGGTTGTCTATATACCACCTTTAGCAGCGCTTTTTACTAAAAAGCGCTCTCTATTGACAACCTTTAGCAGCGCTTTTTAGTAAACAAAAAGCGCTGCTAAAACCTATAGCAGCGCCACCTACGGCAGCGCTTTTAAGCGCTTTTAAAGGCCAAAAAAAGCGCTCTCATAGGTCTTTTTTGGCGTAGTGCTTTGAATATCTCTTTTAACAATTACACAACCACGAGGGTTAACACTACAAATAACATAACCATCATGTTCATGTTCACAATGGCTTACCGGGCACAAATCTTTGTGAATCTCCACCAAGGACCTACGAATACGGCGTACATCAAATACCCTGAAACTCCCAGGACAACCGTTCACCATGTTTACAGAAGCGTTTCCATGAACAATTAACGGGTTGGCTTTAACATTCGTGCTCTGTCCTCAAAGGACAATATACCATTTTTGACTAGATTTTGAACTTCGTACTTCAGAGGATAACAGTTTTCGATATCATGACCAGGAGCTCACTGGTGAAAAGCACAATGCAAGTCAGGTTTGAACCACCATGGCAGTGGCTCAGGAATTTGATGAGGGTTCCTTGGTTGGATAAGATTCTTGACTACCAAAGACGGGTGCATTTCTGCATACGTCACAAGAATAGGGTCAAAAGAGACCTTCTTCCTCTCAAAGTTTTGATGATGATTATTGTTGTTGTAGTTGGTACATTGTTGCGGTTGTTGTTGATGTTTTTGTTGAATAGGAACTGATTGATTGGTTGAATTATTGGTAAAGTATGGAATTACTGATGATACTTGTTGTTGATGTTGACGAGACTGAGAATTCTTCCTCACATGAGGCCTCATCTGCCTCCTTGCTGATACTGCGTTAATTTCTCCTTCCTTCTTTTTGGAGAAGCTACCACCATACTTCTTCCTTGTCGATGTTTCATCTTTGGATAATCATCCTTAACGGTCTCCTTCTTCCAATCTCATCCCCATATTTACCATTTCGGTAAAATCATTACGGGCACTTGCAATCATACGTTCATTGTAAAATGAACTCAGTGTCTTCAAGAATATCTTAGTCATCTCCTTTTCCTTCAGAGGTGGACTAATGTGAGCAGCTAACTCCCTCTATCTTTGAGCATATTCTTTGAATATCTCTTTGTCGTTCTGAGACATTGACCTCAACTGATCTCTATCTAGCGCCATATTAACATTTTACTTATACTATTTGACAAAGGCCTCACCCAAGTCATTAAAAGTACAGACACTAGCACTGTCCAGGCCCATATACCATTTGAGGGCAGATCCAATCAGACTATCTTGGAAATAGTGAATAAGAAGCTGAGCGTTGTCAGTCTGAGTAGACATCTTTCTAGCATACATGACAAGATGACTCAACGAACAAGTATTCCCCATTATACTTTTCAAAGTCAGGGACCTTGAACTACACCGGGATCTTGACATTAGGCACCAGACATAGCTCGACAACACTTTTACCAAATAGATCATTTCCTCTTAGAGTCTTCATTTCTTTGTGCAGCTCAAGAAATTGATCTTTCATTTCATCCATCTTATCATAAACATCTAGACCTTCAGATGTCTCATAATGGTAAATGGTGTCCATGACACGAGGCAGAATATGAACAATAGATGCCAACACAGAAGCAAATGTTGGTGCGTACCCTTCAGGCACAAAATTTGGTGGCATTCCCCACGTGAACCCAGTAGGCATGGTAGGAACAAACTGGCTAGTAATGACAGACACAAATGATAAAGCAATCTCCGAAATGACAGTCCTCTGAGGAGGAGAATAAGGAGTTGTAGAAGGTGGAGACAGTTGGTTCTGAGCAGTTATCACAAACTCAATCAAGGCAGTGAGTCTGGTAGTTTCATCCTTCAGCTCTCTATTCTCTTGTTCAAGGTGCTCCATTCTCTTCAGTCGATTAGCTCAGGTGTTATAGTGATGAGTCAGCTTGGTTGATACACAGAAGAAGAACTGATAAGACACCTGGCAGAAGAAACCTATTATGCAAATGATGCATGAGATACAATGTTTTTTATTACTTTTAATTTCAAGGAACATATGAAGTCTCATTTTAAGGTATTAGTAATAACAATAATTAGTAATAACAATTTAATTGACCATAAAAATCTCTTTTTATTCATAAAATTGGAAGGATTACACTGAGAAAAATTTCAGAAACCAAAATACAAATACAAGAGAAAAGGAAATTATCATCCTAAGGATCCCTAGCAACTGCCTTAGATGATATGGATATGGGAGCATACTTCCTTCGGATGTGTTGAATCTCTGACTCAAAGGATGTCTTCATCTGAGCCTTCTCAAGGACAAGCTGATCAACAATCTTCTACCAAGCACCAGAAGGTTGAAGCATACTAGAGTAAAATAAACACTCTGGGTCTCTCTGGCTCTTCATTACATGCTCCTCAAGAATCTCAATAAGCGCATGTTTGTCTTTCAACTCAAGCTGCAACTCCTCATGCTTTCGATTAAAAGCATGGAACCGCTATTCCCATAAGTCTCTCTCTTGCTTCATCTTGGAAAGTGTGTCTTCCAACTCCTCTACATATTGGGTTAGGAGAGTTTATGGCTCAACCATAACCACAAACATAGGTTTCACAAGCATACGACATCTTGAGCTCCAAAGCTCTCTTCTTCACCCAAATAGTGTAAGCTTCCAAAGCTACACAATTGCATGGACCAACTCGGATCTTCCTTTCCTATGCACATTATGCCAAGCACGCACCATTCTACTCTTCAAATTTTGGGGATCTTTACCCTCTTGATAAAATAGACCCTCTAAGTGAACGTTATTAGGCTTATCTCTGAAGGGGAACCCAAGCTAACGACGGGCCAATACTGGGTTGTAGTTGATTCCTCCTTGCGTACCAATGAGAGGCATGTTAGAGAACTCACCACAACTGTCAATAACATCCAAGCTACCCAATGCAGAATCATACCAAACAATATCATCATTTGTGAGAGACATAAGTCTCTGGGACCACCATAGACATTCTCGGTTCTCCAAGAAAGAAGACGTCTGAGGCAAGTGCGAAATAAACCACTTGTACAGAAGAGGAACACAGCACACAATAATCCCACCTTTGTTAAAATTCCTCAAATGCAAAGAGAAATACAAGTCACCCGACAGAGTCAGAACAAGATTCCCAATCAAGAAAATGCTAATGACGTTAACATCAACAAAGTTGTCAATGTTAAGGAACAAGGCTAGACCATAGATGAGCAATACCAAGATAGCTTCAAAAGCGTCCATGCTACCGGCTTGAGAAAAAACAGTAGTTCTACCAATGAGAAAATCGGAAGTCAACCCAAGAATCCCTCATTCTTAACCAAATAAGCATCAATCTCAAATTTCTTCAGATGAAGAGCTTGAGTTATGACATGAGATCTTAGGACCTCCTCCAATCCATTGAAAGGTACCTTGTCAGATACGGGTATATCCAAGAGATATGCATACTACTCTAACATGGGCACAGGATGATAGTTGGGAAAAGTGAAGCACCAATAAAGAGGGTCAAAGAACTGAACCAAAACACTCAGAAGTCCTTCAGCCACATCAGTAGATAATATAGACAAGAGTTTCCCATGATGTTGCTTGAAGTCCAAGGGATATAGTACAAAGGATGACAACTTCCTTAGCTCTTTCAAATCAGGACATATGAAACTTTACTTGTTAGTGTTCCTTCATCCAGAATCCATGGTCTAAATATTTGCAAACAAGGCCTTAATTCCCTTGAAATTTATTTTTTTGTGATGAATGTCAAGATGCGCATGTATGCATGAATGCAACAATCACACACAAGGCCAATACAAAAAAAAGTCAAGGGATGGATCAATTCATCATTAAGATCAATCATCCATTTTGGTGGATTATGGCTTTCACCTTATCAACACCCAAGTTCCATTGAGATTGATGAGACTGATCGGATCAACCAAGAATCAAAGGGTTTGTTGTGAGTCACGAGCATGGAGTCGGGTTAAGAACCGTCCCAAAGGAGTGTACTAAGGGTAAAAATCTGTAGATTATGTTCTAGAAAGTTCCCAGAGTCTTGATCCTATCTATCGGATAATATAGGTTAGGATGACTGACTCATCAACCCATAGTATTCTCAAGAGAAACTCGTCTGAGTGTAGTATCGCGTAACAACTCTTATCAATTCTACACTTGAATAGTCTCAGCACTACATCCTAAAATAGGCTAAGTTGTGTTAAATTTTCTACGGTCCTCAGCTTCTCGGACCCCCAATTTAGAGAAAGTAATGTCTATCCACGACTTACTCGTGTGACATCAGTAACTCCAAAGAGGTCTCCACTGAGTAGGGGATCTCATGCAAACTCTTTCAGGACTACTCCTTCAAAGCCAACATGACTATACCACCCTCCTATCTTATATTGCACATAAGTTCAGGTTAGAACTTATCTCACCACATAGAGATCACCAAGCACAACAAACAGAGTATCATACAATAATATATACAAACAAACATCAAATATACAAATATATACACACAAAAGAGTAGGCTAAACCCACCGAGGACTACTCCTCAATAGAGTCGCGACTTAATTTTTGTAGTGGTAAATTCATGGCCATCAAGTTATGGATAAACTTGACGTCAATAAAACCAGAGTCGCCACCACGCTTTTATTGTTTCCAAAGGAAAATGGTAAAAGTACGAACAAAACCCAAAGATAATAAGTTTTCAAATCAAAACTAATAAAATGTTAGAGATAACAGGTAAGGGGGTTGGTTACAAAGAGGGATGGTGTTAGCATCCAAAGTGGCATAGGTACCCCTAGGGAGCCCTTTTTTGTGTGCAAGTGATTTGGTCAAAATGATGTTTGATAAAAATATAGAGTGGGGAGATGAGAAAAGAATTTATTAATTATATTTTTGTGTTTTACAAGACCTTCGGTCTTATGCCTACGTACCAACATAAAAATGAGGGATCGAAACCCCGTAGTTTATGGTAAAAATTTCAAAGAAGTTGATGAATTGATTTTAACAAAAGTTTAACAAGAAAAGGCACAAAAGTACAAAGATTTGAATGGGGTTGTTAGTTCTTTTTGTCTTTTTGAGATTAAAGTCAATATGGTTAAATTTATTCACAAGTTTGATTTAAGAAAAGTTTGAAAATCCATTGGGATAAGGCCAAAGTTTCTAATCATTAAAACATGTATAAGTAGAAAAATGCAAACAAAGAAGGTTTTTAAAAAGAGGGGGATATTTTGAAATTTAAGAAATGGGAGGAGATGAAGGGACTATCCTAGACAAAAAATTAAAAGTTGATAGTTGAAAAGATCTGACCAATGGGATGCAATCCAACAGACAAGAATGTCACATAGAACCCCATTTTCCTTTGGACTTTAGCAAGCAACAAGCATAAGAAATATCCAAGCAAACCATATGAAGACCAAAGCATCAAATAAATATAGCCATAATATCCAAGCAAGTAATCCAATAGCTAGCAGTCTTCAATGTCTTCCAATGTATCAGATGAAAATATCCCTAGAGATGAACTCAGAAATAATCATCAGACAATCAACACTAATAACCGTATAACAAATAAGCACAAAAACAAAGTGACATATGAATCAAGGTTACTCAAGGCTTGCATCAGATGGAAGGCACAGTCAAATATAGCTCAGTCTCAAATAGTGGCATTGGCCAAGTCCTCAAAGCATAGGGAAGTTTCCTATCCTAAGTCCAAAAGTTCATATCAAGTCCCATAGTCCACCAAGATTTTTTTTAACGTTTTTGTTGTGATTAAGTGTTTTAAGGTCATAAGACCACAAACAAAATCAAAACAAGCAAACAATATATACAATCACAAGATATGGCTCAAGTGAGCAAAGTGAAAAAAAACTGAAACATAAATAAATTGCATGAAATGTAAACGACAGATGACTCATAAATGTACTGAAATTTAAAGTGCATTAAGTAAACGACTTGAAAGTAAAGAAACACTAATAAAGTGTTAGTCAAATGTTAGTGAAGAGTTTGAATTGATTAATCCAATCCTTTTAGAACACTCAACCATTCATTCACAAGTATGAATTCTTGAACCAATACATCATCCATGAGAAGGGATCCAACTTGGATAAATCAACAAGCATGCCACTAGCTCTCATGAGAGGAAAAAAGGTCATGTCTTCTCACAATGCCATGAAGAATGGGAGACTTACAATCTCACTTACAAGAATGCTATGCCTTTTTGGTCAAATTTAGTTCTATGTTAAGCAATCATAATTGAACTTATGTAGAAGTCCCAACTATCTAAGGCCGGGCAATAAAAATATAGGTGTTAATGCATGTTAGATATTTGGTACAAAGAACCAAACTCCAAAATCATACCATACACTAAAAAAAGGGAGGGACCTATCTCATTCAGGCTCATATTGATTCATCTGACACAAGGTCATTGATGAATCAACTAGCATTCGACATGAAGAGAATTCATTGGTCAATGATGGATTGGGGAAGAATATGGATGAAGATGAAGAGGTAAGGGGAAATAGTAACCCAAATTGATCATAGGAGGAATTTCATATTATCAATATTATCCATTCATTTTGGGAGATGAAATGTACATTTCATTAATCCCTTAAATCCAATAGTATTGGTCAAACAAAAGTCAAATCAACCATGATCAAGGTCAAACAGAAAGTAAAACATCACAAGACCATAAAAATGGCTCAACATAATTTTCAAACAATTATTCAATTAAAAATCAATTTAAAAATGAATTAAAATGCAATTTTAAATGGATAAAACCTCAAATCCCTTCAAAACACCAAATAAACGGCCAAGGGATTTATCCAAAATCAAAGGACCTTAGAAAAAAAATTAGAATTTTTGGAAAGTCAGAAGTATTTTAAAAATATTTAAAACAAGTTAAAAATCATTTAATTCATAAAAAATATCAAAATTAATCTCAAAAATGATTTTAATTCAAAATATGGAAGACGAAAATGTTTATAGATTTTTGATGAAAGTCCCATATTTTTTGAATTAAAAATAAAATTAATATGAATTAAACAAATTAAATGGATTAAATGGAAAATCAGAAATTAAAAAGAAAATAGAAAAAACAAGGGCCATCAGATCTCCCTCATTAATTGAGGTGATAAATCTAATGGTCAAACGCGCGTTCCACAATGGTCCTTAGTCAACGCATCATACGCATGGTAATTAAAAGGAATGGCTCAGATTAAAATATTTCCACATGATCAAATGGCCAAGAGGCATGCCAACACATCACCGGAGCCCTTGCTCCGATCGTCTTCTCCGGTGGACCTCACCGGAGTGGTCCACCACCAAAGTTCAACAAAATAAAAAGTGCATACACTAATTTAAAGAGAAAAAGCTCAGGAGCTCGAGTCTGACCTCAATTTCTGCTAATTCCAAGTATATTGAAAGATACAAGGAATTGAATTTTGAGGTACACGATCTAAGTTTCTTCGATTTGACCTCAAAATAACTTAATCTTGTTGGCTACATTGGTAGGACTTCAGACAACCAATAAACAAGTATAATTATGGAGAAATGAGAGAGAATCGAAGACTTGAAAATATGGAATAATCACCTTCGGATTGCAGTGATTTGGCTTGATCTTGATGCAATTCCACTTGGTTCTTCCTCCTCTTGCTTGCAGTGAGTGATTGAGATGAAAATGGCTATGAATCCTTAGAGTTCTTATTCACAAACAAAAGTTGAATCAAAAACTCGATTTCAATGAAATCCTCAAGATATTCTACAGAATGAGGTTCTAATATTGCTTGTCAAGGCTTGGGCAAGGTGTCTCCTTCAATCTGAGGCCAATGAGTTCATTATATAGGCCATGGAAAATGATATTCACACCATTTAAATTTTGAGCCAAAAATAGAAATTCAAGTGCATGGGTGCATGGACATGTGTTAGGCCCAAAATGATCATTGCAATCCACTCCAATTCATGCACAAATGCTACTGATGTCATAACATGGAGCCATGCAAATCTAAATGGAAATTGAATTCAAATGTTACCAAAATAAACCATTAGAAGAACCCATGTGCAAGTCCCTCAATTCCTATCCAAATAGAACGGTCTTGGATGTTTTGGAATGGTGACATCAAGGGGAACAACTTTGATGTTAAATACATTTTTATTTGGAACTTGGATCATGATGAATTTTGAGGTGGAGGTTGGAAATATCAAACATGGTTGAAAATTGTCTAAGTACATAGTCAAATGACCACTTCTTCCACCTTGAATAACTTTTGCTATGAACTTTAAATGAAAATGGTTTCTTCACCAAAGTTGTATCTCTTTCATTCCTATTAAATTTGGTAACAAATTTGATATCATTTGGATTTGGCATGAGGGAGTTATGGATTTTAGAAGTTGCGGAAAATTGCTTGTTCAATGGTAATGACCCAAAAAGACCTATAATGTTTTCTCTTGGAACATGCCCTTGCAAGTAGATTTTGACATTTCTCAAAAAATAAAAGTTGGATAAGATATCTTGAAATTGATCGTGAAACTTGTCTGACCTTAATAACATGAAAATTGAGCAAGTTATGGTCCTTGGAAGTTGACCTCCTAACTAGGGCACAGACAAAATGACCTCTAATTTTTCACCAAAAAAATGACTTTACAAGAAAACGTAGCTCTTGATGCCAACATGAAAGTTGTTTGGAATGTCATAAAGAGTAACCTTTATCTTTGAATAATTTTCATACGACAAAAATTGTAGGAGATAGGGTCTAGGGAACCCTAGATTTGACCAGTTGACTTTCTCTAGTCAACTTCTTTGAACCAACTTGCAAAATTGAAGTTCTTTTGATCTTTGGGGCTCATGGAGAATCATATATGCATAGGATGATGTAAAATAGATTATCCCTTTATATCTTGGACCAATTTCTGAAGAAACTTGCTAAGGAAGTCATACAAGATACCTAGATGAATTAGGGCTTCCAAGGCAAACAAACTTCAAACTCTTGATGAATTCTTGATTAAAATTGACAAATTAAGAACATGGGTATCCATATATGATGCTTAGAACCAATGTGGACCATTTTTTGATTGATCTCTTTGCATTGAGGGTCTTAAACCCTAGATATGAGCTTGATGAGGCACATATGGACACACACACTACCTACAAAAGAAACAAAGCTACACATAGACATATTTTTAGTGTTTTGGTTAGTAAACAAAAAGAAAATAAAGTATGATACAAAAAAAGTGCTTGGTGATCTCTCCCAATGCAAACCCAATGAATGAGGGTGGGGAGGATACCAAGATGTGATCCCAAAGCCAATGCAAATGATGAGATATCATGAGGGATCTTAGGGTCAAAATTGGGGTCTTACAAGTAGTTTTGCAAAATGGTAAAAAGACTTTGATTCGGAACGTGTGGTATGTTCCTAGCATGAAAAGAATTTCAGGTACCATGGAGGAATATCTTTTGAAGCTATTTGACTATATCATAAGCTGATTATAAAGTCAGAACAGGGGAGGAGTGGAATATTCAAAGTGAATGTTAAAACTGCAAACTCTGAATGCCTTAGTGCAACAAGTGTTGTGAAGGAAAGTGAGCCGTGGCATAAAAGATTTGGTCATCTGAACTTCCGAAGCTAAGGGCATCTGAATTTCAAAGAAGTTGTTACATGGAATTCCTACAATTAAGAAGCCAGAGAAGTCATGCAATGTGTGCAGGAGAAGGAAGCAACCAAGACTTCTATTTGCATCTGAGATGCCTCCAAGAGAAAATCATGCTCTAGGTGTGGTGTATTCTGATGTGTGTGGATCATTTCCAGTATCTTCACTTGGAGGGAATAAATACTTTGTGTCATTTTTTGATGAGTTCACAAGGATGACGTGAGTATCCCGTATAAAGTTCAAACACGAGGTGTTTGTTAAATTTAAGTAATTCAGAATCAAGGCTAAGAATCAGAGTGGTCAGAAGCTGAAAGTTCTTAGAACTGATGGTGGAGGTGAGTATAACTCTACAAAGTTTAGAAAGTTATGTGAGGAGAATGGAATTGAGCATGAGGTGACTGCTCCATACACTCCTCAACATAATGGTCTTGCTAAAAAAAGAAACCAAACTTTGCTTGATATGACAAGGACATGCTAAAGAAGAAGGAACTTCCTCACACCTTGCAGGGAGAAGCTTTTGCCACTGCAGCATATGTGCTCAATAGGTGTCCAACCAAGAAGTTGAAGGAAATTTTTCCTTTAGAGAATTAGACTCGAGATAAGAAAAATGTGATCCATTTGAAGGTGTTTGGTTCTTCTTGTAACATACATGTTCCAGATGCTAAGAGAAGAAAGTTGAATGACAAAAGCAGAGTTATGTTGCTTGTATGGTACCATATTACAGGTGCTTATAAGCTCTATTGTCCTGTCACTAACAAGGTCGAATTTAGCAGAGATGTCATTGTGAAGGAATCATAAGCGTGGGATTGGAGTAAATTTCAATCCAACTATTATATAGTACCAACTTCTAAAGAAGAGTTAGAATAAGAAGATGATTCTGAAAGTGACTCTAAAGGAGATTCTGACTCTGTAGGCAAGTCTGACTCTGAAGGTGATTCTGATTCTGATCCTGATTCTGATGGTGATTTAGACTCTGGTGGAAATCCATACTCTGGGAACATTCCAAACTCTAAAGGTGGTCGGTCAGGCCTCTGAAGGTGGTACTTTTGGGGTTCCAGCATCTGATATTGTTCCATCATCCAAAGAAGATTCTGAACAGGTTATAGGACACAAAGAATCATAAACATTCCAAGAAGATTTATAGAGTTTGACATGTTGCACAATACTTAAATAGACACTGAAGGAGAAGTTATTCAGTGTGCCATGTTAGTAGATTATGAACCAAGTAGTCTTGAAAAAGAGCATAAGAAGAAAGTGTGGTTGAAGTCCAAGAAAGAATAACTTGAGGTTATAGAAAGAAATATGACTTGGGAGTTGACTAAGCATCCAAAGGACAAGAAAACCATTAGCGCCAAATGGGTTTTCAAGGTGAAATTGAAACCAAATGGATCAATTGGAAAACATAAAGCAAGGTTAGTAGCAAGAGGTTTTCTACAGAAACGTGGGTTAGATTACTTTGAAGTGTTTGCTCCTGTAGCGAGACATGAGACAATTAAACTGGTGATTGCGATAGATGCTAACATGAATTCACCTCTGATGCATTTGGATGCAAAATCTGCATTTTTAATGGTCCATTTCAAGAAGAGGTATACATGTCACAAACCTCCTGGATTTATGAAAAATAATCAGGAAAGGATGGTATACAAGTTACATAAAGCATTGTATGGCCTGAAACAAGCTCCTAAAGCTTGGAATCTGAAAATTGATTCATTTTTCAAGCTTCAAGGATTGATAAAGTGTGAGATGGAGTATGGTGTGTATTTCCAACATACTTCTAAAGGAAATATGATTCTAGTATGTTTGTATGTTGATGACATATTGCTAACAGGAAGTTGTGAACATGAGATAACTAAGTTCAAGAAGGTGCTGATGAATCTGTTTGAGATAACTGATCTAGGAAATATGACATATTTTATAGGGATGGAGATTTCATACTCTGAGAAGCGTATCATTTTGCATCAGCTAAAGTATGAACTTGAACTTCTGAAGAGATTTAAGCTACTGAATTATAAGGTTGCAGTCACAAATTGGATTTTGATCTTGAGGGTGATAATGTAGATGCTACAATTTTCAAGTAGTTGGTTGGCTCTCTGAGATATTTTTGTAATACCATACCTGATACTTTATATGCAATTGGAATTGTTAGTAGATTCATGAGTAAAGAGAAGTGGTCTCATTACCAAACTGCTGTCAAGATTCGGAGGTATACTAAGGGGACTCTAAAGTATGGAGTTTTGTTCTCTTCTGGAGAAAAGGCTAATTCAATGTTGATGTGTTATTTAGCCTCTGATTGGTGTGGAGATAGAGTTGACAGAAGAAGTACTTTTGGATATTTGTTTAAGTATCTGGGAGGTGCTATTTCTTGGTATTCTAAGAATCACTAGTTGTTGCTTTGTCAACATGTGAAGCTGAATACGTTGCAAGTGTTGTGGCTGCATGTCAAGTTGTTTGGCTTCTTAAGTTACTGCAGGATCTGAAGATTAAGGCGAACAAACCTCTGAAGTTGATGATTGATAACAAGTCAGCAATCGATCTTGCAAAGAATCTCGTGCTGCATGGGAGAAGCAATCATATTGAAACTAAGTTTCACATTATGAGGAATCAGGTTCAAAATGGAGTCGTAGAAGTTATATGTAACACCCTCTATTTTAAGTAATTAACTAGACTCATATAAATACTGACAAACTCATATAAATACTGACAAACTCATCTCATATCTCACATGTGAAAAGAAAAAAAATTACACAATCAAAATCATTACTCTTTTTTTACTACCACCTATCTTGCGCATTTCTATGTTGCACAAATTCTTAATAAAAGAAAGTACTAAGCACTTGATCGTTCAAAGTTAGAAAGTGCTTAAGGTAAGGGCTTTTTCCCCATACACTCATGCTACATAGGACAATGTTGTACAATAGTAGTAAAACATTTATCTAATAAAAAAAATCAAAATAAACAAAATGAGGTATTATCATCTAACCCGATGTATATATTCATTTGATTCATGTATTAGTTGTATGTTGTTGATCGTGTTTTAAATTAAATTGATTATGTTTTCAGTATATTCTTATCTTGCATTTGATAACTATGTAACTTGTTTATGAGATACCAATGTTAATGGTGAAGGGGAATTTCCATCCAAGGCGCAGCGGAATTTAAAAATTTCTCCATTTAGTGATCCTTACGAATGGACATGATCAATGATAGAATCGTTACCTCTTGTAGCGATCACGAACGTTGAACGATGACAACGTCTCTACTCAGTCCACACGAACGGATTCCTTCAATCACAGTGCTAGCTGTTATAAATGAAGACTTTGAGTGAGAGAGAGAGGGAAACAAAATTCCAATTAGAGTTATGAGTGACAATGCTTCTACCCAAGGGGTTCTATTTATAGAACCACTTGTGTAGGCTTCAAGCTAAAAAGCCCACTTAAGTGTATTTGGCCCACATCTTATAATATGCCCAAAATCACTTAAGTATTTGGTACCTTACCATATTTCATATTCCACTTAAGTGCACCGTACTTTACGGTGTTCCTTAGTTACTCTATTTCTCATCAATCCGTCCTTTGTGTGTGACCCTGTAGGTTTTCGCGACGTTGACAATTATATTAAATCACACATTTAACATAATAAACAGTGAGCGGTATCTAGCAACACATCAATGCTAACCAAGACACGAAAATGTCATGTGATCTGACAAAACCTCCTGTGATAATAATTATGTGTACAATTACCCTTTTGCCCTTATGTCTATATTGAACACAAGGTATAGACCGTGTCATCCTTGTCCAGTTCAATATTGGGCCCATAGACATTTATCCTGTTACGCAGGATGGGAAAATTCCATCTAGGTCACTCATGTCCCTCAGCATGCTTTGTGGAGTACCCATCAACTGTCTTTATGGTTATCCAGTTACGGACAACGTTGGATCAGCAACAAAGCACTCGACTCTACATCTAGGATCCATAGTGGTTTCAGGTCGAAGAGTGGTATACACCATTATCACCATGAGAATAACTTATGACACTTTGCATAACTTTCTATATAGTATTCTCATAGCGGGTCAATCCATTATAAATATTACTCTTAATATTCATACCTATGTTTAAGACTTGATAACTCTTTATCCATGATCCATGAGATGTGATCATCAGTCTACAAACATAACAGTCTTAATGCTTTAATGTTATCCCACTTCACAATAAAGCTCGACTGCGGATACTTTAAGAATAGTGTCCTTATGTTTAATGTGATCTCATGATTAAGTCATACTTGATACATTAAACGGACTAGCTATTCTAGGGACTTTATTAATCAAACATAATAAGGAAAAAGCCTTTTATTAATTAATAAATAATTCGATACAAGTACCAAAAGTATTGGCCTCTAGGGCTTACACCAACAAATGGCTATATGTATATTTACATATATTGATAAACAATTAAAGTTTAGCATGTGTAAGACCCCAATTTTGGCCCTAAGATCCCTCATGGCATCATAACATTGCATTTGCAAAAGCCTCAAGGATCATAAGCATCTTGGTTCCCTTTGCCTTTGGGTGGGATCTCTTATGAGCTGGTTTGAGATCACCAAACATGCTTGAATTGTATATTATTGCTTTTCTCATTTTGTTTACTAACCAAAAGCACAAAAATATGTCACTAACATTTCTTATTGTAGCTTGAAGCAATCACAAGGTCAAAAGCTTCTAGGTGATCCTTGGTGTAATGATATGGCCAAGAGAAGATGAAAGCAAGCATGGAAATGGTTCTCAAAGATCTCATCCACCAAATATGCGTCCCTAGTATCTCAATTCATCATTTTGATCAAAGCAAGTCAAAGGGTTTGAGGTTTGTGTCCCAAGGAAACCCTAATTCATCTGATCATCCACAATGCCTTGCTCATGAAGCAACCTCAGCCCATGGTCAAATACAATCAAGGGAAGTTCTCTAATTCATCATTTTGTGCATATTTTAACTTATTTGAGTGTCCTCAATCATCAATTCATCAAGATATGAGTTGTGGACTTGAGAAGTTGATCAGTCAGTTCATCTGACTATTTTGAAATGCACTGAGACCTAACGTTTTATGTGTTGGTCAAATGGAGATGATCCCAAAATAAAAAATGTTCTTAAGAACAATATGAACAACTTTCATGTTCATCAAAAATTTATTTGAAGCTTGGGAGGTCATCTCCCATTCCAAGACATTATAGGTCATTTTGAATTAAACCCTAATTTTGGGTCAACTTCCCAAGAACATAACTCATTCATTTTTTATGATTTTGAGGTGGGATCAAATAAATTGGAAAGCTTATTGTGTGTACTTCAAATGTTATGTTGAAAAAAATTTCAAAATCTCAAAAGAAATACATGTGATAGTGCAAAACATTATAGGTCACTTTGGGCCAAATGCATTGAAATTGAAAAAAGTCCAACTTCAAGTGCCCATAACGTCTTCATAAGAAATCCAAATGATGAAAAATTTAAGTCCGTCTTGATTTTCTTGAAGAGATCTACAACTTTGATGTCAGAGGTTTTTCCATTTGAGGCTTGCATCATAAAAATAGAAGGGCTTGAACATTGGCCAAATTTGGAAACTTCACTTTTGCATGTTTTGCACCTTACACTTTAAACTCAAAATTCACTAATTTCCAAGGCTCAGTTGAAATTTTGAGCAACATATCATTTGTTCCTTATGCAATAAGCTTTCTAACCATTACTCATGAGGTGGCATTTGGAGTTTGGAAGCACCATTTTCAAAGGCATGAAGGTTTAGTGCATTTTGTGAAATTCAATTCCAATTGCCATGCATGAGCTGTTTACACTTCTTGTACACGTCCATTTGCAATCTGCATGAGTTCAACAAGTTATTCCAAGCCTTATTGGGCCTTCCACATGATCATACAAGCCCATGCAAGGAAAATGCATTTTCCATGCACACGAGTAAAATCACTTGTTCAGCCAATTCCAACTATAAATACATGTGCTATGCTTCATTATGAACTAACCTAAGGGCGCCTGAAATGTTGCAAGAGTGAATTCCCAACCATACCAAAGGAACTAAGTTCACATTTCTTCAAAATTTCAGATCTGAAGTTCAATTGAATTTGGTTGAATCTTCAGATGAAAGTTCCTAAACCTTCATCATTTGATCCATTGAGGTCCTGTTTTGCAAAAGGAGCTAAGGAAAGGGACTCAAAGCTTCACAATTCAAAGGTGTGCATCAACTGGTTTTTTCTTCGAAACTCCTTATTCTTTGATCTGTTGGCCTTGATATTGTGTTGTCTGAAGTCCTCTCTATAGAGGCATCATTGCTATATGCTCAATTTTTGAAATCCATGATGTTCAACATGAACACCATATTTTTCTCCTTCTGATTTCTCTTACTATGGGGATCTAGAAGAGAAACTAATGGTACATGGGTGATGTACATCACCCCAGCTTTAATTTGGTATATGGATCGTGAGTTTTGGTTAACTTTTGCAAACCTGCAACTCTGGCCGGAGCTGGTGTGCTCGCCGGAGAAGACGGTGGTGTACACCACCGTCCACCATGCCAGATTGAATCTGGACCATTGGATGCGTTTCCCACGATCTAATCCTGGCCATTGTTATGTTTGACTCCATTTAATGCATGATACCACGCACTTGACTCATGTACATGGTAAGCGCGCACTTGAGAGCCTTCTGATCAGCCACGTCAATTAATGAGGCTTGATCAGACACTCGTGGTTTTTTTCTGATTTTTATAATTTCCATTTTATTTCTTTTATTTAATTTAACTTCAAAAATTCATAACTCTCTCATTTTAAATCCAAAAAATATGGGACCAATTGCATTATTTCTCTTTTTAATTCTAGTTTCTAAAAATGATTTTTAATTTTTTTATTTCATCATTTGATATTTTTTGTGAATTTTCTCTTTTCTGGTTATTTTTAATTAATTTTTATTAGTTTTTGATATTCAAAAAATACAAAAATATTTTCTCAACCTATTTGAATGATGATGGATCTATGAAAAATATTCTCATCAATTTTTTAATTGATTTGAGATTTATTTGAGATTTTAGTTCAATTAGGGTATTTTTATTCATTTTTAATTGATTAAAAATAGTTTCTAACTTTTAAAAATGCTGAAATTTTTTGTCAAACTTTGTTTGACCTTGTTGAACTTAGGATAAATCACTTGGACTTTTAAAAGTTGATTTGAAGTGATTTTGAAGTTTGACCTTTCTTTAATATTTTAATTCAAGTTTATTTTTAATATTAAAAATGCCAAAAATATTTTGTTCATGTCTTGACCTCCAATCTTCATCTCTCTTCTGTTTTTTATTGTTTGACCATGATCCTCAATGTCATTGGTCAACACTTGTTGATTAGTACATTCTATTTCATTTAATGCCCTTTATTCTTTTCATTTCCATTTCCATTTATTCAACTTCTTCATCTTCTTCTTCTTCTTTTCTTTTTTGATCAATGAGTTAAAGGTTGATAAGTTAGCATTGATTAGGGAGGTTTAATCTTCCTTGATTCAAATCTAATTCATCTTGATCAAATGATCAAGTGAATGGATTTGCATTAAGGATAGGTTGCTTCCTAAATCATGCAAAGGACTTAAACCAATACAAGATCATTTCTCTTCTTCTTTTTGGCATGGCAAGTTGTTGGAACTTGGTTCACTAATCAAGACTTCTAACTTATGTTGTTGCCTACATTATTATTGACCGGCCTCAGATAGTTGTGACTTCTACATAAGTCCAATTACGATTGCTTAACATAGCGCTAAATTTGCCTTATGGCACACTAACCACTAACACTAACCATTAACCATTAACATTTACTTTGTGCACTTTACTTTTATGCAATTTACTATTCTTGTACATATTATTCATTTGCTTTTTCCTTTGCTCACTTGAGCACATGTTTATGTTAATGCAATTTGCCTTTTGCTCACTTGAGCATATAATTGTGTGTATATCATTTGTGTTTATGTTTTGTTTTAATTGTTGTGGACCAAATGCAAAGAAATGGACAAATGGACTTAGACTTTAGGACTTTCCCTATGCAAATTTGGAGTCAAAGAGCAACTAGGCATTGGGCCTTTAGAGTGCTATAAAAGTCAAAGAGCAACTAGGCATTGGGCCTTTAGAATGCTTAATGTTGAAGATAACCTTGAAAGGACCAACTTCTAAACTCTTCTTGTCCATTCCTTGTTTGTTTGCTAGAACCTTTTAATGTGTGTGTTCTTGTGCTACGGATTCCAACTTAATCTAAATTGAGGAACCATTACCATGAGCTTCTAAGAGAGAGGGATCCAAGATACATTGAGGAGCTTTCCAAGAGTTCATTTGATTGCTTGAGTTTATGCTTATGTGATTGCTTATTCCAAAGGATGGGAACTACTTGGATCATCACTATGATCTCAAGAGAGGAACTCCATGTGTGGTTTTGCTTCTTGTCCCTTACCTCTTGTATGATTAGGACTTTAGCCATTCTTCTTCTTCTCTCCACTCTAACCCAAGCCAAAACTTTTGTGCAAACATTTAACACTTCTTTTCAAACATTAGAAACCTAAGCCTTATGCTTTTGATTTTCAAACTTTCTTTTCATAATACTTATTTTGAATTGAATCTAAGTCAACTTTGACCATATTTTGTAAATACTTTTCATTGGTAAATATTACTCATTCAAATACTTTTTTGGTTTCAATGGCCACTCTCTTAATCAAAAAATTTCATAACCTTTAGCTATTGGGTTTGAGTTATCCTTGAGGTAGATGTAATACTCACCTATATCCTTAGTGATGGACAATGAGTCTTCCATGCTTATTATAGGGTTAACCCCTCACTAGCATGTTGAAGCTATCCTCACATGGTGGATTTTGTGGTTTTGGGTTGAGTTTTCTCCCTTGGATAACAAAAGACCTTAAGGCTTTTGGACCAAATCAATCCACCAACTTGTTTTGAGATTTTTACCCCAAACTACGAGGTTTTGATCCTAATCTTTTAAAGATGGTACATAGGCAATGGGTTTATCCATCAAAACACAAAATGTAAATAAACTTGTATATTCTCTTCTCATCTCTTCAATCATGTTTGCACAAATAAATTTTCACCAAATACCAACCTTACAACAAATGTGAAAAGGGCTCCCTAGGAGTACCTAGGATGTTTTGGGTGCTTAAAACCTTCCCATTACATAACCAACCCCCTTACCCAGATCTCTGACATTTTTGCTAGTTTTTGATTCGATAAAACTTTTAGGTTTTTGTTCGCTTTCTAATCATTCCTTTGGATAAATAGAAGTGCGGTGGCGACTCGACTTGTATGGTTTACCTTAGATTTAGTCAATATCTCTAATGGTAACGAATACCCCGCTACAGAAAAGTGGCGACTTCACTGGGGACATATGTCCAGTGGGTTTTGCCTACTTTTTATATTTGTTGTATTGTATTGTATATTGTTTTGTGACATATTTTTGTGCAATTTGGGATTACTGTATTGTATGTAATGATTGAATTGCTTGAATATTAATTCCTTGTATGCTTGGTGATCTTTGTGAGATGAGTTCTATATCCAAACTCGAGTGCACTTAGGATAGGAGAATGGCATAGTCTTGTTGACTTGTGTGGAGTATTTCCTTAGCAAGTTGACTTGCAAGTCCATTCACTTGGTGGAGGTCATGCTGGGATCAATAATGTCACACAAGTAGTTGTGGTTAGACATTACTCTTTCCAATATAGACCTTAGAAGCCAAGGACCTTAGTTTACCAAGCCCCTCTTGGCCTATTCTTAGGATGTAGTGCAAAAGTTGTTCAAGTGTAAGATTTGATACGATTGTTACGCGATACTACACTCATAAGAGTCTCTCTTGAGAATATTTTTGGAATGCGAGTAGTCGTTTCTCCGATAATATCCGAAAGATGGGATGATGACTATAGGAACCTCTTGTAGAACATGTTTGGCCGGTTAAACCCTAGTACACTCCCTTTGGGTGGTTCTAAATCGAGACCCCATGCTCGTGACTTGCAACAAACCCTTGATTCGTGGTTGATCCGTTCATGTATCCTTAATATCAATGGAACTTGGGTGTTGATAAGGTGTAAACCATAATCCACCAAAATGGATGATTGATATTAAGGATAATATGATCCATCCCATGACCTTTGTTTGGTGTGCTTTGCTTGATCCTTGAGTGTGATTGTTGCATTCATGCATTCATGCACCCATTTACATCCATATCATCAACATAATAAGAAATTTTCAAGGAACTTCAGAGGTCTATTTGCAAATTTTCAGACATGGAAAGACAAAGAAGGAATACAAAGAAGTACAACTTCAGACAACCTGATTTGAAAGAGCTAAGGAATTTGACATCCTATGTATTAGATCCCTTGGGTTTCAAGGCTCATTTTGGGAAGCTTCTTCCTCTTCTGACTACTCAGGTGGATGAAGGGTTGATGAGTGTATTGGCGCAGTTTTATGATCCTTTGTATCGTTGCTTCACATTTCCGGATTTCCAGCTTTTGCCTACACTTGAGGAGTATGCCTACCTTGTGGGCATACCTATTCTAGGCCAGTTGCCGTTCAGTGGCTTGGAGAGTATTCCTACTTCTCGAGAGATAGCTGACATGTTGCATATAGATGAATCTCTGGTTGGTGCTCATATGACTACCAAAGGTGGAATTCAAGGTCTCCCTTCTAAGTTCCTCATTGCTCAAGCTACTGTCTATGGGAAGGCCATGAGTGAGGACGCCTTTGAAGCCATATTTGTACTTCTCATCTATGGGTTAGTGTTGTTCCCCAACATCGACAAGTTTGTGGTTGTGAACGCTATTAGGATTTTCTCTACCCTTAATCCTGTTCCGACTCTGTTGGGTGACACTTATTTCTCTTTGCATATGAGGAATGCAAAGGGTGGTGGTGCCATTGTGTGCTGTTTTCCTCTGTTGTATAAGTGGTTTATTTCTCACTTACCGCAGACGGTCGCCTTCAAGGAGAACAAGGGATGTCTACGGTGGTCCACGAGACTTATGTCTCTCACTAATGATGATGTCTCTTGGTACAACCGTGTGTATGATGGCGTGCAGATTATTGACTCTTGTGGTGAATTCTCCAATGTACCTCTTCTTGGTACATGTGGTGGGATTAGCTACAACCCCATTTTGGCACGTCGTCAGCTTGGGTTCCCCCTAAAGGATAAACCCAATAACATTCTGTTGGAAGGTGTGTTCTTTCAGGAGGGTAAAGATCCCCAAGGCTTGAAGGGCAGGATGGCCCACGCCTGGCGCAAGATTCATAGGAAAGGAAGGAAGGAGTTGGGTCCTAAGAATTGTGTCGCTTTGGAGCCTTATACTGCTTGGGTTAGAAGGAGAGCTTCTGAGTACCTCATGCCATACGAGTATCCGAGACCTACACCTTTGGTCGTGGCTGGGCCTTCAACCCTCCCTGACCAAGGAGTAGAAGAGTTGAGAGACGAAGACCGTTCACGTGCCTGGATCCGTGAACGAGAAGAGTTTGCTTCAGCAGATCAAGGAGAAGGATGCTTTGATTGAGTTTCTCGAACATTAGGTTATTGATGATCCTGATGATGCGTGGACTTCTCTACTTCCTCAGTCTTCTAGGTTCTGGAAGAGGAAGTACGATCGACTCGCCAAGGAGAAGGCAGATATGGAAGCAGCCTATGAGGAGGAGGTGAAGAGGCTTCGTGCATCTTATCTTCCTGTGTCCCGAGCTTTAGATGATTGTTTCAAGGGATTCATAGGATGATTATTTTCCTTTTTCTCTTGTATTTGGTTACCAATGTTGTACTTCTTTGGTGTAAAAATATATTTTCCAGGTATTATTGATGAGATATTTCCATATGTGATAAAAGTATAATATTTCCCAAAATTTGCAAATAGAACTCTAAAGTTCCTCTGAAATAAAGAACAAATCATATGCATAAGCATTACATGCATCATGTGCATAAGCAGGTTTTGCTCCAGGCTTCTTGTCCTATGGTCTAACTCTGTGTTCTTCATTTATTTTGAAGACAAGCTGACTCACCGGTACTACACCAGAGCCAACTCTTCGAGACTGATGGATCATTTGGAACAAGAGAACCGCGAGCTGAAGGAGGAAGTAGCCAGATTGACTGCCCTGATGGAGTCATTCTTGGCCGCTCAGAGCCAGTCTTCTCCAACACCCTCAACTCCTCCCCAGAGGACGGTCATTTCTGAGATCGTAACTTCTACTGTGCCTGTCGCAACAGCCCATTTTGTGCCATCTATGCCAGTCGGGTTCCCGTGGGGAATGCCTGCCAATTTTGTGCCAAAGGGTTTTGCTCATACTCTTGCTTCTTTGCCGGTATCTAGAACGGTCCTTTCAGTGCCACCTTCCGTTGTGCACACACTACCAAGAGTTGAAGATACCATATATCATTCTGAGCCATCTGAGGGCCCAGACGTTTATGAGAAGATGGACGACCTGAAAGATCAATTCCTTGAGCTTCGCAAGGAACTGAAGACTTTGAGGGGGAAGGACCTCTTTGGTAAAAGTGCTGCTGAGTTGTGCCTCGTGCCCAACGTAAGGATCCCTATTAAATTCAAAGTGCCTGACTTTGAGAAGTATAAGGGAAACACATGCCCTCTCAGTCATCTTGTGATGTATGCTCGCAAGATGTCGACGCAAACTGATAATGATCAACTGCTCATCCATTATTTCCAGGACAGTATGTCCGGTGCCGCTCTCCGGTGGTACATGGGTCTGGAGAGTTCGAACATCCTCTCTTTCAACGATCTTGGCGAAGCCTTCGTCAAGAAATATAAATACAATGTGGATATGGCTCCTGATAGGGACCAACTGAGGGCGATGTCCCAAAAAGAGAAAGAGACCTTCAAAGAGTATGTCCAGAGGTGGCGCGTATTGGAAGCTCAGGTAGTGCCACCCCTAGAGGAGAAAGAGATGACCAAGATCTTCTTGAAGACCTTGAGTTCATTCTATTATGAGAGAATGATAGCCAGTGCTCCCTCAGACTTCACCGAGATGGTGAATATGGGGATGAGATTGGAAGAGGGGGTCCGTGAAAGACTCTTAACTCGAGATGAAGGCTCTTCAGCAAAGAGATATGGAAGCTTTGCGAAAAAGAAGGAGGGAGAGGCACATGCTGTGTCTTCCCATGTCAAGAGAAGACCCTTTGTGAAGAGGAAGATTGCTCGCTCAGTCAATAATCAGCATCAGGTGGCTCATATAGCACCTGTTTTCAGGGAAGCTCAACATTATCAACAACCGCAAACTCAGTAATATCAGCAACAACAACAGCAGGCCTACAAGCCTCGAAATAATAACAACAATGCCAGCACCAGCTATGAGAGGAAGAGGGTCACATTTGATCCAATTCCGATGACTTACGCTGAACTCTATCCATATCTGATCGATAGAAAATTAATCACTCCACGAGACCCTCCCACTGTACCTGCTAACCCCTAGTGGTGGTACAAGCCTGAGCTTCATTGTGTGTATCATTTCGGTGCTCCAGGACATGACGTGGAGAATTGTTATCCCTTGAAGACCAAGGTGCAAGACCTTGTAAGAAGTGGGATTTTGTTTTTCGAGGACGTACGTTCGAATGTAAAGAAGAACCTATTGCCCGAGCATGGGAAATCTGTTAATATGGTCCAGGGTTGCGCTGGCAAATACAAAGTTAAATATGTCAGTCATATTCGACAATTGCTGGTTGAGATGCATCGCTTGCTGTGTGACTATAGCCATTATGAGCATGACCACGACAGATGCAGAGTCTGTTCTGTTAATCAGAGAGGATGTCGTCAGGTGCGTAGAGATGTTCAAGAGATGTTGGACGAAGGAGTCATTGAGATCCTTCAAAACAGAAATGTTGACGAAGATGCTCTCGAAGTTAACGCAATTTCTCCAGTATTCCGGATACCTGAGCCTGTTGTCATCAAGTATGATGGCAGCAAGCAGAAGGTTTCTCCAGCTCTGACTATCAAGCCAGCCGGACTTGTACCGTACTCCTCCGAGAAGGCAGTTCCTTATCGCTACAATGCTGTAGCAGTAGATAATGGGAAAGAGGTGCCGTTGCCCTCTTCGTCTGTTGTTAATATTGCTGACGTCAGCGGGTTGACCCGTAGCGGTCGGGTATTTTCAGCTCTGTTGAAGCCTCAAGCTGACGCTCGAGGAAGTGTTGATGCTGATTTTGTTGAACGCCCGATTCGGAATGCTGTGAGCACTCCGAATCCGGCACTTGTTGCTAAGCCCTCCTCTACGTTGAGAACTCCTACTTCTGCTGGCCCGAGTGGCAATACGAAAGAAGATTGTGATGAGATGTTGAGGCTCATCAAAAGGAGCGAGTACAACGTTGTAGACCAGCTTCTACAAACGCCATCCAAAATATCTATGTTATCACTACTATTAAATTCAGAACCACACCGAGAAGCTCTGCAAAAGGTGTTGGATGTGGCGTACGTAGATCACGACGTCACGATAGAGCAATTTGACAGCATTGTTGCAAACATCACCGTTTGTAACAACTTGAGTTTTTGTGACGCTGATCTCCCCGAGGAGGGAAGAGACCATAACTTGGTATTACATATATCTATGAGCTACAAAGATGACGCCATGTCCAATGTGTTGGTGGACATTGGGTCATCATTGAATGTATTGCCGAAGACCACTCTCATGAAGTTGTCATATCAAGGGCCTCCCATGAGGCAGAGTGGAGTAGTGATGAAAGCTTTCGACGGGTCTCGCAAAACTGTGATTGGAGAGGTTAATCTCCCAGTCAAAATCGGACCAAGTGATTTCCAGATTACCTTCCAGGTTATGGACATTCACCCATCGTATAGCTGTCTCTTAGGCAGACCATGGATTCAGGAGGCTGGTGCCGTGACATCCACCTTACACCAGAAACTGAAATTTGTAAAGAACAAGAAGCTGGTGGTGGTAGGGGGAGAAAAGGCTCTCTTGGTAAGCCATTTGTCTTCCTTCTCATACATAGATGATGAGGATGAAGTTGGGACTCCCTTCCAAGATTTATCTATTGCTGAACCTGTTGAGAAGAGAACTCATTCGTTTGCTTCCTACAAAGATGTGAAGTTGGCCATTGAGCATGGTGCAACTGCTGGGTTGGGGCAAATGATCAAGATGGAAGACAACAAGTCTGGGGCTGGCATAGGCTATTCTTCTGGGGTCTTCAACAAGCAAGGTTTGCTCAAGAGTGGGGGTTTCATCCACACTAGTCAAGATGAAGAGGCTGATGCCATTTTGGAAGAGGAAGAAGAGGATTCTGGCAATTTCATCATCCCTGGAGGGATCTGCAATAATTGGGTCGTTGTGGATATTCCAACAGTTATCCATAAGTCAAAGTAATGTTCATTGTGTTTAAAAACCCTTCTCCCATGCCAAAAGGAGGAGTGATGACATTGTTGGCACATAAATACAATGATGTTTTCATTCAATAAATTCATGTTAAATCTTTGTTTTTCCAATCATTTTCTCTTTTTGCTTTGGCATGAAATTGGTGATCACATAAAACCCTAAAAAATAAGAATAAAATCAATCTTTTCATCTGCATAATGATTTGCCTTGGTTGAATTATAAAGCTTCTTTTATATCCAAAATTATTATGCAGGCTGATCAAACTCATTGAACATAATGATCCAACACCATCTCCCAACTTTGAATTCCCTGTATTTGAGGCGGAAGAAGATGATGTTGAAGAGATTCCTGACGATATTACCCGTCTACTTGAGCATGAAGAGAAGATCATTCAGCCGCATCTTGAGAATTTGGAAACAGTCAATTTGGGGTCTGAAGATTGTGTGCGAGAAGTAAAGATTGGGGCACTCCTGGAAGAATCTGTTAAGAAGGGGTTGATTGAGTTGCTACGAGAATTTGCTGACGTCTTTGCCTGGTCATATGAAGACATGCCTGGTCTAGATACTGATATCGTGTAACATTTCCTACCTTTGAAACCTGAGTGTGTGCCTGTAAAGCAAAAGCTCAGAAGAACTCATCCCGATATGGCAGTAAAAATCAAGGAAGAAGTGCAGAAGCAAATTGATGCGGGGTTTCTGGTGACTTCTACATATCCTCAATGGGTGGCCAATATTTTGCCTGTGCCTAACAAAGATGGAAAAGTCCGAATGTGTGTGGACTATAGAGACCTGAATAAAGCTAGTCCGAAAGATGATTTCCCTCTACCACATATTGATATGTTGGTAGATAATACAACTAAATTCAAAGTCTTCTCATTTATGGACGGATTTTCTGGATATAATCAGATCAAAATGGCACCCGAGGATATGGAGAAGACAACATTCATCACACCTTGGGGAACATTCTGTTATCGAGTGATGCCCTTCGGTTTGAAGAACGTCGGAGCCACGTATCAACGAGCTATGACTACCTTGTTTCATGATATGATGCACAAGGAGATCGAGGTATATGTTGATGATATGATTGCTAAGTCAAAAAAGGAAGTTGAACATGTAGAGCACCTGTTGAAGCTTTTTCAGCGTTTGAGGAAGTACAAGCTTCGTCTGAATCCCAACAAGTGTACATTTGGAGTCCGTTCCGGGAAGTTATTGGGCTTCATTGTTAGTGAAAGAGGTATTGAGGTTGATCCTGCAAAGGTCAAAGCAATACAAGAGATGCCTGCGCCCAAAACTGAGAAGCAAATCCGAGGTTTTCTTGGCCGCTTGAATTACATTTCTAGATTTATATCAGACATGACTGCCACATGTGCGCCGATATTCAAGCTCCTCCGGAAAGATCAGTCCCATGATTGGACCGAGGATTGCCAAAAAGCCTTTGACAGTATTAAAGAGTATTTGTCTGAGCCTCCGATTCTGTCTCCACCTGTGGAAGGAAGACCATTGATTATGTATCTGACTGTTCTTGAAGACTCAATGGGTTGTGTCCTTGGTCAGCAGGACGAATTAGGAAAGAAAGAGTATGCCATCTACTATTTGAGTAAGAAGTTTACTGATTGTGAGTCTCGATACTCAATGCTTAAGAAGACATGTTGTGCTTTGGCTTGGGCTGCTAAGCGCTTACGCCAGTATATGTTGAATCATACGACTTGGTTGATATCCAAAATGGATCCAATCAAGTATATCTTCGAGAAGCCTGCTTTAACTGGGAGAATTACCCGTTGGCAGATGTTGTTATCTGAGTATGATATCGAGTATCGAGCTCAGAAGGCTATTAAAGGTATTATTTTGGCTGACCACTTGGCACATCAACCAATCGAGGATTATCAGTCAGTTCAGTATGACTTCCCAGACGAGGAGATTCTGTATTTGAAAATGAAAGATTATGATGAACCTACACTTGATGAAGGGCCAGAACCTGGTTCCAGATGGAGTATGGTATTTGATGGCGCTGTAAATCAATATGGAAATGGTATTGGGGCAGTGATTATTACTCCTCAGGGCACATATTTTCCTTTTACAGCATAACTGACTTTCAAATGCACGAATAATATGGCTGAGTATGAAGCTTGTATTATGGGATTGGAGGAGTGTATTGATCTTAGGATCAAGCATCTCGATGTTTATGGTGATTCGGCCCTCGTTGTTATTCAGATTAAGGGTGAATGGGAAACGAATCAGCCCGGCCTCCTTCCATATAGGGATTATGCGAGGAGGATTTCAATGTTCTTTACTGAGGTTGACTTCCATCATATTCCTCGAGATGAGAATCAGATGGCAGACGCTCTCGCTACACTTGCTTCAATGATTGTGGTAAGACTTTGAAATGAAGTTCCCAATATCACCGTGATGCGCTTGGATAGACCAGCTCATGTATTTGCAGTTGAAGAAGTGAAAGATGATAAGCCGTGGTACTATGATATCAAGTGTTTCTTTCAGAGCTAGATTTACCCGCCTGGAGCATCTGTGAAAGATAGGAAGACTTTGAGGAGATTGTCAAGCAGTTTCTACCTCAATGGTGATGTGCTCTACAAGAGAAATTTTGATATGGTGCTGCTCAGATGCGTGGATAGACACAAAGCATACATGTTAATGACTGAGGTTCATGAGGGTTCATTTGGTACACATTCCAATGGACATGCCATGGCTAGAAAGATGTTGAGAGCAGGCTACTATTGGCTGACAATGGAGTCTGACTGTTGCAAATATGTGAAGAAATGCCATAAGTGTCAGATTTATGCGGATAAGATTCATATTCCTCCGACACTTCTGAATGTGATTTCGTCACCATGGTCATTCTCCATGTGGGGAATCGACATGATTGGCATGATAGAGCCGAAAGCGTCTAATGGTCACAGATTCATTCTCGTAGCAATTGATTACTTCACCAAATGGGTTGAAGCAGCATCATATGCAAATGTGACCAGGCAGGTGGTTGTGAAGTTTATCAAGAATCAACTCATATGCCGATATGGTGTGCCAGATAAGATCATTACTGATAATGGATCTAACTTGAACAACAAGATGATGAAAGAGCTTTGTAGTGAGTTCAAGATTGCACATCATAATTCTTCTCCTTACAGACCCAAGATGAATGAGGCTGTTGAAGTTGCTAATAAGAATATCAAGAGAATTATACAAAAGATGGTTGTCATGTATAAAGATTGGCACGAGATGCTGCCATTTGCCTTGCATGGATATCGTACGTCTGTCCGCACTTCAACAGGGGAAACCCCTTTCTCTCTTGTTTATGGCATGGAGGTTGTGCTCCCAGTAGAGGTGGAGATCCCGTCAATGAGAGTTTTGATGGAAGCCAAGTTTACTGATGCTGAATGGGTTCAGAGTCGTTTTGACCAGCTGAATTTGATTGAAGAGAAGAGATTGACTGCCATGTGGCATGGTCAGTTATATCAGCAAAGGATGAAGAAAGCCTTTAATAAGAAGGTCAAGCCTCGTGTGTTCCGAGAAGGTGACCTTGTGCTCAAGAAAGTCTTGTCTTTCGCGCCCGATTCCAGGGGCAAGTGGACTCCAAACTATGAAGGTCCATATGTTGTTAAGAGAGCCTTTTCAGGCGGTGCATTGATACTTACAACTATGGATGGGGAGGATTTCACTCGTTCTGTGAATTCAGATGCAGTCAAGAAATACTTCGCCTAAAAATAAAAACAGAATAGCTCGCTAAGTTGAAAACCCGAAAGGGCGGCTTAGGCAAAAATGAGCGTCTCAGTGGATTGAAAACCTGAAAGGGCGATCCAGGAAAAAGTTAGAGACATAAAAAAAACGAATATATAAATCCCGCTAGATTGAGTACCTCACCCTGGGGAAATCTAGGCAAAAAATAGGGATTTGGCAAGTAACTGCATCCTGACAAGACTTTGTTCTACAACTGTCATCCGTTAGAGATTCTCACTCATCCATCATCAACCAAAGCTTCAAATACATCGGATTCAGAATTGGTGGAGAAATGGTCATTATGTTCAATGTAGCCCTTTTCCAATACATATCACCAATTTCAGATTTCTAAAGATCTATGGAGTCTTGCCATTTGCAGACTACCATTCCATCAAATAAATTTGAGCCTTTATCCAATTATTTGCACTCTTATTTGTTTCTATTCAACAAATGTTTTGCATGTTTTAATTGAAAAAAAATAGGGTTAAATACACTTTTCCCCCCTGTAATGTTAGCGAGTTTAGGATTACCCCCCTGTAAAAATATTTTTTGTAAACCCCCCCTTATGTTATGTAGATTCCTTCATAGACCCCCTAATATCCAGGTGGCATGGAATCTAATAAGAGGTCCTACACCTGGCATATTTTTAATTTTGTTAAAGTGATTATGTGTCATTTTACACTTTTTAATTTCAAATACCCCCTTAGAAAATTAGGGTTCTGAACATAGTAGGGAAGACGAAGACGAAATTTCCAGGGGAAGACGAAGACGAAGAAGAAGAATGCAGGGAACGAAGCAAACGAGAAAGACGACCGCAGTGAAGACGAAGATGAAGACAACCTCAGCGAATACGAAGAAGCGATCCAGCTCAGTGAAGACGAGCTCAGTGAAGTGTCCAAAGTCCGAGGTTAGTAAAAATTTGAAGTTCATCAATGTCGTAGGGTAAAATTTTGAAATCAACAATCTTTGACATGTGGGTATAATATATTGACAGGATTCACAACACTTTAGTGTTACACTCCACCATGGGGGTGAATTTTACAGGGTTTTTGAAGAAGAAATTATATACAGAGGGGGTACGGATACGACAGTTAATGGGATACATGTTTCAAATTGGAACATGGATAACATTGAGAAGTTGTTGAGTAGGTTAGGGTATAAGGCTGATTGTGTTAGGGTATGGACAAAAGTTTTAGAAATTCAAGATGGTTTTTTTCTGATTAGGAAAGATGATGATGTTGTTGATGATTTTGCTCTATACTTTAGTGCAATGAATGTGAAAGGAGATTTGTATGTTGAACATAGTACTGGGAACATGGACCCTGCTGATAGGGAACCTAAATGTGTGAATGATGATGACCACCCCCCTGATAATGGAATTGATGGGTTAGATGAGGAGAAGGTAGAGGGGTTAGATGACAGTGAAGATGAAAGAGCTACTGCTTACTTTGATGGTTTTGAAGGAACAGATGTTACTAAGCCTATTAGGGAGGAGCCCAATAACAGTATGGAGGAGCCCAATAAGAGTATGGATTCAGATGATGTATACTATAGTGATGAGTTGAATAGTTCTGACCCAGATGATTCTTGTGATGAAGAAAGGCCCAAGTATGCTAGGTTTAGGAAAGAGCATCTAAACAAAGACTTTATATTCAAGTGGGGTATGGAATTCAACACACTTGATGACTTTAGGGCAGCTATCCGTGAGTGGTCAGTGCTTAATGGGAGGGAAATTTCTTTTGTGAAAAATGAGGGAGATAGGGTAAGGGTGGTGTGTAAGCATAAATGTGGGTTTTTAGTCTTATGCTCTAAGGTGGGCCACAAGGAGACTTTTGCTATAAAAACACTTGTACATAAGCACACATGTGCTAGGGTTTTGAACAACAAGTCTGCTAGCTCAAAGTGGGTGGCCAAGCATGTGGTAAAGAGGATGCAAACTTCTGATACAGTCAGGATAAGAGACATCATCCAAGATATGAGGCAAACATATTCTGTGGGTATTACTGTTGCAAAAGCATGGAGGGCTAAGCTAATTGCCAAGAAGATAATTGAAGGTGATGCTGACAATCAGTATGCTTCCATATGGAGGTATGCAGAAGAACTAAGAAGGGTAAACCATGGCAACACTGTGAAGATAAATGTAGAAAGACCTAGTCCATCCATACAACCAAGGTTTGGGTCATTTTATTTCTGTTTTGATGGCTGTAAGAAAGGCTTTATTCATGGATGCAGACCATTTGTGGGGGTTGATGGATGTCACTTAAAGACCAAGTATGGTGGACAGTTACTTATTGCTGTAGGCAGGGATGCTAATGATCAATACTTCCCTTTGGCATTTGGTGTGGTTGAAAATGAAACAAAGGAGAGTTGGAGATGGTTTATACAACTACTAATGGAGGACATTGGTCAGGATAGAAGATATGTATTTATCTCTGATCAACAGAAGGTATGTATTTAACTCTATCTTTCTGTTGCAAATTATTCTATTCTCTAAATGTTGAAAAAATTTCTATTTTGTATCAGGGACTTGTGGCTGTATTTGAAGAATTGTCTGATACTATTGAGCATAGATTATGTCTTAGGCACTTGTATGCTAATTTCAAGAAAAGGTTTGGTGGAGGAGCCCTTATTAGAGATTTAATGATGGGAGCTGCTAAAGCCACATATTATCAGGCATGGGTCCAAAAGATGAATGAATTGAAGAATGCAGATCCCAATGCTTGGACTTGGTTGATGGTTGTTCCTACCAAAAGCTGGTGTAAGCATGCCTTTTCTTTTTACCCTAAATGTGATACATTGATGAATAATATGTTATGGATTTTCAGTAAGTCCAATCAATGGTCAAGATATGTGGCCAGAAGTTGAGATGGAACCACCTCTACCACCTGCATATAAAAATGGTCCTGGTAGACCTAAGAAGATTAGGATAAGAGAAAGTGGAGAGGATGGTGCAAGGAAGAGAAGATCTGGTGTTGCATATAAGTGCACCAAATGTGATAATTTTGGTCACAATGCTATGACTTGTAAGGCTACCACTCAGGATCCCAATGCACTTAAAAGAAAGGTAATTCATTGTGATATACATTTTGTATTACATTCTACATTCTGTCTTACATTCTTCATTGTGATATGCATTGTGATGACAACCATACATTGTGTCTTACATTGTAGAGAAAACCTAAAAAAGGACATGTGCCAACTGCAACTGATATGCCAACTGCAAATGATATGCCAACTGCATCTGATATGCCTGCCCCAACTGCAACTGATATGACTGTTCCAACAAATGTGCCTGTTCCAACTGATCCACAGCCTCCAACTGATATGCCTGTTCCAACTATTATGAGTCAAACAGGATCTAGTGTGGCTGCCTCAATCACAAAACAATCCAGAAAAAGGGTTGAAAAAAAACCTATCATCAAAAGAAGGCAAAGTGAGAGGATCAAGTTGAGTTGGTTTAAAAGACCCATAACAGGTGAAGGAATATCTAGTGACAAACCAATTACCCTACCAGAAAATGAAGACATACCCACTTCAAAATGAGGGACTGATTATTATGTTTCTGCTATGTATTTTGTAATCCTTTTGGAAAACTCTTTTGTAATGCCAACTGATCTTTGAAGACATGTATTTTGTAATCCTTTTGTAACAAACATATGCACTTACTGTGATGATCAGTTCTAATGTATCAGTTTAACATTATTGGTGTGTATTGTCTATAAAACACAATGGCTAGTCTGTCACATTTTTTTCTTGTTTTTCATAAACCATGAATTCTGCAGAGAGCCATGGCTAGTCTGTGCACTAATCTTACAACAAAACCATGAATTCTGCAGGACCTAAAGAAAAAGCCAAAGTATTTAATTACATTCACCTTGAATTCTGCACTGAAAAAGTTTAAGAGATAGACTACATTAATATATTTCAAGTTATTTATATGTTTACTATGTCATATTTTCTTTAGAATTACTGACTATAAAATTGTTCTGTAGTTTTCTGATGATTTTGCAATTTTGCTCTTTCATTATGATATAACTTTTTTCTGTCATTATTGGTAGATTGAATGCTGAAAGTTTAATCAAATAATGATGCTGCACTGACAGTTTAAGATTGATGAACAGATTACATTTCATTGATGAACACATTACAAGTTCAACATTACATTGCTGAAAAACACTAATGACATAACAATTACATGACAGACTCATTAGACTAACTTAACCATAACTGCTATCAACATCCATGACAGACCAATTACAAACATTAACCATAAATTTTTCCTCTTTTCCATTGCAATCTTTTTCTTCAGTTTTTCTAACTTGTTAAGCTTTCCGACTCTGCAATCTATCTCCTCAACAATCTCTTTAGCAAATTCAATCAAATAAGCCTTGTTGACTTCACATTGGCGGCATCCGGACGGATTGGTTTCTTTCACTGCAAACTCACTGACCAAATCATCCCACAAAAATAAACCGCACCCATTCTGCAATTTGAGACAAACACCACCAACAATTAATTTCGAAATCAAACTCAAAATAATAAAATGCTTCAAAATTGCTCACCATATAATTCCTGCATTTCCAAAATTTGCGACCGGGGTTTTCAATTGACTTGGAGACCAACAACTTCATGGTTTCATTGCATCCACATCTTGGTAAGCCGTTTCCAACTTCACTCGTGGAAGATGCCTTGCTGCCACCCATAACCCAGATGAAGGGGACACGGACGAAGATGAAGAGAGGGATGGATTTGGGGTAGGGATGGATTTCATGAAGAGAGAGAGGGATGGATTTGGGATAGGGATGGATTTCACGAAGAGAGAGAGGGATGGATTTGGAACCCTAATTTCTAGTTTATGCCATGCTGGAGACCTAATGAAGATTCACATGTGAAAATAAAAAAATTAAAAAGCCACGTCTGAAATAAAAAACCAAGATTCCATGCCACCTGGATATTAGGGGGTTCTATGAAGGAATCTACATAACATAAGGGGGGTATTGAAAAAATAACTTTACCAGGGGGTAACCCTAAACTCGCTAACATTACAGGGGGGTAAAGTGTATTTAACCCAAAAAAATATCATTGTTTTAAATAATCAAATCTTTCATAATTTGTTTTTTAACAAAGTGAACATTCACAATGATAGAAGGATACTAGGGAGATCTTCAATGCTCTCCCAAGGATGGTAAGATTCTCGACAGGGTAAGACATTTGTTCATATTCCTGGCATGTTTGTGTCCTCTTCCTCCAGGAGCCTTTTGTGGTTTTTTCTCCCAAGCAGAGTGTTTGGTAAGATTATTCATCCCTCCTTCCTTCAACAGAGTAGTGATCCTTCCTCCTCAGCAGATGTGATCTCATTGGACAGTATCGAGTAATCTTTGGAAGCTTCTGGTTTATGGTTGTTTCCCCCGGAGATCCATCCTCCTCTTTGATAACTTCCCCAGTAAAGTTGCTTCTACGTCGGAGTTCATTTGTGCTATGACTTTGCCCCTAGTTGGAATGACTGATGCTCATTCCCCTGCATAGATCTTTGTGGTCCTGGATTTCTCTCTTGAGATGTAGTGTCGGATGTTTGTGTACTTGTTCATTGGACCTGTTTGTGTTAGAAATGTTTGTTTGTCAGCATTCATCATACATAAACCATGCATATGTGCATATTGATAACATTCATGTCGCATTTGTTTGACATATATCTTTGTTTGTTATCCCCTGCTAGTTGGTAATACATTTCCCCAAGCAGATGTCGGTGTCTGATCTCCCCGTATAGAGTCAGCCCCATAAGTAGAAAGTGTTTATCCTTCCTTCCATATTCCCCACCGAGATATGACCTCGTGGATGATGGTTGTTTCTGTTCCCTCCCAACACATATATTGGAATGGAATTCCCCATTGAGTTATATCCTCATAGGGACAAATCTTGATTCAGCGTGCCTCTCTAGTTTGATCCTAGATTGGCTTCTTGCGTCCTTTCCTGCGCTTCCCCGTAGTTTAGATGAATAGTTGCTCAGTAACCAGTAATTACCCATCTTTTCCCCGGCGGAGTCTGTGGTTTTCTACCTTTATACCGGTAGTGGTAAATCCTATTTTTATCCCCTTGCAGAGTTAACCGTTTTGCTCATCCTAATCGATGACGGTTACTTTTCCGTGGTTTTCTGCCCAGTATCCGGTAGATGTAATCCCCTCCCTCACGGTTATCTTTATCCAATATTCGGTATTGATATTCCTTCACCGCTTTCTTTTTGAGCATATCTCCAGTAACCGGTGATATGTCTCCTGGATTGTTGCCTTTGTCAATATATCCCTAGTGAGTCATCTCTCATTTACCCTTTTGTTGGTAATGATTATTTCTCCCCCCTGGATTGGTCATCGTTATATACCTAGTTTTCAGTATCCCGATGCCCTTGCTTTTCGGTCGATTTATCCTTTATTAACCCAGTAACTGGTTGTGGATAATCTTCCATGCGAGTATGTTATCTACGTTCTGACGGTAATAGATAATATATCTCATGCACTCTTTGGACGAAGTCTTTTGTTCTTCCTCAGTCGAGTAAGATTCGTATCCCTTTTATTGGAATCAAATGTCCATCCTATAATCGAGTTTTGCTTTTAGCCCTCTTTTGGATGATGAGTGTCTTGGGAATATTCCCCAATTCACGCCTTGGTTGGTCACCTATTATATGCCCAGTAACCGGTATCCCTGGTGTTCCTTCCTCTCTGCTCCCTATTATGACTTTTTGTCCCCTTGCGGAGTCAGATTTTCCTGAACTGAAGGTTACCTTTCTAGGTCTTCCTCAGATGATTTCGGGTGTTTGATATCTCTCACCTTTATACCGGTCTTAGATATTCATTCTTCCCGAGCATGTTGCTCTCTCACCCTTATACCAATGTTCAGATCACATGTCTCTTTGAGCTTATTACCCAGTAACCGATAATACCTCATCCCTTTACTCCCCAGTAAAGTCCCTAGAGTCTTTGTCCCATTTATGAGTGTGTTACTCCAGTGGATTTGCATTTGTTCCAGATTTTCTTTCTTTCTTTGTTGATACATATCTCCACAGAGTGTTACCACTTGTATACATACATCTGCATCATGAGGTCTCTTAGGGACCAAAATTCGTCTCTTTGTTATTATTTAAGCCCATTCTACCTTGTCGAGACGAAGATTTTAAATAGGGGCATCTGTAAGACCCCAATTTTGGCCCTAAGATCCCTCATGGCATCATAACATTGCATTTGCAAAAGCCTCAAGGATCATAAGCATCTTGGTTCCATTGGCCTTTGGGTGGGATCTCTTGTGAGCTGGTTTGAGATCACCAAGCATGCTTGAATTGTATATTATTGCTTTTCTCATTTTGTTTACTAACCAAAAGCACAAAAGTATGTCACTAACATTTCTTGTTGTAGCTTGAAGCAGTCACAAGGTCAAAAGCTTCTACGTGATCCTTGGTGTAATGATATGGCCAAGAGAAGATGAAAGCAAGCATGGCAATGGTTCTCAAAGCTCTCATCCACCAAATATGCGTCCCTAGTATCTCAATTCATCATTTTGATCAAAGCAAGTCAAAGGGTTTGAGGTTTGTGTCCCAAGGAAACCCTAATTCATCTGATCATCCACAATGCCTTGCTCATGAAGCAACCTCAGCCCATGGACAAATACAATCAAGGAAAGTTCTATAATTCATAAATTCATGCATATTTGAACTTATTTGAGTGTCCTCAATCATCAATTCATCAAGATATGAGTTGTGGACTAGAGAAGTTGATCAGTCAATTCATCTGACTATTTTGAAATGCACTGAGACCTAACTTTTTATGTGTTGGTCAAATGGAGATGATCCCAAAAGAAAAAATGTTCTTAAGAACAATATGAACAACTTTAATTTTCATCAAAAATTGATTTGAATCTTGGAAAGGTCATCTCCCATTCCAAGACATTATAGGTCATTTTGACTGAAACCCTAATTTTGGGTCAACTTTCCAAGAACATAACTCATTCATTTTTTATGATTTTGAGGTGGGATCAAATACATTAGAAATTGTATTGTGCCTACTTCAAATGTTATGTTGAACAAAATTTCAAAATCTCAAAAGAAATACATGTGATAATGCAAAACATTATAGGTCACTTTGGGCCAAATGCATTGAAATGGAAAAAAGTCCAACTTTAAGTGCCCATAACTTCTTCATCAAAAATCCAAATGATGCAAACTTTAAGTCCGTCTTGATTGTATTAAAAAGATCTACAACTTTGGTGTTGGAGGTTTTTCCATTTGAGGCTTGCATTATCAAAACAGAGGGGCTTGAACATTGGCCAAATTTGGAAACTTCACTTTTGCATGTTTTGCACCTTGCACTTTAAACTCAAAATTCACTAATTTCCAAGGCCCAATTGAAATTTTGAGAAACATATCATTTGTTCCTTATGCAATAAGCTTTCTAACCATTACTCATGAGGTGGCATTTGGAGTTTGGAAGCACCATTTTTGAAGGCATGAAGGTTTATTGCATTTTGTGAAATTCAATTCCAATTGCCATGCATGAGCTGTTTACACTTCTTGTACACGTCCATTTGCAATCTGCATGAGTTCAGAAAGTTATTCCAAGCTTAATTGGGCCTTCCACATGATCATACAAGCCCATGCAAGGAAAATCCATTTGCCATGCACACGAGTAAAATCACTTGTTCAGCCAATTCTAGCTATAAATACATGTGCTATGCTTCATTATGAACTAACCTAAGGACGCCTGAAATGCTGCAACAGTGAATTCCCAACCATACCAAAGGAACTAAGTTCACATTTCTTCAAAATTTCAGATCTAAAATTCAATTGAATTTGGTTGAGTCTTCAGATCTAAAGTTCCTAAACCTTCATCATCTAATCCATTGAGGTTTTGTTTTGCAAAAGGAGCTAAGGAAAGGGACTTAAAGCTTCACAATTCAAAGGTGTGCATCAACTGGTTTTTTCTTCGAAACTCCTTATTCTTTGATCTGTTGACCTTGATATTGTGTTGTCTGAAGTCCTCTCTATAGAGGCATCATTGCTATATGCTCAATTTTTGAAATCCATGAAGTTCAGCATGAACACCATATATTTCTCCTTATGATTTCTCTTACTATGGGGATCTAGAAGAGAAACTAATGGTACAGGGGTGATGTACATCACCCCAGCTTTAATTTTGTATATGGATCGTGAGTTTTTGTTAACTTTTGCGAACCTGCAACTCTGGCCGGAGCTGGTGTGCTCGCCGGAGAAGACGGTGGTGTACGCCACCGTCCACCATGCCAGATTGAATTTGGACCATTGGATGCGTTTCCCACGATATAATCCTGGCCCTTGTTATGTTTGACTCCATTTAATGCATGGTACCACGCGCTTGACTCATGTACATGGTAAGCGCGCACTTGAGAGCCTTCTGATCAGCCACGTCAATTAATGAGGCTTGATCAGACGCTCGTGGTTTTTTTTTTCTGATTTTTATAATTTCCATTTTATTTCTTTTATTTCATTTAACTTCAAAAATTCATAACTCTCTCATTTTAAATCCAAAAAATATGGGACCAATTGCATTATTTCTCTTTTTAATTCTAGTTTCTAAAAATGATTTTAATTTTTTTATTTCATCATTTGATATTTTTTGTGAATTTTCTCTTTTCTGGTTATTTTTAATTCATTTTTATTAGTTTTTGATATTAAAAAAATACAAAAATATTTTCTCAACATATTTGAATGATGATGGATCTATGAAAAATATTCTCATCAATTTTTTAATTGATTTGAGATTTATTTGAGATTTTAGTTCAATTAGGTTATTTTTATTCATTTTTAATTGATTAAAAATAGTTTCTAACTTTTAAAAATGCTGAAATTTTTTGTCAAACTTTGTTTGACCTTGTTGAACTTAGGATAAATCACTTGGACTTTTAAAAGTTGATTTGAAGTGATTTTGAAGTTTGACCTTTCTTTAATATTTTAATTCAAGTTTATTTTTAATATTAAAAATGCCAAAAATATTTTGTTCATGTCTTGACCTCCAATCTTCATCTCTCTTCTGTTTTTTATTGTTTGACCATGATCCTCAATGTCATTGGTCAACACTTGTTGATTGGTACATTCTATTTCATTTAATGCCCTTTATTCTTTTCATTTCCATTTCCATTTATCCATCTTCTTCATCTTCTTCTTCTTCTTTTCTTTTTTGATCAATGAGTTAAAGGTTGATAAGTTAGCATTGATTAGGGAGGTTTAATCTTCCTTGATTCAAATCTAATTCATCTTATTCAAATGATCAAGTGAATGGATTTGCATTAAGGATAGGTTGCTTCCTAAATCATGCAAAGGACTTAAACCAATACAAGATCATTTCTCTTCTTCTTTTTGGCATGGCAAATTGTTGGAACTTGGTTCACTAATCAAGACTTCTAACTTGTGTTGTTGCCTACATTATTATTGACCGGCCTCAGATAGTTGTGACTTCTACATAAGTCCAATTACGATTGCTTAACATAGCGCTAAATTTGTCTTATGGCACACTAACCATTAACCATTAAAATTTACTTTTTGCACTTTACTTTTATTCAATTTACTATTCTTGTACATATTATTCATTTGCTTTTTCCTTTGCTCACTTGAGCACATGTTTATGTTAATGAAATTTTCCTTTTGCTCACTTGAGCACATAATTGTGTATATATCATTTGTGTTTGTGTTTTGTTTTAATTGTTGTGGACCAAATGCAAAGAAATGGACAAATGGACTTAGACTTTAGGACTTTCCCTATGCAAATTTGGAGTCAAAGAGAAACTAGGCATTGGGCCTTTAGAGTGCTATAAAAGTCAAAGAGCAACTAGGCATTGGGCCTTTAGAATGCTTAATGTTGAAGATAACCTTGAAAGGACCAACTTCTAAACTCTTCTTGTTCGTTCCTTGTTTGTTTGCTAGAACCCTTTAATGTGTGTGTTCTTGTTCTAGGGATTCCAACTTAATCTAAATTGAGGAACCATTACCATGAGCTTCTAAGAGAGAGGGATCCAAGATACATTGAGGAGCTTTCCAAGAGTTCATTTGATTGCTTGAGTTTATGCTTATGTGATTGTTTATTCCAAAGGATGGGAACTACTTGGATCATCACTATGATCTCAAGAGAGGAACTCCATGTGTGGTTTTGCTTCTTGTCCCTTACCTCTTGTATGATTAGGACTTTAGCCATTCTTCTTCTTCTCTCCACTCTAACCCAAGCCAAAACTTTTATGCAAACATTTAACACTTCTTTTCAAACATTAGAACCCTAAGCCTTATGCTTTTGATTTTCAAACTTTCTTTTCATAATACTTATTTTGAATTGAATCTAAATAAACTTTGACCATATTTTGTAAATACTTTTCATTGGTAAATATCACTCATTCAAATACTTTTATGGTTTCAATGGCCACTCTTTTAATCAAAAAATTTCATAACCTTTAGCTATTGGGTTTGAGTTATCCTTGAGGTAGATGTAATACTCACCTATATCCTTAGTGATGGACAATGAGTCTTCCATGCTTATTATAGGGTTAACCCCTCACTAGCATGTTGAAGCTATCCTCACATGGTGAATTTTGTGGTTTGGGTTGAGTTTTCTCCCTTGGATAACAAAAGACCTTAAGGCTTTTGGACCAAATCAATCCACCAACTTGTTTTGAGATTTTTACCCCGAACTACGAGGTTTTGATCCTAATCTTTTAAAGATGATACGTAGGCAATGGGTTTATCCATCCAAACACAAAATGTAAATAAACTTGTATATTCTCTTCTCATCTCTTCAATCATGTTTGCACAAATAAATTTTCACCAAATACCAACCTTACAACAAATGTGAAAAGGGCTCCCTAGGAGTACCTTGGATGTTTTGGGTGCTTAAAACCTTCCCATTGCATAACCAACCCCCTTACCCAGATCTCTGACATTTTTACTAGTTTTTGATTCGATAAAACTTTTAGGTTTTTGTTCGATTTCTAACTATTCCTTTGGATAAATAGAAGTGTGGTGGCGACTCGACTTGTATGGTTTACCTTAGATTTAGTCAATATCTCTAATGGTAACGAATACCCCGCTATAACATGCATGTAAAATTTTCCAGTATGGTAATATAAGAGCTATTCATTTTTCTCATGATCTAGTTAGATTTCTTTATTTTTTTTATAAAAATAGAACTCATTCCAAGATATCATACTTTAATCCATGATAATATTAACCTAAAACAAAATACACAGGGAGAAATGATTGAGCATAGATGTGCGGTAGATGTAGTAAAACAATTAGTACCAAAAACAAATTTGTGTGAAGCATATTATTATTAGTTTTGTAATAGAAATTTTACAATTTCTACTAAAACGAATGGATAAAAAAATTCATATTATGTGCCAGTTGATGATAGCTTTATTAATTATTTATAAGAATGAAGCATATTATTTAAGTGCAAAATTTTATTTCGATCTTGGTGGTATTGGTTTGGGTTGTTGCATGTTTATTTATTCTTTATTTTGTCCACCACATATTTTGAAAAAAAATTATATGTAGTATATTATTAAGTTGATACCTATATAATAATGTTATCACAATATTTATAGACATTATAAATATAAATATACTGTCAGAAAATACATAGATATTATAAATATAATTATATTGTCCTAAAATTTGTGGAGATTATATCTCTCTATGGATGACTAGTTTATAAAAATCAAAAGAAAATAAAAATAGGTAATGATAGGGACTAGTTTTTGATAGTCACTAGTCACTTGTATTTTTAGAGAATGACCTCTTATATTATTGAGACATGCATCATATAGGATGTATAGAGGTGTCATTATGTTAAGCCTTTGTGGCAAGATTGACGCTTTCGGCCTTTGTGGCAGTAGCCTTTGTGACCGAAAAGTGTCAAACTACCACACAGGCTCCTTTATGGCAGTAGCCTTTGTGGAAAGTTTGATGTTTTTCGGCCTTTATGGCAGGAGACTGTGTGGCAGTTTCCCATTGGAATGAGCTTTATTTATCTGGGTCATTTGTGTGTGTCATGTAGTTACCAGGGTCATATTGCATTTCATATGATATAAACAAAACTAATCTTTTACATAAAATGATTAATAATTATATTTTGAATTGGTTCAGTTTTGTTATTATTTTGTGATATTTTCTTATGGTGAGTATGATTCAATGTGGATAAGGAAATTAACCCTTTACAATTATGATTTTAGGTACTGAAGGAAAAATGAATTATTGAATACGTTTCTTGAAGCGTGCACGGGGGCAAACAGGGATTTTTGAAATATTAGTATTTTATGTAATAAATAAAATGTGACAATATACTATTTCTATTTCAATAAGTCTTGGCACTTTTAAACTTGTTTAGAAATGCGGACATGGATCTTTCCGCTAGGAATATTTGAACGACTTCTTAATTTTAATTAAGTTAACTTTCTCTAGTTATTTTTATAAACATTCACACAAAAAAATATCCATAAAACTTAATTATAGTCTAAATATTAATAATATCTTGGATATAATTTTGGGATGTTACAATTGGTATTAGAGAAATAGTCCATAGACAAACATTTTTAGGTGGGACGATCTTGTATGCCGCATGGTTATGAAGATTGTGATGCATGAATTACTTATTTAAATTTTAATATGTTAAATTAATGTTGGGTATCTTTATTTTTGGAAGAGGTTGTAAAATAAACTTTTACACCTAGAAGATTACTTTAGACACCCTGATATTTCTAACCCAAGCATTGGAATGAGATCTTGAAAATCCTTCTAATGTAAGTGCAATTGTAGGAAGTTACGATGCCTCCACGAAGAGCTCCTACCAGTCAACAAAATCCCCAGCCAATTGCTGACATGGCAAGCGCCGTTCAGGAAATACACATGATGGCCACGACTATGGCCCAACAGTCTACAACTAGTTTCAACAAGAAGCAACTTCTGCTCAACAAGCTGCAATTCGAGCTCAACGTGAGGCACTAAGGGATCAGAGAGAGGAAGTTATTGCTGCTGTGAGAGGACTAACTGATTTTAATCAACAACTTCCATCAAAATTCAATGGAGAACATGACCCAGATAAGGTTGATCTATGGATACAGGAAATGGAGAAGATTTTCAAAATACTCCATTGTGAGGATGCTAAGAAGGTGGAGTATGCAACCTTTTTGCTTAGGGCAGAGGCTGAATCTTGGTGGCGAGGTGTGAAACAGCTAATGAAGAGTAATAATGAAGCATTGAACTGGGATGTTTTCAAACAGAAATTTTTGGACAAGTATTTTCCATCAAGTGCTAGATCGAAGAAATAGGCCCAATTCCTTAAGCTTTACCAATGCAGCATGACTATAGCTGAGTATGCAGACAAATTTGACTCCCTAGCCAAACATTTCCGTCATTTCCGTGACAATATGGATGAGAATTATAAGTGTGAGAGATTCGAACAAGGACTCTGATATGAAGTGAAGGAGTTTGTGGAACCCTTGGAGATTCGTCAGTTCTAAGCTCTAGTGGAGAAATGTAAGAAGGCGGAACGAATGACACAAGGAAGTCATCATGTTCTTTTGGATTGTGCTCGAAAGTCTGTAATCTTTCCAGACCCTGATGTTTCCTGATTCCTCAATATCAACCGATTGAAAATATCTTTAAAGGGAGGAATCCATAAGTATGTATTCTTAAATTCTATCAGCATGAAACCCGAAGTAGAAATTTTTGAGATCCCGGTGGTAGGAGATTTCCCAGAAGTTTTCCCATCAGATGTGCCAGGGTTACCTCTAGTATGTGATGTTGTATTTTCTATTGATGTGGTTCTAGGAACCAGACTTATTCATATTTCCCCATACAAAATGGCTCCATCTAAGATGTCAGAATTGAAAAATCAATTAGAGGACTTATTGCCAAAGAAGTTTATCCGACCAAGTGTCTCACCATGGGGAGCTCCTGTACTATTGGTGAAGAAGAAGGGTGAGAAGTCAAGATTGTGTGTTGACTATCGATAACTTAATAAAGTCACAATAAAAAATAGTTATCCTTTGCCACGCATTAATGACTTAATAGACCAACTTAAAGGTGATGTAGTATTATCCAAAATTGATCTGAAGTCGGGATATCATCAAGTTCGGGTGAAGGAAGAAGATATACACAAGATAGCATTTAGAACGCGATATGAACATTATGAGTATTTCGTGATGCCCTTCTGAGCTACCAATGCACCAACAATTTTCATAGATTATATGAATTGTATCTTTAATCCATTCTTAGACAAATTTGTTATGGTTTTCATCGATATACTCCAATAGCAAGCAAGAACATGAAAACCATTTGGGACTAGTGTTGCAAGTATTGAAAGAGAATCAATTGTGCGCTTTAGGTATTTTAAGATCCTAATACCACAAGCAAAACAAAAACAAGCCAACAATATATACAATCACAAGATATGGCTCAACTGAGCAAAGTGAAAAGGACTTGACACATAAACAAGTTGCATGAAATGGAAATGGAAATGAATGATAAAGGTACTGAAATGTAAAGTGCATTAAGTAAATAACTTGAACGTAAAGAAACATTAATAAAGAGTTAGTCAAAGGTTACTGAAGAGTTTTTATTGTTTAAGTCATTCCTTGGAGATTACTCAACCATTCATTCACAAGTATGAATACCTGAACCAAGACATCATCCATGAGACGGGCTCCAACTTGGATAAATCAACAAGTATGCCACTAGCTCTCTTGAAAGGAAAAAAGATCAAGTTTTCACACAATGCCATGAAGAATGGAAGACTTACAATTTCACTTACAAGAATGCTATTCCTCTTGGGAAAAATTTAGGCCTATGTTACGCAATCGTAATTGGACTTATGTAAAATTCACAACTATCTGAGGTCGGGCAATAAAAATATAGGTGTTAATGCATGTTAGAGATTTAGTACAAAGAACCAAACTCTTAAAACATTCCACACACTAAAAATAAAGTGGGAAGGACCTATCTCAATCAGGCTCATGTTGATTCATCTGACACAATGTCATTGATGAATAAACTAGCATTAGACATGAAGAGAATTCATTGGCTAATGATGGATTGGGGAAGAATAGGGAGGAAGATGATGAAGGAAGGGGATATAGACACCCAAATTGATCATAGGAGGAATTTCATCTGATCAATACTATCCATTCATTTTGGGGGATGAAATGTACATTTCATCAACCCCCTAAATCCAATAGTATTGATCAAACAAAAGTCAAATCAACCATGACCAAGGCCAAACAAAAAGTCAAACATCACAAGATTAATTAAATGGGTCAACTCAATTTTTAAACAATTATTCAATTAAAAATCAAATTTAAAATGAATTAAAATGCATTTTTAAATGCACAAAACCTCAAATCCCTTCAAAACACAAAATTAGTGGCCAAGGGATTTATCTAGTCAAACAAGGTCAAAGGACCTTAGACAAAAAATTTCATAAATTTTAAAATATTTAAAAACAAGTCCAAAATCATTTAATTCACAAAAAATATCAAGATTGATCCAAAAAAATGATTTTAATTCAGAAAATGGAAGAGAAAAATATTTAAAGATTTTAGGTGAAAGTCCCATATTTTTTGGAATAAAAATGAAATTTCTTTAAATAAAATAAAATAAGTGGATTAAAAGAAAAATTAGAAAATAAAAAGAAAATATAAAAAACACGGGCCATCAGTTCTCCCTCATTAATTGAGTTGGCAGATTTTATGGCCACAAGCGTGTGCTCCATCATGAACCACAGTCAATGTGTTTACACGCTTGGTAATCAGAAGCGAAGGCCAAGATTAAAACGTTCAAATGAGATCAAATGGTTGGAAGGGCGCCAATGCACCACTGGAGCCCTAGCTCTGGTCTCCTTCTCAGTGGAACTCACCGGACTGGTCCACCACCAACCTCCATAAAATGATAAATAAATACACTAATCGAAAGAAAAAATGCTCAAGAACTCGAATCTGACCTTAATTTCTCCCAATTCCAGGTATATTAATAGATACGTGGATTTGAAATTTGAGGTTCATGATCTGAGTTGCTTTGATTTGGCATTAAAGCAATTCAATCTTATTGCCTACATTGGTAGGTCTTCAGACAACCAAAGAACAAGCAAAATAGTGGAGAATTTAGGGAGAATCGAATAAGAGAAAAATCTTAAAATTCACCTTATTTGCTTCAATTGAGCTTGATCTTGCTAACAATTTTCCTTTCCTCGACTCTAATAACTTGTAGGAAGTGGAATGGATGATTGAAAGACTTGGATTCTTGAAGTTTCAATTCCAAAATAGAACGAGAATTGAAACTCGATTTCAAATGAAATCTTCAAATTTATCCTTTAATGGAGGTTAGGGAAGCAGTAGTGCAAAGCTTGGGCAAGGTCGATCCCTTTTCTGATCAGCAAGGGCATGTATTTATTATAACCTACACATTGCTTTCCACACCTTTTGAAAATTTGGCCAAATTTAGTAACTTGTGTTCATGGGTGCATGGGCATGCATTCAGGCCCAAATGATGATTGCATTAAGTCCAAATTCATGCACAAAACATGTTGAGATCATAACATGAAGCCATGCAAAGGTATTTGAAAATTGAGTTCAAAAGTTGCCAAAACAAGCCATGCAAAGTAACCATGCGCAAGTCACTCAAAAATGATCCAAATTCCATGATCTTGGATGTTTTGGAAAGATATCATGAAGAGGGGAAACTTTTATGTTTAAGACTTTTCCATTTGGAACATGGATCATGATGAAAGTTGGATAAATCAAACATGGTTGAAAAGTTTCTAAGTATAAAGTGAAATGACCACTTCTTCCACCTTGAATAACTTATTATGTGAGCTTCAAATGAAAATGGTTCCTTCATAAAAGTTGCATACCTTTAAATCCTCTTCAATTTGGTCAAAAGTTGGACATCATTTGGATCTTTCATGAGAGAGTTATGGATTTTAGAAGTTGGAGAAAATTGTTTGTTCAATGGTAATGGCCCAAAATGACCTATAATGTTTCCTCTTGGCACATACACTTGCAAGTATAATTTAACATTTCTAAAAGAATAAAAGTTGGATAATACATCTTGAAATTAATCATGAAACTTGGATGGCCTTCATATCCTAAAAAATGAGCATTTATGATTCTTGGAAGTTGACCTTCTATCTAGGGCACTAACAAAATGACCTATATTTGTTTACCATAAAAAATGATATTCCAAGAAATATTATAACTTGATGCCAACATGAAAGTTGTTTGGAATGTCATAAATAGTAACTTTTCTCTTGTAATTATTTTCATATGACTAAAAGTGTAGGGGATAGGGTCTAGGGAACCTAGATTTGACTAGTTTAGTTTCTCTGGTCAACTTCTTTGAACCAACTTGCAAACTTGAAGTTCCTTTTATCTTTGGGGATCCTGGAGAATCATATATACTTGAGATGATATATAATGGATTATCCATGGATATCGTTTACCAAATGATGAAGAAACTTGCTAAGGGAGTCACACAAGATACCCAGATGAACTAGGGCTTCCAAGGTAAACAAGCATCAATCTCTTGATGAATTCTTAATCAAATTGACAAATAAAGAACATGGGGATCCATATATGATGATTTTAACCAATGTGTACCTTTACTTTTTTGATCCCTTGCATTGAGGGTCTCAAACCCTAATTATGAGCTTTATGAGGCACATGTGGACATACACACTACCTACAAAAGAAACAAAGCTACACATAGACATATTTTTAATATTTTGGTTAGTAAACAAAATAAAATAAAGTATGGTACAATCAAATGTTCTTGGTGATCTCTCCCAATACAAACCAAATGAATGAGGGGAGAATAGGATACAAAGGTGTGATCCCAAAGCCAATGCAAATGATGAGATAACATGAGGGATCTTAAGGCCATAATTGGGGTCTTAAAGCTGCCCTTATTTATGGACATTCTAGATGGGGATATGAAGGTTAAAATCTTTGTATCAACTCATTGGAGTGGACTTAAATAACAACAACAAGAAACAAATTTTGGTCCCTAAGAGGCCTCATGATGCATATGATATGTACGCAAAAATAATCTTTGTGAGGAATATATATTGCCATAAAGGAAAAGAATATGGAAAGGCTGAATGTCCACATGAGTATAATGTATTCCATAAGAAAAACTCACTGAGGAGACAAAGATTATAGGGATAAAAGTTATGCGTAGGCCAGGCTACAACTTGAAAACTGCTGGAGACACAAGGGGATTTTCCATGAAAATAAATCAGTTGATAGACTCGGTTGGGGAAAAAGGAAATCTGCATGTATCGGGATAAAACCAATATAACAAGAAACACATGCTGGGGATATGTGTAAATCAGGACGAGGCTCAAATACTCAAATGCAAAAGAGAATTCGATTTCACAAAGAAATACGAAACCAAACTCAATTGGGGAAGAAAAAACTTCAACACATGAGTAAAAGAGATATATTATCTACCACCGGTTACTAGGTAAGAAGATAATACACTAGGACAAAGGGACATCCGTTACCGGTTAGGGTAAACATGTCAAGGATGACTCACTGAGAAAAATAGGATTTACAAATACAGGTTACTAGGTAGAATACCAGAAAAAGAGAAAATTTGTCACTGGTTAAAGTGAACATATCAAGGATAGACTCAGGGGGGAGAATAGGATTTATATATATCATTTACTGGGCAGAATATCGCAAATAGGAATTATAACTACCGGTTACTGGGTAGAATACCAAAAAAAGAGAAAATTCGTCACCAGTTAAAGTGAACATATCAAGGATGAACTCTTTTGGGGAAAGTAGGAATTGCAACTACCTTTTTACTAGGTAGAAAATCAAACAGGAAGAATATTTGTCATCAGTTAAGATGAACATATCAAGGATATACTTGCTGGGGAAACGGGAAAAAACGGATCTATTGGAAAGAGAATCAAAGAAGTAAATCACCTTTTACCAGTTACTAGGTAAATTAACACAAGTAAAGTACTCAACGCCAAGAACAATATTACCAGTTACTAGGTAATAAACTCTTGGGGGACCAAGAGATCTATCAAGGTAAAAACTAGAAAGAAACTGTCAAACAAGACTCAAACTAATGAGGGTATAGCTCAAGGGTAATGGTTCCATCCAGATAATCAACCGGAGAGGAAACAAAAATAACAATCATCCATGAGGAAATAACTCAGTCGGGAAGGAGAAAGGATAAACTCTTTCTACTTAAGGGGTTGACACTCTACTATTGAAGGAGGACAAACACACCAAATCTGCATGGGGAAATAATATCACCAAAGCAAGGGATCAGAAGAAATATCAATGTGATAAAACTGCACAATGAAATATCTGATGTTGTGTTTTATGCATATATATACATGAGTATGATTATGCTGACAAATGAGCACAAAGGATATAGATAACGAAGATTTGAATCAACACAACTAGATACTCGGCTAATCTCAACAAGATGGAAACACCAACTGGAGAACCTTCTAGGGAGAAAATAAATCATCGAGGATATAAATCCTAACTTAAAATAATATTCAAATCAACTCTGGTTGGGAAAAGGTATGGAAAACATGCGTGCAACATAAAAATTCTAAGTATAAAGAGGGATCTGCTGAGGATCCTTATCAAAGCAACAAGTCATCATTGCGGGGAATTTTAAGTCAATACCATATCAAATGGGAGATAACCTTGCAGGGGGAACCATCAATACAACTCAGAACCAAATACCGCCTGAAGGAAGAAGTCTTCTATTAGAAGATGGAAGTCCGTTGGGGTCTCAAGTCACAATAAGAGGTAAAACTCTGAGTGAGGAGAACCAGAGAATCTACTGGGGATTCCATCCAAAAAAACATCTCTATGGGGCTTCACTAGGGATACAACAACCTGCCAAGACAAATCAAAGGCCACACGAGGATACAAAGATCAACAAAAACTTCCTCAGAAGGAAAGTAATAGTCACTAGACTCTTCTTGGAGATTGAGAAATAAACCAATTCCAAGGTACCAAAATATCAACTGGATATGTAGACTCTTGTAGGGGAGAAACTGTCACGGCTATGCAACACACAAATAAAGGCATTGGGGATCTGGAGACCAAATAAAAGTTCAAAGGTAATTCAAGGTTCATTCACCTATACACAAACTAGGAAGTGAAAAAACATGAACACCTCAGCTAGGGAAAGATGAATTGCACAGGGAATAACATATCAGCTCTTCCGGGGATGAAAACTCACCAATCATGTTGAGGATGAACAACAAACTGTTATGGAGTTAAAGTCACCAAACCATTGCTCGGGGAAAACCAACAATGCTTCACACATCAAGACTTATGTCCTCGAGATTATTATTGATGTTCCTTTTTGAAATCGATTATTCTTAAAGTAAATTCCTTATTATTTTAAGAAAAAATGATTGTTCATTGATTTATTTATTTCAAAATTATCATCATAAAAACTTCAATTTTAAAACAAAAGTGAATAAGAATATGAAATAATTGGATAAAATCTCAACATTATTCAACAGAATGGTAGTTTGCAAATGGAGGGACTCCTTGGATCTTTACAAGGTTTGAAAATGGTAATTCACATGGAAAAGGGTTACATTGAATACAATTACCGTTACTCTCCCTACCAACTTCAAAATCCACCATGTGCTTGTCTTTGATTGAGAATGATGAATCCGAACCAAATGACTGCTCAAAACTGCTTCAAAGATCAGGACCAGGCGAATGCAGTTACTTGCCATGACCCCTATGTTTTGCCTAGATTGCCCCAAGGTGGAGTACTCAATCTACCGGGATAAATTTTCTATTTTATGTCTCTAACTTTTTCTTGGATCTCCCTTTCGGGTTTTCAACCCACCGAGACGCTCATTTTTACCTAAGCTGCCCTTTCAGGTTTTCAACAAAACGAGTTGTTCTTTTCTTTTTTAGGTGAAGTATTTCTTTGCTGCATCTACATGAAGGAGAATTACCATCCAAGGCGCAACGGAATTTAAAAATTTCTCCATTTAGTGATCCTTACGAATGGGCATGATCAGTGATAGAATCGTTACCTCTTGTGGCGATTCAAACCTTTGGTGCAGATCTCTTGTAACGATCAAAACCTTGGATACAAATCCACAGAGCGGTCACGAACGTTGAACGATGACAACGTCTCTACTCAGTCCACACGAATGGATTCCTTCAATCTCAGTGCTAGCTGATACGAATGAAGGCTTTGAGTGAGAGAGAGAGAGGGAAACGAAATTCCAAGTCTTCACTTGAGTCTGAGTTACAATGCTTCTACCCAAGGGTTCTATTTATAGAACCACTTGTGTGGGCTTCAAGCTAAAAAGCCCACTTAAGTGTATTTTGGCCCATATCTTATAATATGCCCAAAATCACTTAAGCGTGTGGTACCTTACAATATTTCGTATTCCACTTAAGTGCACCGTACCTTACGGTGTTCCTTAGTTACTCTATTTCTCATCAATTCGTCCTTTGTGTGTGACCCTGTAGGTTTTCGCGACGTTGGCAATTATATTAAATCACGCATTTAACATAATAAATAGTGAGCGGTATCTAGCAACACATCACTGCTATCCAAGACACGAAAATGTCATGTGATCTGACAATGTGATAATAATTATGTGTATAATTACCCCTTTGCCCTTATGTCTATATTGAACACAAGGTATAGACTGTGTCATCCTTGTCCAGTTCAATATTGGGCCCATAGAAATTTATCCTGTTACGCTGGATGGGCAAATTCCATCTAGGTCACTCATGTCCCTCAACATGCTTCGTGGAGTACCCATCAACTGTCTTTATGGTTATCCAGTTACGGACAACGTTGGATCATCAATAAAGCACTCGACTCTACATCTAGGATCCATAGTGGTTTTAGGTCGAAGAGTGGTATACACCATTATCTCCATGAGAATAACTTATGACACTTTGCATAACTTTCTATATAGTATTCTCATAGCGGGTCAATCCGGTATAAATATTACTCTTAATATTCATACCTATGTTTAAGACTTGATAACTCTTTATCCATGATCCATGAGATGTGATCATCAGTCTACAAACATAATAGTCTTAATGCTTTAATGTTATCCCACTTCACAATAAAGCTCAACTACGGATACTTTAAGAATAGTGTCCTTATATTTAATGTGATCTCATGATTAAGTCATACTTGATACATTAAACGGACTAGCTATTCTAGGGACTTTATTAATCAAACATAATAAAGAAAAAGCCTTTTATTAATTAATAAATAATTCGATACAAGTACCAAAAGTATTGGCCTCTAGGGCTTACACCAACACTACATTCACAGGACGTGTGAACTCGTCACCATCCATAGTTGTAAGAATCAAAGCACCGTCTGAAAAGGATCTGTTAACAACATATGTGTTGGTGTAAGCCCTAGAGGCCAATACTTTTAGTACTTGTATCGAATTATTTATTAATAATAAAAGGCATTTTCTTTATTATGGTTGATTAATAAAGTCCCTAGAATAGATAGTCCGTTTAATGTATTAAGTGTGACTTAATCATGAGAACACATTAAACATAAGGGCATTGTTCTTAAAGTATCCGTAGTCAAGCTTTAATGTGAAGTGGGATAACATTAAAGCATTAAGACTATTATGTTTGTAGACTGATGATCACATCTCATGGATCATGGATAAAGAGTTATCAAGTCTTAAACATAGGTATGAATATTAAGAGTAATATTTATACCGGATTGACCCGCTATGAGAATACTATATAGAAAGTTATGCAAAGTGTCATAAGTTATTCTCATGGAGATAATGGTGTATACCACTCTTCGACCTAAAACCACTATGGATCCTAGATGTAGAGTCGAGTGCTTTATTGATGATCCAACGTTGTCCGTAACTGGATAACCATAAAGACAGTTGATGGGTACTCCACGAAGCATGCTGAGGGACATGAGTGTCCTAGATGGAATTTGCCAATCCTGCGTAACAGGATAAATGTCTATGAGCCCAATATTGAACTGGACAAGGGTGACACGGTCTATACCTTGTGTTCAATATAGACATAAGGGCAAAGGGGTAATTATACACATAATTATTATCACAGGAGGTTTTGTCAGATCACATGACATTTTCGTGACTTGGGTAGCAGTGATGTGTTGCTAGATACCGCTCACTGTTTATTATGTTAAATACGTGATTTAATATAATTGCCAACGCCGCAAAAACCTATAGGGTCACACACAAAGGAAGGATTGATGAGAGATAGAATAATTAAGGAACATCGTAAGGTACGGTGTACTTAAGTAGAATACGAAATATGGTAATGTACCAAATACTTAAGTGATTTTGGCATATTATGAGATATGGGTCAAAATGCACTTAAGTGGGCTTTTTGACTTGAAGCCCACACAAGTGGTTCTATAAATAGAACCCCTTGGGTAGAAGCATTGTCACTCACTGAGACAGACAACACAACTGAAGAGTTGGAATTTCGTATCTCTCTCTCACTCAAAGCCTTCATTCATAACAGCTAGCACTGCGATTGAAGGAATCCGTTCGTGTGGACTGAGTAGAGACGCTGTCATCGTTCAACGTTCGTGATCGCCCCGTGGATCTGTATCAAAGGTTTTGATCATTATCAGAGATCTGCACCAAAGGTTTGAATCGCCACAAGAGGTAACGATTCTATCACTGATCATGCCCATTCGTAAGGATTACTAAATGGAGAAATTTTTAAATTCCGCTGCGCCTTGGATGGAAATTCTCCAACAGTGGTATCAGAGCCACTTACGAAACCATGAATCTGATAACTGTTTTTGTTCTGTAATAATATAATTAAAGACAGAATGAATCAAAGGTTAAATTGAGATCGATCAAGTTACATATATGTGATATATGTAATCCTGATGCAAAATACATTATATATGATATAGTATTCTCGTTTCGTTCATTCAAACCCTCGATGATTGTTTTCCTTTGAGCGATCAATGGTCGTTTGCTTCTTGATCCGACATTAGTATAGTGAAGCAATGACGTGTTGATCAATCATACTGAATTAACAATCGAGATGTGTTTGACGGTCTGAAATTGGTGCATCAGGGTTAGTGACGGCACAAGGGTTGTGTTGTCAAAGAGTTATGTGATTGGGGTTTGACTGCACAAGAGTTGTGCGTCCTAAACACTTTTCCGAACAGTGTTAACCGGTTAACGTGTATGGTTAACCGGTTAACGCAATACGAAATAAATTTTTTTTAATTTTGGAACAGTGTTAACCGGTTAACGCATATGGTTAACCGGTTAACGCAGTACGAAATAAAATTTTTGAGATTTTCAAACAGTGTTAACCGGTTAACGCATTTGGTTAACCGGTTAACGCAAGGCGGAAAACAGTTTTCCAAGAAATTTTTCAACAGTGTTAACCGGTTAACACATATGGTTAACCGGTTAACGCAAGGCAGAAAAGAATTTTCTAAAAGTTTTCAAACAGTGTTAACCGGTTAACGCATGTGGTTAACCGGTTAACGCAAGGAAAAATTCACCCGTTCGGCTAGAAAAAGTGCTTTGAAGTATCAAGTGTTGATACGAAAAACGACGTCAATTTTAAATGAATTGTTCATTAAAATTTTCGAGCAGGGGCGCTGCCCCTTGACCCCTGTCCGCTGACCGGGCAGCGGAACACCCGTTCCCGCTTTCCGGGCAACGGACCCCTGGCTAACTCTGCGTAGTGTGATCGGTCGTCGAAATTTAATTTGATTTTAATTAATTAAAGGAATTAATAATAATAATAATAATAAAGTGTTTATTATTGTCTTGTGGTGATCGGTTATGGCCTTAGTTTTCCTTTGTTTTGTTTTGGGTTTTTAAAATACGACCTGCGTGTCGTGCCTCTCTCTTAATCTCCCAAATGTAACTTCTTTCCTCATCTCACTCCCTCGTATGTAAAACGAGTTTCTTTTGTAATGTAATGATATGAAGAAAGCAAAGAAGTCAGTGCCAAAGGAGGACAACCTTGAAGATCTTGCTTGGAGAAGCTTAGATCGTTGTAGGTTAGCTTAGGTTCTCTCATTGGCTTGGGAGAACAATTGCGCTAGGGGCCATAACTGTTTCATTTTGTTTGTATGTATGTTGATGCATATGAATGTATGTTGATGCATGTGAGAGACGATTTATATGATAAACAAGCCGGTGAGATCAGAAAAATTTCAATTCCCTCAAATTAAATATTAAGTTTATGCTTTCCAAGTTTTAATACTCATCAAGACTAGTAATGGATAATGTAGGTTTCGCCTACGCGAGGTGCATGATCTATATATTAGTAAGGTGCGATGGGATAATTGTAATATCCAACTGTTAAAACAATGGGTCAAACTTAACTAAACAAATTATGAGAATATTATATATGTTTGCTTTCCAAGTTTTAGCACTCATCAAGACTGGTATCGAATAATGTAGGTTTCGCCTACGCGAGGTGCATGTTTTGTATTAGTTAAGGTGCGATGGGATAATTGTAATATCCAACTGCTAAAACGATGAGTCAAACTTGATTATAATTTTCTTATATATGTTTAGAAGCAAGAGTTGGGAATAATCCATATGATGGATTGGAATAAGGAGTTATTCACCCAACTGTAATTTTCGAGAGTTGTATGAGATACAATTGGAAGGAGTTCCTACCTAAATAACCTAGTTTTGTGTAATCCGCCTACGCGGACTTAGAACGAAGTGAAATATGGATCTCGACCCACTAGAAAATCTTCCAACGGGATTTTCCGAATCAGATGATGAGGGTCATTTGTTTTGAGTAAAATAGTGGGAGCATATTTAATTAAAGGCCTAATTAAATATGTCCATGATACTTATATTTTCATTAATCCTTATGTAGATTACCATGACAGCAAACACCTCTAACAACATCCTACAATCAATCCTTGATAAGAAAAAAAAAATTGTCTGGGACAAATTTTCTGGATTGGTACCGAGACATGAGGATTGTCCTCAAACATGATAAAGAGAAAGGCAAGGAAGTTGCCAAACCCAAACCCACTAGTGCTGCTTTGAAGCCTGGTGGAATCATAGAAAAGGAAGGCACCTGCTTCCATTGCGGTAAGACCGCACACTGGAAGAGGAACTGCCCAAAGTACCTGGAAGATAGGAAGAATGGAGTAGAGACTCCAACTTCAGGTATTTTTTTTATTTTGTCTGCTTCTGCATCATGGGTATTAGATACTGGATGCGGTTCTCACATTTGTACAAATGTGCAAGAACTAAAAAGGAGTAGAAAATTGGCAAAAGGTGAAGTCGACCTACGAGTTGGTAATGGAGCAAAGGTTGCTGCCTTAGCCGTAGGAACTTATGAATTGACTTTACCTAGTGGTTTAATAATTCAGTTAGAGAACTGTTATTATGTACCAGCAATTAGTAGGAATATTATTTTCGTTTCTTGTTTGGACAAGTTCGGTTTTTCATTCATAATAAAGAACAATTGTTGTTCAATTTATTTGAATGATATATTCTATGCAACTGCACAAATGAACAATGGACTATATGTTATTGATCTTGAAATGCCTATTTATAACATTAATACTAAAAGGATGAAACCTAATGAGTTAAATCCAACTTACCTTTGGCATTGTCGATTAGGCCACATAAATGAGAAACGCATTTCCAAACTCCATAAAGATGGACTGTTGGACTCTTTTGATTATGAATCATATGAGACATGCAGATCTTGTTTAATTGGAAAGATGACAAAGTCTCCATTCACAGGAAAAGGTGAAAGAGCTAATGATCTTTTGGCCCTCATACATACTGATGCATGTGGTCCACTGAACATAACAGCCAGAGGAGGTTTTCAGTACTTCATCACATTCACTGATGATTTCAGTAGATATGGTTATATGTATTTAATGAAACACAAATCAGAGTCCTTTGAAAAGTTCAAAGAATTCAAGAATGAAGTACAAAACCAACTAGGTAAGAATATTAAAGCTCTTCGATAAGATCGAGGTGGTGAATATTTAAGCCTAGAGTTTGATGACCATCTGAAAGAGTGTGGGATCCTATCCCAACTCACTCCTCCTGGAACACCCCAATGGAATGGTGTGTCTGAGAGAAGAAATCGAACCCTGTTGGACATGGTCCGATCCATGATGAGTCAAGCCGATCTTCCAAACTCCTTTTGGGGACATGCGTTGTTGACCGCAGCTTACACACTTAACCGTGTTCCATCCAAAAAGGTTGAAAAGACACCATATGAGATATGGAGTGGTAAGAGACCACATATGTCTTACATGAAGATTTGGGGTTGTGAAGTTTATGTGAAACGACAAATTTCAACTAAGCTTGAGCCCAAATCTGACAAAATGCTTATTTGTGGGGTATCCTAAAGAAACAAGAGGATATTATTTCTACAATCCTTCTGAGGGCAAAGTGTTTGTCGCTCGAACTTGAGTTTTCCTAGAAAGGGATTTTATTTCCAAAGGAATCATTGGGAGGAAAGTAGAACTTCAAGAAATTCAAGAATCACAAAGTATCGATACACCTATGGAGGAATTAGAGCAGGAAACACAAGTAGTTGTGTAAGAGCAACCTGCTCAAATAGAACAAGACCAGCGTAGGTCAGGCAGGATACGTCACCTACCTGAGATATATGGATATCTGATCAAGGTGATGTATTACTCATGGATCAAGATGAGCCTGTGACCTACTCATGGAATCTTCGTTTTGATGAAACAGTAAAACTGTATGGATTCATCAAGAACGAAGATGAGACTTGTGTCTACAAGAAGGTTAGTGGGAGCATGATCGTATTCCTGGTATTATATGTAGATGACATATTACTCATTGGAATCGATATCCCTACCCTGCAACAAGTAAAGTCTTGGTTGGGGAAATGCTTTTCTATTAAGGACCTAGGTGAAGCAGCCTATATATTAGGAATCAGAATCTATAGAGATAGATCACAAAACTGCTTGGCCTAAGTCAGAGTACATACATAGACAAAGTGCTGAGACGCTTTAATATGAATGATTCCAATCTGGTTATGTGTTTTGCTTAAATGGTGGCACTGTGAGCTTGAAAAGTTCAACGCAAGATGCAGTTGCTGATTCTACAAACTGAGGCCGAGTATATTGTTGCCTTAAGTGCAGCAAAGGAAGCTGTTTGGATCAATAAACTTGGCATAGTCCCTAGCATTGTGGATCCCATTGGTCTCTATTATGATAACAATGGTGTTATTGCACAAGCTAAGGAGCCTAGATCTCACCAACGATCCAAACACATACTTAGGCGTTATGCGAAAATATGTAAAGTACCTACACTTGACAATATAGTTGACCCACTGACAAAGCCTCTTGCGCAGCAGAAGCATGATGGCCATACTAGATCAATGGGCAAACGGGGTATGCCTGATTGGCTCTAGTGCTAGTGGGAGATTGTTGGTGTAAGCCCTAGAGGCCAATACTTTTGGTAATTGTATCGAATTATTTATTAATAATAAAAGGCATTTTCTTTATTATGGTTGATTAATAAAGTCCCTAGAATAGATAGTCCGTTTAATGTATTAAGTGTGACTTAATCATGAGAACACATTAAACATAAGGGCACCGTTCTTAAAGTATCCGTAGTCAAGCTTTAATGTGAAGTGGGATAACATTAAAACATTAAGACTATTATGTTTGTAGACTGATGATCACATCTCATGGATCATGGATAAAGAGTTATCAAGTCTTAAACATAGGTATGAATATTAGGAGTAATATTTATACCGGATTGACCCGCTATGAGAATACTATATAGAAAGTTATGCAAAGTGTCATAAGTTATTCTCATGGTGATAATAGTGTATACCACTCTTCGACCTGAAACCACTATGGATCATAGATGTAGAGTCGAGTGCTTTGTTGCTGATCCAACGTTGTCCATAACTGGATAACCATAAAGACAGTTGATGGGTACTCCACGAAGCATGTTGAGGGACATGAGTGTCCTAGATGGAATTTGCCAATCCTGCAAAATAGGATAAATGTATATGGGCCCAATATTGAACTGGACAAGGGTGACACGGTCTATACCTTGTGTTCAATATAGACATAAGGGCAAAGGGGTAATTATACACATAATTATTATCACATGAGGTTTTGTCAGATCACATGACATTTTCGTGACTTGGGTAGCAGTGATGTGTTGCTAGATACCGCTTACTGTTTATTATGTTAAATACGTGATTTATATAATTGCCAACGCCGCGAAAACCTATAGGGTCACACACAAAGGACGGATTGATGAGAGATAGAATAATTAAGGAACATCGTAAGGTACGGTGTACTTAAGTAGAATACGAAATATGGTAATGTACCAAATACTTAAGTGATTTTGGCATATTATGAGATATGGGTCAAAATGCACTTAAGTGGGCTTTTTGGCTTGAAGCCCACACAAGTGGTTCTATAAATAGAACCCCTTGGGTAGAAGCATTGTCACTCACTGAGACAGACAACACAACTGAAGAGTTGGAATTTCGTATCTCTCTCTCACTCAAAGCCTTCATTCATAACAGCTAGCACTGCGATTGAAGGAATCCGTTCGTGTGGACTGAGTAGAGACGTTGTCATCGTTCAACGTTCGTGATCGCCCCGTGGATCTGTATCAAAGGTTTTGATCATTATCAGAGATCTGCACCAAAGGTTTGAATCGCCACAAGAGGTAACGATTCTATCACTGATCATGCTCATTCGTAAGGATCACTAAATGGAGAAATTTTTAAATTCCACTGCGCCTTGGATTGCAATTCTCCAACAATATGGGCCTTCATAGTTAGGAGTCCATTTTCCCCTAGAATCAGGTTTGAAAGATAAAATCTTCTTGAGCACAAGGTCACCTTCTCGGAACACACGAGGCTTGACCTTCTTATCAAAAGATTTCTTCATCCTCTGCTGATATAATTGACCGTGACACATGGCAGTTAATCTCTTCTCTTCAATCAGATTCAACAAGCCATACCTGGTATGACACCATTCAACTTCAGTCAACTTGGCTCCCATCAAGACACGCAATGATGGGATCTCAACCTCCAACGGGGAGCATAGCCTACATGCCATAAACAAGAGAGAAAGGGGTTGCCCTTGTTGAAGTGAGGACGGATGTACGGTACCCATGCAAAGCAAATGGTAGCATCTCATGTCAATCTTTGTATGTCATGACCATCTTTTGAATGAACTTCTTAATGTTCTTGTTTGCAGCTTCAACAACCCCATTCATCTTGGGTATGTAGGGAGAAGAATTATGATGTGAAATCTTGAAGTCCTTGCAAAGAGCTTCCACTATATTATTGTTCAAGTTCGGGCTATTATCAGTAACGATCTTACTTGGCACACCATAACGACATATAATCTGATTCTTCATAAATCGGACCACAACCATCTTGGTCACATTTGCATACGATGTGTCTTCAACCCACTTTGTGAAGTAATCAATAGCCACCAAAATGAAACGATGTTTGTTCGAAGCTTTGGGCTCAATCATATCAATTCCCCACATGGACAAGGGTCATGGGGAGGAAATGAAATTCAACAATGTCGGAGGAACATGAATCTTATCTGCATAAATTTGACACTTGTGGCATTTCTTCCCAAACTTGCAACAGTCAGATTCCATTGTCAGCCAATAGTAACATGCTCTCAACATTTTATTCGCCATAGCATGTCCATTGGAATGAGTACCAAAGGAACCTTCATGGACTTCAGTTATCAACAGGTCTTCTTTGTGTCTATCCACGCATTTGAGCAACACCATATCGAAATTTCTCTTATAAAGCACATCACCATTCAAGTAGAAGTTACCAGCTAATCTTCTCAAAGTTCTTATCTTTCAAAGATGCCCCAGACTGCTAAATCTGACTTTGGAAGAAACATTTGATATCATAATACCATGGCTTTTCATCTTTGACTTCTTTAATAGAAAACACATGAGTTGGCCTATCAAGACGCATCACAATCAAATTGGGAACTTCATTCCAAAATTTCACCACAATCATGGAAGCTAAAGTTGCAAGAGCATCTTCCATTCAGTTTTCATCTTGAGGGATATGATGAACCAACCTTTGTAAAGAAAGTTGAAATTTTCCTCGCATAATCTCTATACGGTATCAAACCATATTGATTCGTCACCCATTCACCTTTGATCTGATTTACAACCAAAGCGGAATCTCCATAGACGTCAAAATATTTAATTATACGATTAATGGCTTCTTCAAGCCCTATAATGCAAGCTTCATATTCAGCCATATTGTTTGTACATTTGAAGGTCAATCTAGATGTAAATGGAAAATGCGTGCCTTGAGGAGTAATAATCATGGCATCAATGCCATTACCATACAAATTAAAAGCTCCATCAAATACCATGCCCCAACGGGAACCAGGTTCTGGCCCTTCTTCAAGCAATGGTTCATCATAATCTTTCTTCTTCAAGTACAAAATCTCGTTGTTGGGAAAATCATATTGCATTGACTGGTAATCTTCAATAGGTTGGTGAGCCAAATGGTCAGCCAAGACACTACTTTTAATAGCTTTTTGAGATCGGTATTTGATCGGAAAAATAGCAAGTGTACTATTTTTACCGATGTAGTAATAAGGAGTTTTATTCCCAAGTATCGATCTCAAGGATTGCGTAGGAAATACTTATTTTAATTCTGATTCTACTTGAACAAAAACACAATGGTTTGGTTGGTTTTGGGAATTTATAACAACAAACACAAAAAGATAGTAAAGAATAATTGATTAAGATGAAACATGCTAGGGTGAGTGGTTGATTTAACTAGTTATGAATTTAAGTTAAGAGTTCCTCAATACACATGAAACATTCAATTACCTAACCTCAGAATGTTCTTCCTTAAGTCCTTAATGAAGAAACTATTAAACTACCAATTCTTACTCAAATGTCCATTCAACTAATCATTGGTTTTAATCATAAACAATATCAAGGTTTATGGTGATTTACAAAAGTTCCTAGTCCTAGGTGATGCAATTATAAACCCAATTGTGTGAAAACCCTACCAATCACAATCCTGTTATTGATAGTCATAGATCTAATTGTCTTTGTCCGATAGAAAAGCATAATAACATCACACAATTGAATTGAAATACGTAACATAGTAATAAGAAAATTCATGGTTCGAATTCATAACATAAGATCAAATCAGGACCACCCCCTAGCATTGGGGGTTTAGCCTCTCATAGTATTCAAAGAAATCATAGTGTGGAAATTAAACATTATAAAGAATTAGGAGATTTTGATCTTCAATGGTTGATGCCCTTGAATCTCGCCGTCTTCAAATTCTCCGTAGTAGCTATATTCTCTAGTGCAATGTTTTTCTCTCGTACGTCAAAAAATCCCCTTCTCTTTCTCTCCAAAGTCTTCTAATAGCCTCAGATGGTTTTTTCTCCCAGCAAGAAGTCCAAAATACCCCTAATGAACAGGGCAGATCCACACAACATAAAGTAAAATTTCTCAGTCGCGCCCATCAACACGGGCCGTGTGGATTCACACGGGTGCCCGTGTTCCTCTTCAAAAGTTGTTTTTTTTAAAGCAAGCTATAGAGGCATCAACACGGGCCGTGTTGATGTACACGGGTGCCCGTGTTAACCCCCTGACTCCCCTCTTTGAGTGCTCCTTCCTAGCAAACAACACGGGCCGTGTTGATGTACACGGGAGCCCGTGTTGACCTTCTGCATCTTCATATTTTGGCCTTCCGGAGCATCCAACACTCAGCTATTAGTCCTTTTGAACCTATGCAACAACCTGCAACACTAACACTACCAAATCGAAGCATAAAAGAGACTTTTTGACACAAACATGTAACAAAATGCAATGTAACAATAAACTAACGAAACATGTTAAATGACTTTAAAACAACTAAAAACAACCACAAATCTTACCAAAGTGATGAAAATATGTCGGATAAAAGGTGGGAATTCAATGGAAATGGTGACCGATCATAACCCCAAACTTGTCTAATTGCTTGTTCTCAAGTGATGTATTGAGTCCAAACAAAGGTCACCCACGAATTCACTTTCCACAATGCAACCTTGTCCTTCACAACTTGTGTTCTTCCTTTCCAATCAAGTTTCCGGTTTTCCCGACTCAAACTGTCCACCATATTTCCACATCAGAGGCCTCGTTACCTGCAAGCTTTTTCACATACTCACAACATCTCTCATGGTTAGGTTGTTTACACTCACAGCACAGCATGCAATACCAAACTCTTAAATTTGAATAAATTCTAATTTCACTACAACAACAGATTCCACACACTTTATGAGGTCTTTTCGGTTGTGACGGGGCTTGGGTACGGTAGGATAGACACAAAAATGGATAACAAATGGTTTTGAACTCGGCATTCATGTTGTTTGATTTTCTCTTTTTTTTTCGTGCTTAACTCATAACTCTGAGGGTTTATTCACTTTTGACTCTTTTTAACTCAATTCTATGTGAGCATTTTACAGGTGTTAGAGTCTTAAGTGTCGACAAGTGCATTTCTCTTTTTTTTCTTTTCTTCCTCTTTTTTTTATTAGGACATACACACATCTCTTCTTTTTGCATTACTTTTAGATCTCTTCTTATGCACTCTCCCTTTCTTTAAAGATTACCACCCCAAACTTAGCTTTTTGCACATTTTGTAACTTACAACAATCATGCCGATTAATGGAAGAAATGAATGATTAATGGTTAATATAGGGTTTATTACGAACAAAAAGGTTAAGGCTCAACGGGGTTCACGAAGGGTAAACATACAAATAGGGATGGCTAGAAAGGCTCTGGGCTAAACAAACAATTTTCCTCAGTGTGTGTTGTCATGTTGTGAAGTGTCAAAAGAACATACGCAAAGTCAGAGTGATAGAGTCATACCTGGCTGAACTCTCCTGATGATATTTAGTGTTTGGCCTTTGTATTCTCACCATGTTGGTTAAACTTACAAGCTCTGAAGCCTCCTAGTATCATGTGGTTTCTTTTCCGATTCGATTCTACCATACCGCTTTCTCGGTCTAGTGTCACCAAATTGTGTCCGACTTTTACTTTCTCATGGTTGCATCAACTTCTGGGGTACCTTAACAGAACAAGTATGGGGAGCGTCTTTCATCCACTACAATCGATCCCGGATTTGTCCAACAATTTCTCATCACTCTGTACACACAGGTAAACAATAAAAACAAAATACTACGACAACAGAAGCAAAAGCGAAAGCCAAAAACGATGAAGGAAAACATGAACAAAATGAAAACGAAATAAAACATGAAAGGAAAACCCCCCTCACACCTGAACTAAACATTGACCTCGATGTTTAAATCCAGATACAAAGGGGACTCACAGCGACTACTGTTGTGGAGGAGGTGGATGATAGGTTAACAATGGAGGAAGAGAGACTGAGAGTCTTGTAAAACCAGAATAATGAAGGATAAGTGGTGGAGATGAGTTATAAGTCAAGTGGGTCCCACCACTTAAAACAAAAAATTTCAAAAATTTCAAAAATCCATCCCGTACAAGACAACACGGACCGTGTGCATCTACACGGGTGCCCGTGTTGGTGATCTGGTTTCTTCCTCTCTGCACACGCCCACATCTTTGGTTTAGGGAAATCAACACGGGCCGTGTTGTTCAACACGGGCGCCCTTGTTGGCGATCTGGCTCCCTCAACATTTAAAAATTGTTTTGTTGTTTTACTGCATTTGTGTGGTTTCCTTCCATTTTGAGGTGTTTGTGACTTTGCCCTTCTAATTCTCCTCCCCCCCTACAACAAAATTTTAGCACACACAAAGAAAAAGAAAAACGAAATAAATTAGAAATCAAACGCGTGGGTTGCCTCCCACGAAGCGCTTCGTTTAACGTCGCATGGCTGGACGGTTCATTTCCCTTATCATGGGGGGTATTTCAGGTTCAAAACCTTGTTGCACCTCTTGTCTACAACTCGGACGTTGTCTCTTTTATCAGTGTGGACTCCTTTGTGCCACGATTCCTTTTTAACCTTCCTTTCGGTTTTAGGAATCTTTCCGTTTAGGGTGGCTACTGGCAGTGGTGAGACTTTGATAGTATTCAATGTCTTGATTAAGCCTACTTGATACTGAGATTCTATATCTTCCTCCATCTCCTGGTCTTCAATAGCATTCAATGTTATTTCCTTGTTGTGAACTTTCAAGGTTAACGTGCACTCATCCATGTCGAGCTTGCATCGACTCGTCTTCATGAAAGGTCGACCCAGAATGATGGTGCCTCATTATCTTCAGGTATGTCTAGGATTACAAAATCGACTGGAAAAGTCAAGTCCGTTATTGTTACCAGCACATCTTCAGCTATACCATATGCATCTTTTCTTGAGTGATCCGCAAACTTCAGATTGGTCTTTATATCACTGATATTTTTAATACCCAGCCTATGATAGATCGATAATGGCATCAGATTCACACTAGCTCCAAAATCTATTAGTACCTTTTTGAAGGTTCTTTCTTTGATTGTGCATGGTACTGTGACGGTTCCTGGATCCTTTTGTTTGTTAGGAATGTTCTGCTCCAGGGAGTTTGCATTATATTGTTCCTTACCGGATACCTGTTCTTCAGTGGTTGGTTTCTTTTCAACCATTACCTCTTCCACGAATTTCTTGTACATGGGCATCCTTTCAAGTGCTTCAAACAAGGGTATATGACCCTCAATCCTTTTAAACATTGTCATGAATTTCTCCAAGTCTGACTCACTAGGTTCCTTCTTTGTCATTCTCTGAGGGTAGGGCAACTTAATCACCGGTTTAGTTCCTTTTGTAGTTTCTTCTTTAGTCGGCTCGCTCGGTGATATAATTTTTTTCTTTTTAGCAGCCTTTTTCTTTGTTGTCGTGACAGTATTAACATTCTCCTGACCTCTCGGATTTTGAACTGTTTCACTTGGTAGGGAACCTGGTGTTCGAGAACTTGCCAGTTGCTGTGCTATCTGCCCCAACTGAACTTCGAGATTCTTTAGGGAGGCGGTGGTGTTTTTCTGATTGTTTCTAGTCTCTTCTTCAAATTGCTTATTTTGAGCTGCCAGGTTTTCAATGGCAATCTCCCAGTATGCCTTTTTAGGTGCCTGTTGTTGTTGTTGTTGCTGATACTGAGTCTGATATTGCCATGTACCCTGTTGCAGAACGTTCCCTCTTTGATCTTTCCAGGAGAAGTTTGGATGATTCTTCCAACCTGGGTTGTAAGTGTTAGAGTGGGGATTATTCTGCTTTAAAAACTTGATATCTTCTATCTGCTGTGGTGTTGCAAAGCAATGAACAGTATTGTATGGTCCATTACAAATGTCACACACATCGTTTGGTGCCTGTTGCACTTGAGCCACTTTCTGAGCACCTATGCTTAGTGCCTTCAACCTTTTCTCCACCTTTGCAGCAACTGCTTCTTCAATTTTTACCTGTTTGTTTGTTTCAAGCTTCAAATCAATTACTGCAAATTTGCTTGACACCCTATCATACAACTCCAGATGCTCATTTGAGGCAATTGCTTCAATTATCTTCTTCATACCGGTGGTTGTTGCAAAGTTAGCTGAGCCACCAGCTCCTGAGTCAAGGATTTGTCTCGTTTGAATTCGAAGACCATTAACAAACATTTGCATCTGCTCAGTTTCATCCATGTTATGAGTAGGACAAGCCACTAGAATTCTCTTGAATCTTTTATAGGCATCTCCTAGTGATTCACCCTCCTTCTGCTTGAAATTTAGGGTCTCGTATCTTTTTCTCAGTGACACTGATGTAGGAAAATATTCGTGCAAGAATGCTCTTTCCATCTCCTCCCATGTAGTGATACTGCCAGCAGGTAAGGAATAGAACCACTCTTCAGCTTCATCTGCTAAAGTGAATGGGAACATACGAAGCCTTATTGCTTCTTTGTTATGTCCAGGCATTTTAAGCATTGTGCTCATAGTTAAAAACCTTTGGAGATGCTTGTTGGCATCTTCATTCACTCTTCCAGAAAAGGACCGCCTTTCGAGTAGATTAATTGTGCTGGGATGCAGCTGAAATTGTTCTATATTTACCGGTTGGTTTACAATTGTCATACGAACACCCGGAGTGTTGTTTCCACGATAGTCACCGAGAAGTCTCTCTGGTGGTGGTGGATCTGCAGCGATGACCTAAGGAATTGTTTCTGCGTCTGAATCTGAATTCTCTGAGTGCACTGAAACAACTTCCTCCTCCGTTTTTTCTGCTATTTCCAGTTTTTCTCGCTTAGCTTGTCTCAGTCTAGCGTGAATAGTTATTTCTGGTTCTGCGTCAAAAGAAAAATCCGCTGAGGCCTTACCTCGCCTAAACAAGTTAGACAAATATTAGAATTGAATAACAAGCTTGTCACAGATAAAATTTTGGTTGACGAGCAACAAAATTTCAATAGAATAAAAATTAAAATAGGTTTTTTGGCAATCCCTGGCAACGGCGCCAAAAACTTGATCGGAAAAATAGCAAGTGTACTATTTTTATCGATGTAGTAATAAGGAGTTTTATTCCCAAGTATCGATCTCAGGGATTGCGTAGGAAATACTTATTTTACTTTTGATTCTATTTGAACAAAAACACAATGGTTTGGTTGGTTTTGGGAATTTATAATAACAAACACAAAAAGATAGTAAAGAATAATTGATTAAGATGAAACATACTAGGGTGAGTGGTTGATTTAACTAGTTATGAATTCAAGTCAAGAGTTCCTCAATACACATGAAACATTCAATTACCTAACCTCAGAATGTTCTTCCTTAAGTCCTTAATGAAGAAACTATTAAACTAGCAATTCTTACTCAAATGTCCATTCAACTAATCATTGGTTTTAATCATAAACAATATCAAGGTTTATGGTGATTTACAAAAGTTCCTAGTCCTAGGTGATGCACTTATAAACCCAATTGTGTGAAAACCCTAGCAATCACAATCCTGTTATTGATAGTCATAGATCTAATTGTATTTTTCCGGTAAAAAAGCATAATAACATCACACAATTAAATTGAAATACGTAACATAGTAGTAAGAAAATCCATGGTTCGAATTCATAACATAAGATCAAATCAGGACCACCCCCTAGCATTGGGGGGTTTAGCCTCTCAAAGTATTCAAAGAAATCATAGTGTGGAAATTAAACATTACAAAGAATAGGAGATTTTGATCTTCAATGGTTGATGCCCTTGAATCTTGTCGTTTTCAAATTCTTTGTAGTAGCTATATTCTCTAGTGCAATATTTTTCTCTCGTACGTCAAAAAGCCCCCTTCTCTTTCTCTCCAAAGTCTTCTAATAGCCTCAGATGGTTTTTTCTCCCAGCAAGAAGTCCAAAATACCCCTAATGAATAGGGCAGATCTACACAACATAAAGTAAAATTTCTCATCCGCGCCCATCAACACGGGCCGTGTGGATTCACACGGGTGCCCGTGTTGCTCTTCAAAAGTTGTGTTTTTTTTAAAGCAAGCTACAGAGGCATCAACACGGGCCGTGTTTATGTACACGGGTGCCCGTGTTAACCCCCTGACTCTCCTCTTTGAGTGCTCCTTCCTGGCAAACAACACGGGCCGTGTTGATGTACACGGGAGCCCGTGTTAACCTTCTGCATCTTCCTATTTTGGCCTTCTGGAGCATCCAACACTCAGCTATTAGTCCTTTTGAACCTATGCAACAACCTGCAACACTAACACTACCAAATTGAAGCATAAAAGAGACTTTTTGACACAAACATGTAACAAAATGCAATGCAATAATAAACTAACGAAACATGTTAAATGACTTTAAAACAACTAAAAACAACCACAAATCTTACCAAAGTGATGAAAATATGTCGGATAAAAGGTGGGAATTCAATGGAAATGGTGACCGATCAGTATTCAATATCATACTTAGACAAAAACATCTGCCAACGGGCGATCCTCCTAGTAAAAGCAGATTTCTAAAAAATGTACTTGATTGGATCCATTTTTGATATCAACCATGTAGTATGGTTCAACATATATTGGAGCAGACGCTTAGCAGCCCAAGCCAATGCACAGCATGTCTTCTCAAGCATAGAATATCGAGTCTCACAGTCGATGAACTTCTTACTAAGGTAGTAAATTGCATGTTCTTTCTTCCCAGATTCATCTTGTTGACCAAGAACACAACCCATACTTTCTTCAAGCACCATCAAATACAAGATCAAAGGCCTTCCTTCAACAGGAGGAGACAGAATCGGAGGCTCAAGCAGATGTACTTTGATACTATCAAAAGCTTGTTGGCAATCCTTGGTCCACTCACAAGATTGATCTTTCCAAAAAAGCTTGAATATAGGCGCACATGTGGCTGTTATATGTGATATAAATCTTGAGATATAGTTCAAGCTGCCGAGAAAACCTCTGACTTGTTTCTCAGTTTTGGGCACAAGTATCTCTTATATGGCTTTGACCTTGGAAATATCAACTTCAATACCCTTCTCACTGACAGTAAAACCCAACAACTTACCAGAACGAACACCAAAAGTACACTTATTGGGATTCAAGCGGAGTTTATATTTCCTTAAATGCTGGAATAACTTCAACAAATGCTCAACATGTTCTTCTTCAGCTCTAGATTTAGCAATCATATCATCAACATAGACTTCAATCTCTTTATGCATCATATCATAGAAAAGAGTAGTCATAGCTCTCTAGTATGTTGCACTAGCATTCTTTTAACTGAAGGGCATCACTCGATAACAGAATGTTCCCTAAGGTGTAATGAATGTGGTCTTCTTCATATCTTTGGGTGCCATCTTTATCTGATTATAACCGGAAAGTCCGTCCATAAACAAAAAGACTTTGAATTTAGTTGTATTGTCTACCAACATATCAATGTGTGGCAGAGGAAAATCGTCTTTCGTACTGGCTTTATTCAAATCTCTATAATCAACACATATACGAACTTTTCCATCTTTCTTAGGAACAGGCACAATATTGGCACCCATTTCGGATGCTCGAAGGTAACAAGGAAACCATCATCAATCTGCTTTTGCACTTCCTCCTTAATCTTCACTTCTATATCAGGATGAGTCCTTCTCAACTTCTGCTTGACTAGTGGGCATTATGGCTTTAAAGGCAATCTATGCTCCACAATCTCAAAATCATGACCAGGCATATCTTGATAGGACCAAGAAAATACATAAGAATACTCTCGAAGAATATCAATCAACCCTTTCTTAGCTTCTAGACACAGTTGAGACCCAATCTTGACTTCCTTCACATCATCTTCGGAATCCAAGTTGACTAATTCAATATGCTCTTCAAACGGTTGAATGGCTTTTTCCTCATGCTCAAGAAAATAGGATAACTCATCATATACTTCTTCATCATCATTCTTTTCCTCGGCTTCAAACACAGGTAAATCAAAGTTTGGAGAGGGAGTAGGATCATTGCATTCAATGGGTTTGATAACTAACTTGCATAATGATTTGATATTTTGATTTTAGAGAAGTGAAGTGCAAACAAATATTATGCAAATGGAAAGATTATTATTTATTTATTTATGTTTTTTTGTGATTACCATTTTCAGAAAAAGCATAAAAGTAAAAATAAACATCATAGATGTGGATGAATAAAATTGTATTTTATTGTTGATAATATTGAAAACGCCCAACAATGTTTCACTTCTCCCTTAGGCATAGGAGAAGGATTTCTCTTAAAATAATAAAAACGAATTACTTCGAATGGTGCATAACAATAGGAACATCAACAGCAACCCAATTATTTCAAGTCTGGTAGTGTGTTACAAAATTGGCACAAGCCTCGTCTTCATCACTATCTTCAACAATGGCAGCTGAGTGTTGATCATCCTTGTGCATGAACCCTCCATTGCGGAAAAATTCTTGCATAGCCTTGACATTGGCGTTGAATGGTCCTTACTGAAATCCCAACCCTGCTTTATTCTTGTTTTTAATAACTTCCACAATGCGACCCCATATGCCGGTGCTACCAGCCTGAACAACCTCTTTGGCATCCTTCATAGAAGACATGGGTGCCCCAACTTTCTTCAATTCATCAACAACAGAAAAAACTTGGAGCGGTGTTCCAACTTCTTCTTCAGCATCTACATAAGTAAAGGATGACAAATGGCTTACTAACAGCGCTTTCTCCCCACCAACAAAGACAAGCTTGCCATTCTTAACAAATTTTAACTTCTGGTGTAGAGTAGACGTCATAACTCCAACTTCATAGATCCAAGGCCTTCCCATAAAACAGCTATAGATCGGGTGAATATCCATTACTTGGAATGTAATTTAAAAATCACTCGGACCATCTTAACTTGAAGGTACACTTCTGTTCCAATGAAATTTTTTCGAGAATCCTCAAACTCTTTAACAACCACGCCACTGTACCTCATTGAGGTACCTTGATAAGAAAGTCTTTCTAGAGTTGACTTGGGAAACACATTTAATGATGAACTAGTATCAACCAATACAATGGACAAAGCATCCTCCTTGCAATTCATTGAAATATGAAGCGCCAAGTTGTGATTCCTACCTTCCTCAGGAAGTTCTTCATCACAAAAGCTTAGGTTATTACAAGAAGTAATGTTGGCAACAATGTGGTCAAAGTAATCCACAATAACATCGTGTTCCACGTAGGCTTGTTCCAATACTCTCTACAAAGCCTCCCTATGTGCCTCAGAATTCATTAGTAATGACAACACATAAATTTTTGACGACATTTGAAGCAACTGCTCCACAATGTTAGATTCACTTCTCTTAATCAGGCACAATACCTCATCATCATCGCTAGTCTTCAACCTGGTAGATTCACCAGACTGATAAGTTGGAGCACTAATCGGATCAACTGCAGGAACTTTTGCCTTCTTACATGTGAAAATATCTTCTACATCCTTAGGAAATACCGGGCTGAACACACGACCACTACGGGTCCCCTTCAGTACATCTGTGATACTTACCACTGAATCTGCAACTGGAAGAGGAATCTCTTGACCCTTCTCAATCATGGTGGCATTATACTTGTACGTCACAACTTTATTGGATGAATAGGGGACGAGCCCCGATAATCATATAACAAATGGTGATACCCATCTATTTTCTTTCTTGATGCTGCTGCTATTAAATTGAATAACTACCCGCTCAGGGGTTTTGAATACCGGCACGATGACGCTCACATCATTTCCCATATACCTCGATTGCTGAACCTGAATAAAATTCTCATCCATGAACCTTTAAATGTCCCTCTTAACGATTACATATCCACGAGGGTTAATGCTACAAATAACACAACCATCATGGTCATGTTCACAATGGCTTACTAGGCACAAGTCTCTGTGAATCTCCACCAAGGACCTACAAATACGACGAACATCAAAGACCCTGAAATCCCCAGAATAGTCGTCTACCATGTTCACATAAGAGTTTCCATGAGCAGGCAACGAGTTGGCTTTAACATTTGGCGCTCTATCCTCAAAGGACACCATACCGCTTTTGACTAACTTTTGAATCTCGTACTCCAGGGGATAACAGTTTTCAATATCATGACCAGGAGCTCCCTGGTGAAAAGCATAATGTAAGTCAGGTTTGAACCATCATGGCAATGGTTCAGGAATTTGTGGAGGATTCCTTGGTTGGATAAGATTCTTGACTACCAAGGACGGGTACAATTTTTCATATGTCATAGGAATAGGGTCAAAAGAGACCTTCTTCCTTTCAAAGTTCTGATGATGATTGTTATTTTTGTTGTTGGTGCGTTGGTGCGGTTTTTGTTGGTGTTTTTGTTGAATAGGAACTGATCGATTTTGTGAGTTATTGGTAAAGACTAGAATTACTGATGATACTTGATACTTATGTTGACGGGATTAGGAATTCTTTCTCACATGAGTCCTCCTCTGCCTCCCTGCTGATACTGCATTAGTTTCTCCTTCCTTATTTTTTAGAGAAGTTGTCGCCTTACTTCCTGCTTGTTGATGCTTCATCTTTGGATAATCGTCTCTCTCGGACTCTTTCTTCCAATCTCATCCCCATGTTCACCATCTCGGTGAAATCATTAAGGGCACTTGTGATCATACATTCATAGTAAAATGAACTCAGCATCTTCAAGAATATCTTGGTCATTTCCTTTTCCTTCAGAGGTGGACTGATCTGAGCAACTAACTCCCTCCATCTTTGAGCATATTGTTTAAATGTCTCTTTGTCCTTCTAAGACATTGACCGAAGCTGGTCACGATCCAGAGCCATATCAACATCGTACTTGTATTATTCGATAAAGGCCTCGCCCAAGTTATTAAAAGTAAAGACACTAGCACTTTCGAAGCCCATGTACCATCTAAGTGCAACACCAGTCAGACTATCTTAGAAGTAGTGAATGAGCAGTTGTCGTTGTCGGTCTGTGTAGACATCTTTCTAGCATACATGACAAGATGACTCAGAGGGCAAGTATTCCCCTTATATTTTCCAAAGTCTGGGACCTTGAACTTCACCAGAATCTTGACATTGGGAACTAAACACAACTCAGCAGCACTCTTACTAAATAAATCCTTCCCTCTTAGGGTCTTTAATTCCTTGCGAAGCTCAAGAAACCAATCCTTCATCTCATCCATCTTTTCATAAATGTCGGGTCTTTCAGATGGCTCAGAGTGGTAAATGGTATCCTTAACACGAGGTAGAGTATGCATAATAGGATAAGGCACTGACAGGACTGGGCTAGATGTCGGTACATAAACAAATGTTGGCACTTACCCTTCAGGCACAAAATTTGATGGCATTCCCCATGGGAAATCAGCATGCATGGAAGTAATATACTGCCTCGGAACCACAGGCACAAATGATGAAGTAATCTCTTAATAACAATCGTTTAAGGAGGATGAGTTGCAGAAGGCGGAGACGGTTGGCTCTGAGCAGCAATCACAGATTCCATCCAGGTTGTGAGTCTGGAAATCTCATCCTTAAGCTCTCGTTTCTCTTGTTCTAGATGCTCCATTCATCTCTGGAGATTAGCTCGGGTGTTATAGTGATAAGTCAGCTTGGCCGATACACAGAAGAAGAACTGATAAGACACCTGGAGGAAGAAACCTCTTATGCAAATGATGCCTGAAATGCAATCTTTTTTATTGTTTTTAATTTCAAGGAACATATGAAGTCTCACTTGCAAATATTTCAATTAGTAATGACAATTAAATTGATCATAAAAAATATTTTTATTCATAAAATTGGAAGGATTACACTAATTACAATTTCAGAAACCAAAAATATAAATACAAGAGAAAAGGAAACTATCATCCTAAAGATCCCTAGCAACAATATCAAATGGTATGGCCAATGGAGCATACTTCCTCTGGATGTGTTGAATATCTGACTCAAAGGACGTCTTCATCTGAGCTTTCTCAAGGACAAGTTGATCAACAATCTTCTTCCAAGCACCAAAATGCTAAGGCAAACTAGAGGCAACTAAACCCTCTGGCTCTATCTGTCTCTTCACTACACGCTCCTCAAGAATCTCAATAAGTACATCCTTGTCTTTCGACTCAAGTTGCAACTCCTCATGCTTCCGGTTCAAAGCATGGAACCGCTCTTCCCACAAGTCTCTCTCTTTCTTCTTCTTGGCAAGTGCGTCTTCCAACTCCTCTACGTCTTTGTTAGGGAGAGTTGATGGCTTATCCACAACCACAGACATAGGTCTCTCACAAGCGTATGACATCTTGAGCGCCAAACCTCTCTTCTTCACCCATATAGTGTAAGCTTCCAAAGCTACACAGTTGCATGGACCAAGCTCACATCTTCCTTTCCTATGCACATTGTGCCAAGCACGCACCATTCTACTCTTCAGAAGTTGGGGATCTTTACCCTCTTGGTAGAATAGACCCTCTAACTGAATGTTATTAGGCTTATCTCTCAAGGGAAACCCAAGCTGATGACGGGCCAAAGTTGGGTTGTAGTTGATTCCTCCTTATGTACCAATGAGAGGCACGTTAGATAACTCACAACAACTATCAATAATATTAAAGCTACCCAATGTAGAATGATACCAAACAATATCATCATTAATGAGAGACATAAGTCTTTGGGACCAACTTAGACATTGTCGGTTCTCCAAGAAAGTAGGTGTCTGAGGCAAGTGAGAAATAAACCACTTGTACAAATGAGGAACACAACACACAATAGTCCCACCACCTTTAGAATTACTCAAATAAAAAGAGAAGTACATATCACCAACAGAGTCGGAACAAGATTCTCAATCAAGAAAAATCTAACAACGTTAACATCAACAAAATCGTCAATGTTAGGGAACAAAGCTAAACCATAGATGATAAATATAAAGATAGCTTCAAAAGCATCTATGCTACCGGCTTGAGCAAAAGTAGTAGCCCTACCAATGAGAAACTCAAAAGTCAACCCAAGAATCCCTCCTTTCTTCACCAAATGAGCATCAATCTCATATTTCTTCGGATGAGAGCTTCGGCTATGACATGAGATCTCAGGATCTCTTCCAATCCGCTGAAAGGTACCTTGTTAGACATGGGAATACCCAAGAGATAGACATACTCATCCAACATGGGCACAAGATAATAGTCGGGAAAAGTGAAGCACCGATAAAGAGGGTCATAGAATTGAACCAAAACACTCAGAAGTCCTCCAACCACATCAATAGATAATAGGGACAAGAGCTTCCTATGACGTTGCTTGAAGTCTAAGAGATCTAATACAAAGGATGATAACTTTCCTAGATATTTCAAATCAGGACATCTGAAACTGTACTTCTTAGTGTTCCTTCATCCATAATCCATGGTCTGGACATATTTGTAAACAAGACCTTAGTTCCCTTAAAATTTATTTTCTGTGATGAATGTTATGATACGCATGTATGCATGGATGCAACAATCACACACAAGGGATCAAACACAAGGAAAACTCAAACAAAGGTCAAGAGATAGAACAAGTCATCATCAAGATCAATCATCCATTTTGGTGGATTATTGTTTTCACCTTATCAACACCAAAGTTCTATTGATATTAATGAGATTGATCAGATCAACCAAGAATCAAAGGGTTTGTTGTGAGTCACGGGCATGGAGTCGGGTTAAGAACCATCCCAAAAGGAGTGTATTAAGGATAAAAACCTGTAGATCATGTTCTAAAAAGTTCCCAGAGTTGTGATCTCATCTATCGGATACTATAGGTTAAGATGACTGGCTCATCAACCCATAATATTCTCAAGAGAAACTCGTCAGAGTGTAGTATCGCGTAACAATTGTTATCAAGTCTACACTTGAACAGTTTCTGCACTACGTCCTAAATAGGCCAAGTTAGGTTAAATGTTCTACGGTCCTTAGTTTCTCAGACCCCCAAATCAGAGAAAGTAATGCCCATCCACGACTTACTCGTGTGACATTAGTAACTCCAAAGAGGTCTCCACTGAGTGGGGGATCTCATATCAAATCTTTAAGGACTACTCCTTCAAATCCAACATGACTATACCACCCTCCTATCTTAGATTTCACTCAAGTTCGGGTTAGAACTTATCTCACCACACATAAATCACCAAGCACAAAAGACAAAATATCACATAATAATATATACAAGCAAACATTAAATATACAAATATATACACACACAAAAGTAGGCTAAACCCACTGAGGACTACTCCCAAGCAGAGTCGCCACTTAAATCATGTAACAGTAAATTCATGACCATTAATCTATGGATAAACTTGACATCGATAAAACCAGAGTCGCCACTGCACTTTCATTTTTTCCCAAGTAAAAGGGAAAAAGTACGAACAAAACCCAAAGATAAGAAGTTTTCAAATCAAAACTAATAAAATGTCAGAGATTATAGGTAAGGGGGTTGGTTACACAAAGGAAAGGTATTAGCACCCAAAGTGTCCTAGGTACTCCTAGGGAGTCCTTTTTTGTGTGCAAGTGTTTTTGTTGAAATGATGTTTGATAAAAATATAGAGTGGGAGGATGAGAAAAGAATTCGTTAATTATTTTTGTGTTTGACAAGAACTTCGGTCTTATGCCTATGCACCAACATAAAAATGAGGGATCAAAGCCTCGTAGTTCATGGAAAAAATTTCAAAGAAGTTGGTGATTTGGTTTTAACAAAAGTTTAAATGAAAAGCCACAAAAGGCCAAAGACTTGAATGGGGTTGTTAGTTCTTTTTATCTCTTTGAAACTTAAGTCAATATGATTAAGTTTATTCACAAGTTTGATTAATAAAAAGGTTTAAAAATTCAATGGCATAAGGCCAAAGTTTCTAATCATTAAAACATGTCTAAGTTGAAAAACACAAACAAAGAAGGTTTTGAAAAGAGGAAGAGATTTTGAAATTAAAGAAGTGGGAGGAGATGAAGGGACTATCCTAGACAAAAATTAAAAGTTAAGGGTTGAAAAGATTTGATAAATGGGATGCAATCCAATAGAAAAGAATGTCATATAGAAACCCATTTTCCTTTGGAGTTTAGCAAGCAACAAGCATAAGCAATATCCAAGCAAACCATATGAATACCAAGGCATCAAACAAAGATAGCCATAACGTCCAGCAAGCATTCCAATAGCTAACAGTCTTTAGTATCTTCCAGTGTGTTATATGAATATATTTCTTGTGGTAAACTAGAAGTAATCATCAGACATCAACAATAATAACAGCATAACAAATTAAGCACAGAGACAAAGTGACATATGAAGCAAGGGTACTCAATGTCTACATCAGATGGAAGGCACAATCAAGAACAACTAAGTCTCAGATAGTGGCATTGGACAATTCCTCAAAGCATATGGAAGTTGCCTATTCTAAGTCCAAAAGTTTAGATCAAGTCCAACAATCCACCAAGATATTTTTCAGGGTTTTTGTTGTTTTAGGCATTTTAAGGTCCGAAGACCACAAGCAAAAACAAAAATAGGAAAACAATATATACAATCACAAGATATGTCTCAAATTAGCTAAGTGAAAATGACTTGAAACATAAACAAGTTGCATGAAATGTAAATGGCAATGAATGATAAAGGTACTAAAATTTAAAGTGCATTAAGTAAATGACTTGAAATTAAAGAAACATTAATAAAGAGTTAGTCAAAGGTTATGAAGAGTTTTGATTGTTTAAGTCATTCCTTGGAGAACACTCAACCATTCATTCACAAGTATGAATACATGAACCAAGACATCATCCATGAGAAGGACTCCAACTTGGATAAATCAACAAGTATGTCACTAGATCTCATGAATGGAAAAAAGGTCAAGTTTTCACACAATGCAATGAAGAATGGGAGACTTACAATCTCACTTACAAGAATGCTATGCCTTTTGGGACAAATTTAGCTATATGTTAATCAATCTTAATTGGACTTATGTAGAAGTCATAACTATCTGAGGTCGGGCAACGAAAATATAGGTGTTAATGCATGTTTGAGATTTAGTACAAAGAACCAAACTCTTAAAATATACCACACACTAAAAATAATGTGGGAAGGACATATCTCAGTCAGGCTCATATTGATTCATCTGACACAAGGTCATTGATGAATCAACTAGCATTAGACATGAAGAGAATTTATTGGTCAATGATGACTTGGGGAAGAATAGGGATGAATATGAAGAGAGAAGGGGAAATAGAAACTCAAATTGATCATAGGATGAATTTCATCGGATCAATATTATCCATTCATTTTGGTGGATGAAATGTACATTTCATCAACCCCCTAAATCCAATAGTATTGGTCAAATAAAAGTCAAATCAACCATCACCAAGGCCAAACAAAAAGTCAAACATCACAAGATCAATTAAGTGGCTCAAAACAATTTTTAAACGATTATTCAATTAAAAATCAAATTTAAAATGAATTAAAATGCATTTTTAAATGGACAAAACCTCAAATCCCTTCAAAACAACAAATAAATTGCCAAGGGATTTATCCTATGTCAAACAAGGTCAAAGGACCTTAGACAAAAAATTTCACAATTTTTGGAAAGTCAGAAGTATTTTAAAATATTTAAAAACAAATTCAAAATCATTTAATTAAAAAAAAATATCAAGATTAATCCAAAAAATGATTTTAGTTCATAATATGGAAGAGAAAAATATTTAAAGATTTTTGGTGAAAGTCCCATATTTTTTGGATTAAAAATGAAATTTCTATGAATACAATAAAATAAGTGAATTAAAAGAAAAATCAGAAAATAAAAAGAAAATAGAAAAAACACGGGTCATCAGATCTCCCTCATTAATTGAGGTGGCAAATCTGATGGCCACAAGCGCGCGCTCCATCATGCATCACAGCCAACGCGTGTTCACGCTTGGTAATCAGAAGCGAAGGCCATGATTAATACGTTCAAATGAGACCAAATGGTTTTAAGGGCGCCAATGCACCATTAGAGCCCTAGCTCCGGTCTCCTTCTTTGGTGGACCTCACCGGACTGGTCCACCACCAACCTCTATAAAAATGACAAATGAATACACTAATCGAATGGAAAAATGCTCAGGAGATCGAATTTGACCTCAATTTCTCCCAATTCAAAGTATATTAATAGATACGTGGATTTGAAATTTAAGGTGCATGATCTGAGTTGCTTCGATTTGGCCTCAAATCAACTCAATCATGTTGCCTACATTGGTAGGTCTTCAGACAACCAAAGAACAAGCAAAATAGTGGAGAATTAGGGAGAATCCACGAAGAGAAAAATCTGAAAAATCACCTTCGGTTTGCTTCAATTGAGATTGATCTTGTTTTTAATTTGCTTTGGCTCGACTCTAACAACTTACAGAAAGTGGGATGGATGATTGAAAAGCTTGGATTATTGGAGTTTCAATTCCAAAAGATAATGAGAATTGAAACTCTATTTCATATGAAATCTTCAAGTTTATCCTTTAATGGAGGTTAGGGAAGCAGTTGTGCAAAGCTTGGGCAAGGTCGGTCCCTTTTCTGATCAGCAAGGGCATGTATTTATAGCCTACACATTGCTTTCCACGCCTTTTGAAAATTTGTCCAAATTTAGTAACTTGTGTGCATGGGCGCATGAGCATGCATTCAGGCCTAAATGATGATTGAATTAAGTCCACATTCGTGCACAAAACATGTTGAGATCATATAATGAAGCCATGCAAAGGTATTTGAAAATTGAGTTTAAAAGTTGTCAAAACAAGCCATGCAAAGTAACCATGCGCAAGTCACTCAAAATGATACAAATGCCATGATCTTGGATGTTTTGGAAAGCTAACATGAAGGGGATCAACTTTCCTATTGAAGATATTTCGATTTGGAACCTGGATCATGACGAATTTCGAGGTGGAAATTGGAGAAATCAAACATGGTTGAAACTTTTCTAAGTATAAAGTCAAATGACCACTCCTTCACCTTGAATAACTTTTGCTATGACCTTCAAATGAAAATGGTTCCTTCATCAAAGTTGTATCCCTTTAAATCCTATTCAATTTGGTCAAAAAAATTATATAATTTGTATCTTTCATGAGGGAGTTATGGATTTTAGAAGTTGGGGGAAATTGCTTGTTCAATGGTAATGGCCTAAAATGACCTACAATGTTTCCTCTTGGCACATGCCCTTGCAAGTAGTATTTGACATTTGCCAAATAAGAAAAGTTGTATAAGACATATTGAAATTGATAATTAAACTTGGATGTCCTTCATATCATAAACAATGAGCAAGTTATGATTCTTGGAAGTTGACCTTCTATCTAGGGCACAAACAAAATGACCTACAATCTTTTACCATAAAAAATGACTTTCCAAGAAAACTTAGCTCTTGATGCCAAAATAAACATTGTTTTTAATGTCATAAAGATTAACTTTATCTTGTAATATTTTTCATATGATAAAAATTATAGGAGATAGGGTCTAGGAAACCTAGATTTGACTAGTTGACTATCTCTAGTCAACTTCTTTGAACCAACTTGAAAACTTGAAGTTCCTTTGATCTTTGGGGCTCATGGAGAATGATATATGATTAAGATTATGTAGAATGGAGTATCCCTTGATATCTTTGACCAAATGACGAAGAAACTTGTTGAGGGAGTCACACAAGATACCCAAATGAACTAGGGCTTCCAAGGTAAACAAGCTTCAATCTCTTGATAAATTCTTGATCAAATTGACAAATAAAGAACATGGGGATCCATATATGATGCTTTGAACCAATGTGGACCTCTCCTTGATTTATCCCTTGCATTGAGGGTCTCAAATCCTAGTTGTGAGCTTGATGAGGCACAGGTGGACATGCACACTACCTACAAAAGAAACAAAGCTACACATAGACATATTTTTTATATTATGGTTAGTAAACAAAAGAAAATAAAGTATGGTACAATAAAATGTGTTTGGTGATCTCTCCCAATGAAAACCCAGTGAATGAGGGGAGAAGAAGATACCAATGTGTGATCCTAAAGACAATGCAAATGATGATATAGCATGAGGGGTCTTAGGGATAAAATTGGGGTCTTACATACGCTAATTTGGAAAAGTGTGAGTTCTGATTGGAGGAGCTGAAGTTCTTAGGCCATGTAATCTCCAAAGAAGGTATTGCAGTCGACCCTTCCAAGGTTTAAGATGTAGTTTCTTGGGAACAACCAAAAGTAGCCACTGAAATTAGAAAGCTTTGTTGGATTGGCAGGATACTACTGAAGATTCATCGAAGGATTCACAAATATTGTATCCCCGCTGACACAAATCGCTCGAAAGAACCATATTTTTGCATTGACGGAGCAGTGTGAGAAGAGTTTCCAACTAATGAAGGAGAAACTGACCATGTCACCAGTCTTAGTACTTCCACAATCAGGAGAACCTTATGAAGTTTATTGGGATGCTTCCTACCAAGGATTGGGTTGTGTACTCATGCAACATAAACATGTTATGGCATATGCTTCGAGACAGCTGTACTCATGCAACATAAACATGTTATGGCATATGCTTCGAGACAACATAAACATGTGCATTGTGGAATGATCACTATTGAGAATGAATTGATGAGTGAGATTGTAGCCCTTCAAGGAGTTGACGAAGAAATCCAGGAGAAGAGAAAGTTGATCGAGACTGGAAAGGCACCAGAGTTCAAAGTAGGACCGGACAATGTCTTGCGATGCAATGAGCGCGTATGTGTTCCTTATAATGCAGAGTTGAGAAAGACTATTTTGGATGAAGCCCACAAGAGTAATTTGAGCATTCATCCCACAGTGACCAAAATGTATCAAGACTTGAAACATAAATTTTGGTGTCAGGAATGAAGAAACATGTGGTTGAGTATGTGGCTTTGTGTTTGACATGCCAGAAAGCTAAAGTAGAGCACCAAAAGCCAACTGGATTATTACAATCTCTAGATGTGCCGCAGTGGTAGTGGGACGACATTTCTACGGACTTTGTTGGGGCGTTATCGAGGACTCAAAGAAAGTTTGACTCTATATGGGTAATTGTTGACAGATCGACAAAAATCAGCTCATTTTATACTAGTGCAAGCCAATTATAATGTCGCTAAAGTCACTGAGATATATATTGCAGAGATTGTCAAACTACATGGAGTACCTTCTAGTATTGTGTCTGATATATATCCGAAGTTTACTTCCCACTTTGAGAGAGAATTACAATAGGCTTTAGGTACAAAACTAAGACTGAGTTCTACTTATCATCCTCAGACAGATGAACAGACCGAGAGAACTATTCATACCTTGGAAGACATGTCGAAGGCATGTGTCTTAGATGATCGGGGAAGTTGGGATGGTTTATTACCACCTATTGAATTCACTTACAATAACAGTTATCTGCAAGCATTGGAATGGCACCATATGAGGCTTTATATGGACGCAAATGTCAGACCCCATTATGTTGGTATAAGGATGGTGAAAACATTTTAGTATGCCCAGAATTAGTACAACAAACGACTGAGAAAGTCAGGTTAATTCAAGAAAGGATAAAGACATCCCAGAGCAGACATAAGAGTTATGCAGACCAGCGGAGGAGACCTTGGAATTTCAGAAAGGCGATCATGTGTTTTTAAGGGTGACGCCTACGACTGGTGTAGGTAGGGCACTAAAGTCAAAGAAACTTACCCTTAAATTTATTGGACCTTTCCAGATCCTTAAACATGTAGGCTCTATAGCATACGAGATTGCTTTACCTCCAAATTTGCCCAACCTTCAAAGTGTATTTCATGTGTCCCAATTGAGAAAGTATATGGCTGATGCTTCACATGTTATCACACCAGATGACATTCAGTTGAAGGATAATTTATCGTTTGAGGTCCCACCAATAAGTATTGGTGGTCGTTCGACTAGACTGTTGTGAGGCAAGGAAATTCCATTGGTCCATATAATCTGGAATCAGAAGACCGGTGATGCTACATGGGAGCGAGAGGATCAAATGATGAGCCTATATCCAAATCTTTTTGCGACTGTTTAGTTTCGAGGACGAAACTATTTTAAGGGGGTAAGTATTGTAACACCCTCTATTTTAAGTAATTAACTAGACTAATTTATTTATTTAGTTATTTATTTTATATTAAATGGTTAATAATAATATCCTATTTAATTAATTAAACAATTAGAACCACATATTTTTTTAAGTGATTGATTTAGTGGTTTATTGCACTCTCTATTTTAACTAAATTATCAATTAATGAGAATCAAATATTTTAATCACTTAAGATAGTTAATTTAGCAAGAATTGTAATACTCTATTTTAATTAAATAAGTAAAATCTCATGTTTTATCCATTTATTTAAATTAGTCAATTTAGTGTGACTATAATAAACGAATAAATAATTTATTAGTTTAAGGAAAAATAAATAATCTAAAATTTAAAAATATATGTGTTATTGTTAGTAGCATTTCATAAATTAAATTTGAATTAATATATTCAATAAGTCTAAAATAAAAGAATATGTGTCTTATTATTTCCTATATAGTTTGAAGGAATTAAGTAGTGCATATGCTATTATTATATGAATTATGAGTGGGGAAAACAAAAGGATACATAAGATGTATATACAAAAGTAACGTGAAATATCATATGAGTGAGAATGATCAATTCTTATATAGGTGTATTACGATCACTAGAAATTGAATAGTTAGAATAAAACAATATTGAATTAATTTAATAAAATGATACTATACACATTCCACTATCATAAAACTTATAATTTATTGATTAGTTTTCTCTAGTGTTTTTTTCATTAGAAGTCACTCATATTCCTCTTCTTTCCCAACTTCCTTTCCTATAAATACTGACAAACTCATCTCATATCTCACATGTGAAAAGAAAAAAATCACACAAATAAAACAATTACTCTCTTTTTACTACCACTTATCTTGCGCATTTCTATGTTGCGAAAATTCTAATAAAAGGGAGTACTAAGCACTTAATCGTTCAAAGTTAGGAAGCGCACAAGGTAAGAGATTTTTCCCCATACACTCATGCTACATAGGACAATATTGTAAAATAATAGTGAAACATTTATCTAATAAAAAAAATCAAAATAAACAAAAAGAGGTATTATTATCTAACTATATGTATATATTCATTTGATTCATGTATTAATTGTATGTTGTTGATCGTGTTTTAAATTAAATTGATTATGTTTTCAGTATATTTTTATCTTGCATTTGATTAGCTATGTAAGTTGTTTATGAGATACCATATGTTAATGGCTATATGTATACTTACATATATTGATAAACAATTAAAGTTTAGTATGCATGTAAAATTTTTCAGTATGGTCACGTAAGAGTTACTCATTTTTCTCATGATCTAGTTAGATTTCTTCATTTTTTTTAATAAAAATGAAACTAATTCCAAGACATCATACCTTAATCCAAGATAATATTAACCTTCTCAAAACAAAATACATAGGTGGAAATGATTGAGCATATATGTGAAGTAGATGTAGTAAAACAATTTGTACCAAAAACAAATGTGTGTGGAAATATGGCTTAATTACTATTATTAATTTTGTTATAGAAATTTTACAATTTCTACTAAACCGAATCGATAAAAAAAAAATTATGTGTCCCTTGATGATAGCTTTATTAATTATTTATAAGAATGAAGCCTATTATTTAAGGGCGAAATTTTATTTCAATCTAGGTGGTATTGGTTTGGATTGCTGCATCTTTATTTATTATTTATTTTATCCACCACATATTTTGAAAAAAAAGTATATGTAGTATATTATTAAGTTGATACCTATATAATAATGTTATTATAAAATTTATAGATATTATAAATATAACTATATTGTCACAAAATGCATAGATATTATAAATATAATTATATTGTCCTAAAATTTGTGAAAATTATCTCTCTCTATGGATGACTAGTTTATAAAAATCAAAGAAAAGTAAAAATATATAATGATAGGGACTAGTTTTTGGTAGTCTCTGGTCACCTGTATTTTTAGAGAATGACTTCTTATATTATTGAGACATGCATCATATATGTATTATAAATATAACTATACAGTCACAAAATGCATAGATATTATAAATATAATTATATTATCCTAAAATTTGTGAAGATTATATCTCTATGGATGACAAGTTTATAAAAATCAATGGAAAATAAAAATAGATAATGATAGGGACTAGTTTTTAGTATTCTCTCGTCACCTGTATTTTTAGAGAATGACTTCTTATATTATTGAAACATGCATCATATAGGATGTATAGATATGTCATTGTGTTAAGTCTTTGTGGCAAGTTGGCGCTTTCGGTCTTTGTGACAGTAGCCTTTGTGGCAAGATTGATGCTTTCGGCCTTTGTGGCAGTAGACTTTGTGGCAAGTTTGACGCTTTCCGGTCTTGTGTCAAGAGCCTATGTGGAAGATTCTCATTGGAATGAGCTCTATTTATCCGGATCATTTGTATGATCATGTAGTTTCCAGGGTCATATTGCATTTCATATGATATAAACAAAAATAATCTTTTAGATAAAAGGACTAAGAATTACATTTTGAATTGGTGAAGTTTTGTTATTATTTTATGATATTTTCTTATGGTGAGTATGATTCAATGTGGATAACGAAATTGATCATTTACAATTATGATTTTAGGTAATGAAGGAAAAAAGAATTATTGAATACGTTTCTTGAAGCGTGCATAGTGGCAAACAGGATTTTCCGAAATATTAGTATTTTATGTAATAAATAATATGTGACGGTATACTATTTCTATTTCAATAAGTCTTGGCACTTTTAAACTCGTTTAGAAATGCGAAAATGGATATTTTCATTAGGAATATTCGAACGACTTAATTTTAATTAAGTCCACTTTCTCTAGTTATTTTTATAAATATTCAAAAAAATAGTCGTAAAATTTAATTATAATCTAAATATTAATAATATCTTGGATATAGTTTCGGGATGTTACATTATGCACTGTAGTACCCAGAAGTAGCTGACAGATGTTCTGACAAAAGCGATCAAGACTAATCAATTTCTCCACTTGAGGGTCGGAATTGGTGTTGTTAATTTTGATTAGTTGAATATGAATTAAGGGATGGTTTTAGAAGTAATTTATATTCAATAGTAGTAGTACTATTGGTTTTGTTAAGCTTAACCTAGCTAGTGCAGGTTATCACTTTTGCCTATGTGACATTATTGTTTGTATATATAAACAAGTGAAGCTGTCAACAGTGGAGTGTGTGCATTATGTACAGTGGATATGCGTAACCATTTGTTGTAACCGTTTTTGTAAGAGTAGTAGAACTTTGTTATTCTCTCTCTTGTTCCATCTTCATCTTCTTCACCTTGTGCACCAACAACCCCTCGGTTATTGTTAAAAACCAAGTTAAAAAGTAGCGCAGTTTTGAAAATCCAAAATATGCAGTTGTTGGGGGTCGAACCCATGACCAATGCCACTTTTCCCCTCAGTTATTCAAAAACCGAGGGGTAAAGTGGTAGGTTTTCATGTCGCGCTTTGTTACCTCGTTTGTGTAACTGAGGTTATATCTCATTCGCATCCGAGGTGAAATTGAGTTATTTGTAGTAGTGAACATCTATTTTTTTAACATGAAGAGGAAGAATCATCATTAAGAACACACTTGTAGTCTGTTATTCGGGGTGGCAAACAGTCATGTCTGCTCTCTTTAATCCCGCCCCGCAAAAGTCCCCAAGAAATAGAATGCGGCGGAGCAGACATATTAGAGGGTGCGGGTCAAAAATCTTGACATGTCCCACAAAAAATGAGGCCGGGACGGGGCGGGCCTTAGGACATTGCATCTTTTAAGTCTAAAAATTGCAAATTTTATGTTAATGACCACAACCGCAAAAGCCCACAAAAAACGGAGCCGAGCAGAACGGGCACATTAGAGGATGTTGACATAAAGTTTTGACTCAGTTTCGCACTAAAGTATAGACAAAACTGACATACCAATGGGGCGAGCCCATATCTGTCACTAAATTTATTTATTTTAGTATTTGATTTAAAATAGGACTAAAATTACAAGATGACTATAAATAAAATACAATGGATCCAACTTATTTATTTTTTTAGTATAGAAAGTATATACATATCCAAATGAGCCTTTATTCCATGACACAATACATGTAACCCTTTCCTTCTTTCATGATATTAATTAAAATGAATTGCATGTTCTATATTTATTGAAAAGCAAGAGTATACGTAAACACAACACAGAAATAAACTTCACCATCCTACTAATACTTATTCTTTCTGGAACACAACAGGGAGTGCACCACCATCGAGGGCCAACAGAATCTTCCCATTTTCTCGAATAACACCAACAGTCCCACATTCAAACTTACAACTGGGACATACCTCGGTAGGGCACCATTGGATGTTATAGATACCAACCGTTTGTGTCGGCACAATCCTAAAGAAGTTACCATATGATCCAACTATATTATCATCTCTTCCGGTGATAATCAGTCTCCTTCCACTCGTAGCATCCTTCTCTCCCACTCTCCAGTCGGTTGATTGTGCACAGCTTGAGGAAGTTTGGAATGTTACTCTCGCATCTCTGTTAAACCTTAAGTCATCGAAGTCGTGATGGGCTGCAAAAGGAATGAATTTCACCGCCACGCCTTGTGCCGAGTCAGTGTTGACAAGACCGACTTGTAGAGGGCATGGCGCATTTCCGGTGATCAATGTAGAACCTCCTCCATTGCCGGTGATAGAAGGCCTAATGAAATATTCTTCATCACCCTCAACGGGTTTGCCACTTGTGTCCATCACAAACTGAGCTATTGATGTTGTTGCCATCAAAAGCCAGACATGAACAAGAATGAATACGGGGAGGAATCTAGTTGACATTGTTGTTACTTGTTGTAAGTAATTATGGAATTTAATGGTTTTGTGTTTTGCTGTTTGTTGCAAGGCAAGGTATTTATAGGACAGAGATGTTAGCATGAATGCATGGAATATTTGTAACTTTGTAACTTCAGAGTAAAATACAACTATTAAGGATAAACACTTAATTTGTTTGTTTCTCTAGATCGGGCAATTTTGTAGTTATAGAAAAAAAAATGGTGAAATTTTCCTCGTTGCAATCGTCCAATGAAAAAAAATTGTTCGCTTTTTTCGTTTCTACTTGTACTCTCTCTCCATTTTGTCCAAAATGCTACAATATTTTATAACTTTTGTTGCATTTTCAATCACATATTTATCAATGTCATAAGCAAGGAGAAAATAATGAATAATTTTTTTTTACTATGTACAATATTAAATTAAAAAATTGAAAAGAAAATAAATATAATTTGTAAAATTAATGTAATCCGATATGATTTATTTTAGTTGTAAAGTAATTTTTTTTATGATAAATAAAGAATTTTTAAGTCTAAGGCCAAATTTACAATGGTTTGCTCGGTCGACAAGGGTTTTAATTATAGAGGTTTGGGAGTAGGATTAAGAAGAGTAAGGTTAGGGAGTTTATTTAGTATAAATCCTTGGTTTTTGTAGCAAACTAAGAAACAAAACTTTTTGAGATCTCATCATCTCTTGTCCATTTTTTTTGGAATAATTCTTTATGTGAGTGGAGTTTTTGTCCTTCTGTATAAAGTAGTGGTGGTCTATTGTCAATCTGGTGTAGTTCGAAAGGTAGATTTTTGTTCTCCTTCTTTGGTCCTGATTTCTTAGATGTTTGTTTGGAGTGAGGGCTACTAACAATGTGTGATATGTTGCTAATGTTTATTCCAAGTGTTTCTAGGATGATAAGAGAGTTATGCAGATTGATTTTTCTGCCCGTAGGGTGATTTTATGAGGTGTCAATTGGAATATTTTGAGGGATTTTAATTCTATTTGTTCTTCTAAAAAATGGTAGGAGTGAGATACCCTTCAGGTTCCTCTAGGAATGTGGATATCTTGGACTTCTCTAACTTTATCTCCCAGATGAAGCTAATTAACTTAATTCTCTTGGGAAGAAAGTTCCCTTGGGTTTAATCTAATGATGGGAAGGTTAGAAGAGTTGATCGAATTTTTATTTCTAACGGGTGGTGGGATCATTGGAGTGAGGTGTCCCAATAGGCTCTTAGTAGGGATGTTTCGGAAGATTGTCTTGTTATCCTTAAGTATGTCAATCAGGTGTAGGGTCATAAGCCTTTCAGATTCAATAATCATTGGACATCTCACAATAACTTTCATGAGCTAGTTACTTGACTTGGATTGGTTCTGAGATCCATGGTTGGAAAGTTTTTATTTTGTAGGAGAAACTAAAAGCTCTCAAATTGGTTCTAAAATATTAGAATAAATAGGTGTTTGGTAATCTTGATTCTCTGATTGACAGTTTAAAAGAGTTGGTGAGTAATATTGATTATTTAGCTGATCTTCATACCGTCTTTCTTTTTCCTTTCATGGGTACCTACTTATCTGTAAAAATCATCAACAATGAGGAGTGAGATAAAATATCTCAGTGAGGTCCTTACTAAGACCATAAGTCCACTTGCTACTTATCATATACACAACTACCTCAAAGTCAATTTTAAGCATATATTTCTCCTGAACATAAGTTATGCGATCATTATGCGTGTGTCTATATAATTATATATGAAATGATTCTTATGCACCACATATGTCACAATTTGCATCTAACCTTGCGGTCCACTGCCATCTTGCTAGAGCTCTATAGGTTGAGCTTAGCATTACGGGATAGATAACGTCCTACTAGATCCTCGTGCATCAAGTCTAGAATCACGGATATTTAATCCTACTAATACAGGTTTTGTCTTGTGTCTAATTCCTGGTCATATGTCTCTAAGGTCCTTCCTAGCGTCATACACATCCATGAAGATTTATATGACCCTTTAAGAAACACGCTTATGCCATTTCAAGGAATAAAATAGAGGTGTAGGTCCTTCAACTATCTGATGACCTTCCATAGAATGAATCAAGGCGTGGATCCCTTGACCATTAGGGTTTTTCAAACATACATTGAAGTCAAGGTGCAGATCCCTAGATCATCAACATTAATAACATATATTGATGTTAATGTGTAGGTCCCCTAATCATTAGTGTTCATAATGTATCATAGAATATGATCAAGGTGTAAATTCATTGACTCTTTGGTATCATCTTGTAACATAGAATAGAATCAAGGCTTCGGTCCCTTAAATCATTCGGGTAACAACATAGGATGAAATCAAGGCATGGGTCCCCCGAGTCGTTCAATGTTTATTTAATTATTTCTTAATATATATCATGTTTTTATGGCATAACCAACCTTAAATTCTAATGGAAAACATGCACACAATCTCCTCATGAATGATTAGGATCATTAGATACCTTAAAGAGGGACATAGAAAAAGTAAACTTCATGTTTCTAGCAAAAATAGGGCCCCTTAATCGATATAGGAGGAGCTCTAAATCGATTAGAGCAATCAGAATTAAATTTCACTTTCCAGGCCACTTCATTAATCGATTACAGTCCTTCCTGGATTAACTCAATTGCTTTCAAAACTCCCTTAATCAATTCATTCTTCTTTTTATATCGATTCATTCGCATGTAATCTAGAAAATTAAGCATTATAATGTAGGATTTCACCTCTAATCCTACCTCATTCATTTCAAAACTTTCCCCATGATCCCAACCATTTAAGAACATTAAGATTCACGTAAAATCACAATACTAATTCAACACAAAATCATTTTTCAATGAATTTATAGCATGTCAAAATTCAATATTTAAGGAACACTTAGTTTCAAGTAATTCCTAACTAAGCTCATGAACTTAGAGAGAACCCCAAAAATCTTCATGAACTCATACAAATGCAGCAACTTCATCCCTTCAAACCATTTTTGTAACTACCCACATGCATTTCTAACTGGATTCAACTACCCAGATTAAAGCTTGAAAAAAATCACCGTGAAAAATATAAATCTTCAAATTAAAAAGGGAAGATGAAGATTGAGAGAGATGGACGTTGTTGATTTTCCTTGATCCTAATCTCTTGGTTCTACATGCAAGGATAATCTTTTCTCTCACACACAAGGATGAAAAGATTTATTTTGGGTTTTATTTTTCCTTCCCTCTTCTCCTATTTTCCACACCCATTATCTCCTTCTCTCTCAATTTCTCTAAAAATGAATTATGATTTTCTACTTATGATGAAAATGATAGAAATATTCCACCATTAAGCTTATATGCCTTCAAGCCAAATGAGGTGCGGCTAATTGGCTCTCATATCTTTTTTCCATTCCCAAGTAGGTCCTCTAGGGTGAGATTCCTCCCACATCACCTTCACCAAAATCATATCCTTGTTCCTTAGAGACTTCGCCACTTAATCTACTATGTGATCCAGGTGAGGCTAAAAGGTGAGATTTGTTGCAACTTCAATTGTATCTAGAAGAATAGGTTGAAATAGATTTATTACAAACTTCCTAAATTGAGATACATGAAACACATTAAGTATTTCTGATAGGGAAGGTGGAAGTGCTAACTGATATGCCGACTTGATCAGGTTATCATCAATATCAATCATCCATTTTGATGGATTAGGGTTTTCACCCCATTAACATCCAAGATCCATTGAGTTTGATGAGATCTATAATCAAATCAACTAAGATCCAAGGCCAAACGAAGTCAATAAAGGTCAAACAAATATAAAATGCAAAAAGATAAAATAAAATGTATCAAAAAACATTTTTAAAATAAATTTTAAAAGGGAAATAAAAGAGAAAATCCATAAAGCCCTTCAAAACACCAAATAAATGGCCAAGAAAATTATGGAAAGTTGGAAATAAAATAAGAGACATAGAATAAATTTTTTAGAATTTGAAAATGCATGAAAGTATTTTTAAACCAATTAAAACAAAGGAAAAAAGATGAAATTCAAGAAAAATAGAAAATCAAGAAAATCAAATCTGGAAAAATAAAAATCAGATGAAGAAAAATAAAAGAGAATTTTAGCAATTATTTTGGGATTTTTTGGATGTAAAATGATTTTTCTATGAATTTTAAAAGAAAATGAAATTTAAAATGAAAAAAGAAAAAGAAATAAAATCAGAAAAACACGGCGCGTTGGATCTGGTCTCATTAATTGACGAGGAAAATCCAACAATCCTCACGCTATGGCATAGATGGAAATTAGCACAAATAAAACACGAGGTCTAATTTAAAATGGACCAATCATAAAATTTCAAATTGCCAATGTATACAACCAAACTCAGATGACCTGAAATTGCTTCGGTCATCTTCCCCGATGGTCCCTCATTGGAGTTTCATCATTTGGTAAATTTAGAACATGAGACTACCACCAATGTGGTCGTCTCCTCATCACGAATTCAACCTCTTGCTCCAAATTCATTTATCTAAACTGAGCATGGAGAATTTCAGAGAAGTTTCAGAAGAAAGCAAGCCACGAAAAATAAAATTAAATGTTGAACACGATCAATCAACACCAGGTAAGTTATGGGAAATCATCAGAGAGTGAAGGACTACATTGTAGTAACTTGTTTGAGTTTAAATGATGCTCAGAACTACCTTGTCTAAATGATGATTAGAAGTTGATGAAGCTCGATCTGGTCAAAGCACTTCAGAAAGTCCTAGAGCTTGGGAATTGCTACAAAATCTTCACAGAAGACCGGAGGTGCTAATGGAATCAAGATATTGGAATGAAACAAACTGGAATTCAAAATACGATAGTTTAATTTTTATGGAAAATTTCAGATTGAAGCAGGGGTTTCTTGGCTCTCAAAAGCTTGGAAATGAATGCAGTAGCTTCCTCTATTTATAGGGAATGAATTGGGATCCAAATACGTGTGGAATCAAGCTCAATTCATGCAAAATAAATTTGATCAAAATGTGTGGAAAGTGTGACTTGCAATTGATCAAAACTCATCCAAATCATGCGTTTTAAGAGTCAATTAACTTCTGGAGACTTGATTAAACATGTTTAGGTCCAAAATGCATGGTAATTGGCTTGCAATTGATATTAGTGAAGTTTAAATTTTGGGTCATGGTGATTTCTTCAGTACCAAGTCACTATGTTCAACTCAATGGGGCTCTTGCTCATGAGGCTTTTTTATCCCGTTTTTCTTGCAATGTGTTGACATCATATCAAAGATTACAATATGCCAAAGTGGTTGCATTTGGATGATTGAGTACAAAGTTATGACATGTTGAAGTTGGCACGAAAATATGGACATGTAACATAGAAAATTCTAAGTCCTAAATGGCTGAAATGACCTGTAATGTCTCAAAGAATTTCATGGCCTTCCAAGCATAATTTGACTTGAATCAAACTTGTAGAGGGCGTCACAAATGATATTGTGAAAAACAAATCATCCTCAAATGTTGAAATTTGAAGAAAGTATGAACCTTGAAAGTTGAGAAAAAGTCACTTGAAAATAGGTCAAATTTCACTAAGTCCACAAATGACCTATAATGTCTATAAACTTTTGATGATCCTCCAAGCATAATTGGCTCTTATCATGTAAAGAGAAGCTATAAATGATATTGATAAGAGTCGTATGCAAAAAGAAGCATTCAAAAATGTTGAGAACTGAAGGACTTATGATCCTTTGAACTTTGACTTCAAATGTTGACCTTTTAGTCAAACCTCTTGGGATAAACTTGTGTACTTGGACTTTTCTTGCATTTCAAGGTACATGGATGATCATATGAACTCAAAATAAGGTGTACTTTGATGTATCTTGATTAGATTGCTCAAAGTTTGAGGTAACTTATTGAAGAAGGCATGGAAATAAACACATGAACCTTTGACTTTTCTTGAGAAAAAAACCACAAAACTTTGAGACACTCTTGATCAAAATGAGATTTCAAGATGCTTTATAACCTTAGAGATCATGTATTAAGAGATAATCCCCTTGAGAATCAATGGTTGAGCACACTTTGACTTGAGGAATCAACAAAACCCTAGCTGAGGAGTCATGCTTGATGCTTTAGATGAAAAGCTCTACCTTAATAAACTTAAATAAAACAAGACATATTTTTTATATTTTGATTAACGGTTAGATAAGTAATGAACATATAATCACAAATGTAAAACACCAACAATGAGGTTCTTGATGATCCTTGCGAAAAGGCAAACCGAAAGATGAGAGGGGGGAGGACCAAGATGTGACCTTGTTTGTATGCAAGGATGCAAATGATATGTGGGATCTTAGGGATAAGAATTAGGGTATAACAGATGCCCATATTTAAGTTTCTGCAATTCGGAGATATGAAGACTGAAATCTTCGTCTCAACGAGGTTGAAGAGACTTAAATACAAAAGACCCAATTTTTGGCCCTAAGATGCCGCAAAAATGCTTATGATATGATATGAATGCAGACAATGATCTATGTGGGGGAATATGGCGCCACGAGAGACAGAAATGTCAGAGAAAAGAGGAGACTGAAACTCTACAGGAGAATAACAGATTTTAAAGGGGGACCTAGCTGGGGACAATCAAAGTTCCACAGGGCCCAAACTACGGTACAAAACTGTTGGAGACAAAGGAATGTCTTCTAGGAAAATAAAGCACCGGTAAACGAATCAACTCGGGACTAACTATTGTATTGGAAAGAAACAATGCACAGTTAGAAAACAAATTATCCAAAGACCCAATGGGGAATACTTATCAACGCAGGATTCCTCCACGGAAAATATCAATATAAGGGGATGCCCATATCCACTAGGGGAGAAATTACCTAACTATTAGCCAAGTGATAGCTTAACAAAAGGTAATAATCCCAAAGGGAAAATATTACCAACTACCAGTCGAGTGATAACTTAACAAAGGTAACCTACAGAAAGGTAAGAGAAACATTACCTAACTATCAGCCAAGTGATAGCTTAACAAAGGTAGTAAGCTCAAAAAGAAATGATTACCAACTACCATCCAAGTGATAACTTAACAAAAGTAAACAACCAAAAGTAAGAGGAATATTACCTAACTATCAGCCAAGTGATAACTTAACAAAGGTAATAAGCTCAAAAGGGAATGATTTCCAACTACCATCCAAGTGATAGTTTAACAAAAGTAACCAACCAAAGGTAAGAGGAATATTACCTAACTATCATCCAACTAATAACTGAACAAAGATAATAATCTCAAAAGGGAATGATTACTAACTAGCAACCAAGTGATAGCTTAACAAAGGTAACCAACCAAAGGGTAAGAGAAATATTACCTACCATCAGCCAAGTGATAACTTAACAAAGGTAATAAGCTAAAAAGGGAATGATTACCAACTACCATAGAAGTGATAGCTTAACAAAGGTAACCAACCAAAGGTAAGAGGAATATTACCTAACTATCAGCCAAGTGATAGCTTAACAAAGGTAATAAGCTCAAAAGGGAATGATTACCAACTACCATCCAAGTGATAGCATAATAAAGGTAACCAACCAAAGGGTAAGAGAAATATTACCTACTAACATCCAAGTGATAGCTTAACAAAGGTCATAAGCTCAAAAGGGAATGATTACCAACTACTAGCCAAGTGATAGCTTAACAAAGGTCATAAGCTCAAAAGGGAATGATTACCAACTACTAGCCAAGTGATAGCTTAACAAAGGTAACCAACCAAAGGGTTAGAGGAATATTACCTAACTATCAACCAAGTGATAGCTTAACAAAGGTAATAAGCTCAAGGGACCAAAGTTCAATCCAGGAATGAACTGGAGAGAAACGGTCAAAGAAGACTCAATCCAATGAGGAAATAAACTCAATTGGGGATTAATTCCATCCAGATAATGAACTGGAAAGGAAAACTAAAACAAAACCTTCCACGAGGATTAAACTCCATGGGGAATTAGAAAGGATAAATGCTTTCTGCTTAAGGTCGACACTCTATTGGGGAGAGGACGCACAAACTCCGTGGGGAGAAAAACACCAGAGAGCGGGAAATGTACTAAGAAATGCACGATGCACAAATAAACACCATGATGCTATGCATATGCGTATGAGTATATACATGAATATGCTGAAAAAACATGCATAAAGGGTTATACCTACGACACGGTACAACCGGATACTCGGATAATCTCAACAAGGTGGAGATGCTACTAAAGATCTTTCTAGGGATTCAGTTGAAGAAAACCTTGTAATGATCATAATCCATCAAAGGAGATAAATCCTTACACAAGGCTTAAATCCTTTTGGAGAGAGAAAAATATATATTTATTGGAGACCTAAAGTTTAATCTTTTAAAAGCATGAAGTCCATTCCGAGGGAAGCAAAGGTTTGTCGGGGATAATAAATGTCTGAACAAACTCATTTGCAAAGACCTGTTGGCAACCTTACTTGGGATTCTACCATTCCTGCAATTTCTTGCTGCGGAAACTGATGATCTTGTATATTCACAAGGAAAATCCTCTCTTAGGAGAACACTATGCTCCGCTCTTAAAGATCTTACCATCCTTGAAATCACTGTTGACATTCCTCTTTTGTATTCACAAATCGAGGAAAAAATATTTTTTTTTTAAAAATGTCAAAAACATGATTGTTTATATAGCTTTTGTTTCAAAAATTATCAAAAAAAATAAATGAAATTTTGTAAACTGAAACAAGATAAGAACAGAAAACAAATGGGCAAAAGGCTCAAATTTTATTGATAGAATGGTAGTCCGCAAATGGCGTGACTCCATAGATCATTACAAAGTTTGAAAAATGGTAAGTACATGGAAATTTCTACATTGAAATACAATGACCACTATTCTCCCTAACAACTTTGAATTTCGTTATGCTCAAACTTTGGTCGAGGATGACCGAATGAGAAGTTTTGATAGGCATTGTTTCTTCAAATGATCAAGTCTAGCCTGATGCAGTTACTTGTCATAATCCCTAACTTTTGCCTAGATTTCCCTCTCGGGTGTTCAATCTACCTGGATAATTAATTTTTGTTTATGTCTCTATGTTTTTCCTGGACCGTCCTTTCGGGTTTTCAATCCACCGAGATGCTCATTTTTGCCTAAGTCGCCCATTCAGGTTTCAACTTAGCGAGTGTAACACCTCAAATTTGCCCTCCTCTCTTGGGACTAGCTTGAGCATTACATATCATTTTGTATGTCATTAGGCATTGCATAATTGCATATCATGTGGCTACATTGTGCAAGTCATCCTTCTAGGTCTTGATCATAAGATAAAAAGGGTGATGTATGGAAGCTAGGGTTTCATTGGATTGGTCATTAACCATCTGAGGATGTGTGGTACAAATTAGGGTTTCATGATTTCTCAAGGGGGTTGAGCTCCATCTTGGTTGCAAGGATACATCATCATCATCATGGTCTTGATATCATCCAAGAGATTGATCAGATACCTTGGGATTAGGGTTTTGACCACTGGTCAACCCTAATCAGTTGAATCAGTTGCATTGGACCAATCAGGACTTGTGAAGGAGATGGGGTCTACAATGGATATGGGGATCATCATGTGATTATATTGAGCTTATGGAAGCTAGGGTTTCATCATTGAGCCATTTCATCAGGAGTTTGAGGCTCAGCTTGATCAGTGCACAGCCAAATTCATCTATCAATCAGAAAAGTCAACTGTGGTCAATTGTGCTTGAATTGATGGATTTGGAGGTGGGAGAGAATTGGATACACTTCATTCATGTTGAAACAAGTTTCATTTGACATTTCAAACATCAAGAATGAAGAAAATAAAGTCAGGAGAAAAGTTTCCAAAAATGGCAGGTGACCTGTAATTGAAAGTTTCCAAAAATGGAAAGTTTTTCACCTCAAAATTACATGTCCAAAAATGCTTCAAATGAAATTTTGTTCAACATGAAAGTTGTAGATCTTGCTCTCACCTTTCCAAAAAGTCCAAGAACATGAATTTCTCATGTGTGGTTGGCAAGTTGTGATCAAATCATTTTCCAAAAATGCCTAAATTCAAAGTGGCATAACTTTCACATGGAATGGCCAAATTGGATGATCTTTCTTTGAGCAAACCCCATTTCACATGTACTTTCATGATGCATCATCAAATTTCATAAAAAATAATCATGGCAAAAGGTCATTTTTCAAGTGATCACTTTGAAAATTAGTGGGAAAATGGTGAAATTTCAAATTACATGGTTTTTGCATACAAGGCCTATTCCAACACATCCCAAATGATAATTAGAACTTGCTTGAGCTGTCATTTACTGTTACATTGGCCTAATTTGGAAAAGGACCATTTTGCCATTACACTTGAAATTGCATTTGTACTAATCATTTCAATTTTGCTAATTTGGATTAAGAAATGGATTAAGGCATGGTATATAACATTAATTGTAACAGAAAATGATAATCACTTTTCACATTTCAAGATCTAACTACTTTTCCCTCCAAAAACCTCTCAATTCTCCAAAATTTCTTCACACTTTTTTCCACAATTCTCATCAAATTCTTCATCAATCTCGTTGGTTTTTGTTTGACCCATACTCTACAAGTGGTGTTGATGAACTGTTTCAACAAATTCGTGACCAAAGCTTGCTGAATTTGGACTGTTGGAAACTCACACATCCATGGCAATTTCATGATTCTCGGATCTGAAGCATCTTTGAGCTGAGCTGCTTGTTGCAATCAACTTCCACATCATTGATCTTCATCTGTTTTGGCTTTTTGGACCTTGAAGCTCGCGATTTCAACAGCTGCCATCACCACAAGGTTAGAACTCGATCTCGATGATTCTCAAAATCATGATGTGTCTTTGATAGTTCATTCATTGCTGAGCATACTGCAACTTGTAAAATTGATTTCCATTGAGAATTGCTCTAGTTATCGTGATTTGAACATTTGATGTGGAAACCTATTTTCGATCGATCCCGTCGATACAGTTAGAGTTAGGTCAAACTAGTTTCGTATTCATGATGTACGTGGTTCACCGGTCATTTTGATGTATGATTTGTTGCATTTGGTTGAGAAATGCTCATCTGCATTTTCTGGAAATTTTGTGATGTTCTTGATGAAGAACGAGCTTCAGAACGCGTTAGATCTTCTTTGCCTTGGCTTGTGTTTGAATTTTGTGTTTGCCGCCACCTTCGACCAATAGCGTAGCGCCACTGAATAAATGGAACGACCGCGTTTTGGTCTCGTGTCCAAGAATTACAAAATTGCCATTTTCAGTTTAATTCATTTCATTATTTCTTTGTTCTTTTTTCAATTTCATTTCACTTTGATGCATGATCTTAGAAAGTTCATAGGAGATTCATTATTTGTCCAAATTTTGTGAGGTTTTTTGCATGATTCTCCTTATGATGTGTAGTTTTTAATGGTGGTTTTTATGATTTTTGTGCACGTGTGAAAAAATAAAATGCCTAGGGTTTGATTGAATGTGTTCATTTTGTATATGCTTTGCCATTTCACTTATAAAATGATGATGCTTCCATAGAAATGCTTGAAATTTTTTGTGCTTATTCTTGACTCTTTGCTGGTGATTTTGGTATGTAGTTTGTAATTTTTGGATCCCTGGTTGATGAGATATGAATTTTTGAATAAGAGGTGTGACAATTTGTGTCACACCATGCTTGATGAATTTCATGATTTTATTTGATGTGCTTGTGAACATTGGATTGAGCCAAATTTTTGCATGATTGAGCATATGTATGTTGAGAGTACATGAGAATTTGTCTGGATTTATTGATGGCATTTCCTATTTGATTGGGATTTTTCCCTCTGTTTGGTCATTTGTTGGTTTTTTGTGACACATGTTGGTATTTGCTTTGTGAAATTTTGGTCATTAATTGCATGTGTGTGAAATTTGACATGTGAATTCTAGACACATTATAGGTCATCTTGGCTTTGATCCCATTCATTTATCATATTTCATTTCTGTTTTATGATTATTGGAAGTTGATGGTTGTTTTGATGCCTTGTGTTGGCTTGCTTGAACTTGTCTGAACTTTATAAATTTAATTTCCATACTTCCTCTGGTCCAAATAGCATGAAATTTGATATGATGCTCATTGAATGTGTTCTATTTATGTTGGAATTTTTGTGGAATTTATTGAGCTGTTTTGATATTGATTTGATTGTGATCATTCTGTTTGGTCTTTTGAGGTTGCAAATTGCATGTTTTGTGCCTTTTCTTTCATGAAATGATGATAATGAATGATATGAGCATGGGACCAATGGGATTTGTTTCTAATTTGTTTGATTGTGATTTTGATTAATTTTCACTTGCTGTTTTGGATTTTTCATCTCCTTTGGACCCTAGGCTTGTCCTAGTGGTCTTGTTTCTCACTTTTGAATTGTGTTTCAGGTTGAGATGCAAATGCTTTAAGGAGAAAAATGCAAGTTGATTAAATTGAGTTTGGTTGCTTGTTGTGAACTAACTTGTGTGTTTTGTAGGATGCTTGGCTCACTTGAGTTGATTGTGCTTTGCACATTGCATTGTTTGATTGTACATTGACTGTTGATTCTTATCTTGTCTGTTTTGACTGTGTGATTGGTATACTGACTGAATTAGATTGATTTCAAGTACTTTAGTCGCTTACAGTTCATCTTTGAACTTGCTTTGTGCTGCTGCTTGGTTGTATAAACCAGTTGAGGTAGACTCTCTTGTCTCCATGTAGTCTGGAAGACCTGGCTTGTTATTTAGCCAGGCAACTGTCTGAAGTCCTCCTTAAGAGGCGATGATTGTGATTGTTTATTTTTGTCCCCAAGCAGGAAAAGACCTTGATTAAGGCAATTGGCGGACAAAAGAGATACGCAATCTATCTCCCGCTATTCTGTTGAGTCGTCCCTCTGCTCACACCACTGTGTTGATGCATTGGGACATTAACCCAAGATCTTGTACAGTTGTACAGTTGAGTCAGGGTCATGAGTGTAGAAGGGTTCCCCCTTTCTGAACCCACACTCCTTTGTCTGAAGCTCTCCCTGGCCAGGGATAAGAGCTGTGAAGTCTAATCTTCACTCACCTTTCATCTGGCTTCACCCCGACTCTCAATGTCAGGGTTAAGAGCTAAACACCACCCTTGTACAAATGACTTGCCTTGGCAGTCTGACCCTTTGTTTGAGCCCACTTTTTGACTGGATATAGTGTGTGCTAAATGTGAAATGTTTGCTTTATTTTTCTTATGCTTGCATGCTTGTTTTTCCTGGTTAGGATTAGCTTGCTGTTGTGCAAGTAGGTAGAAACCATAACATAGGGCAATGATGCATGATAACACCTAGGCTCGAGTCCAGCTCCCTAGTAGTGTGTCCCCCTTTGTATCTGGTTAGAATTTCTTTCCCGTTCAGGGGAACTACGTCGCCCTGATCCTCATACCAGATGAGGTACGTAGGCAGGAGACCGTGCGAGGTCTCTCCGGGCACCCTTTTTCTTTTTGTGTGTGTTTGCTTGACAGTTGCTAGGCTCGAGTTCCCGACTCCTTAGTAACTTGTTGCTTGTTTCTTCTTGTGTGTCTGGATACGGATGTAAGCCCAGCAATTGGCATTCCATATCCTCTTGTTGTGTGCTTGGAGTCCGGTATAAGTCCATCAAGTGGCATCTGGTTTCTAGTGTGGGTTTGTCTGGTTCGGAAGCTGATGTAAGTCCAGCTATTGGCGTTCGGGTTCCATGTTTGCCTTTTTGTGCGTGTGTTTGTTTGGCGTGCGTGAGCCGAACTACGGTAGCTCTGATTCTCGTTCCAGACGAGATACGTAGGCATAGGATGCGATATCCTAGCGAGCCCTCTCCCCTCTTATCCCATCTGTGTTGTCTTCAGTGTGTGTGTATGATGTTTGTTTTAGCAACCTTTTTCTATCTTTCTGAGCGTGGATCCCGTCGAGTACGACGGATGCGTAGGGGTGCTAATACCTTCCCTTCGCATAACCGACTCCCGATCCCATCTCTTTGGTCGCGAGACCATGCTTTTTCCAGGTTTACTCTGAGCGTTTCCTTTCCCTCTTTTGGGATAAATAATGCACGGTGGCGGCTCTGTGTTGTTTTTGTTTCAGCCCGCCGGTTGTTTTTCGCGGATGCGACAGCTGGCGACTCTGTTGGGGAATCCTCAAGATGTTGACCTGTGCTGGTCCATCTTCCCTAAGCGAGTCTCTCCTAGCGCTCTAGGATAGTTTAGGTTGCTTGTCCTGCTATTTATTGCATTTATTATTCTGATTGTGTATATATTTGCATAAATATTTGCATGCATCATACTATCATGTTGCTGTCCTCTGTACAGGTGGTTCCTCTGTTTTGGGGTGGGTGTTCTGAGTGGGGCTAAAACCCAGCCCCGAGTATACACCTAGGATTAGTGTGGTCTCACGTTCCTCACATGCCGGTTGGGCATGTTGTTGCGACGCGACATACCACAAGTCGGACGAGGTTCATCTGAGAGTGCTCTTCCTCAGTGGGGTTTTCCACTTTGGTTGGGTTACCTCTTTTGGGCTATTGACTTCGGTGACCGATCTTTCCCGGATCTTTGGTTTAGGCGATCTTAAGGGAGCTACAATGGCACACCCGAAAGGGCAAACCCATTGAGTATCTTTGCCCGATTGTCGAAACCATTATCCGCCTTAGGATGACCTGATTAGAATTTACCTGTGAGGGGAGGGTGATTCTTTCAGATGCATGTTCAGATGGTGATTTTGATGGTGACTATTGGTTCCGTTGATCAGAGTCCTATTTATAAGTCGGAATTATGGCCCTTTATTTCGGAGACGTCGGAGTTCTGTCCGTGTTATTTATCAGTGGGGATCCGTTTATTTCAGGATTCCCCGGGCCGATTCAGAGGATTGTGGGTATCTGTTCAGAGATTGTTTGATGATGATGGTGATGCATCTTCCGTTTATTTCGGAACCCTCGAGTTGGATTTGTGGTTACATATTCTCGCAGATGGTTGTGATCAGTTCAAAAATCAGGGTTTCAGTGCAACAGTTGGTCAGATGACTTGTTGGATGGCATAATGCATTGCATTCGTTCATCAGCATCATCACATTCTGCATTTACTTGCATCTAACACATGTTTATCCATATGCAGGGACATTTCTATTGAGATCCTGGTTGAGAGACTTTCTGCTCAGATATGAGAAGGCCCGGTTTGAAGGATGATGTCGCTTACAGTTTCTTTGACCCAGAGATCGGTGTGCTGAAGAATATGATAGCTTTGATTACACCCGACCATGTGGGGATGTTTCGTGAGGCATATGGTGGTATTCTGAAGATGGTTTTCAGACTCACTGACAGAGATATGAGCGCCATTCATACTCTCCTCCAGTTCTATGATCCTGGTTTGAGGTGTTTTGTCTTCCCAGATTACTTACTCGGGCCTTTGATGAAGGATTATGCTGATATGTTGGGCATCCAGATCAGAAATCAGGTTCCTTTCTATGCTACTAAGGAAGAGCCCGATATTGGAGGGATTTCCCGTGCTCTTTATTTGAGTCCGGAGGTGGTGAAGGGAAGTCTGAAAGAGAAGGGGAAGTTGCCTGGTTTTCATCTGAGTTTCCTAGAGGCTAAGGCTAAGGAACATGCTGAGTTGGGTAACTGGAAAGCTGTCTGTGCTTTGATCGCTGCGGGCATTTATGGGATCATTCTGTTTTCTAACCAGAAGAGCTTCATGGATATTAACGCCATTCGCTTGTTTGTTCAGAGGAATCCTATCCCTACCTTGATTGGAGATGTCTATTACTCGGTCCACAATCGGAACGAGAAGAGGCGTGGGGGGTTGATTCGATGTTGCGCTCAGTTGCTATACAAGTGGTTTATGGGTTATTTGCCTTCCAAGGGTGCTTTTGTTCTGCTTGGCCAGAATGTTAATTGGGCAACCAAGCTGATGGGTTTGAGGGCCAAAGACATAGCTTGGACTCACAATAGTGGGGTTGGACAGGATTTCATCTGCAGTTGTGGGGGCTTTCCCAATGTGCCGCTTATAGGAGTGCAGGGTTGCATTAATTATAACCCGACACTTCTTAAGAGACAGATGGGATTCGCTATGAAGCTTCCTCCGTTCAAGAGTGAGGTTCAGGAGACTTTGTACTTCCCGGTCGAGGGCAATCAGGCCAGGTTAAAGCACGTATCTGAGGCATGGCGCAACATTCAAAGGAAAGGCAAGGTTTCTTGGGGTAGAGCTAATAACAGATCTTTTCCTCCGTTCGATGACTGGCTCAATAAGAGAGTGGAGCTTACTTGTCTACCATTTCCTATGGTCGATCCTTGGTATCCGTTGGTTGAGGAGTCTCCTTCTTTTGTTAGTATGGATGAGTTCCTGGAAATGAAGCGGGAGAGAGATCAGTTGCTTGTAGAGAAAGCGGAATTGGAGATGACTGTTGCTCGGGTTCAGATGGCTAACCAGGAGATCAAAGGGAAGATGGAAGATCAAGACAAGCGACATGCCCTGGAAGCAAAGCGCTTTGAGATGGATACTGCCTACTATGGGAAGGTCAGTCAGGCTTTGGCATCTTCAACAAAGGAGCACGACGTCACCAAAGAGAGATTGGCTAGAGCTTCAAAGGTCATTGAAGATGAGAAGAGGAGGCAAATCCTCGTGAGAGATCAGAGAGACGCCAGAGCCAGAGTCCTTGCTGCAGAGTGGGAAGCGGAGAAAGTAAAGATCATCACCGAGAGAGATCATTACATTGCTGAGAGAGATCATTACTTCAGGCAGATGAAGATTCACCAGAAAGAGGTGGGAGATTACAGCAGGAGAACACCGAGCTCAGGTTCGCCGCAGAGTTCGCGAAGATGGTTGATGAGATAGGGCCATCTATGGGACCCTCATCAGGCTAGCTTTCTTGTTTGTGTGGATTACCGTCAGGCTTGTTGACGGAATTCATTTGCTTGTATTTCTTTCCCGATTCTGGAAATCTGTATCTGATTTGATGTATGACTATGGCACTTATTGTGCATTTTGTTATGTGATGGTTATTTTCATTCAGTGATTGATCTTCAAGCTTTATTTGCTTTACCATATGCACTCACACAAGCACACACATGGTTGGGGGTATTTTGCTAAATCATATATCTCTGATCTGTATGATGAAATCAAATGCTGAATATCAAAATATTGCTGCCGGGTTATTATTTTGTCTCGATGAAGCCAGGATCAAGAGAGAAAGTGTTCCGCATATGGATAAACATTGCATTCATGCATGATCATAATAACTTGTGTTTTATTTTGCAGGTATGTGTTGCTAACGTACTTGATTGTTTCAGGAATCATTGCTCGTGCTCGCAGAGCTGTACCTTTGCACTCAACCCGTCCTCACAGATACTTCACGCGGTGCAATACTCCCAGACTGATGGATCTCCCAAATACAGACATCCTCGAGCTGAAGGACAAGATGAATGAGCTAATCAACATCATGCAAGGTTTTGCAGTTGGTCAGAAGGCTCTAGCTGATAAGGTTGAGAAGCTCGAGCGGGCTTCAGCAGCAAACAGTGGTGTGAACCTGGATGGTGTCTCCAACCAGGGGCTGGGTGGTTCCAGCGACGGTGGCAAGAGAACAACGGTCGGTATAGTGAATAATGTTGCTGGTTTCGGTGCTGCGGGTGGTCAACCGGGTCAGAATCTGAAGGACAGTCTGTTCCCGCCTTTCTTCGGGGTTGATGACGACAGAGAGGAAGATAGGGAGGCCGATCAGTTCTCGATGCACAATGAACCTTTTGGTCAGTATGGTGCCCCACCACAGAACAAGGAGATTCAGCTGCTGGCTGAGAAAATCAGAGCATTGGAAAGCTATGCCACTCCTGGGGTGGTTAATATGTCAAACATGGGGCTAGTGGAGGGGATTGTGATCCCGCAGAAATTTATAGCGCCCGCGTTTGATCGGTATAATGGGAGTTCCTGCCCTGAGACCCATCTGCAGGCGTTTGTCCGTAAGATCTCTGCTTACACCATGGACCAAAAGTTGTGGATGTACTTCTTCCAGGACAGTCTGTCCGGAGGCTCACTGGAATGGTACACCAAGCTCAAGTCCTCAGATATCAAGAATTGGCAAGATCTTGGGGACGCATTCTTTAAACAGTATCAGTTCAATGCTGATATGGCCCCGAGTCGTACCCAGCTGCAGGGTATGTCTCAAAAGAATAATGAGGGGTTTAAAGAATATGCCCGAAGGTGGAGGGAGTTGGCTGCCAGAGTGCAACCTCCTCTAGTTGACAGGGAAATGTCTGATCTCTTCATGGGGACCCTGCAAGGGGCGTACGCTGAGAGAATGGTTGGTTGTCCTGTGACCAACTTTTCAGACATCGTCGTGGCCGGAGAGAGAATTGAGAGCTGGTTGAAGCTCGGGAAGATTCAGGGTAATGCTTCGTCGTCAGGATCAAAGAAGCCCTTCAGTAATGGTCAGAGGAAGAAAGAGGGGGATACCAGTGCCGTATATGCTCAGAGAGGACCCAGTAGGGATCGTTACTTCCAGCACACTGCTGCGGTAACTATTCCTGCTGAGCATCAGCCTGCACAACAACAACAACAACAGCAGCAACCTCAACAACAGAGGCAACCCTTTCAGCAGAGGCCTCAGAGGGCTGGGTACCAAGTCAGGGGGAGGATGAATGATAGGCAGTTTGATAGGCCGCCGGTGACTTATTATTTTTTGTTAAAAAAGTTGATGGATTTGGGGCTGGTACAACTCAGAACTTTGGCACCTTTGAGACCTGATCAAAGGCCAGCCAATTATGATGAAAATGCAAAATGCGAATTCCATTCGGGTGCTCCCGGACACAACGTAGAGAACTGCAAAGCTTTTAAGCACGTAGTTCAAGACTTGGTGGATTCGAAAGCAATCAACTTCGCACCAACTCCTAACGTCAATGCTAATCCCATGCCCGCGCATGGTCAAAGGGGGGTGAATGCTATTTCTGAAGAGAGTAAGGTTGGGATGTCTACTGTTGATCAGTTGAAGACTTCTCTGGCTGAGGTTAAGAGGCAATTGATGTTAAATGGGGTTCACCCGGGCTGCGGTATTGATTGTGCTGAGTGCACTGTTGTTCAGAATGGGTGTTCATTGTTGAGGAGGACTGTTCAGGGTCTGATGGACGAAGGGAGTATTCTGATTGAGAAGGCTGATAAGGGGAGAGATGAGGTCTTCACCATAACGATTTATTTTGATCCGATGGATTTGTCAAATCTCGCTGAGGCGGCTCCAGTTACCATCACGGTACCTGGGCCAATTCCGTATGACAAAGATGATGCCGTGCCATGGCATTATGGTGGAGAGGTATATTGTAATGGTGAGAAGGTAGAAGATCAGACTGCTAGTGAAACCACTGTTTCAAAGGTGGATAATGTCGGTCCCAGCGGTTTCACTCGCAGTGGCAGATTGTTTGCACCAGATGCCTTGAGGGGAGGAGAAGGAGAAAAAGAGAAAAAAGAAAAGGCCGAGGCTTTAGCCAGGGCGAAAGGGAAAGCAGTGGTTGGTGATGGTACTCCAGTAGTGAAACCGACGCCTGCGGGGTCGGAAGAGAAGATTGATGATGATGCAGAAGAATTCTTAAGGATCATCAAAAAGTCTGAGTACAAACTGGTTGACCATCTACAGCAGACTCCCTCCAAAATATCGATTTTATCATTGTTGTTAAGCTCTGAGGGGCACAGGGAGGCTTTGTTGAAAATCTTGAAGAAAGCCTATGTTCCTCAAGAGATTACGATAAACCAGTTGGAGACGGTCGTGTCCAATGTGCATGCCAGCCATGGGTTGGGCTTTACTGACATGGACCTGACTGTAGATGGGAGAAATCACAATCGGGCGTTGCACATAGCAATGGAATGCAAAGGAGCCGTGATTTCGCATGTGCTGGTTGATACCGGCTCCTCGTTGAATGTGTTACCAAAGAAGGCTCTGGCTAAGCTGAATTGTGATGGGCTGATTCTGACACCCACTGATCTGATAGTGCGGGCATTTGATGGGTCGAAGCGGGCCGTATTTGGAGAAGTTGAGCTTCCGGTGAAGATAGGCCCGGAGTTGTTTAAGTCGACTTTCTATGTCATGGATATCCAGCCGGCATACAGTTGCTTGTTGGGTAGGCCGTGGATCCATGCTGCTGGGGCAGTGACCTCGACTTTACACCAAAAGCTGAAATATATCTGGGAGAGACAGGTTGTCACTGTGTGCGGAGAAGAGGACATTTTTGTCAGCCACCTGTCCTCATTCAAATACGTTGAGATGGACGGCGAAATATGGGAGACGCCAAGTCAAGCCTTTGAAACCGTTAAGGTGGAGAATGCTCTGTTTGCCAAAGAGGAGGAGAAACCGTCCATTGCTTCGTACAAGCAGGCCGCTGAGGTGGTAAAGAATGGAGAGGCTCCTGGCTGGGGCAGGATGATGGATATCTCTGCAAAGAAAGACCGCTTCGGAGTGGGGTATCAGCCAGGCAGAGGCTCGGTGGGACAAGGCAGAGGACGCCGTACGTCAGTAACCTTCACTAGTGCCGGAATGCTGGATCCGGATCACATCTGCATGATGAGTGATGAAGCTGATAGTGACTGTGAAATAGACCAGTGGATAAAGCCGTGCGCACCAGGGATGGGACTCCAGAACTGGAAGGCTGAAAAGATCATCCGGGTCACTCTGCTGGAAGAGTAATATTTTTCCTGTTTTGATTTTATATGCATGAAAGCCATACGTGTTGCCCGACACGTAGTGGTTCATTGTAAGGGCCACCTCATGTCTAAATTTGCAATTTCGCATCATTAATAAAAGGATGTTTTTCAATTAAAAGCGGTGTTCCTTGTTTTTCATTTATTTTTGCAGTTTAAAAATAAAAGCAAAATAAAAATTGCAATGTTTTCATTTTTCTTTTCGATTTGTCTCACACTGGTTCTAAGCAATGCATGAATCAACATTCATGCAGATGCGATTTTTCTCCGGATCTCATTGATAACAATCCTGTTACACCCTCATATGACTTCGACAATCCGATCTATCTTGCTGAAGAAGAAGACGAAGAAGATTGTGAACTGCCAAGGGAATTAGCCAGGTTGTTGAAACAAGAGGAGAAGGTGATTCAGCCGCATGAAGAACAGATTGAGGTTGTGAATCTGAGTACTGACGAGGTCAAGAAAGAGGTGAAAATCGGGGCTGCTTTGGAGGAAAGTGTCAAGAGCAGGATGGTGGCTTTGTTGAAAGAGTATGTCGACATCTTTGCCTGGTCTTATCAAGATATGCCAGGGTTGGATACCGATATTGTTGTGCACAAGCTACCGTTGCGAACAGATTGTCCTCCAGTGAAGCAGAAGTTGCGCAGAACTCGACCTGACATGGCGATGAAGATTAAAGAGGAAGTGCAGAAGCAGTGGGACGCTGGTTTCCTTGCTGTCACTAATTATCCACCATGGGTCGCGTACATCGTGCCAGTCCCGAAGAAAGATGGTAAAGTGAGAATGTGTGTGGACTACCAAGATCTGAATAGAGCTAGTCCGAAGGATGATTTTCCACTACCTCACATCGACGTGTTGGTAGATAATACAGCTCAATTCTCGGTGTTTTCCTTCATGGATGGCTTTTCTGGCTATAATCAAATTAAAATGTCGCCAGATGATATGGAGAAAACAACGTTCATTACACCATGGGGCACCTTTTGTTACAAGGTGATGCCATTCGGTCTCAAGAACGCCGGTGCTACTTATCAGAGGGCCATGGTGACTTTGTTTCATGATATGATTCATCATGAAATTGAATGCTATGTTGATGACATGATAGCAAAGTCCCAAACAGAGGAGGGGCATTTGGTAGATCTGGCCAAGTTGTTCGACCGGCTGAGACAGTTCAGACTGAGGTTGAATCCGAACAAGTGCACTTTCGGAGTGTGGTCCGGTAAATTGCTGGGGTTCATTGTAAGTGAGAAAGGAATCGAGGTTGATCCTGCAAAAGTAAAAGCAATAAGAGAAATGCCTGAACCGAGAACAGAGAAGGAGGTTCGTGGTTTCTTAGGTAGATTGAACTACATTTCACGGTTTATATCTCATCTAACAGCCACGTGTGAACCAATATTCAAGTTGTTGAAAAAAGATCAAACGGTCAGGTGGAATAATGATTGCCAAGCGGCATTTGAAAAAATAAAAGAGTATTTGCAGGAGCCTCCGATTCTGATGCCTCCTGTGGAGGGAAGACCGTTAATTTTGTACCTGACAGTCCTCGAGGGGTCTATGGGGTGTGTATTGGGGCAGCATGACGAGTCTGGTCGAAAAGAGCATGCCATATACTACCTTAGCAAAAAGTTTACCGACTGTGAAACAAGATATTCACTGCTCGAGAAAACTTGTTGTGCTTTGGTATGGGCTGCTCGCCGACTAAGGCAGTATATGCTGGTTCATACCACTTTATTGATTTCCAAGATGGATCCAATCAAGTACATTTTTCAGAAGCCAGCATTGACCGGACGGGTTGCGAGGTGGCAAATGATTTTGACAGAATATGATATACAGTATACCTCTCAGAAGGCGATCAAGGGGAGTGTATTGTCTGATTACCTCGCTCAGCAACCCATTGAGGATTATCAACCGATGAAGTTTGAATTCCCTGATGAGGACATCATGTTTCCCAAATCGAAAGATTGCGAGGAACCAGTCCCGGAGGAGGGGCCTGACCCTGAATCCGAATGGATTCTGATGTTTGATGGGGCCGTTAACGTGAATGGAAGCGGTGTTGGTGCTGTTTTGGTTACGCCGAAAGGATCCCATATTCCTTTTGCTGCCCTGCTAACATTTGAGTGCACCAACAACGTGGTTGAATATGAAGCTTGCATATTGGGGATTGAAGAGGCGATTGATTTGAGGATCAAGAACCTTGTCATATATGGAGATTCAGCTCTGGTGGTAAATCAGGTTAACGGAAAATGGTATACGCATCAGTCTCATTTAGTTCCATACCGGGATTATACGAGGAGATTGTTGACATTTTTCACCAAGGTGAAGTTGCATCATGTGCCCAGAGAAGAGAATCCTTTGGCAGATGCTTTGGCTACTCTGGCTGCCTTGATTAAGGTGCAATGGTGGAATCAGTTCCCCAGTGTTGAAGTGGGTCGTCTGGATAGACTGGCTTATGTGTTTGCTGTTGATACAGCGCCTGATGATGAGAAGCCGTGGTATTATGATATCAAGTGCTATCTAGAGACTCAAGAGTATCCTGAGGGAGCATCTAAGAAGGACCGAAAGACTCTGCGGAGGTTGGCCATGGTGTTCTATCTGAATAAGGATGGGGTTTTGTATAAGAGAAATTTTGATTGGGTCTTGCTCAGATGTGTTGATGATAAAGAAGCAAGCCAATTGATGAAAGAGGTTCATGAAGGATCGTTCGGTACCCATGCCAGTGGGAATGCGATGGTAAAGAAGCTGCTGAGGGCAGGCTATTATTGGATGACAATGGAGGCCCAATGTTTTAATTTCGTGCGGAAGTGTCATAAATGCCAGATTTATGCTGACAAGGTGCACGTGCCTCCAAATTCGTTGAGTTTAATGTCGTCTCCATGGCCGTTTGCTATGTGGGGCATTGATATGATCGGAAAGATTGAGCCTACAGCATCGAATGGGCACAGGTTCATATTAGTGGCTATTGACTACTTCACCAAATGGGTGGAAGCAGCCTCTTATACGAATGTGACGAAGCAAGTCGTTGCCAGGTTTCTCAAGAGAGACATCATTTGCAGATATGGGGTTCCCGAGAGAATCATTACTGATAATGGTTCTAATTTGAACAATAAGATGATGGCAGAATTGTGTCGGGAATTCAAGATCGAGCATCACAATTCTTCTCCCTATCGTCCGAAGATGAATGGGGCGGTTGAGGCAGCCAATAAGAATATAAAGAAGATTGTGCAGAAAATGGTGGTAACCTACAAAGACTGGCATGAAATGTTGTCGTTTGCATTGCATGGGTATCGAACGTCGGTGCGCACGTCTACTGGGGCAACTCCTTTCTCATTGGTATATGGAATGGAAGCTGTGCTACCACTTGAGGTTCAGATTCCCTCTTTGAGAGTCCTGATGGACGTGAAATTGCAGGAGGCGGAATGGGTAAGGACCCGGTACAAGGAGTTGAGCCTGATTGAAGAGAAGAGGCTGGCAGCCATCTGTCATGGGCAGTTGTACCAGCAGCGGATGAAGCGTGCTTTTGACAAAAAGGTACGACCTCGGGTATATCACGTGGGTGATATGGTGCTGAAAAGGATCCTTCCTCCTCAAAACGATCGAAGGGGCAAATGGACACCCAATTATGAAGGTCCATTCATGGTCAAGAAGGTTTTCTCTGGCGGAGCCTTGTTGCTAACGACCATGGATGGCGAAGATTTTCCATCCCCTGTGAATGCGGACGCAGTTAAAAAATACTTCGTGTAAAGAGACCCGCTGGACGAAAAGAATAAAATAGTCCAGGCAAAAATGGGCATCCCGGCGAACCAAAAAAACAAAAAGAAAAGGTTCGGGCAAAAATTAGGGATAAACTGAAAGAATTGTACACCCGGCAAGTCGAAAACCTGGAAAGGCGACTTGGGCAAAAAAGGTATCCCGGTGGACTGAAAACCCGAAAGGGCGGTCCAGGCAAAAGAGGGATTGAAACGAACAACTGCGTCTAGCATGATCGTTTGCGCTTTGGTTAAGGCATCATGGATAATACCCGGTAGGGATCAATCGGAGTCGTCTTGTTCAGAAGGCAGAAAGCACGGAGAGTCTGAGGACATATGGGGTGTAACCGAGTTGGAACTCGATGAGATCACGGGTTTCACATTGCCATTAGGATAGATTTTTCCTTTTGTGCGCAATTACCTCTTTTCAGGAATTGCTTCCTTTGTATTGCTCAATTTGAGCCACACCTTTTCCAATCAATAAAATGCATATTCAGTCAAATAATTTTGTTTTTGTTTTTCATTACCGCTTTGATTGCAAAAACATCCGATTATTTTGATAAAGAATCTTTGCATTTTAAGACATACAGGTCCCTTCCAATGCATGTATATAAGAGTGAAACTTGAAATCTTATTCGGAAGGGTTGAGTGACCCAAGTGTTGAAATCTTGACACGCCTGGGGCACGGTTTTATATAACGATCTCTTTTGCAGGTGCTGTTAGATATTTTTCACTCACTTGCAGGTTGTGGTGTGGAAGCTCTTGACGAAACAGTCCCCACGGAGTCCAATCAGGGACGAATGAATGGAAGAACGGTGAAAAGACGACGATAGACGTACGACGATCCCTGGATATTAATCAAGAAGACTCTTCAAAGTCTGAAGATTGAAAAGTCTGTGTAAATTCCAGGAGTTCGCTCTCCGTCGAGCTCGGAGCGGTTGGGAATACAAGATGATGGAGCAGAAAAGTCCAGACGAGTCTAGGAGTTCTCAAAATTGGAAAGCTGACATGGGAGTTGGATATGAATACCAAAGGTTCGATGAGTCGTCTGGTGTTCAGTACCAGATTTTCCTCATCTCTCCAAGCAGGGTCGTGAGGACTAATTCCCCAGCAGATCCAAGGTCTGTGGCTTTCCTAGCAGGGTCAGGGTGGTTATCCCCAGCAGGTTGCAGATTGATGCTTCCCCAGTCGTCAGGTTTGAAGGTTGCAGTTTCCCCAGTGGAAGTATCTGTGTGTGGTGGTGTCTCAAACAGAGTCGGGATTGATATCCCCAGCTAGTCAAGACTGGTGTATCCCCACAGAGTGCATTAGTGGTTCTATCCCCAGCATATCCCCAAACGGATCGGGTACAAAGGAGGTTTTTCCCCAGCAAGGATTGTTTTTTCCCAGCAGCAGTGCTATTCCCCAGCAGGGTGGAGTCGGAGTGTTGGCGAGTTCCTCAGCAGAGTGTCTCGAGCTCCCCAGACGAGTCCCTTGAGGGGGATGCCTTTTATACATTCATCATGTAGATAAGCATAGCATATTGCATAATATATCGCGTAGCATTTCCATAATTATGGAGCATTACGCAGAAAAATCAATCATGCATCATACTGCAAGCATGAGCTAGTCTCTGACTGTGGTTACCGTTTGAGAGGTGGTTTTGCCCAAAGGTGAAGATGCTACTCCGAGGAGTTTGGTATCGTGACAACAGTATTTCCCCAGTAGTGCGATACTGGAGGAAACTTTTCCGTCGAACGGAGATGGGAATGTTACGCGATCAGCGCGACTCAAGCCGTGGTTACCGTTTGAGATTTAGTTTCGCCGGATGGTGAAGGTGTTACTCTAAGGAGTTTAGCATCATGATGTCAAATCAGCAATGTTCCCCAGTAGTGCGATACTGGAGGAAATTTTTCCGTCGAACGGAGATGGAAATGGAATCAAAGGACGTTACGCGATCAGCGCGACTATCGGGGTTCAAATGGAGAAAGGGAAATGTTGAGGCATTTTCTGGAGATTGGGGTCCAAATGGAGAAAAGGAAATGTTGATACATTTTCTGGAGAGCGGGGTCCAAGTGGAGATTGGAGTTGAGGATTATATCCAGGATGAGGTCCTCAGGATTATCTTCTGTTCATGTGTCACCTTAGACTTTGGTTGGGGCCAATGGAAGTCGATTATGGGTGTCTTCTGAAGAAGAGATGCACATGTTACCTTCCTTTTGTGAAGGTATACCCTCTGATATGTCGCCATCAGAGTGGTGTTTGGTGTTATTTCCGACGTTGCCAGCGGAATTATCACAAGAAATCGGAGATCGGGGTTCAAATGGAGAAAAGGAAGTGTTGCGACATTTTTTGGAGAGCGGGGTTCAAACGGAGAAAAGGAAGTGTTGAGGCATTTTCTGGAGATCGGGGTTCAAATGGAGAAAGGGAAATGTTGCGGTGTCTTCTGGAGAATGGGGTTCACAATGGCGATCACAAGTTATCGTCAGGCGACTGGGGTTCAAATGGAGAATGGGGTTCATTATTTTGGCAAACAAGGTGTCGGGGTTCAAATGCAGTGATCCGGGATCATTTGCGTGAAAGAAAGTTTCGGGGTTCAAGAAAATGAAAAAAAAAGATAAGAATTTTCGGGGTTCAAGAAAAAAAAAAGGAGGATAATCCCCAGCGGATGTGGTGTTCAGGCCATGGTTATCCCTGCGTTACCATTTATTTTGGTGTCGAGGTCGATGTTGCTGTTTCGGTGATCAGGCCGACTTTCTCCGTTCCAGACGGATTTTTGTTTCAGAAGACTGTTTCTTTGCCGATTCTGACAGGCATTGTTAATTATTTCCCATCAGAGTGCAAATTATTCGTCTGTTCTTGATATTCAATCACTCTTCATCCTGACCATCTGAAAGCCGAGGCTATTCATATCGACAGGTTCACAGTGGATTGAATAGGGGCAGCTGTAACACCTCAAAATTTGCCCTCCTCTCTTGGGACTAGCTTGAGCATTGCATATCATTTTGTATGTCATTAGGCATTGCATAATTGCATATCATGTGGCTACATTGTGCAAGTCATCCTTCTAGGTCTTGATCAGAAGATAAAAAGGGTGATGTATGGAAGCTAGGGTTTCATTGGATTGGTCATTAACCATCTGAGGATGTGTGGTACAAATTAGGGTTTCATGATTTCTCAAGGGGGTTGAGCTCCATCTTGGTTGCAAGGATACATCATCATCATCATGGTCTTGATATCATCCAAGAGATTGATCAGATACCTTGGGATTAGGGTTTTGACCACTGGTCAACCCTAATCAGTTGAATCAGTTGCATTGGACCAATCAGGACTTGTGAAGGAGATGGGGTCTACAATGGATATAGGGATCATCATGCGATTATATTGAGCTTATGGAAGCTAGGGTTTCATCATTGAGCCATTTCATCAGGAGTTTGAGGCTCAGCTTGATCAGTGCACAGCCAAATTCATCTATCAATCAGAAAAGTCAACTGTGGTCAACTGTGCTTGAATTGATGGATTTGGAGGTGGGAGAGAATTGGATACACTTCATTCATGTTGAAACAAGTTTCATTTGACATTTCAAACATCAAGAATGAAGAAAATAAAGTCAGGAGAAAAGTTTCCAAAAATGGCAAGTGACCTGTAATTGAAAGTTTCCAAAAATGGAAAGTTTTTCACCTCAAAATTACATGTCCAAAAATGCTTCAAATGAAATTTTGTTCAACATGAAAGTTGTAGATCTTGCTCTCACCTTTCCAAAAAGTCCAAGAACATGAATTTCTCATGTGTGGTTGGCAAGTTGTGATCAAATCATTTTCCAAAAATGCCTAAATTCAAAGTGGCATAACTTTCACATGGAATGGCCAAATTGGATGATCTTTCTTTGAGCAAACCCCATTTCACATGTACTTTCATGATGCATCATCAAATTTCATCAAAAATAATCATGGCAAAAGGTCATTTTTCAAGTGATCACTTTGAAAATTAGTGGGAAAATGGTGAAATTTCAAATTACATGGGTTTTGCATACAAGGCCTATTCCAACACATCCCAAATGATAATTAGAACTTGCTTGAGCTGTCATTTACTGTTACATTGGCCTAATTTGGAAAAGGACCATTTTGCCATTACACTTGAAATTGCATTTGTACTAATCATTTCAATTTTGCTAATTTGGATTAAGAAATGGATTAAGGCATGGTATATAACATTAATTGTAACAGAAAATGATAATCACTTTTCACATTTCAAGATCTAACTACTTTTCCCTCCAAAAACCTCTCAATTCTCCAAAATTTCTTCACACTTTTTTCCACAATTCTCATCAAATTCTTCATCAATCTCGTTGGTTTTTGTTTGACCCATACTCTACAAGTGGTGTTGATGAACTGTTTCAACAAATTCGTGACCAAAGCTTGCTGAATTTGGACTGTTGGAAACTCACACATCCATGGCAATTTCATGATTCTCGGATCTGAAGCATCTTTGAGCTGAGCTGCTTGTTGCAATCAACTTCCACATCATTGATCTTCATCTGTTTTGGCTTTTTGGACCTTGAAGCTCGTGATTTCAACAGCTGCCATCACCACAAGGTTAGAACTCGATCTCGATGATTCTCAAAATCATGATGTGTCTTTGATAGTTCATTCATTGCTGAGCATACTGCAACTTGTAAAATTGATTTCCATTGAGAATTGCTCTAGTTATCGTGATTTGAACATTTGATGTGGAAACCTATTTTCGATCGATCCCGTCGATACAGTTAGAGTTAGGTCAAACTAGTTTCGTATTCATGATGTACGTGGTTCACCGGTCATTTTGATGTATGATTTGTTGCATTTGGTTGAGAAATGCTCATCTGCATTTTCTGGAAATTTTGTGATGTTCTTGATGAAGAACGAGCTTCAGAACGCGTTAGATCTTCTTTGCCTTGGCTTGTGTTTGAATCTTGTGTTTGCCGCCACCTTCGACCAATAGCGTAGCGCCACTGAATAAATGGAACGACCGCGTTTTGGTCTCGTGTCCAAGAATTACAAAATTGCCATTTTCAGTTTAATTCATTTCATTATTTCTTTGTTCTTTTTTCAATTTCATTTCACTTTGATGCATGATCTTAGAAAGTTCATAGGAGATTCATTATTTGTCCAAATTTTGTGAGGTTTTTTGCATGATTCTCCTTATGATGTGTAGTTTTTAATGGTGGTTTTTATGATTTTTGTGCACGTGTGAAAAAATAAAATGCCTAGGGTTTGATTGAATGTGTTCATTTTGTATATGCTTTGCCATTTCACTTATAAAATGATGATGCTTCCATAGAAATGCTTGAAACTTTTTGTGCTTATTCTTGACTCTATGCTGGTGATTTTGGTATGTAGTTTGTAATTTTTGGATCCCTGGTTGATGAGATATGAATTTTTGAATAAGAGGTGTGACAATTTGTGTCACACCATGCTTGATGAATTTCATGATTTTATTTGATGTGCTTGTGAACATTGGATTGAGTCAAATTTTTGCATGATTGAGCATATGTATGTTGAGAATACATGAAACTTTTTCTGGATTTATTGATGGCATTTCCTATTTGATTGGGATTTTTCCCTCTGTTTGGTCATTTGTTGGTTTTTTGTGACACATGTTGGTATTTGCTTTGTGAAATTTTGGTCATTAATTGGATGAGTGTGAAATTCGACATGTGAATTCTAGACACATTATAGGTCATCTTGGCTTTGATCCCATTCATTTATCATATTTCATTTCTGTTTTATGATTATTGGAAGTTGATGGTTGTTTTGATGCCTTGTGTTGGCTTGCCCGAACTTGTCTGAACTTTATAATATTAATTTCCATACTTCCTCTGGTCCAAATAGCATGAAATTTGATATGATGCTCATTGAATGTGTTCTGTTTATGTTGGAATTTTTGTGGAATTTATTGAGCTGTTTTGATATTGATTTGATTGTGATCATTCTGTTTGGTCTTTTGAGGTTGCAAATTGCATGTTTTGTGCCTTTTCTTTCATGAAATGATGATAATGAATGATATGAGCATGGGACCAATGGGATTTGTTTCTAATTTGTTTGATTGTGATTTTGATTAATTTTCACTTGCTGTTTTGGATTTTTCATCTCCTTTGGACCCTAGGCTTGTCCTAGTGGTCTTGTTTCTCACTTTTGAATTGTGTTTCAGGTTGAGATGCAAATGCTTTAAGGAGAAAAATGCAAGTTGATTAAATTGAGTTTGGTTGCTTGTTGTGAACTAACTTGTGTGTTTTGTAGGATGCTTGGCTCACTTGAGTTGATTGTGCTTTGCACATTGCATTGTTTGATTGTACATTGACTGTTGATTCTTATCTTGTCTGTTTTGACTGTGTGATTGGTATACTGACTGAATTAGATTGATTTCAGATACTTTAGTCGCTTACAGTTCATCTTTGAACTTGCTTTGTGCTGCTGCTTGGTTGTATAAACCAGTTGAGGTAGACTCTCTTGTCTCCATGTAGTCTGGAAGACCTGGCTTGTTATTTAGCCAGGCAACTGTCTGAAGTCCTCCTTAAGAGGCGATGATTGTGATTGTTTATTTTTGTCCCCAAGCAGGAAAAGACCTTGATTAAGGCAATTGGCGGACAAAAGAGATACGCAATCTATCTCCCGCTATTCTGTTGAGTCGTCCCTCTGCTCACACCACTGTGTTGATGCATTGGGACATTAACCCAAGATCTTGTACAGTTGTACAGTTGAGTCAGGGTCATGAGTGTAGAAGGGTTCCCCCTTTCTAAACCCACACTCCTTTGTCTGAAGCTCTCCCTGGCCAGGGATAAGAGCTGTGAAGTCTAATCTTCACTCACCTTTCATCTGGCTTCACCCCGACTCTCAATGTCAGGGTTAAGAGCTAAACACCACCCTTGTACAGATGACTTGCCTTGGCAGTCTGACCCTTTGTTTGAGCCCACTTTTTGACTGGATATAGTGTGTGCTAAATGTGAAATGTTTGCTTTATTTTGCTTATGCTTGCATGCTTGTTTTTCCTGGTTAGGATTAGCTTGCTGTTGTGCAAGTAGGTAGAAACCATAACATAGGGCAATGATGCATGATAACACCTAGGCTCGAGTCCAGCTCCCTAGTAGTGTGTCCCCCTTTGTATCTGGTTAGAATTTCTTTCCCGTTCAGGGGAACTACGTCGCCCTGATCCTCATACCAGATGAGGTACGTAGGCAGGAGACCGTGCGAGGTCTCTCCGGGCACCCTTTTTCTTTTTGTGTGTGTTTGCTTGACAGTTGCTAGGCTCGAGTTCCCGACTCCTTAGTAACTTGTTGCTTGTTTCTTCTTGTGTGTCTGGATACGGATGTAAGCCCAGCAATTGGCATTCCATATCCTCTTTTTGTGTGCTTGGAGTCCGGTATAAGTCCATCAAGTGGCATCTGGTTTCCAGTGTGGGTTTGTCTGGTTCGGAAGCTGATGTAAGTCCAGCTATTGGCGTTCGGGTTCCATGTTTGCCTTTTTGTGCGTGTGTTTGTTTGGCGTGCGTGAGCCGAACTACGGTAGCTCTGATTCTCGTTCCAGACGAGATACGTAGGCATAGGATGCGATATCCTAGCGAGCCCTCTCCCCTCTTATCCCATCTGTGTTGTCTTCAGTGTGTGTGTATGATGTTTGTTTTAGCAACCTTTTTCTATCTTTCTGAGCGTGGATCCCGTCGAGTACGACGGATGCGTAGGGGTGCTAATACCTTCCCTTCGCATAACCGACTCCCGATCCCATCTCTTTGGTCGCGAGACCATGCTTTTTCAAGGTTTACTCTGAGCGTTTCCTTTCCCTCTTTTGGGATAAATAACGCACGGTGGCGGCTCTGTGTTGTTTTTGTTTCAGCCCGCCGGTTGTTTTTCGCGGATGCGACAGTTGGCGACTCTGCTGGGGAATCCTCAAGATGTTGACCTGTGCTGGTCCATCTTCCCTAAGCGAGTCTCTCCTAGCGCTCTAGGATAGTTTAGGTTGCTTGTCCTGCTATTTATTGCATTTATTATTCTGATTGTGTATATATTTGCATAAATATTTGCATGCATCATACTATCATGTTGCTGTCCTCTGTACAGGTGGTTCCTCTGTTTTGGGGTGGGTGTTCTGAGTGGGGCTAAAACCCAGGCCCGAGTATACACCTAGGATTAGTGTGGTCTCACGTTCCTCACATGCCGGTTGGGCATGCTGTTGCGACGCGACATACCACAAGCCGGACGAGGTTCATCTGAGAGTGCTCTTCCTCAGTGGGGTTTTCCACTTTGGTTGGGTTACCTCTTTTGGGCTATTGACTTCGGTGACCGATCTTTCCCGGATCTTTGGTTTAGGCGATCTTAAGGGAGCTACAATGGCACACCCGAAAGGGCAAACCCATTGAGTATCTTTGCCCGATTATCGAAACCATTATCCGCCTTAGGATGACCTGATTAAAATTTACTTGTGAGGGGAGGGTGATTCTTTCAGATGCATGTTCAGATGGTGACTTTGATGGTGACTATTGGTTCCGTTGATCAGAGTCCTATTTATAAGTCGGAATTATGGCCCTTTATTTCGGAGACGCCGGAGTTCTGTCCGTGTTATTTATCAGTGGGGATCCGTTTATTTCAGGATTCCCCGGGCCGATTCAGAGGATTGTGGGTATCTGTTCAGAGATTGTTTGATGATGATGGTGATGCATCTTCCGTTTATTTCGGAACCCTCGAGTTGGATTTGTGGTTACATATTCTCGCAGATGGTTGTGATCAGTTCAGAAATTAGGGTTTCAGTGCAACAGTTGGTCAGATGACTTGGAGGATGGCACAATGCATTGCATTCGTTCATCAGCATCATCACATTTTGCATTTACCTGCATCTAACACATGTTTATCCATATGCAGGGACATTTCTATTGAGATCCTGGTTGAGAGACTTTCTGCTCAGATATGAGAAGGCCCGGTTTGAAGGATGATGTCGCTTACAGTTTCTTTGACCCAGAGATCGGTGTGCTGAAGAATATGATAGCTTTGATTACACCCGACCATGTGGGGATGTTTCGTGAGGCATATGGTGGTATTCTGAAGATGGTTTTCAGACTCACTGACAGAGATAGGAGCGCCATTCATACTCTCCTCCAGTTCTATGATCCTGGTTTGAGGTGTTTTGTCTTCCCAGATTACTTACTCGGGCCTTTGATGAAGGATTATGCTGATATGTTGGGCATCCAGATCAGAAATCAGGTTCCTTTCTATGCTACTAAGGAAGAGCCCGATATTGGAGGGATTTCCCGTGCTCTTTATTTGAGTCCGGAGGTGGTGAAGGGAAGTCTGAAAGAGAAGGGGAAGTTGCCTGGTTTTCATCTGAGTTTCCTAGAGGCTAAGGCTAAGGAACATGCTGAGTTGGGTAACTGGAAAGCTGTCTGTGCTTTGATCGCTGCGGGCATTTATGGGATCATTCTGTTTCCTAACCAGAAGAGCTTCATGGATATTAACGCCATTCGCTTGTTTGTTCAGAGGAATCCTATCCCTACCTTGATTGGAGATGTCTATTACTCGGTCCACAATCGGAACGAGAAGAGGCGTGGGGGGTTGATTCGATGTTGCGCTCAGTTGCTATACAAGTGGTTTATGGGTTATTTGCCTTCCAAGGGTACTTTTGTTCTGCTTGGCCAGAATGTTAATTGGGCAACCAAGCTGATGGGTTTGAGGGCCAAAGACATAGCTTGGACTCACAATAGTGGGGTTGGACAGGATTTCATCTGCAGTTGTGGGGGCTTTCCCAATGTGCCGCTTATAGGAGTGCAGGGTTGCATTAATTATAACCCGACACTTCTTAAGAGACAGATGGGATTCGCTATGGAGCTTCCTCCGTTCAAGAGTGAGGTTCAGGAGACTTTGTACTTCCCGGTCGAGGGCAATCAGGCCAGGTTAAAGCACGTATCTGAGGCATGGCGCAACATTCAAAGGAAAGGCAAGGTTTCTTGGGGTAGAGCTAATAACAGATCTTTTCCTCCGTTCGATGACTGGCTCAGTAAGAGAGTGGAGCTTACTTGTCTACCATTTCCTATGGTCGATCCTTGGTATCCGTTGGTTGAGGAGTCTCCTTCTTCTGTTAGTATGGATGAGTTCCTGGAAATGAAGCGGGAGAGAGATCAGTTGCTTGTAGAGAAAGCGGAATTGGAGATGACTGTTGCTCGGGTTCAGATGGCTAACCAGGAGATCAAAGGGAAGATGGAAGATCAAGACAAGCGACATGCCCTGGAAGCAAAGCGTTTTGAGATGGATACTGCCTACTATGGGAAGGTCAGTCAGGCTTTGGCATCTTCAACAAATGAGCACGACGTCACCAAAGAGAGATTGGCTAGAGCTTCAAAGGTCATTGAAGATGAGAAGAGGAGGCAAATCCTTGTGAGAGATCAGAGAGACGCCAGAGCCAGAGTCCTTGTTGCAGAGTGGGAAGCGGAGAAAGTAAAGATCATCGCCGAGAGAGATCATTACATTGCTGAGAGAGATCATTACTTCAGGCAGATGAAGATTCACCAGAAAGAGGTGGGGAGATTACAGCAGGAGAACACCGAGCTCAGGTTCGCCGCAGAGTTCGCGAAGATGGTTGATGAGATAGGGCCATCTGTGGGACCCTCATCAGGCTAGCTTTCTTGTTTGTGTGGATTACCGTCAGGCTTGTTGACGGAATTCATTTGCTTGTATTTCTTTCCCGATTCTGGAAATCTGTATCTGATTTGATGTATGACTATGGCACTTATTGTTCATTTTGTTATGTGATGGTTATTTTCATTCAGGGATTGATCTTCAAGCTTTATTTGCTTTACCATATGCACTCACACAAGCACACACATGGTTGGGGGTATTTTGCTAAATCATATATCTCTGATCTGTATGATGAAATCAAATGCTGAATATCAAAATATTGCTGCCGGGTTATTATTTTGTCTCGATGAAGCCAGGATCAAGAGACAAAGTGTTCCGCATATGGATAAACACTGCATTCATGCATGATCATAATAACTTGTGTTTTATTTTGCAGGTATGTGTTGCTAACGTACTTGATTGTTTCAGGAATCATTGCTCGTGCTCGCAGAGCTGTACCTTTGCACTCAACCCGTCCTCACAGATACTTCACGCGGTGCAATACTCCCAAACTGATGGATCTCCTAAATACAGACATCCTCGAGCTGAAGGACAAGATGAATGAGCTGATCAACATCATGCAAGGTTTTGCAGTTGGTCAGAAGGCTCTAGCTGATAAGGTTGAGAAGCTCGAGCGGGCTTCAGCAGCAAACAGTGGTGTGAACCTGGATGGTGTCTCCAACCAGGGGCTGGGTGGTTCCAGAGACGGTGGCAAGAGAACAACGGTTGGTATAGTGAATAATGCTGCTGGTTTCGGTGATGCAGGTGGTCAACCGGGTCAGAATCTGAAGGACAGTCTGTTCCCGCCTTTCTTCGGGGTTGATGACGACAGAGAGGAAGATAGGGAGGCCGATCAGTTCTCGATGCACAATAAACCTTTTGGTCAGTATGGTGCCCTACCACAGAACAAGGAGATTCAGCTGCTGGCTGAGAAAATCAGAGCATTGGAAAGCTATGCCACTCCTGGGGTGGTTAATATGTCAAACATGGGGCTAGTGGAGGGGATTGTGATCCCGCAGAAATTTAAAGCGCCCGCGTTTGATCGGTATAATGGGAGTTCCTGCCCTGAGACCCATCTGCAGGCGTTTGTCCGTAAGATCTCTGCTTACACCATGGACCAAAAGCTGTGGATGTACTTCTTCCAGGACAGTCTGTCCGGAGGCTCACTGGAATGGTACACCAAGCTCAAGTCCTCAGATATCAAGAATTGGCAAGATCTTGGGGACGCATTCTTTAAACAGTATTAGTTCAATGCTGATATGGCCCCGAGTCGTACCCAGCTGCAGGGTATGTCTCAAAAGAATAATGAGGGGTTTAAAGAATATGCCCAAAGGTGGAGGGAGTTGGCTGCCAGAGTGCAACCTCCTCTAGTTGACAAGGAAATGTCTGATCTCTTCATGGGGACCCTGCAAGGGGCGTACGCTGAGAGAATGGTTGGTTGTCCTGTGACCAACTTTTCAGACATCGTCGTGGCCGGAGAGAGAATTGAGAGCTGGTTGAAGCTCGGGAAGATTCAGGGTAATGCTTCGTCGTCAGGATCGAAGAAGCCCTTCAGTAATGGTCAGAGGAAGAAAGAGGGGATACCAGTGCGGTATATGCTCAGAGAGGACCCAGTAGGGATCGTTACTTCCCGCACACTGCTGCGGTAACTATTCTTGCTGAGCATCAGCCTGCACAGCAACAACAACAACAACAGCAACCTCAACAACAGAGGCAACCCTTTCAGCAGAGGCCTCAGAGAGCTGGGTACCAAGTCAGGGGGAGGATGAATGATAGGCAGTTTGATAGGCCGCCGGTGACTTATTCTTTTTTGTTAAAAAAGTTGATGGATTTGGGGCTGGTACAACTCAGAACTTTGGCACCTTTGAGACCTGATCAAAGGCCAGCCAATTATGATGAAAATGCAAAATGCGAATTCCATTCGGGTGCTCCCGGACACAACGTAGAGAACTGCAAAGTTTTTAAGCACGTAGTTCAAGACTTGGTGGATTCGAAAGCAATCAACTTCGCACCATCTCCTAACGTCAATGCTAATCCCATGCCCGCGCATGGTCAAAGGGGGGTGAATGTTATTTCTGAAGAGAGTAGGGTTGGGCTGTCTACTGTTGATCAGTTGAAGACTCCTCTGGCTGAGGTTAAGAGGCAATTGATGTTAAATGGGGTTCACCCGGGCTGCGGTATTGATTGTGCTGAGTGCACTGTTGTTCAGAATGGGTGTTCATTGTTGAGAAGGACTGTTCAGGGTCTGATGGACGAGGGGAGTATTCTGATTGAGAAGGCTGATAAGGGGAGAGATGAGGTCTTCACCATAACGATTTATTTTGATCCGGTGGATTTGTCAAATCTCGCTGAGGCGGCTCCAGTTACCATCACGGTACCTGGGCCAATTCCGTATGACAAAGATGATGCCGTGCCATGACATTATGGTGGAGAGGTATATTGTAATGGTGAGAAGGTAGTGTAAGACCCCAATTTTGGCCCTAAGATCCCTCATGGCCCATATCATACCATATCATGGCCTCAAGGATCATTGCATGCCCTAGTTTCCCTCCTAGTGGGTGGTTTGCCTTGTGAGTTTATTTCTTGATCACCAGGCATGTTTTGCATTTGTATATCTTTGCCTTTCATATGCTTATCATTCCAAGGTACAAAAATATTGTCAGTTTAACCTTGTTGCTTGCAGTTGAAGCAATCATCAGCAATTAGGTCAAAGTCAGTCATTGGTCAGTCAAAGCAGTGGATGGTGGCCATTCTTGCAGAATTTGGGCACCATGATCAATAATCAAGAGTTCATATAACTTGGGACATCATTTGAAGTCAAGGTCTCAAAGAATCAGGGTTTGGAATTCATCAGAAGTGGTTCAATCATGCAAAACCCTAGAAAAGTCAACAGGAAGTCAAACTTGGTCAACTGTGGATTTAATCAATGATTTGATGGATGGAATTGATTTGAAGGAGCTCATTCATGTCCATACAAGCCTCATATATCATGTCCAACCTCATCATGAAAGAATTTGAAGTCAAACAGAAAATTTCCAGAAATAGAAAGTTGACCTGTAATTCAAATTTGCCAAAAATGGAAACTTCTTGATCTTAAACTTACATCATGATACAAGCTTCAAATGAATTTTTTCCCAACATGAAAGTTGAATATCTTGTTCTCCCATTTCCAAAAAGTCCAAGAACACTCAATTCCCATGTATGGTTGGCAAGATATGATCAATTCATTTTCACAATTTCTTGAACTTCAAAGGGCCATATCTCATGAACCACTTGGCCAATTTTGGTGGGGTTTTTTCCTACAAGCTCTATTTGTTCCCCTCTTTCCAAAAATGCATTCACCATTCATCAAAACCTTACCATGCAAAATGCCATTTTTGGACTTGACTTCATTAATTTCAAGTATGTGCAAAAAGTTGACTTTTTAAATGAGGGATTTTTAAACAATTTGGCCATTTGGGATTTGGTTGGAATGGTATTTGAAACATGTTCAAGGCCCAAACTCGGCCAGAACCATACACCTCCATGTGCATATGTCAAAAATTAGCAAAATGCAAATTCACTTCATTTGAGTTAACCAAGCTTAGCACCTTCATTAACAATGTTAAACAGCAAATATAAGGGATATTTTCTGTCCATTCAACCCTAGCTGCAGCCTCCCAAAGATCAGAAACTCTCATTCTCTCTCAATTTGCATTTTCACACTTTGCAATTTCTGAGCAAAACTCCCAAAACACTCGAGCCACTCTTGCTTCCTTCATCACCTAGCCATCATCTGGAAACCATTTGGAGCATAAAATACCAGCTGGAAGATCATTTCATGTTCTGTTTTCTTCAAGCATCTTCAATGGCCAAACTCGATTTAAGCTGGATTTAAGTGGGCTGAGCTAAAGTGCTTCAAGAATCCATCAACATCAACCATTATCTCCATCTGTTCGAGCCAACATCATCCAAACAACACTGTTTCACATTTTTCTTCAAAAACAAGTAAGGTTTCGACCATTTCTTTTCTCAAAATGTTGCCATGTTTTGTGTAGTTCTTACCTTGCTGAGTATTGTGAAACTTGTATCATGCGAATTGGTTAGCTATGCTGTGAGAAATCTGGATTTTCATTTGTGTGCTCAAATATGTTTTTGGTCGATTTACTTTGATGATGATGATTCACTGAAAACCATGCTTGGATTATGCATGTACTTGCTTCACTTGTTCGAATGGTGTGCTTGATTTTTATTTCTGGGCATGTTGAAAATTTCGATTTGAATGTGGATGATGAAGCTCTACTGTATTTTACAAACCCTAGAATCTGCTCAAAATTCATGTGAAATTGTGTTTGGTTTGTTACTGTATGATGTTGCATGATGATAATGTTTCGTGGCCATCCATGCTCTTTATGCAATTCTGGTTGGAATTCGTTTTTTCATGATGTTGGTCATATGAATATGAGTTGCTGTTCCAAAACCCTAAAAATGCTGCCCAGAATCATGTGAAACACGATTGGCTGTTGTTTGTTTGAATTTTCGCACCTCCACTGTTCCTTTGCCCATGCCGAATTACTGCTTGACACGTCTGGAAACCAAACTCACCGTTTCATTTAATTGGCAACTTATTTACCATATTGCCACCGTGCTTAATTGTTTTTAATTAATCATATGCTATTTCATTTATGTTTTCAATAATCATTCATTTTATTACTCATCTTACAAAATTCATAACTCGTGCATTTCAATTCCAAAATTCATGGAAATTTTTGCATTGTGTTCTGCTCGATGTCTATTATTTTATCATGATTTTTATTGATTTTTTGCATGGTCGAATTTTGAATGGCATTAAGGTTTTGCTCATGTATGCATATTTTGTACATCTTGCCAATACCATTGTGAAATGATGAGGATGTATCCAATGACCCTGAAATTTTTTGTGGTTAATCTACACTCATTCATGTTTGTTTTGATGTAGAGTTCTTGATTTTATCTTATCTGGTTATTAAGATATGAATTTTTGAAGTAGGGTGTGACAATTTGTGTCACACCATTGATATGCAATTTCATGATTTTTGTTGACATGCTTCCTGACTCCCAATTAATGTGAAATTTTGCATGATCCTTCTCTTATATGTCTAGTTGACTTGTGAATTTTCCTGGAATTTATTATGCCATTTCCTATTTGTTTGAGATTTTTCTTCTCTGCCTAGTCAATTGTTGACTTTGTGTGATACATCTTGCCATTTCATTTGGGAAATTCTCATACTTCATTGGATTATCATGAAATTTTACATGTGCATACTAGACATCTTGAGCTTTGCATTGGTGTTGATCCCATCCATTTATCATCTGTTTTCATTTAGTTATGATTTTTTGAAGTTGATACATGTATATTTGACTTCTTTGGGCATGATTGAAATTGTTTGGACTTCCTGATTTTAATTGACCATCTTCCCATGATCCAATTGAGCTGAAATTTTATATGCATGTCATGTCATGGATTGTGAGTGAGCATGATTTATTTGCTGATTTTTGGAATTGTCTATGATTGGTTTTGAGCTAAGTTATGTGTTGACTTCTATGAGCTTTCACTTGCCATGTTTTGACTTCTTTCATTTGTGAAATGATAATGATGCATGATATGAACTTGAGACCAATTGAGCTTGCTTCTTAAATGTTTGAACTTGATTTTGGTTGACTTTCCTTTGCTGTTTTGACTTTCTCATTCATTTTTGACCCTAGGCTTGTCCTAGGGGTCTCCTGGCTTATGATTGAGTTCATTGTTTCAGGTTGAGCTACAAATGCTTCAAAGAAACTTTTTGCAAGTTGATTAACCTTGATTGTTTATCATAAGCTAACCTTTGTTTTGTAGGTGGTTTGACTCATATGATTTGAGTCTTGTGCTTTGCACATTTACCTGCCTGTTTTGACTTTTGGTTCCTACCTCCTTTTGCTTTAACTGTTGAACTGTGTACTGATTTGTTTGACTATTTCAGGTACCATTAGTTGCTTAAGTTCTTTGAACTTGCTTTGCTTTGCTATTTAGCAATTTGCTTTGAGGTAATCCCTCTTTCTTCATGTAGTCTGGAGACCCAGCCTGTTATTTGGCCGGGCAAACTGTCTGAAGTCCTCCTTAAGAGGCAATGCTTGTGTGTGTTTAATTTTGTCCCAAGCAGGAAAAGTCCTTCAAGTAAGGCAATTGGTAGATCAAAGGGATAAGTAGCCTATCCCCTACTATTCAGTGAGTCTTCTCATTGCTCCCATTACATGGTTGTAGCATTGAGATCAAAACCCAAGATCTATAGAGTCTAATGTGGAAAGAGCTCCATCTTTCTGAGCTCCCACACTTTCTGATATGCTCTCCCTGATCAGGGATAAGAGCAATGAGGCACACCCCTCATCTCCTTTCATCTGCTTCACCTTAGCCTCTCAATGGCAAGGTTAAGAGCAACTTTTTACCCTATTCCAGTTGGCTTCAATGCCTAACCCTTTGTATGAGCCTCCTTGTTTGGTTATAGTGCGTGCTGATTGACTTCATTGATTGCTTGATTGTTTCATATGCACATGCTTGCTTGTATGCTCTATGCATTTATCATCATTTATTGCTCATCAATGCATAATCATCTCATTTGTCTTTGTGACTTATCATTGCTGTTTACCCATTGAGGACAATTGTAAGACCATCCATTGGCCATTGCTCCTATGATATGGAAGTGAGTATAAGACCATCACCTTGGCCACTCATCTTATCTTTGCTTGTTGCATTGTTTGTTTGTATGTGAGGATACAATTGTAAGTCCCTGCAAGTTGGCATTTGTTTTCCTAGGACCATACTGTGGAGGTTAGAGTAAGCCCAGACAGATTGGCATCTGACATCCATGTTTTGCTTTTCTTTGTTTATGTGAGGATGCAACTGTAAGTCCCTGCAAGTTGGCATTTGCTTTCCTATGATCATATGTTGGATATTGGTATAAGTCCAGACAGATTGGCATCCGGTATCCAAGTTTCATTTTGTTTTAGGAGATTAGTGTAAGACCATTGAGTGGCCTCTGATATCCATTTCTGTTTTAGGAGACTGGTGTAAATCCATCTATTGGTATCCGGTATCCACCTTTTATTTCTTTGTTTGAGGAGATTAGTATAAGACCATTGAGTGGCTTCTGATATCCCGTTCTGTTTTAGGAGATTGGTATAAGCCCAGTGATTGGCATCCGATATCCGCTTTTGTTGACTTTCTTGTTTGTTTATTATTATCCATTGCCTATTCCAAAGGACACACTTGAATCATCTTCTATATGATTTCAAGAAGTGAACCTTCTAAGAAGTTTTACAATCCATCTCCATCCATTCATCCTCATTATGTCCTAAACCTTTTCACACTTTGATTTCAAACTTGACATAGATATTGTGCAAACATCTTCATGCTTTTCTAACTAAAAACCTGGACTCAAGTCCTTGACCTTTTTTTAAACTCATTTTCATAACACTTCTCTGAATCAATCTTAATCATACTTTGACTCCACTTTCACAATCACAATCAATTAACTTCACTCATTCAATTGTTTTGGCTTTGTCCATTGTTAATCTTTTCATGCATTAGCCATAGGTTTCAATTATCGTTGTGGTTGATGTAAACCTCACCTTATCTTTAGTGAGTCGACAATAAGACTTCCGTACTGAAAACAGGGCTAACCCCTCTAGTACGTCGAAGCTATCCTCGCATGGTGGATGTTGGTTTTGGTCGAGTGTTCTCCCATTGATAATGAAAAGCCTCAGTGCTATTGTTTAAAATTGAATCCACCAACTTTTGGAAATCTTTTAGCCGAACTACGGCGTTTTGATCCTTACCTTTGATGGAAGGTACGTAGGCAACGGGTTCATCCGTTCAAACCCAATAAAAATTGTATATTCTTTTCTCATCATCCCAATCATGTTTGCACAATACTTATGTCATAACAAATAACAATTTTATACAACAAGTGTGAAAAGGGCTCCCTAGGAGTACCTAGGACGTGATGGGTGCCTAACACCTTCCCATTGCGTAATTTACCCCTTACCCAGACTCTCTGATCTTTTATTAGTTTTCTACGTGTAAAACTTCTTAGGCTTTTGTTCGCTTTTTAGCCAGTCCTTTGGATAAATAAAAGTGCGGTGGCGACTCGAAATTTCATTGTATGCTTTGCTTATGGTTTAATCGATAGATCATATAGCGACGAATACACCGCTACAGGTAGAAGATCAGACTGCTAGTGAAACCACCGTTTCAAAGGTGGATAATGCCGGTCCCAGCGGTTTCACTCGCAGTGGCAGATTGTTTGCACCAGATGCCTTGAGGGGAGGAGAAGGAGAAAAAGAGAAAAAAGAAAAGGCCGAGGCTTTAGCCAGGGCGAAAGGGAAAGCAGTGGTTGGTGATGGTACTCCAGTAGTGACACCGGCGCCTGCGGGGTCGGAAGAGAAGATTGATGATGATGCAGAAGAATTCTTAAGGATCATCAAAAAGTCTGAGTACAAACTGGTTGACCATCTACAGCAGACTCCCTCCAAAATATCGATTTTATCATTGCTGTTAAGCTCTGAGGGGCACAGGGAGGCTTTGTTGAAAATCTTGAAGAAAGCCTATGTTCCTCAAGAGATTACGATAAACCAGTTGGAGACGGTCGTGTCCAATGTGCATGCCAGCCATGGGTTGGGCTTTACTGACATGGACCTGACTGTAGATGGGAGAAATCACAATCGGGCGTTGCACATAGCAATGGAATGCAAAGGAGCCGTGCTTTCGCATGTGCTGGTTGATACCGGCTCCTCGTTGAATGTGTTGCCGAAGAAGGCTCTGGCTAAGCTGAATTGTGATGGGCTGATTCTGACACCCACTGATCTGATAGTGCGGGCATTTGATGGGTCGAAGCGGGCCGTATTTGGAGAAGTTGAGCTTCCGGTGAAGATAGGCCCGGAGTTGTTTAAGTCGACTTTCTATGTCATGGATATCCAGCCGGCATACAGTTGCTTGTTGGGTAGGCCGTGGATCCATGTTGCTGGGGCAGTGACCTCGACTTTACACCAAAAGTTGAAATATATCTGGGAGGGACAGGTTGTCACTGTGTGCGGAGAAGAGGACATTTTTGTCAGCCACCTGTCCTCATTCAAATACGTTGAGATGGACGGCGAAATATGGGAGACGCCAAGTCAAGCCTTCGAAACCGTTAAGGTGGAGAATGCTCTGTTTGCCAAAGAGGAGGAGAAACCGTCCATTGCTTCGTACAAGCAGGCCGCTGAGGTGGTAAAGAATGGAGAGGCTCCTGGCTGGGGCAGGATGATGGATATCTCTGCAAAGAAAGACCGCTTCGGAGTGGGGTATCAGCCAGGCAGAGGCTCGGTGGGACAAGGCAGAGGACGCCGTACGTCAGTAACCTTCACTAGTGTCGGAATGCTGGATCCGGATCACATCTGCATGATGAGTGATGAAGCTGATAGTGACTGTGAAATAGACCAGTGGATAAAGCCGTGCGCACCAGGGATGGGACTCCAGAACTGGAAGGCTGAAAAGATCATCCGGGTCACTCTGCTGGAAGAGTAATATTTTTCCTGTTTTGATTTTATATGCATGAAAGCCATACGTGTTGCCCGACACGTAGTGGTTCATTGTAAGGGCCACCTAATGTCTAAATTTGCAATTTCGCATCATTAATAAAAGGATGTTTTTCAATTAAAAGCGGTGTTCCTTGTTTTTCATTTATTTTTGCAGTTTAAAAATAAAAGCAAAATAAAAATGGCAATGTTTTCATTTTTCTTTTCGATTTGTCTCACACTGGTTCTAAGCAATGCATGAATCAACATTCATGCAGATGCGATTTTTCTCCGGATCTCATTGATAACAATCCTGTTACACCCTCATATGACTTCGACAATCCGATCTATCTTGCTGAAGAAGAAGACGAAGAAGATTGTGAACTGCCAGGGGAATTAGCCAGGTTGTTGAAACAAGAGGAGAAGGTGATTCAGGCGCATGAAGAACAGATTGAGGTTGTGAATCTGAGTACTGACGAGGTCAAGAAAGAGGTGAAAATCGGGGCTGCTTTGGAGGAAAGTGTCAAGAGCAGGATGGTGGCCTTGTTGAAAGAGTATGTCGACATCTTTGCCTGGTCTTATCAAGATATGCCAGGGTTGGATACCGATATTGTTGTGCACAAGATACCGTTGCAAACAGATTGTCCTCCAGTGAAGCAGAAGTTGCGCAGAACTCGACCTGACATGGCGATGAAGATTAAAGAGGAAGTGCAGAAGCAGTGGGACGCTGGTTTCCTTGCTGTCACTAATTATCCGCCATGGGTCGCGAACATCGTGCCAGTCCCGAAGAAAGATGGTAAAGTGAGAATGTGTGTGGACTACCGAGATCTGAATAGAGCTAGTCCGAAGGATGATTTTCCACTACCTCACATCGACGTGTTGGTAGATAATACAGCTCAATTCTCGGTGTTTTCCTTCATGGATGGCTTTTCTGGCTATAATCAAATTAAAATGTCGCCAGATGATATGGAGAAAACAACGTTCATTACACCATGGGGCACCTTTTGTTACAAGGTGATGCCATTCGGTCTCAAGAACGCCGGTGCTACTTATTAGAGGGCCATGGTGACTTTGTTTCATGATATGATTCATCATGAAATTGAATGCTATGTTGATGACATGATAGCAAAGTCCCAAACAGAGGAGGGGCATTTGGTAGATCTGGCCAAGTTGTTCGACCGGCTGAGACAGTTCAGACTGAGGTTGAATCCGAACAAGTGCACTTTCGGAGTGCGGTCCGGTAAATTGCTGGGGTTCATTGTAAGTGAGAAAGGAATCGAGGTTGATCCTGCAAAAGTAAAAGCAATAAGAAAAATGCCTGAACCGAGAACAGAGAAGGAGGTTCGTGGTTTCTTAGGTAGATTGAACTACATTTCACGGTTTATATCTCATCTAACAGCCACGTGTGAACCAATATTCAAGTTGTTGAAAAAAGATCAAACGGTCAGGTGGAATAATGATTGCCAAGCGGCATTTGAAAAAATAAAAGAGTATTTGCAGGAGCCTCCGATTCTGATGCCTCCTGTGGAGGGAAGACCGTTAATTCTGTACCTGACAGTCCTCGAGGGGTCTATGGGGTGTGTATTGGGGCAGCATGACGAGTCTGGTCGAAAAGAGCATGCTATATACTACCTTAGCAAAAAGTTTACCGACTGTGAAACAAGATATTCACTGCTCGAGAAAACTTGTTGTGCTTTGGTATGGGCTGCTCGCCGACTAAGGCAGTATATGCTGGTTCATACCACTTTATTGATTTCCAAGATGGATCCAATCAAGTACATTTTTCAGAAGCCAGCATTGACCGGACGGGTTGCGAGGTGGCAAATGATTTTGACAGAATATGATATACAGTATACCTCTCAGAAGGCGATCAAGGGGAGTGTATTGTCTGATTACCTCGCTCAGCAACCCATTGAGGATTATCAACCGATGAAGTTTGAATTCCCTGATGAGGACATCATGTTTCTCAAATCGAAAGATTGCGAGGAACCAGTCCCGGAGGAGGGGCCTGACCCTGAATCCGAATGGATTCTGATGTTTGATGGGGCCGTTAACGTGAATGGAAGCGGTGTTGGTGCTGTTTTGGTTACGCCGAAAGGATCCCATATTCCTTTTGCTGCCCTGCTAACATTTGAGTGCACCAACAACGTGGCTGAATATGAAGCTTGCATATTGGGGATTGAAGAGGCGATTGATTTGAGGATCAAGAACCTTGTCATATATGGAGATTCAGCTCTGGTGGTAAATCAGGTTAACGGAAAATGGTATACGCATCAGTCTCATTTAGTTCCATACCGGGATTATACGAGGAGATTGTTGACGTTTTTCACAAAGGTGAAGTTGCATCATGTGCCCAGAGAAGAGAATCCTTTGGCAAATGCTTTGGCTACTCTGGCTGCCTTGATTAAGGTGCAATGGTGGAATCAGTTCCCCAGTGTTGAAGTGGGTCGTCTGGATAGACCGGCTTATGTGTTTGCTGTTGATACAACGCCTGATGATGAGAAGCCGTGGTATTATGATATCAAGCGCTATCTAGAGACTCAAGAGTATCCTGAGGGAGCATCTAAGAAGGACCGAAAGACTCTGCGGAGGTTGGCCATGGTGTTCTATCTGAATAAGGATGGGGTTTTGTATAAGAGAAATTTTGATTGGGTCTTGCTCAGATGTGTTGATGATAAAGAAGCAAGCCAATTGATGAAAGAGGTTCATGAAGGATCGTTCGGTACCCATGCCAGTGGGAATGCGATGGTAAAGAAGCTGCTGAGGGCAGGCTATTATTGGATGACAATGGAGGCCCAATGTTTTAATTTCGTGCGGAAGTGTCATAAATGCCAGATTTATGCTGACAAGGTGCACGTGCCTCCAAATCCGTTGAGTTTAATGTCGTCTCCATGGCCGTTTGCTATGTGGGGCATTGATATGATCGGAAAGATTGAGCCTACAGCGTCGAATGGGCACAGGTTCATATTAGTGGCTATTGACTACTTCACCAAATGGGTGGAAGCAGCCTCTTATACGAATGTGACGAAGCAAGTCGTTGCCAGGTTTCTCAAGAGAGACATCATTTGCAGATATGGGGTTCCCGAGAGAATCATTACTGATAATGGTTTTAATTTGAACAATAAGATGATGGCAGAATTGTGTCGGGAATTCAAGATCGAGCATCACAATTCTTCTCCCTATCGTCCGAAGATGAATGGGGCGGTTGAGGCAGCCAATAAGAATATAAAGAAGATTGTGCAGAAAATGGTGGTAACCTACAAAGACTGGCATGAAATGTTGTCGTTTGCATTGCATGGGTATCGAACGTCGGTGCGCACGTCTACTGGGGCAACTCCTTTCTCATTGGTATATGGAATGGAAGCTGTGCTACCACTTGAGGTTCAGATTCCCTCTTTGAGAGTCCTGATGGACGTGAAATTGCAGGAGGCGGAATGGGTAAGGACCCGGTACGAGGAGTTGAGCCTGATTGAAGAGAAGAGGCTGGCAGCCATCTGTCATGGGCAGTTGTACCAGCAGCGGATGAAGCGTGCTTTTGACAAAAAGGTACGACCTCGGGTATATCACGTGGGTGATATGGTGCTGAAAAGGATCCTTCCTCCTCAAAACGATCGAAGGGGCAAATGGACACCCAATTATGAAGGTCCATTCATGGTCAAGAAGGTTTTCTCTGGCGGAGCCTTGTTGCTAACGACCATGGATGGCGAAGATTTTCCATCCCCTGTGAATGCGGACGCAGTTAAAAAATACTTCGTGTAAAGAGACCCGCTGGACGAAAAGAATAAAATAGTCCAGGCAAAAATGGGCATCCCGGCGAACCAAAAAAACAGAAAGAAAAGGTTCGGGCAAAAATTAGGGATAAACTGAAAGAATTGTACACCCGGCAAGTCGAAAACCTGGAAAGGCGACTTGGGCAAAAAAGGTATCCCGGTGGACTGAAAACCCGAAAGGGCGGTCCAGGCAAAAGAGGGATTGAAACGAACAACTGCGTCTAGCATGATCGTTTGCGCTTTGGTTAAGGCATCATGGATAATACCCGGTAGGGATCAATCGGAGTCGTCTTGTTCAGAAGGCAGAAAGCACGGAGAGTCTGAGGACATATGGGGTGTAACCGAGTTGGAACTCGATGAGATCACGGGTTTCACATTGCCATTAGGATAGTGTAAGACCCCAATTTTGGGCCCTAAGATCCCTCATAGCCCATATCATATCATATCATAACCTCAAGGATCATTGCATGCCTTTGTCTCCCTCTTAGTGGGTTGGTTGCCTTGTGGTTTGTTTCTTGATCACCAAGCATACTTTGCATTTGTATATCTTTGCTTTTCATATGTTTATCATTCAAAAAGTACAAAAATATTGTCAGTCTAACCTTGTTGCTTGCAGTTGAAGCAATCATCAGCAATTAGGTCAAAGTCAGTCAACAATCAGTCAAAGCAATGGATGGTGGCCATTCTTGCAGAATTTGGGCACCATGATCAATGATCAAAGGTTCATACAACTTGAGACATCATTTGAAGTCAAGTTCTCAAGGAATTAGGGTTTGGAATTCATCAGAAGTGGTCCAGTCATCCAAAACCCTAGAAAAGTCAAACTTGGTCAACTGTTGATTTAATCAGAGATTTGATGGATAGAATTGATTTGAAGGAGCTCATTCATACTTGCACAAGCCTCATCTATCATGTTCAACCTCATCATGGAAGAAAATCAAGTGAAATCAGAAATTTCCCAAAATAGAAAGTGGACCTGTAATTTCAACTGCCAAAAATGGAAACTTCTTGATCTTAAACTTACATCATGATACAAGCTCCAAATGAATTTTTGCCCAACATGAAAGTTGAAGATCTTGTCCTCCCATTTTCAAAAAGTCCAAGAACTCTCAAATCCCATGTGTGGTTGTCAAGATATGATCAAATCATTTTCACCAATTTTTGAACTTCAACAAGCCATATCTCTCAAACCATAAGGCCAAATTTGGTGGGGTTTTTTCCTACAAACCACATTTTTCATCCTCTTTCCAAAAATATAAATTTCATGACCTAAAACCTTACCATTCAAAATGGCATTTTTGGACCTTTTCATTTAAAATCAAAGTTTGACCAAACTTTGACTTTTTGAACTAAAACTTTTTTCACCATTTTGCCAATTGAGATTGCTTTCATATCATATTTGAGACATGTTCCAAGCTTAAATTCATGATCATATCACCATTATACCATAATTTTAGCAAAGGTGCATAATTGGCAAAATGTGCAATTGGTCATTAAGTAAAAGCAAGGTACAGCATTTTCTGTGCAGACCACAAGCAGCAATTGGAATGTCCTTCTGCAGCCTTTCCAGCCCAAAATCGTGCAGTCAAACACACCCTCCATTTCACTTGTGCACAATTAGCAAAAGTTGCAAATTGAATCATTTAGCATAAACCAACTTACCATTTGATTAAAAGATGTTAAACAGACCCTTATAAGCATTTTTTCTGTCACTTCCAACCCTAGTTTTTGACAGCCACCAAACAGAAAAACACATATTCTCTTTCTTGCATTTTGGCATTTGAACAATTTCTGCAAAACCCTTGAAGAAACTCGAGCAAACCTTGCATCCTTCATCATCCAGCCCATCTTGTGAAGCTTTTTGAACCACCATTTCTCAACTGGAACTTCATCTGCAGAACCTGTTTTCTCCAAGCATCTCAAATGGCAGTTTGAATCGTGGGAGCTTCCAAGCATCATCAAGCTCATTTTCCTCAAGGATTCATCATTGCCAAGCATCATCTTCACCTGTTTGCCTTTAAATCCATCAAAGCAGCCCTGTTTTCGATTTTTCTTCCAAAACAAGTAAGTAACCGACTTTCTCCTTTTGCCATGCCATAATGTGTTTATGAAAGGTTCTTATATGCTGGTTTCAATGCACTTTATTTCATTTAAAATGGTGCTCTCATGAGGGAGAAATCTGAGTTTTTATTTTTGCCTCCAAACCTATTTCCCATCGATTTGCTCACATGGTTGTGATTTCATGAAAACCATTGCTATGTGATGTTTGTATTCAGTTTGATGAAGCTATTGATATGCGTATGGTTGATTTCTGGGCATGTTGATTCTTGTTGATTCTGCATATTATTGATGAAGGCATGCTGCTGTTTTGAAATCCTCATACTGTTTCCAGAAATCCAGCTCATATGTTTTGGTTGCTGTGTGTTATATGTTGTATAAGCATCAGGATTGTATTATCATGTGATATCCATGTTGTTGTTTGATTTTTATTTGTTAATGAACATGAAGATAGTGCCCTGCTGTTTGAAACCCCATGAATATCCCAGGAAATCCATGTGAGACATGTTGTATGCTGTTGTTTGGGTTGCAGCATGAACATTACCAATGCCATGATTAGTTGTATGTTGTTGAAATTTCGATTGATGATGATGTTGGTGAACCAAATTTCAAACCATTGCTGCTAAAACCTTACTGCTGCTGTTAAACATTACCCTGCACCAGAAAAATCCCATGTTTGTTGCTGTTTAGTTGTTCTCAAATGTTGCATGGGGATAGAATGTCATGGCCATGTTTGACTTTTGATGTTGGTTTATGTTTGTTGTTCATGATGATGAAGTTGAATGATGAAGCTTGCCCTGCTGTTTTGAGCCTTATGAACATCGTCCTAAAAATCCATTTGATTGTGCTGTATGCTGTTGGTTGCCTGCTGCTACACATTGCCAAATGCTATGCTGCTATGTGCTGTTGTTTGTTTTGATTAGTTTAATGATGATTAAACTTGGATGATGATTACTTGCTGCAGTCTAGGAAACCATGCCCATAACTCTTCCTGTTTGTGTCTGTTTTGTTGTTCATGTCATGAATAACAATGCTACCACCTTAATGTTTGCATGATGATTGCATGATGATTGTTGTATGCTGGTCGAATTGTGTATGAACTTGGAAATGCCAATACCATGTTGTTGTCTGTTTGTTTGGTCGAATGATGTTGATGTTCATGATGCCCAGCTGCATAAACCCTTAAGAAACCCTGCTGCTGTTTTGCTATTCTAATATGCCCAGATTTTCCATGGTTAATGTTTTGTTGTTGTTGGTTAATACTGCATGATGATGATGTTTCGTGCCATGATTGATCTTTGATGTTGTTTGTTGATTATTGTTCATGAACATGAGTTTGAAGTTGCCAAGCCATGCTGTAAACCCTAGGGTTTTAAAACCCAGAATTTGAACTTGGTTGGCCGAGTTTACTGTTCTATTGGTGAGGACCAATAGGAACATTTCCCGTGTCCTGCTTATGCTGTGCGTTTTGGTTAAGTGAATTGATAATTACACAATTGCCACGCTGACCCCCATGTTTGACCAATATTTCATGTTGTGTGATCATGTTTGCTTCAAAATATCACCCAACTTCCACAATTCATTTCTTGCTCAAATTAAATCCAAAAATTATGAAATTTTTTCCATCATGATCACAATTAAGTCTAGTATTTTATGGTGAATTTTAATTAATTTTTCAGTGGCTGGATTTTAAATGATAATTATTTTCTTCACATGTGTGCATAAATGATACATTGTGCCATTTCAATTGTGAAATACTCATGTCATATCCTTTGAGCCTGAATTTTTTTGTGGTGAAACTAGACACATTGACCTTCATTTCCATATAAGGTTTGTGCATTTATCATTTGTGGATTGAGAGTTATGATTTTCTGAAGTTATGTGTTACATTTGGTGCTATACCATGATCATGCATTTTCCCAATTTTTGTTCACATGCTTCCTCTTATCCAAATCACTTGAAATTTTGCATGAATCATCTATCACATGTCTAGTTGGTATAGGAATTTTCTTGGAATTAATCTTGCTGTTTTCCATTTGATTGAGAATTTTCTTCCATACTTGGTCATTTGTTGACTTTTTGTGCTATGCCTTGCCAAATCTTTTGTGAAATTCTCACATCTTATTGTATGTCCATGAAATTTCATATGTGATAACTAGACATCTTGAGCTTTGCATTGGTGTTAATCTCATTCATTTCTCTTCTGTTTTCAAATTGATATGATTTTTTGAAGTTGACCCATGCTTGTTGACTTTCACCATGCTTACTTGAATTTGGTTTGACTTCATGATTTTACTTGACTGCCTTCCTCTCATCCAAATGCATTGAAATTTTACATGTCTACCATGTTAGATGTTAGGATTGAGTGTGATTTATTTCATAATTTTGAGATTGTTTGAGTTGACTTTTGAATGAAGTCTTTGCTGTTGACTTTTGTATGCTTCTCTTGCCATGCTTTGCATTCATTTGTGTATGAGATGACCATGATGCATGATATAATTATGAATCCAATTGAGAATGCTTCTTGAATGTTTAGACTTGGTTTGGGTTGACTTTTCCTTGCTGCCTTGACTTTTTCTTTCATCTTTGACCCTAGGCTAGTCCTAGTGGTCTTGTAAGCTTACAATTGAGCTGTTTGTTTCAGGTTAAGCCCCAATGCCTCAAAGACCATTCAAATTTGTTTGAGTTGAATTGTATATTGTGCTAACCTTTGTTTTGTAGGTGTGACTCACATACTTGAGTCTTTGTGCCTTGCACAATTGGTCCCTCGGTGGTTGACTTTTGTTTATCCATTTGCCTTTGATTTTGACTGTTGAACTGTTTGCTAATAAGTTTGACTTTTTCAGGTACTTTAGTTGCTTAAGTTCTTTGAACTTGCTTACTTGCTTTGCTTTTTAGCATTTGCTTTGAGGTATAAACCTTTCTTCTTCATGTAGTCTGGAGACCCGGTCTGTTATTTGACCGGGCAAACTGTCTGAAGTCCTCCTTAAGAGGCAATGCCTGTGTTTGTTTAAATTTGTCCTAAGCAGGAAAAGTCCTTCAAGTAAGGCAATTGGTGGAAGGTAGGGATAAGCAATCTATCCCCCACTATTCAGTGTGTCCTCTCTTTGCTCCCATTACATGGTTGAAGCATTGAGATAAATGCCCAAGATCTAATCGAGTCAATAATGTGGAGAGAGTTCCTACTTTCTGAACTCCCACACTTTCTTTGATGCTCTCTCTGATCTGAGATAGAAGCAATGAGGCACACCCCTCATCTCCTATTCATCTGCTTCACCTTAGCCTCTCAATGGCAAGGTTAAGAGCGACTTTTTACCTATTACAGTGGACTTTCAAAGTCAAACCTCTTGTGTGAGCCCCCCCTTTGTTTGGCTATAGAGTGTGCTGTTTGATATTCATTGATTGATTGATTGCTTCATGTGCACTTGTTTGCCTGTATGTTATGCATTCATCATCATCAATTGCCATTAGTGCATAATCATACCATTTGTCTGTGTGACTTTTGTTATTGTTGTTTGCCCATTGAGGACAATTGTAAGTCCATTGCTTTGGCATTTGTTCCTATGATATGGAAGGATAGAGTGTAAGACCTCATTGGTCACTCATATCTTTTGTTGCCTTATCTGTTTATGTGAGGATACAGTTATAAGTCCCTGTAAGTTGGCATCTGCTTTCCTGTGATCATAATTTGATCTGTTGGTTTTGTATGTGAGGTTGCAGTTATAAGTCCCTGTAAGTTGGCATCTGCTTTCCTGTGATCATAGTTTGTTTATCTATTTGTATGAGAGGTTGCAATTATAAGTCCCTGTAAGTTGGCATTTGCATTCCTGTGACCATATTATTGCTTTTGTTCTTGTATGTGAGGATCCATTGTAAGTCCCTGTAACGTGGCTTTGGATTTCCTAGGACCATACTGTGGAGTTAACCTAAGTCCAGACAGATTGGCAGTTGACTTCCATATTTCATCTTTGTTTTTCTTTTGAGGAGATTAGTGTAAGACCATTGAGTGGCATCTGATATCCATTTCTGTTTTAGGAGACTGGTGTAAATCCATCTATTGGTATCCGGTATCCGCTTTTATTTCTTTGCCTGTGGAGATTAGTGTAAGACCATTGAGTGGCCTCTGATATCCCATTTTGTTTTAGGAGATTGGTATAAGACCAGTGATTGGCGTCCGATATCCGCTTTTGCTTGCTTTGTTTGTTTGTTATTATTAATTGCTATTCCAAAGGACACACTTGAATCATCTGCTATATGATTTCAAGAAGTGAACCTTCTAAGAAGTTTTACTATCCATCCTCATCCATTCATCATTCATTATGTCCTAGACTTTTCACACTTTATCTTTTAAACTTGACATAAGTGTTGTGCAAACATCTTCATGTTTTCTAACTAAAAACCTGGACTCAAGTCTTTGACTTTTTTTCAAACTCATTTCATAATACTTCTCTGAATCAATCTTAATCATACTTTGACTCCATTTTCATAATCACAATCAATTAACTTCACCCATTCAATTGTTTTGGCTTAGTCCATTGTTAATCTTTTCATGCATTAGCCATAGGTTTCAATTATCTTTGTGGTTGATGTAAATCTTGCCTATCCTTAGTGAGTCGACAGTAAGACTTCCGTACTTCAAACAGGGCTAACCCCTCTAGTGCGTCGAAGCTATCCTCACATGGTGGATGTTGTTTTTGGTTGAGTGTTCTCCCATTGATAATGAAAAGCCTCAGTGCTTGTGTTTAAAACTGAATCCACCAACTTTTGGAAATCTTTTAGCCGAACTACGGCGTTCTGATCCTTACCTTTGATGGAAGGTACGTAGGCAACGGGTTCATCCGTTCGAACCCAATAACCCAATAACCCAATAAAAAATGTATATTCTTTTCTCATCATCCCAATCATGTTTGCACAATATTTTTGTCATAACAAATATCAATTTAGCATAACAAGTGTGAAAAGGGCTCCCTAGGAGTACCTAGGACGTAGTGGGTGCCTAACACCTTCCCATTGCGTAATTTACCCCTTACCCAGAATCTCTGATCTTTTTATTAGTTTTCTACGTGTAAAACTTCTTAGGCTTTTGTTCGCTTTTTAGCCAGTCCTTTGGATAAATAAAAGTGCGGTGGCGACTCGAAATTTCAATGTATCTCTTAGCTTATGATTTAATCGATAGATCATATAGCGACGAATACACCGCTACAGAAAAGTGGCGACTCTGCTGGGGAGGATGACTTCGGATCCTTGGTGGTATTGCCTACTTTTCACCCTTGTTGTGATATATGTTATTATTTGTCATTTCTGACATATTTTTGTACAATTTGGGATGAATGTATTGATTGTAATGTGTGAATTGCTTGATATACATTTGCTGTTTGCTTTGGTGATCTGTGAGATGAGTTCTGTACCCGAACTCGAGTGCACTCTAGGATAGGAGAATGGCATAGTCTTGTTGACTGGTGTGGAGTAGTCCTTAGCCAGTTGACTTGCGAGCCCATTCACTTGGTGGAGGTCATGTTGGACTAATAATGTCACACAAGTTATTTGTGGTTAGGCATTATTCTTTCAATCATGTTCCGCAGAAGCCAAGGACCTTAGTTTACCAAACCCATCTTGGCCTATTTTTAGGACCGTAGTGCGGAGGTCGTTCAGATGTCAGTTTTGATACGATTGTTACGCGATACTACACTCATAAGAGTTTCTCTTGAGAATATTCTTGGAATACGAGTATTCGTTCCTCCGATAATATTCGAAAGATGGAACGATGATTATGGGAACCTCTGATAGAACATGTCTGGCAGGTTTAAACCCTAGTACACTCCCATTGGGTGGTTCTTAACCGAGACTCCATGCTCATGACTCTCAACAAACCCGTGATTCGTGGTTGAGTCGTTCAAACATTGTTAATATCAATGGATCCCGGATCAGGGGTAAAACCTAAAATCCACCAAAGCGGCTGGTTGATATTAAGGATGTTTGAGCTGGTTCATGTACCGTTAATATCAATGGAACTTGGGTGTCGATAAGGTGAAAACCTAAATCCACCAAAATGGATGATTGATATTAGGGATACCTAGAGCTTTCCCACGACCTTTGTTTGGTGTGCTTTGCTTGATCCTTGAGTGTGTTTGTTGCATTCATGCATTCACGCATTCATCTACATCCATATCATCAGAAAAAAGAAAATTTTCAAGGAACTCAAAGGAGTTTATTTGCAAAAATTTTCAAAAATGAAAAAACCGGGAAAATTTTTTCACCTGATATATCTGATGAGATATTTTCATGTATGATCCAAATGCTTAAAAATTTCAAAGTTTGCAAATAAAACCCTCGAGTTCCTTTGATATAAAAAACAAGCATATGCATAAACACTTCATGCATCATTTGCATAAACAGGTGTTTCGTTCCGGTCTCCCGTCCAGTGGCCTGACCCTGCGATCTTCATTTATTTTGAAGACGCACCTCGCCGGTATTATACCAGAGCCAATTCTGCCAGATTGATGGATCATCCTGAGCAATGGAATTGTGAACTTCAGAGAGGATTTTGCCAGCCTAAATGCTTTTAATGGATTTATTCCTATTGATGGATTTATTCCTGGTTAGCCAATCCCGGGCTGGCATTGGCTACTGTTCTGGGGCACTTAATGAGCACGGTTTGCTCACGAGTGGAGGATTTATCCATGCTGATCAACCTGAAGAAGAAACTGCTACTTTCTTGGAAGAGGATGCAGAAGGCCCGAACAATTTCATCATTCCTGGTGGTGTCTGCCGCAATTGGGTCGCTGTGGATGTTCCTACGGTCATTCATAAGTCAGCGTGATTTGTTCATTTTGTTTAAAACCCTTCTCCCATGCCAAAAGGAGAAGTGATGACATTGTTGGCAGCATTTAATACAATGATGTTTTCATTCAATTAATGCATTGTTAAACATTTGTTTTTCCGTTTGTTTTCACTTTTTGCTTTTGCATGAAATCAGTGATCAAAAAAAACCCTGAAAAACAAAAACAGCTTTTTCATCTGCATAAATGATTTGCTTGTTTAAAATTCAAAAGCTTTTCATTATCCAGAATCATTATGCAGGGATTTCTAAACCCATTGAACATAATGATCCAACGCCATCTCCCAATCTTGAAGTCCTTGTATCTGAGGCAGAGGAAGATGATGTTAAAAGGGGATTCCTGACGAGACTACCCGCCTTCTTGAGCACCAGAGAAGCTCATTCAGCTGTATCATGAGAATCAGCAAAACAGTTAAACTGGGGCATTCAAAAAACAAAAAAAAAGAGAAAAAAAAAAAGAAAGAAGAGAGGGTGAAAAAGATGAAAAATCAAAAATCAGCAAAAAAATTTTCAAGATTTTTCCAAAAGAAAAAAGAAAAATTATACCCTCAAGTCCCTAGTTGACTGATGCTGAATGGATTCAGAGTCGTTATGACCGACTGAATTTGATCGAAGAGAAGCGATTGACTGCCATGTGTCATGGTCAGTTGTATCAGCAGAGAATGAAGAAAGCATTTGATAAGAAGGTCAAGCCTCGTGTGTTCCGAGAAGGTGACCTTGTGCTCAAGAAAGTTTTGTCTTTCGCGCCCGATTCCAGGGGCAAGTGGACTCCAAACTACGAGGGTCCATATGTTGTTAAGAGAGCCTTTTCAGGCGGTGCTTTGATGCTTACAACAATGGATGGGGAGGATTTCACTCGTCCTGTGAATTCAGATGCAGTTAAGAGATACTTTGCCTAATAAAAAAAAAGTATATGCAAATGAAAAAAACAAATGAAAAAACAGAATAGCTCGCTAAGTTGAAAACCCGAAAGGGCGGCTTAGGCAAAAATGAGCGTCTCGGTGGAGAACCCGCAAGGGTAATCCAAGCAAAAATTAGAGACTTGAAAAAAAAAGAGATATATTTGCATCCCGCTAGATTGAGTACCTCACTCTGGGGCAATCTAGGCAAAAATTAGGGATTTGGCAAGTAACTGCATCCTGACAAGACTTTCTGGTTTATCAGTCGTCATTTCGTCAGAAGATTCTCGATTCGTCGTCAACTAAAGCTTCTGATACATCGAGATTCAAATTGGTAGAGAAAGGATCATTATGTTCAATGTAGCCCTCTTCCAATATATATCACTGATTTCAAATTTGTACAGATCTATGGAGTCTTGCCATTTGCAGACTACCATTCTATCAAATCAATTTGAGCTTTTTATCCAATTATTTGCACTCTTATTTGTTTCAATTCAACAAATGTTTTGCATGTTTTAAATTGATAAAATGTCATTGTTTTAAAATCAAATTTTTCAAAATTTTTGTTTTAAACAAAGTGAACATTCACAAGATTGAAAGGATACTCAAGAATATCTCAGTGCTCTCCCGAGGGTGGCATGATTCCCAACAGGTAAGACATTTGTTCATATTCCTGGTTTGGTGGTATCTTTTTTCTTCAGACCTTTGTTGAGGCTGTTCCTCAGACAGAGTTGTTGTTGGGGTTGTTCCCCAGTACAGTCGCAAGTGATTTGTTGTTGAAGACTTCGTTTTCTCCAGCAGCAGTTTTCCCTAGCATGGGTGTTTTCTTATAGAAGTTTCGGCGGTTGATGGTTTGTCATTTTGGTGCCCCGTCACTTTCTCCAGTGGGTCGATATCCCCGGACTTTATTTGCCTCCTCAGCACAGTCATGAGTATAGCTGATTGATTGGTACTCCCCTCGGAGTCGCGAGTAGAACTGTTATTAACATCCCCACCAGGATTGCAAGTGGAGTTGTTACCGCTTTTCTCCATGCAGTGTGCCAGTAGGATTTGTCTGTTTCCTCAGCACGTTTGTTTTCTTTTTGAAGACTTGGTAGGTCAGTGGTTTGATACCCGGTACTTTACCCTTTCCCCGGCGAAGTCGTCTGCGGCGTTATTGCTATCTCTCCATCAGAGTTATTCTCTCCAGCAAAGCAGGATTTATTTTCCTACTCGTTGCTTGATTTGGGTTGATATCCCGGTTTTACAATCATCTTTTCCTCAGCGTAGTCTGCAGGATGTTTGTTGTGGCAGTTTCGCCTGTTGAATACTCCCTCAATCCCCGGTACGGTCGGATGATGGCTTTTGCCTCCAGTGAACGGATTTGATTTCCTGACTGTTTGTGATCCCCAGTAGAGTGGCTTATATTGCAGAATCTACTTGTTGTGATCAGTTTGCTATGTATATTCCCCCAAGTGGAGCGGTTCGTCACAGAAAAGTGGCGACTCTGCTGGGGACATCTCACCAGAATCCCTTGTGGTATTGCCTACTTTTCACCCTTGTTGTGATATATTATTATTTGTTATTTGACATATTTTTGTACAATTTGGGATCACTGTATTGATTGTAATGTGTGAATTGCTTGATATACATTGTTGTGTGCTTTGGTGATCTGTGAGATGAGTTCTATACCCGAACTCGAGTGCACTCTAGGATAGGAGAATGGCATAGTCTTGTTGACTGGTGTGGAGTATTCCTTAGCCAGTTGACTTGTGAGCCCATTCACTTGGTGGAGGTCATGTTGAACTAATAATGTCACACAAGTTATTTGTGGTTAGGCATTATTCTTTCAATCATGTTCCGCAGAAGCCAAGGACCTTAGTTTACCAAACCCATCTTGGCCTATTTTTAGGACCGTAGTGCGGAGGTCGTTCAGATGTCAGTTCTGATACGATTGTTACGCGATACTACACTCATAAGAGTTTCTCTTGAGAATATTCTTGGAATACGAGTATTCGTTCCTCCGAAAATATTCGAAAGATGGAACGATGATTATGGGAACCTCTGATAGAACATGTCTGGCAGGTTTAAACCCTAGTACACTCCCTTTGGGTGGTTCTTAACCGAGACTCCATGCTCGTGACTCTCAACAAACCCGTGATTCGTGGTTGAGTCGTTCAAACATTGTTAATATCAATGGATCCCGGATCAGGTGTAAAACCTAAATCCATCAAAGCGGCTGGTTGATATTAGGAATGTTTGAACCGGTTCGTGTACCGTTAATATCAATGGAACTTGGGTGTCGATAAGGTGAAAACCTAAATCCACCAAAATGGATGATTGATATTAGGGATACCTAGAGCTTTCCCACGACCTTTGTTTGGTGTGCTTTGCTTGATCCTTGAGTGTGTTTGTGGCATTCATACATTCATGCATTCATCCGCATCCATATCATCAGAAAAAAGAAAATTTTCAAGGAACTCAAAGGAGTTTATTTGCAAAAATTTTCAAAACATGAAAAAACCGGGAAAATTTTTTCACCTGATATATCTGATGAGATATTTTCATGTATGATCAAAATGCTTAAAAATTTCAAAGTTTGCAAATAAAACCCTCGAGTTCCTTTGATATAAAAAACAAGCATATGCATAAACACTTCATGCATCATTTGCATAAACAGGTGTTTCGTTCCGGTCTCCCGTCCAGTGGCCTGACCCTGCGATCTTCATTTATTTTGAAGACGCACCTCGCCGGTATTATACCAGAGCCAATTCTGCCAGATTGATGGATCATCCTGAGCAAGGGAATTGTGAACTTCAGAGAGGATTTTGCCAGCCTAAATGCTTTTAATGGATTTATTCCTGTTGATGGATTTATTCCTGTTGATGGATTTATTCCTGGTTAGCCAATCCCGGGCTGGCATTGGCTACTGTTCTGGGGCACTTAATGAGCACGGTTTGCTCACGAGTGGAGGATTTATCCATGCTGATCAACCTGAAGAAGAAACTGCTACTTTCTTGGAAGAGGATGCAGAAGGCCCGAACAATTTCATCATTCCTGGTGGTGTCTGCCGCAATTGGGTCGCTGTGGATGTTCCTACGGTCATTCATAAGTCAGCGTGATTTGTTCATTTTGTTTAAAACCCTTCTCCCATGCCAAAAGGAGAAGTGATGACATTGTTGGCAGCATTTAATACAATGATGTTTTCATTCAATTAATGCATTGTTAAACATTTGTTTTTCCGTTTGTTTTCACTTTTTGCTTTTGCATGAAATCAGTGATCACAAAAAACCCTGAAAAACAAAAACAGCTTTTTCATCTGCATAAATGATTTGCTTGTTTAAAATTCAAAAGCTTTTCATTATCCAGAATCATTATGCAGGGATTTCTAAACCCATTGAACATAATGATCCAACGCCATCTCCCAATCTTGAAGTCCTTGTATCTGAGGCAGAGGAAGATGATGTTAAAAGGGGATTCCTGACGAGACTACCCGCCTTCTTGAGCACCAGAGAAGCTCATTCAGCTGTATCATGAGAATCAGCAAAACAGTTAAACTGGGGCATTCAAAAAAAAAAAAAGAGAAAAAAAAAAAGAAAGAAGAGAGGGTGAAAAAGATGAAAAATCAAAAATCAGCAAAAAAAATTTCAAGATTTTTCCAAAAGAAAAAAGAAAAATTATACCCTCAAGTCCCTAGTTGACTGATGCTGAATGGATTCAGAGTCGTTATGACCGACTGAATTTGATCGAAGAGAAGCGATTGACTGCCATGTGTCATGGTCAGTTGTATCAGCAGAGAATGAAGAAAGCATTTGATAAGAAGGTCAAGCCTCGTGTGTTCCGAGAAGGTGACCTTGTGCTCAAGAAAGTTTTGTCTTTCGCGCCCGATTCCAGGGGCAAGTGGACTCCAAACTACGAGGGTCCATATGTTGTTAAGAGAGCCTTTTCAGGCGGTGCTTTGATGCTTACAACAATGGATGGGGAGGATTTCACTCGTCCTGTGAATTCAGATGCAGTTAAGAGATACTTTGCCTAATAAAAAAAAGTATATGCAAATGAAAAAAACAAATGAAAAAACAGAATAGCTCGCTAAGTTGAAAACCCGAAAGGGCGGCTTAGGCAAAAATGAGCGTCTCGGTGGAGAACCCGCAAGGGTAATCCAAGCAAAAATTAGAGACTTGAAAAAAAAAGAGATATATTTGCATCCCGCTAGATTGAGTACCTCACTCTGGGGCAATCTAGGCAAAAATTAGGGATTTGGCAAGTAACTGCATCCTGACAAGACTTTCTGGTTTATCAGTCGTCATTTCGTCAGAAGATTCTCGATTCGTCGTCAACTAAAGCTTCTGATACATCGAGATTCAAATTGGTAGAGAAAGGATCATTATGTTCAATGTAGCCCTCTTCCAATATATATCACTGATTTCAAATTTGTACAGATCTATGGAGTCTTGCCATTTGCAGACTACCATTCCATCAAATCAATTTGAGCTTTTTATCCAATTATTTGCACTCTTATTTGTTTCAATTCAACAAATGTTTTGCATGCTTTAAATTGATAAAATGTCATTGTTTTAAACAAATCAAATTTTTCAAAATTTTTGTTCTAAACAAAGTGAACATTCACAAGATTGAAAGGATACTCAAGAATATCTCAGTGCTCTCCCGAGGGTGGCATGATTCCCAACAGGTAAGACATTCGTTCATATTCCTGGTTTGGTGGTATCTTCTTTCTTCAGATCTTTGTTGAGGTTGTTCCTCAAACAAAATTGTTGTTGTTGGGGCTGTTCCCCAGTACAGTCGCAAGCAGAGTGTTGTTGAAGACTTCATTTTTCTCCAGCAGCAGTTCCCCCAGCATGGGTGTTTTCCTTATAGAAGTTTCGGTGGTTTGGTTTGTCGCCTTGGTGCCCTGTCACTTTCTCCAGTGGGTCGTATGCCCCAGACTTTATTTGTCTCCTCAGCGCAGTCATGAGTATAGCCATCGATTGATACTCCCCTCGGAGTCGCGATTAGAGCTGTTATTAACATCCCCACCAGAGTTGCAAGTGGAGTTGTTACCGCTTTTCCCCATGCAGTGTGCCAGCAGGAATTGTCTGTTTCCTCAGCATGATCGTTTTCTTTTGAAGACTCGGTAAGTCAGTGGTTTGATACCCAGTACTTTACCTTTTCCCCGGCGAAGTCGTCTGCGGAATTGTTGCTATCTCTCCATCAGAGTTATTCTCTTCAGCAGAGCAGGATTTATTTTCCTGAGCAGTTTTGATTTGGGTTGACATCCCAGTATTGCAACCATCTTTTCCTCAGCTTAGTCTGCAGATGTTTGTTGTGGCAGTTTCGCCTGTTGAATACTTCCTTCAATCCCCAGTATGGTCGGATGATGGCTTTGGCCTCCAGAGAACGGATTGATTTCCTGACTGTTTGTGATCCCCAGTAGAGTGGCTTTTATTGCAGAATCTACTTGTTGTGATCAGTTTGCTGTATATTCTCCCCAAGTGGAGTGGTTCGTTGCAGAATCTACTTGTTTGATCTGTCCTCCCTCAGTGGCTTGTTCCCCAAGAGAGTAGCCGACAGTTTTCCCCAATAGAGTTGCTTATACAGTTAGATTCTATCTGGATGATATCATTCTCCCTCAGTGGGTTTGTCCCCAGCGGAGTTATGTGGATTTGCTTCTACAGCAATTTATGCAACGCACTTTTGTTTCTCAGTTGACACTGGGATCCCCTGCAGATACTTTGGGACTTCTCTTGTTCCCCGACAGATTCGTCTTGGTGGCCGTTTCGCCCGTTGTGACTTTCTGTACCCTGATTGGGTTGTTTCCTGATATCTATGACTCTCTGCTTCTTCAGCAGTACTCACAGATCTTTGCTCTTCAGCATGTAGATCTCCGCAGATTGGCTCTCCGGCTGGTTGTTCCCCTGGAAGTATAATACCGGACGTCTGGTTCCTGAACCTGTTTGTGTTAGAACTGTCTGTTTTGTCAGCATTCATCAAACATAAATCACGCATATTCATGCATATTCATAAACATTCAAGATATTCATGTTGCATTTTTCGCCATATATCTTTTGTTTGTCGTGTCTCCTGCTATGGTGATATAGATCTCTTTACAGATCTCCCCAAGCAGATGTCGGGTGTTTAAATCTCTCCATATAGAGTCAGCCCATAAGCAGAAAATATGTTGTCTTTCCTTCTGCAGTTCCCCACTGAGATTATCCTCGTGGATGACGGTTTCTTCCGTTTCCTCCCAACACATATATTGGGATGGATTTTCCTATTTGAGTTATATCCTCATTAGGGCGTGTTTTGATTCAGTCCGTCTTTTCGGATCATTCCCGAATCGACTATTTGTCAGAAATCTTGTGTTTCCCAGCGGGTTGTTCCCCAGCGGAATGTTTTTGGGCCTCTACCCTCATAACCGGTAGTTGTAAGTCCTATCTTTTCCTGGCTTTCTTGACAGAATTTGTGGTTATACACCTTTTATTCTCCAGCCAGAGTTTTTTGGTTTTCTACCTACTACCCGGTAGTTGTAAATCCTATTTTCCTGCTCTTCAGCAGTCTGTGGTTTGTTATAAACCCTATTTTGGTTTCCCGTGCGGATTTGTGATTTGTTCTATCCCCACGCGGAGTTGTTGGTCTTCTACCCCGTATTCGGTAGATGTAAACCCTAATTTTTGTGGTTATCTTCATTCAATATTTGATGATGATTTTCCTTTGCTTGGATAAGTTGCTCAGATCAGCACTTATATCCCTAGCAAATCTTTTGTGGATAATTGCCGTATGCTAGCAATTTTTATCCCCAGTGGGTCTTTTCACCGTATGCTAGTGATTTGTTCCCCGGATCATCGGTTGTTTACCAGTGCATCCCCAGCTAGTCTTCTGTCGATAATTGTCGGATGCTTGCAAATTATCCTCAGCAGTTCGCCGTTCATTTACCCTTTTGTTGGTAATGTCTGTTGCTCCTTTTGATTGGTTATCGTTATATACCTGATTTGGTATCCCGATGCCTTTCTGTTCGGTTGATTTATCCTTTGTTAACCCAGTAACCGGTTGTGGATAATCTTCCATGCGAGTATATTATTCACGGTCTGCCGGTAATGAATAATATATCTCATGCACTCTTCAGTCGAAGCCTTTTTGTGTTTCCCTGGTCGAGTAAGATTCGTTTTTTCCCTTTGTGGAGTCGAATATTCTTGTTGTTGGATAATTGCCGGATGCTTGCAATTTATCCCTTTGAGTTGTCTTTCGTTTACCCGTATGCTTGGTATCGATTGTCTCTCTTTTGTGGTTAGATCACCTATTATATACCCAGTAACCGGTATCTCTGGTGTCTTTTCCTTGCGAGTGTATTATTCACGGTCTGCCGGTAATGAATAATATATCTCATGCGCTCTTTAGTTGGAATCCTTTGTTGATTTTCCCCAACTGAGCAAGATTCGTATTCTTTGTGGAATCGAATAGCCATCCTTTAACCAATTTGTGTTTTGGATGATGAGTGTTTTGGAAGTGGAATCCAATTCACGTTTTCGGTAGATCACCTATTATATACCCAGTAACCGGTATCCCTGGTGTTTCTTACCATGCGAGTGTATTATTCACGGTCTGCCGGTAATGAATAATATATCTCATGCGCTCTTTAGTTGGAATCCTTTGTTGATTTTCCCCAACTGAGCAAGATTCGTATTCTTTGTAGAATCGAATAGCCATCCTTTAACCAGTTTGTGTTTTGGATGATGAGTGTTTTGGAAGTGAAATCCAATTCACGTTTTCGGTAGATCACCTATTATATACCCAGTAACCGGTATCTCTGGTGTTTCTTACCATGCGAGTTTATTATCTACGTTCTGACGGTAATAGATAATATATCTCATGCGAGTATCTTATCCACGGTCTGCCGGTAATGGATATTATATCTCATGCACTCTTTGGGTTTGTGTCCCCAGTCGAGTAAGATTCGTTTTCCCGTTGTGGATTCGAATGCCCATCCTGTAAGTCGATTTGCTTTTTCAAGCCCTCCTTTCGGATGATGAGTGTTTTGGAAGTGAAAACCAATTCACGTTTTCGGTAGATCACCTATTATATACCCAGTAACCGGTTCAGGATAATCTTCCATGCGAGTATATTATTCACGGTCTGCCGGTAATGAATAATATATCTCATGCGCTCTTTAGTTGGAATCCTTTGTTGATTTTCCCCAACTGAGCAAGATTCGTATTCTTTGTAGAATCGAATAGCCATCCTTTAACCAGTCTGCGTTTTGGATGATGAGTGTTTTGGAACACACACCAATTCACGTTTTTTGGCCATCCTTTAAACAAGTCTGCTGTTCTAGCTTTCTTTCGGATGATGAGTGTTTTGGAACACACACCAATTCACGTTTTTTGCCCATCCTTTAAACAAGTCTGCTGTTCTAGCTTTCTTTCGGATGATGAGTGTTTTGGAACACACACCAATTCACGTTTTTTGCCCATCCTTTAACCAGTTTGCGTTTTGGATGATGAGTGTTTTGGAACACACACCAATTCACGTTTTTTCAGCCATCCTTTAAACAAGTCTGCTGTTCTAGCTTTCTTTCGGATGATGAGTGTTTTGGAACACACACCAATTCACGTTTTTTATCCATCCTTTAACCAGTTTGCGTTTTGGATGATGAGTGTTTTGGAACACACACCAATTCACGTTTTTTGACCATCCTTTAAACAAGTCTGCTGTTCTAGCTTTCTTTCGGATGATGAGTGTTTTGGAACACACACCAATTCACGCTTTTTTCTCCATCCTTTAAACAAGTCTGCTGTTCTAGCTTTCTTTCGGATGATGAGTGTTTTGGAACACACACCAATTCACGTTTTTTTGACCATCCTTTAAACAAGTCTGCTGTTCTAGCTTTCTTTCGGATGATGAGTGTTTTGGAACACACACCAATTCACGCTTTTTTGTCCATCCTTTAAACAAGTTTGCTTTCGCTTTCTTTCGGATGATGAGTGTCTTGGAACACAAACCAATTCACGATTTCGGATCTTATCCTATAAACAACCCAGTAACCGGTTCAGGATAATTTTCCTTTCGAGTATATTATTCACGGTCTGCCGGTAATGAATAATATGTCTCGTTCACTCTTGGGTCAATCCTTTGTTGCTTTCCCCTCAGAGTAAGATTCATTTTCCTTGTGGAATTGAATATCCATCCTATAAACAAGTTTGCTTTTCGCTCTCTTCAGGATGATGAGTGTCTTGGAACACACACCAATTCACGTCTTTGGTCGGTCACCTATTATATACCCAGTAACCGGTATCCTTGGTGTTCCTTCCTGTTTTTGTTACCCTTATACCGTTAACATCCCATTTCTTTGTTACTTCCCCAGTGGAGTTTTCTTTTGCTTCTCCTCAGGAGTCAGCCTGTGTCTCTCCAATGGATTTATTTTCCATTTGGAATTCTTTTCCCCAGTGTGAGTCCTTCACTCCCCAGTGAGTTCTCCTGTCTGTTTTCCGTTGTTCCCTAATCAGAGTCGTGTTTTGTTCACGCTGTGTCAGTTTTGTTTTTCCCAGTTTAGAGTCGTGTCTTGTTCACACATTTCTTTTATTATCCCCATAGAGTCTTGTTAGAGTCTCTGTTCCTGGTGAGTGTACTACTCCGATGGATCGTCTTTTCTTCTGTGTGAATCATATTCCCCACAGAATTTGCGTCTTTTGCATACATACATTTGCATCATGAGGTCTCTTAGGGACCAAAATTTGTCTCATTACTGTTATTTAAGTCCATTCTACCGCGTCGAGATGAAGATTTCTAAACTTCACTTCTCCGGCTAGAATGACCTTAAATAGGGGCATCTGTAAGACCCCAATTTTGGGCCCTAAGATCCCTCATAGCCCATATCATATCATATCATAACCTCAAGGATCATTGCATGCCTTTGTCTCCCTCTTAGTGGGTTGGTTGCCTTGTGGTTTGTTTCTTGATCACCAAGCATACTTTGCATTTGTATATCTTTGCTTTTCATATGTTTATCATTCAAAAAGTACAAAAATATTGTCAGTCTAACCTTGTTGCTTGCAGTTGAAGCAATCATCAGCAATTAGGTCAAAGTCAGTCAACAATCAGTCAAAGCAATGGATGGTGGCCATTCTTGCAGAATTTGGGCACCATGATCAATGATCAAAGGTTCATACAACTTGAGACATCATTTGAAGTCAAGTTCTCAAGGAATTAGGGTTTGGAATTCATCAGAAGTGGTCCAGTCATCCAAAACCCTAGAAAAGTCAAACTTGGTCAACTGTTGATTTAATCAGAGATTTGATGGATAGAATTGATTTGAAGGAGCTCATTCATACTTGCACAAGCCTCATCTATCATGTTCAACCTCATCATGGAAGAAAATCAAGTGAAATCAGAAATTTCCCAAAATAGAAAGTGGACCTGTAATTTCAACTGCCAAAAATGGAAACTTCTTGATCTTAAACTTACATCATGATACAAGCTCCAAATGAATTTTTGCCCAACATGAAAGTTGAAGATCTTGTCCTCCCATTTTCAAAAAGTCCAAGAACTCTCAAATCCCATGTGTGGTTGTCAAGATATGATCAAATCATTTTCACCAATTTTTGAACTTCAACAAGCCATATCTCTCAAACCATAAGGCCAAATTTGGTGGGGTTTTTTCCTACAAACCACATTTTTCATCCTCTTTCCAAAAATATAAATTTCATGACCTAAAACCTTACCATTCAAAATGGCATTTTTGGACCTTTTCATTTAAAATCAAAGTTTGACCAAACTTTGACTTTTTGAACTAAAACTTTTTTCACCATTTTGCCAATTGAGATTGCTTTCATATCATATTTGAGACATGTTCCAAGCTTAAATTCATGATCATATCACCATTATACCATAATTTTAGCAAAGGTGCATAATTGGCAAAATGTGCAATTGGTCATTAAGTAAAAGCAAGGTACAGCATTTTCTGTGCAGACCACAAGCAGCAATTGGAATGTCCTTCTGCAGCCTTTCCAGCCCAAAATCGTGCAGTCAAACACACCCTCCATTTCACTTGTGCACAATTAGCAAAAGTTGCAAATTGAATCATTTAGCATAAACCAACTTACCATTTGATTAAAAGATGTTAAACAGACCCTTATAAGCATTTTTTCTGTCACTTCCAACCCTAGTTTTTGACAGCCACCAAACAGAAAAACACATATTCTCTTTCTTGCATTTTGGCATTTGAACAATTTCTGCAAAACCCTTGAAGAAACTCGAGCAAACCTTGCATCCTTCATCATCCAGCCCATCTTGTGAAGCTTTTTGAACCACCATTTCTCAACTGGAACTTCATCTGCAGAACCTGTTTTCTCCAAGCATCTCAAATGGCAGTTTGAATCGTGGGAGCTTCCAAGCATCATCAAGCTCATTTTCCTCAAGGATTCATCATTGCCAAGCATCATCTTCACCTGTTTGCCTTTAAATCCATCAAAGCAGCCCTGTTTTCGATTTTTCTTCCAAAACAAGTAAGTAACCGACTTTCTCCTTTTGCCATGCCATAATGTGTTTATGAAAGGTTCTTATATGCTGGTTTCAATGCACTTTATTTCATTTAAAATGGTGCTCTCATGAGGGAGAAATCTGAGTTTTTATTTTTGCCTCCAAACCTATTTCCCATCGATTTGCTCACATGGTTGTGATTTCATGAAAACCATTGCTATGTGATGTTTGTATTCAGTTTGATGAAGCTATTGATATGCGTATGGTTGATTTCTGGGCATGTTGATTCTTGTTGATTCTGCATATTATTGATGAAGGCATGCTGCTGTTTTGAAATCCTCATACTGTTTCCAGAAATCCAGCTCATATGTTTTGGTTGCTGTGTGTTATATGTTGTATAAGCATCAGGATTGTATTATCATGTGATATCCATGTTGTTGTTTGATTTTTATTTGTTAATGAACATGAAGATAGTGCCCTGCTGTTTGAAACCCCATGAATATCCCAGGAAATCCATGTGAGACATGTTGTATGCTGTTGTTTGGGTTGCAGCATGAACATTACCAATGCCATGATTAGTTGTATGTTGTTGAAATTTCGATTGATGATGATGTTGGTGAACCAAATTTCAAACCATTGCTGCTAAAACCTTACTGCTGCTGTTAAACATTACCCTGCACCAGAAAAATCCCATGTTTGTTGCTGTTTAGTTGTTCTCAAATGTTGCATGGGGATAGAATGTCATGGCCATGTTTGACTTTTGATGTTGGTTTATGTTTGTTGTTCATGATGATGAAGTTGAATGATGAAGCTTGCCCTGCTGTTTTGAGCCTTATGAACATCGTCCTAAAAATCCATTTGATTGTGCTGTATGCTGTTGGTTGCCTGCTGCTACACATTGCCAAATGCTATGCTGCTATGTGCTGTTGTTTGTTTTGATTAGTTTAATGATGATTAAACTTGGATGATGATTACTTGCTGCAGTCTAGGAAACCATGCCCATAACTCTTCCTGTTTGTGTCTGTTTTGTTGTTCATGTCATGAATAACAATGCTACCACCTTAATGTTTGCATGATGATTGCATGATGATTGTTGTATGCTGGTCGAATTGTGTATGAACTTGGAAATGCCAATACCATGCTGTTGTCTGTTTGTTTGGTCGAATGATGTTGATGTTCATGATGCCCAGCTGCATAAACCCTTAAGAAACCCTGCTGCTGTTTTGCTATTCTAATATGCCCAGATTTTCCATGGTTAATGTTTTGTTGTTGTTGGTTAATACTGCATGATGATGATGTTTCGTGCCATGATTGATCTTTGATGCTGTTTGTTGATTATTGTTCATGAACATGAGTTTGAAGTTGCCAAGCCATGCTGTAAACCCTAGGGTTTTAAAACCCAGAATTTGAACTTGGTTGGCCGAGTTTACTGTTCTATTGGTGAGGACCAATAGGAACATTTCCCGTGTCCTGCTTATGCTGTGCGTTTTGGTTAAGTGAATTGATAATTACACAATTGCCACGCTGACCCCCATGTTTGACCAATATTTCATGTTGTGTGATCATGTTTGCTTCAAAATATCACCCAACTTCCACAATTCATTTCTTGCTCAAATTAAATCCAAAAATTATGAAATTTTTTCCATCATGATCACAATTAAGTCTAGTATTTTATGGTGAATTTTAATTAATTTTTCAGTGGCTGGATTTTAAATGATAATTATTTTCTTCACATGTGTGCATAAATGATACATTGTGCCATTTCAATTGTGAAATACTCATGTCATATCCTTTGAGCCTGAATTTTTTTGTGGTGAAACTAGACACATTGACCTTCATTTCCATATAAGGTTTGTGCATTTATCATTTGTGGATTGAGAGTTATGATTTTCTGAAGTTATGTGTTACATTTGGTGCTATACCATGATCATGCATTTTCCCAATTTTTGTTCACATGCTTCCTCTTATCCAAATCACTTGAAATTTTGCATGAATCATCTATCACATGTCTAGTTGGTATAGGAATTTTCTTGGAATTAATCTTGCTGTTTTCCATTTGATTGAGAATTTTCTTCCATACTTGGTCATTTGTTGACTTTTTGTGCTATGCCTTGCCAAATCTTTTGTGAAATTCTCACATCTTATTGTATGTCCATGAAATTTCATATGTGATAACTAGACATCTTGAGCTTTGCATTGGTGTTAATCTCATTCATTTCTCTTCTGTTTTCAAATTGATATGATTTTTTGAAGTTGACCCATGCTTGTTGACTTTCACCATGCTTACTTGAATTTGGTTTGACTTCATGATTTTACTTGACTGCCTTCCTCTCATCCAAATGCATTGAAATTTTACATGTCTACCATGTTAGATGTTAGGATTGAGTGTGATTTATTTCATAATTTTTGAGATTGTTTGAGTTGACTTTTGAATGAAGTCTTTGCTGTTGACTTTTGTATGCTTCTCTTGCCATGCTTTGCATTCATTTGTGTATGAGATGACCATGATGCATGATATAATTATGAATCCAATTGAGAATGCTTCTTGAATGTTTAGACTTGGTTTGGGTTGACTTTTCCTTGCTGCCTTGACTTTTTCTTTCATCTTTGACCCTAGGCTAGTCCTAGTGGTCTTGTAAGCTTACAATTGAGCTGTTTGTTTCAGGTTAAGCCCCAATGCCTCAAAGACCATTCAAATTTGTTTGAGTTGAATTGTATATTGTGCTAACCTTTGTTTTGTAGGTGTGACTCACATACTTGAGTCTTTGTGCCTTGCACAATTGGTCCCTCGGTGGTTGACTTTTGTTTATCCATTTGCCTTTGATTTTGACTGTTGAACTGTTTGCTAATAAGTTTGACTTTTTCAGGTACTTTAGTTGCTTAAGTTCTTTGAACTTGCTTACTTGCTTTGCTTTTTAGCATTTGCTTTGAGGTATAAACCTTTCTTCTTCATGTAGTCTGGAGACCCGGTCTGTTATTTGACCGGGCAAACTGTCTGAAGTCCTCCTTAAGAGGCAATGCCTGTGTTTGTTTAAATTTGTCCTAAGCAGGAAAAGTCCTTCAAGTAAGGCAATTGGTGGAAGGTAGGGATAAGCAATCTATCCCCCACTATTCAGTGTGTCCTCTCTTTGCTCCCATTACATGGTTGAAGCATTGAGATAAATGCCCAAGATCTAATCGAGTCAATAATGTGGAGAGAGTTCCTACTTTCTGAACTCCCACACTTTCTTTGATGCTCTCTCTGATCTGAGATAGAAGCAATGAGGCACACCCCTCATCTCCTATTCATCTGCTTCACCTTAGCCTCTCAATGGCAAGGTTAAGAGCGACTTTTTACCTATTACAGTGGACTTTCAAAGTCAAACCCTCTTGTGTGAGCCCCCCCTTTGTTTGGCTATAGAGTGTGCTGTTTGATATTCATTGATTGATTGATTGCTTCATGTGCACTTGTTTGCCTGTATGTTATGCATTCATCATCATCAATTGCCATTAGTGCATAATCATACCATTTGTCTGTGTGACTTTTGTTATTGTTGTTTGCCCATTGAGGACAATTGTAAGTCCATTGCTTTGGCATTTGTTCCTATGATATGGAAGGATAGAGTGTAAGACCTCATTGGTCACTCATATCTTTTGTTGCCTTATCTGTTTATGTGAGGATACAGTTATAAGTCCCTGTAAGTTGGCATCTGCTTTCCTGTGATCATAATTTGATCTGTTGGTTTTGTATGTGAGGTTGCAGTTATAAGTCCCTGTAAGTTGGCATCTGCTTTCCTGTGATCATAGTTTGTTTATCTGTTTGTATGAGAGGTTGCAATTATAAGTCCCTGTAAGTTGGCATTTGCATTCCTGTGACCATATTATTGCTTTTGTTCTTGTATGTGAGGATCCATTGTAAGTCCCTGTAACGTGGCTTTGGATTTCCTAGGACCATACTGTGGAGTTAACCTAAGTCCAGACAGATTGGCAGTTGACTTCCATATTTCATCTTTGTTTTTCTTTTGAGGAGATTAGTGTAAGACCATTGAGTGGCATCTGATATCCATTTCTGTTTTAGGAGACTGGTGTAAATCCATCTATTGGTATCCGGTATCCGCTTTTATTTCTTTGCCTGTGGAGATTAGTGTAAGACCATTGAGTGGCCTCTGATATCCCATTTTGTTTTAGGAGATTGGTATAAGACCAGTGATTGGCGTCCGATATCCGCTTTTGCTTGCTTTGTTTGTTTGTTATTATTAATTGCTATTCCAAAGGACACACTTGAATCATCTGCTATATGATTTCAAGAAGTGAACCTTCTAAGAAGTTTTACTATCCATCCTCATCCATTCATCATTCATTATGTCCTAGACTTTTCACACTTTATCTTTTAAACTTGACATAAGTGTTGTGCAAACATCTTCATGTTTTCTAACTAAAAACCTGGACTCAAGTCTTTGACTTTTTTTCAAACTCATTTCATAATACTTCTCTGAATCAATCTTAATCATACTTTGACTCCATTTTCATAATCACAATCAATTAACTTCACCCATTCAATTGTTTTGGCTTAGTCCATTGTTAATCTTTTCATGCATTAGCCATAGGTTTCAATTATCTTTGTGGTTGATGTAAATCTTGCCTATCCTTAGTGAGTCGACAGTAAGACTTCCGTACTTCAAACAGGGCTAACCCCTCTAGTGCGTCGAAGCTATCCTCACATGGTGGATGTTGTTTTTGGTTGAGTGTTCTCCCATTGATAATGAAAAGCCTCAGTGCTTGTGTTTAAAACTGAATCCACCAACTTTTGGAAATCTTTTAGCCGAACTACGGCGTTCTGATCCTTACCTTTGATGGAAGGTACGTAGGCAACGGGTTCATCCGTTCGAACCCAATAACCCAATAACCCAATAAAAAATGTATATTCTTTTCTCATCATCCCAATCATGTTTGCACAATATTTTTGTCATAACAAATATCCATTTAGCATAACAAGTGTGAAAAGGGCTCCCTAGGAGTACCTAGGACGTAGTGGGTGCCTAACACCTTCCCATTGCGTAATTTACCCCTTACCCAGAATCTCTGATCTTTTTATTAGTTTTCTACGTGTAAAACTTCTTAGGCTTTTGTTCGCTTTTTAGCCAGTCCTTTGGATAAATAAAAGTGCGGTGGCGACTCGAAATTTCAATGTATCTCTTAGCTTATGATTTAATCGATAGATCATATAGCGACGAATACACCGCTACAGATAGATTTTTCCTTTTGTGCGCAATTACCTCTTTTCAGGAATTGCTTCCTTTGTATTGCTCAATTTGAGCCACACCTTTTCCAATCAATAAAATGCATATTCAGTCAAATAATTTTGTTTTTGTTTTTCATTACCGCTTTGATTGCAAAAACATCCGATTATTTTGATAAAGAATCTTTGCATTTTAAGACATACAGGTCCCTTCCAATGCATGTATATAAGAGTGAAACTTGAAATCTTATTCGGAAGGGTTGAGTGACCCAAGTGTTGAAATCTTGACACGCCTGGGGCACGGTTTTATATAACGATCTCTTTTGCAGGTGCTGTTAGATATTTTTCACTCACTTGCAGGTTGTGGTGTGGAAGCTCTTGACGAAACAGTCCCCACGGAGTCCAATCAGGGACGAATGAATGGAAGAACGGTGAAAAGACGACGATAGACGTACGACGATCCCTGGATATTAATCAAGAAGACTCTTCAAAGTCTGAAGATTGAAAAGTCTGTGTAAATTCCAGGAGTTCGCTCTCCGTCGAGCTCGGAGCGGTTGGGAATACAAGATGATGGAGCAGAAAAGTCCAGACGAGTCTGGGAGTTCTCAAAATTGGAAAGCTGACATGGGAGTTGGATATGAATACCAAAGGTTCAATGAGTCGTCTGGTGTTCAGTACCAGATTTTCCTCATCTCTCCAAGCAGGGTCGTGAGGACTAATTCCCCAGCAGATCCAAGGTCTGTGGCTTTCCTAGCAGGGTCAGGGTGGTTATCCCCAGCAGGTTGCAGATTGATGCTTCCCCAGTCGTCAGGTTTGAAGGTTGCAGTTTCCCCAGTGGAAGTATCTGTGTGTGGTGGTGTCTCAAACAGAGTCGGGATTGATATCCCCAGCTAGTCAAGACTGGTGTATCCCCACAGAGTGCATTAGTGGTTCTATCCCCAGCATATCCCCAAACGGATCGGGTACAAAGGAGGTTTTTCCCCAGCAAGGATTGTTTTTTCCCAGCAGCAGTGCTATTCCCCAGCAGGGTGGAGTCGGAGTGTTGGCGAGTTCCTCAGCAGAGTGTCTCGAGCTCCCCAGACGAGTCCCTTGAGGGGGATGCCTTTTATACATTCATCATGTAGATAAGCATAGCATATTGCATAATATATCGCGTAGCATTTCCATAATTATGGAGCATTACGCAGAAAAATCAATCATGCATCATACTGCAAGCATGAGCTAGTCTCTGACTGTGGTTACCGTTTGAGAGGTGGTTTTGCCCAAAGGTGAAGATGCTACTCCGAGGAGTTTGGTATCGTGACAACAGTATTTCCCCAGTAGTGCGATACTGGAGGAAACTTTTCCGTCGAACGGAGATGGGAATGTTACGCGATCAGCGCGACTCAAGCCGTGGTTACCGTTTGAGATTTAGTTTCGCCGGATGGTGAAGGTGTTACTCTGAGGAGTTTAGCATCATGATGTCAAATCAGCAATGTTCCCCAGTAGTGCGATACTGGAGGAAATTTTTCCGTCGAACGGAGATGGAAATGGAATCAAAGGACGTTACGCGATCAGCGCGACTATCGGGGTTCAAATGGAGAAAGGGAAATGTTGAGGCATTTTCTGGAGATTGGGGTCCAAATGGAGAAAAGGAAATGTTGATACATTTTCTGGAGAGCGGGGTCCAAGTGGAGATTGGAGTTGAGGATTATATCCAGGATGAGGTCCTCAGGATTATCTTCTGTTCATGTGTCACCTTAGACTTTGGTTGGGGCCAATGGAAGTCGATTATGGGTGTCTTCTGAAGAAGAGATGCACATGTTACCTTCCTTTTGTGAAGGTATACCCTCTGATATGTCGCCATCAGAGTGGTGTTTGGTGTTATTTCCGACGTTGCCAGTGGAATTATCACAAGAAATCGGAGATCGGGGTTCAAATGGAGAAAAGGAAGTGTTGCGACATTTTCTGGAGAGCGGGGTTCAAACGGAGAAAAGGAAGTGTTGAGGCATTTTCTGGAGATCGGGGTTCAAATGGAGAAAGGGAAATGTTGCAGTGTTTTCTGGAGAATGGGGTTCACACTGGTGATCGCAAGTTATCGTCAGGCGACTGGGGTTCAAATGGAGAATGGGGTTCATTATTTTGGCAAACAAGGTGTCGGGGTTCAAATGCAGTGATCCGGGATCATTTGCGCGAAAGAAAGTTTCGGGGTTCAAGAAAATGAAAAAAAAAAGATAAGAATTTTCGGGGTTCAAGAAAAAAAAAGGAGGATAATCCCCAGCGGATGTGGTGTTCAGGCCATGGTTATCCCTGCGTTACCATTTATTTTGGTATCCAGGTCGATGTTGCTGTTTCGGTGATCAGGCCGACTTTCTCCGTTCCAGACGGATTTTTGTTTCAGAAGACTGTTTTTTTGCCGATTCTGACAGGCATTGTTAATTATTTCCCATCAGAGTGCAAATTGTTCGTCTGTTCTTGGTATTCAATCACTCTTCATCTTGACCATCTGAAAGCCGAGGCTATTCATATCGACAGGTTCACAGTGGATTGAATAGGGGCAGCTGTAACACCTCAAAATTTGCCTTCCTCTCTTGGGACTAGCTTGAGCATTGCATATCATTTTGTATATCATTAGGCATTGCATAATTGCATATCATGTGGCTACATTGTGCAAGTCATCCTTCTAGGTCTTGATCAGAAGATAAAAAGGGTGATGTATGGAAGCTAGGGTTTCATTGGATTGGTCATTAACCATCTGAGGATGTGTGGTACAAATTAGGGTTTCATGATTTCTCAAGGGGGTTGAGCTCCATCTTGGTTTCAAGGATACATCATCATCATCATCATGGTCTTGATATCATCCAAGAGATTGATCAGATACCTTGGGATTAGGGTTTTGACCACTGGTCAACCCTAATCAGTTGAATCAGTTGCATTGGACCAATCAGGACTTGTGAAGGAGATGGGGTCTATAATGGATATGGGGATCATCATGTGATTATATTGAGCTTATGGAAGCTAGGGTTTCATCATTGAGCCATTTCATCAGGAGTTTGAGGCTCAGCTTGATCAGTGCACAGCCAAATTCATCTATCAATCAGAAAAGTCAACTGTGGTCAACTGTGCTTGAATTGATGGATTTGGAGGTGGGAGAGAATTGGATACACTTCATTCATGTTGAAACAAGTTTCATTTGACATTTCAAACATCAAGAATGAAGAAAATAAAGTCAGGAGAAAAGTTTCCAAAAATGGCAAGTGACCTGTAATTGAAAGTTTCCAAAAATGGAAAGTTTTTCACCTCAAAATTACATGTCCAAAAATGCTTCAAATGAAATTTTGTTCAACATGAAAGTTGTAGATCTTGCTCTCACCTTTCCAAAAAGTCCAAGAACATGAATTTCTCATGTGTGGTTGGCAAGTTGTGATCAAATCATTTTCCAAAAATGCCTAAATTCAAAGTGGCATAACTTTCACATGGAATGGCCAAATTGGATGATCTTTCTTTGAGCAAACCCCATTTCACATGTACTTTCATGATGCATCATCAAATTTCATCAAAAATAATCATGGCAAAAGGTCATTTTTCAAGTGATCACTTTGAAAATTAGTGGGAAAATGGTGAAATTTCAAATTACATGGTTTTTGCATACAAGGCCTATTCCAACACATCCCAAATGATAATTAGAACTTGCTTGAGCTGTCATTTACTGTTACATTGGCCTAATTTGGAAAAGGACCATTTTGCCATTACACTTGAAATTGCATTTGTACTAATCATTTCAATTTTGCTAATTTGGATTAAGAAATGGATTAAGGCATGGTATATAACATTAATTGTAACAGAAAATGATAATCACTTTTCACATTTCAAGATCTAACTACTTTTCCCTCCAAAAACCTCTCAATTCTCCAAAATTTCTTCACACTTTTTTCCACAATTCTCATCAAATTCTTCATCAATCTCGTTGGTTTTTGTTTGACCCATACTCTACAAGTGGTGTTGATGAACTGTTTCAACAAATTCGTGACCAAAGCTTGCTGAATTTGGACTGTTGGAAACTCACACATCCATGGCAATTTCATGATTCTCGGATCTGAAGCATCTTTGAGCTGAGTTGCTTGTTGCAATCAACTTCCACATCATTGATCTTCATCTGTTTTGGCTTTTTGGACCTTGAAGCTCGCAATTTCAACAGCTGCCATCACCACAAGGTTAGAACTCGATCTCGATGATTCTCAAAATCATGATGTGTCTTTGATAGTTCATTCATTGCTGAGCATACTGCAACTTGTAAAATTGATTTCCATTGAGAATTGCTCTAGTTATCGTGATTTGAACATTTGATGTGGAAACCTATTTTCGATCGATCCCGTCGATACAGTTAGAGTTAGGTCAAACTAGTTTCGTATTCATGATGTACGTGGTTCACCGGTCATTTTGATGTATGATTTGTTGCATTTGGTTGAGAAATGCTCATCTGCATTTTCTGGAAATTTTGTGATGTTCTTGATGAAGAACGAGCTTCAGAACGCGTTAGATCTTCTTTGCCTTGGCTTGTGTTTGAATCTTGTGTTTGCCGCCACCTTCGACCAATAGCGTAGCGCCACTGAATAAATGGAACGACCGCGTTTTGGTCTCGTGTCCAAGAATTACAAAATTGCCATTTTCAGTTTAATTCATTTCATTATTTCTTTGTTCTTTTTTCAATTTCATTTCACTTTGATGCATGATCTTAGAAAGTTCATAGGAGATTCATTATTTGTCCAAATTTTGTGAGGTTTTTTGCATGATTCTCCTTATGATGTGTAGTTTTTAATGGTGGTTTTTATGATTTTTGTGCACGTGTGAAAAAATAAAATGCCTAGGGTTTGATTGAATGTGTTCATTTTGTATATGCTTTGCCATTTCACTTATAAAATGATGATGCTTCCATAGAAATGCTTGAAATTTTTTGTGCTTATTCTTGACTCTTTGCTGGTGATTTTGGTATGTAGTTTGTAATTTTTGGATCCCTGGTTGATGAGATATGAATTTTTGAATAAGAGGTGTGACAATTTGTGTCACACCATGCTTGATGAATTTCATGATTTTATTTGATGTGCTTGTGAACATTGGATTGAGCCAAATTTTTGCATGATTGAGCATATGTATGTTGAGAATACATGAGAATGTTTCTGGATTTATTGATGGCATTTCCTATTTGATTGGGATTTTTCCCTCTGTTTGGTCATTTGTTGGTTTTTTGTGACACATGTTGGTATTTGCTTTGTGAAATTTTGGTCATTAATTGGATGAGTGTGAAATTTGACATGTGAATTCTAGACACATTATAGGTCATCTTGGCTTTGATCCCATTCATTTATCATATTTCATTTCTGTTTTATGATTATTGGAAGTTGATGGTTGTTTTGATGCCTTGTGTTGGCTTGCTTGAACTTGTCTGAACTTTATAAATTTAATTTCCATACTTCCTCTGGTCCAAATAGCATGAAATTTGATATGATGCTCATTGAATGTGTTCTATTTATGTTGGAATTTTTATGGAATTTATTGAGCTGTTTTGATATTGATTTGATTGTGATCATTCTGTTTGATCTTTTGAGGTTGCAAATTGCATGTTTTGTGCCTTTTCTTTCATGAAATGATGATAATGAATGATATGAGCATGGGACCAATGGGATTTGTTTCTAATTTGTTTGATTGTGATTTTGATTAATTTTCACTTGCTGTTTTGGATTTTTCATCTCCTTTGGACCCTAGGCTTGTCCTAGTGGTCTTGTTTCTCACTTTTGAATTGTGTTTCAGGTTGAGATGCAAATGCTTTAAGGAGAAAAATGCAAGTTGATTAAATTGAGTTTGGTTGCTTGTTGTGAACTAACTTGTGTGTTTTGTAGGATGCTTGGCTCACTTGAGTTGATTGTGCTTTGCACATTGCATTGTTTGATTGTACATTGACTATTGATTCTTATCTTGTCTGTTTTGACTGTGTGATTGGTATACTGACTGAATTAGATTGATTTCAGGTACTTTAGTCGCTTACAGTTCATCTTTGAACTTGCTTTGTGCTGCTGCTTGGTTGTATAAACCAGTTGAGGTAGACTTTCTTGTCTCCATGTAGCTTGGAAGACCTGGCTTGTTATTTAGCCAGGCAACTGTCTGAAGTCCTCCTTAAGAGGCGATGATTGTGATTGTTTATTTTTGTCCCCAAGCAGGAAAAGACCTTGATTAAGGCAATTGGCGGACAAAAGAGATACGCAATTTATCTTCCGCTGTTCTGTTGAGTCGTCCCTCTGCTCACACCACTGTGTTGATGCATTGGGACATTAACCCAAGATCTTGTACAGTTGTACAGTTGAGTCAGGGTCATGAGTGTAGAAGGGTTCCCCCTTTCTGAACCCACACTCCTTTGTCTGAAGCTCTCCCTGGCCAGGGATAAGAGCTGTGAAGTCTAATCTTCACTCACCTTTCATCTGGCTTCACCCTGACTCTCAATGTCAGGGTTAAGAGCTAAACACCACCCTTGTACAGATGACTTGCCTTGGCAGTCTGACCCTTTGTTTGAGCCCACTTTTTGACTGGATATAGTGTGTGCTAAATGTGAAATGTTTGCTTTATTTTGCTTATGCTTGCATGCTTGTTTTTCCTGGTTAGGATTAGCTTGCTGTTGTGCAAGTAGGTAGAAACCATAACATAGGGCAATGATGCATGATAACACCTAGGCTCGAGTCCAGCTCCCTAGTAGTGTGTCCCCCTTTGTATCTGGTTAGAATTTCTTTCCCGTTCAGGGGAACTACGTCGCCCTGATCCTCATACCAGATGAGGTACGTAGGCAGGAGACCGTGCGAGGTCTCTCCGGGCACCCTTTTTCTTTTTGTGTGTGTTTGCTTGACAGTTGCTAGGCTCGAGTTCCCGACTCCTTAGTAACTTGTTGCTTGTTTCTTCTTGTGTGTCTGGATACGGATGTAAGCCCAGCAATTGGCATTCCATATCCTCTTGTTGTGTGCTTGGAGTCTGGTATAAGTCCATCAAGTGGCATCTGGTTTCCAGTGTGGGTTTGTCTGGTTCGGAAGCTGATGTAAGTCCAGCTATTGGCGTTCGGGTTCCATGTTTGCCTTTTTGTGCGTGTGTTTGTTTGGCGTGCGTGAGCCGAACTACGGTAGCTCTGATTCCTGTTCCAGACGAGATACGTAGGCATAGGATGCGATATCCTAGCGAGACCTCTCCCCTCTTATCCCATCTGTGTTGTCTTCAGTGTGTGTGTATGATGTTTGTTTTAGCAACCTTTTTCTATCTTTCTGAGCGTGGATCCCGTCGAGTACGACGAATGCGTAGGGGTGCTAATACCTTCCATTCGCATAACCGACTCCCGATCCCATCTCTTTGGTCGCGAGACCATGCTTTTTCCAGGTTTACTCTGAGTGTTTCCTTTTCCTCTTTTGGGATAAATAACGCACGGTGGCGGCTTTGTGTTGTTTTTGTTTCAGCCCGCCGGTTGTTTTTCGCGGATGCGACAACGAGCTATTCTTTTATTTTTCTAGGCGAAGTATTTCTTGACTGCATTGGCATTCCCATGACGAGGGAGCTTCTCACCATCCATCGTTGTAAGCGTCATTACCGCCATAAATGGCTCTCTTAACAACATATGGGCCTTCAAAATTAGGAGTCCACTTGCCCCTAGAATCAGTGTTGATAGACAATGTCTTTTTGAGCACGAGGTCACCTCCTCTGAATACGCGAGGTCAAACCTTCTTGTCAAATGCTTTCTTCATTCTCTTTTGATATAACTGGCCATGACACAAAGTTATCATCCTCTTCTATTCAATCAAATTTAATTGATCATATCTACTTTGATACCATTCAGCCTCAGACAGTTTGGCTTCCATCAAGACCCGTATTAATGGGATCTTGACCTCTACGGGGAGCACTACTTCCATGCCATACACAAGAGAGAAAGGGGTTTCCCCTGTTGAAGTGAGAACGGGTGTACGATACTCATGCAAAGCAAAAGGGAGAATCTCATGCCAATCCTTATATGTTACAACCATCTTTTGGATAATCTTCTTAATATTCTTATTCGCAGCTTCAAAAGCCCCATTCATCTTAGGTCTGTAAGGAGAAGAGTTATGATATTCGATCCTGAAGTTGTCACAAAGCTCTTTCATCATTTTATTATCCAAGTTCGACCCATTATTAAAGATGACTTGCTTGGAACACCATATCAACAAATAATAAGATTCTATATAAATCTGACCACAACCTGCTTGGTCATATTAGCATAAGATGCTTCTTCAACCCATTTGGTGAAGTAATCAATAGCCACCAGAATAAAATGATGTATGTTCGAAGCTTTGGTCTCAATCATACCAATCATGTCAATTCCCCACATAGAGAAAGGCCATGGGTTGAAATAATATTGAGAAGCGTCGGAGGCACATGAATCTTATCAGCATAAATCTGACATTTATGTCACTTCTTCACATATTTACAACAATCATATTCCATTGTCATCCAATAGTAACATGCCCTTAACATATTCTTAGCCATTGCATGTCCATTGGCATGAGTACCAAAGGATCCTTCATGAACTTCTTGCATTAACATATCTACTTCGTGTATATCCATACATCTGAGCAAGGTCATGTCAAAGTTTCTCTTGTACAACACACCTTCATTCAAAAATAAATTGCAAGCCAGTCTTCTCAAAGTCTTTTTATCTTTGCTGGATGCCCCAAGTGGGTATTCCTGACTTTGGAGGAAACACTTGATATCATGATACCAAGGATTATTGTGACTTCTTTTGCTGCAAACACATGAACAAGCCTACCAAGGCTCATAATTTTGATTTGAGGCGCATCATTCCAACGATTTACTTTATACATAGAAGATAAATTAGCCAAAGCATCTGCCATCTGATTCTCTTCACGGGGAATATGATGAAACTCAACTTATGTGGAAGAAAGTCAATAACCTCCTTGCATAATCTTTGTAAGGAATCAAGCCAGGATGACGAGTCTCCCATTCTCATTTAATCTGATTAACCACCAAGGTTGAATCTCCATATTCATCAAGAATCTTAATTATCACGTCAATGGCTTCTTCAAGACCCATGATACTAGCTTCATATTCTGCCATGTTGTTCGTACAATCAAACAGAAATCTTGTAGTAAAAGGGATATGAGAACCCTGAGGAGTAATGATGATTGACCCAATTCCATTACCATAAGCATTAACAACTCCATCAAACACTAAACCCCATCAGGATCTAGCCTCTGGTCCTTCTCCAAGAAATGGTTCATCATAATCTTTAACTTTTAATTACATAACATCTTCATCAGGGAAGTCAAACTTGATGGATTAATAATCGTCAATTGGCTGGTGAACCAAATGGTATGCAAGAATACTTCCTTTAATCGCCTTCTTAGTACGATACTCAATATCATATTTAGACAATAACATCTACCAACGAGCAATCCTCCCAGTTAAAGCATGATTTTCAAAAATATATTTGATTGGATCCATTTTGGATATCAACCAAGTGGTATGATTAATCATATACTAACGTAGAAGTTTGGCAACCCATGATAAAGCATAACAAGTCCTCTCAAGCATGGAGTGCCGAGACTCACAATCTGTAAACTTCTTACTCAGATAGTAGATGGAATGCTTCTTTTTACCAGTTTCATCTTGTTGTCCAAGTACACAACCCATGGTCTCTTCTATCATAGTTAAGTACATGATCAACGGTCTTCCTTCCACTGGAGGAGACAAGATATGAGGTTCAAGAAGATACTCCTTAATGTTGTCAAAAGCTTTCTGGAAGTCTTCTGTACGAACACAACCTTGTTCTTTACAGAGAAGATTGAAGATTGGCGCACATGTGGCAGTCATGTGAGATATAAGCCTAGAGATGTAATTAAAGCGCCCGAGGAATCCTCTGACTTTCTTGTCTATCTTTGGTGTAGGCATTTCTTGAATAACTCTGACTTTATCAGGATCTACTTCAATACCTTTCTGGTTGACAATAAAGCCCGACATCTTTCCTGAACGGACACCAAAAGTACACTTATTAGGATTCAAGCCGAGTTTAAACTTTCTCAAACGCTGAAACAACTTCAACAAATACTGAACATGATCTTCTTTAGTCTTCGACTTAGCAATCATATCATCGACATAGACCTCTGTCGCATATCGAAAAATATGATTCCTCGCGATGGTCGCGGAAAAAATAGTTCGAACAGAGTCGCCACCGAACTTTATTTATTCCAATGAAGGAATAGGAAACTATCGATAAAACCTTTTTAAAAACAAAATAATGGTCGTGGCAACCATATTCGGGTTCGGTAGTCGATTACGCAAGGGGAAGGTATTAGCACCCCTCACGTTCGTTGTACTCAACGAGAACCTTTTAGTCTAATTTGCAATTTGAATGTTAGATAATGTTATTTGTTTTATTCGAGTAAATAAAGGATTAAAAATATAGATGGATGGAAACCTCAGAAGGGGGAAAAGAGAGGGGTTGTTTTAGTGTGCTCGTCAAGATCTCACAATCTCGTGCCTACGTATCCTTATAGTGCAATAAGAAAATCAGAGCATTCGTAGTTCGGAGAACTACAGTTTGTTGGTGTCTTTTAATGAACGACTGTTTAGATCGTGTTCTAAAGGCTAAATATTGGCTTGTCTACACTCGGCGGAGACTTAAGCACTAGTTTGTTATGCGCATTAATATGGATTAAACAGTGTTCTTTCTGAAAAGAGTTTTGGTCACACGGGGGTGACAAGTTGGATTAATATGTTTGATGTTTTGTTTGATTGGTTTCGATCGCACGGGGGAGAGAAAGAGATATATTTGATGTGTTGAGATATTTTGTTGGATGACGATTACTCGGATAGTCGAGTAAGGTAACTCGTATCCTAATAGTCGAGGAGAGGAATCGAAGGCTCTAGACCATCTCCCTTTTCATCCTTAATTGTAAAAGGATTTGGTAATAGTTAAGGTGTTTTGAATGGATGACAAATACTCGAAAGGTCGAGTAAGGCAACTCGTATCCTAATAGTTAGGAGAGGAATCGAAGGCTCTAGACCATCTCCCTTTTCATCCTTAATTGTAAAAGGATTTGATAATAGTTAAGGTGTTTTGAATAGATGATGAATACTTGGATAGTCGAGTATGGTAACTTGTATCCTAATAGTCGAGAAGAGGAATTGGAGGCTCTAGACCATCTCCCTTTTCATCCTTAATTGATTATGAAAACAAGTTTGCATATGGTTGATGTATCTTAGATAAACGACAAGTACTTGAATGACTGAGTAAGGCAACTCATATCCAGGTATTTGAGGAGAGAAATCGAAGGCTCAAGATCATCTCCCTTTTTGTTTAGTTTATTATGAAAATGATTTGATTTAATGGAGTTAGAAGTTTGTAGAGAAATGACAATTGTCTGACTAACCGAGTAAGATAACTCGTATTCAAACAATCAAGGAGAAGAGTTGAAGGCTCAAAACCATCCCCCTTTTCATTTCTAAATGTAATAGTATTTAATCGTGATTAGGTATTTTAATTTGAATAAAAATATTCGATGTTGGATCGAAGTTTAAAATTTGTGTTTACGAATGAATTAAGAGTATATTTAGTGAATCAATCATGTAATCAATTATTTAATAACTGAATAGGTCTCATTGTAAGAAAGCCTAAGAGTAAGCTATGTGAGGTTGGTGCAGATGCATAAAAGCGATCGACTTACAAAGGTATGGAAATGGGCTTGATGTTGAATCGAGAAATATGTGATTTTTTCAAAGGGGTTTAACAAGATTGTAACGCTTCAGATGATTGATAATCGGATACCATCATAAAAATACACTTCAACACATGATTTGTATTCAACTAGAAATGGCACAAGTGAACCTAACCAATCAAGATATAAAACAATAGCTCAAACAAAAAAAATGTAACAAAAAAAATGCAAAATTGATTAAATAAAATAGAATAATTAATAATAATGATAAAAAATGATAGTAAAAGGTTAATTAATAAATAAAACTCTAATCAATTCAAATAGGTTTTTTTTAATTAATTTAGGGGCTAAAAAGAAAACCAATGTAAGATTAAATGGGCCTCTTTTTCATCCAAGGCCCACTTGGGCGCTCAGTAGCTAGTGAGGAATATAGGCCAAAACATCCTGAAGGCCCAAGCAAAGAGGCTCCAATTCGGGCCCACGAGAATCTGGGTTGGGTCCAAGCAAACCTCCCCAAGATTCTGAAGAAATGAACGAAGAGCATGACTCTTCTCCTTCCAATCAGCTTTGGTCCACACGAAAGTGTTACTTCCCATGTACTGACATATGGTCATTAATACCAGAGGGAGAATGGAAAATCTAGCTGATCGTTGGGAAGTGGGAAAGCCGAAATCCTCATCAATGACTATTAAACTCACACTTAAAGACAAAACAAAGCATTGATTTTGAAACGGGAAAAAGGAATTCATGCCCATCTCCATCTCTTCCTCTCCAAATGAAATGCTTACCTTCTTTATCTCCTCCAACATCGCTCAAAAGAAAGAAAAAACAGAGTTCACCTCTAATCAACATAAAACCCTCTTAAAAATCGCAGAAACAAATCTATATTCAACAATCATAAATTCTATGAACCCTAATCACAAATAAAATCCAAACACCAAACACAAAACCAAACCATACATTCACAGAGGTGCAAATCACGCGACGAAAAGAGGAACTATGCATACATTTGGTCGCGCACAAAGTAAATCAAAGTAAGAAATAATGAAAAAGGATCTACCAGATCGAGGTGCTTCGGAGGCAAACAAATAGTTATGTGCTTCTTGACTTCTCCTACTTCTTCGAGTCCTCTTTTGTTCTTAGCTCTTCATAATCACTGCTCCTTTGCTTGTCGTGGCGTTATGGTGTCTGTGAGGAGATGTTGTGGTTGAGCTCAAAACACACTCAAGTTCTAATAATGAATCTGAGCGGCTCGAAATCGAGAGCTTTTGGTATGAGTGCTTTGAAAATTCTTCAGAATTTTGTTAGGGTTTTTCTTACACTGAATGAATGTTTGTTATTTATTGAGCAAGTGAGTGGTCCTTCATTCAGGTATAACCAATGAGCTGTCAAATACTGGATAAGATTAATCCATTAGAGGGAATTTTCCTCGGATCTTGTGGAGACCAATTGCGAATCTGAGTTTGTTAAGAGCAAATCGATTTTGTCTGTAGTGAGTGAGAGTTTTTTCTATGTTTTTGTGGTCCTATGGGTTTGTATTATTTTGCTGATGTAACTTTCATTTTTCACTTCTACTTGATTTCACTCATACGGCGTTTTTACTGCAGTTATTCCATAATGGTGACCAATATGGAGGCGCAAGTTAAAAGTTCTGCTTGTGGGTTCTTCTACTTGATATTCTTCTGATTTCCCTTCTGGTGTACCTGGTGTAGCAGCTGTTGTAACCATGGTTTTTTTTGTTAAGCCCAACATAATCAAAAGGTGAGATCTGTAGTTCTTATGACATTGTATGTATGCCTAATTTTTACTATATTCTGAATGTTTGTATGCTAAAACCTTATTTTTATAACAAATAAACAACGGGCATCCTCCTCCATGATGATAATCCTAGGTGCCTTAACCAGTCAAATAGGTTTTTCTCCTATAATCCACCTTTGTCTCCTCTCGAACGTCAGCTTGCCCACAAGTATGAATATCGACTTTTTTAGGGTTCACACTTTGCCCTTTCCTCACTGTTCACATTGTCTTGTAATTTGAAACCAAAGTTTGCTGGATGAATTATCTGAGTAGCGAGGGAACCGTGAACCGGTGAAATAATTCATATCAGGATCAAATTTGACAGAAATTTGTAAATATGATGAAAAGTAGCAACAACAACATCATCATCGCCTAGGAAAGCTTTTCGTTCAGGATGATCGTTGTAGAGTGGTAAGGGAAGGAGGCAAAAACGAGAAGCACACAACAAAATACTAAAAAATGAGTCATTTTTTTCTTGACTCAAACCATGGGATATGTAGTATTATGTATTGAACTCCAAGCTCTTACAGATATTCGTAATGAGATGTAATGATTAGTTAATGTTTATGTGTTAAATGAGGAAATTTTAATGGATTTTATTGTAATATGTTTGTGAATACTTAAAATTTCAAATCAAAGTTGGTGACACTCTTATCTCATTCTTACTAATTGAATGCACGTTTTTGTATGAAGTTTGTATAAAATGGTCTATCTTTCACCTAGAACAATTAGTGCAAAATATGGACCTCAAATCTTAATTTAATAAAATTTCTAATGGCATGACCTAAACATATCAACAATGGTAATTATAAAATGCAATGGAATGTTATGAATCTCACTTTAGTCAATAATTACTAATTCGTTGACTTTGGTCACTTGTTTGACCAAAAAGTCAACAGTTGGCTATCAGTCAAACTAGGTGGAAAAGATGTCAATTCAACATACAAATGCTTGAAATGGGATGCAATAGACCATAATTACGCATCAACTCGTACACCAATCCTTCAAGAGGATTTTTTTGTAAAGTATAACTTGTACTTATGAACCATGCACTACTTCTAAGACCTTAAACCAATGATTTGCAAGTTTTCAAAGTGACTTACGAGTAACGTAAGTGATGATATGGCCTTGATGATGCATACCACAATGAATGGGTGACCAACAACCAATTGAGCCTTATGCAACATCTAGTCAAGGTTCAATCACATACACATCAATATAATGACCCATATGGTTACTAAGTATATGTAGAATGAGTTTCTTTACTTATTGTAGAATCTTGATGGATTATGGATTCCCATATGCAATATGTCCCAAATCCACAATGCAAAGAGATATGGGAATTATGGTTTGATGCCGGGTAAAACCCTATGTTAAGGTGATGACTAGAAATCCCTAATCTCCTCCTCTAGTGAGATCCTCAAGCCCTAAATTTGTGAATCATGCTTTCAGGTTAAAAATTCTAATGAAAGTTTTAAACTGCCGATACAAATTTGGGATATGACAGCTTCCCCTATTTAATTAATCTTGAACTAGAAGGTATGAGTGACATTAGTCTTCGTACGTTCGTGGTGGAAGATAATTAAATAAGAAAATACCTGAATTTTGTCTTTTAGAATATGAAGATAAAATGCAGGAAGAAAATGCAGTAATTGATCTAGTGGGATGTGATATCATAAGGTAGATGGAACTATCAAGATTCCTTGTGAATCGTCTGTAGCAGTAAATTCATGACCATTAAGCTATGGATTAACTTAACGTCAATAAAACCAGAGTCACCACCACGGTTTTATTGTTTCCAAAGGAAAAGGGAAAAGTACAAACAAAACCCAAAGATAATAAGTTTTCAAATCAAAACAAATAAATTCAAGAGATTACAGGTAAGGGGGTTGGTTTTCAGAGGGAAGGTGTTAGCACCCAAAGTATCCTAGGTACTCCTAGGGAGCCCTTTTTTATGTGTGTATGTGTTTTGGTATAAACGATGTTTGCAATAAATAGAATGTGGGGATGAGAAGAAATTTCATTAATTATATTTTTGTGTTTGACAAGAGCTTCAGACTTGTGCCTACGTATCAACATAAAAATGAGGGGTCAAACCTCGTAGTTCATGGTATCAATTTCAAAATGAGTGGATCACTTTTAATCAAAATTTAAATTTAAAAGAGGCACAAAGGTCCCAAAAGTTTGAATGAGTGTTAGTTCTTTTTGTCTTTTGAAACTTTAAGTCAATATGGTTAGATTCATTTACAAGTTTGATTTAAGAAAAAAGTTTTAAAATGCAATGGTATAAGGCCAAAGTTTCTAATTTGCAATAAAGTCTAAGTTTAGAAATCACAAGCAAATAAGATTTTTGAAAAGGGGGAGATATTTTGAAATTTAAGAAAATGGGAGGAGATGAAGAGACTAATCCTAAGCAAAAATTTAAAAGTTAAGAGTTGAAAAGATCTAACCAATGGGATGCAATCCAATGGACAAAAATGTCATATAGAAACCCATTTTTCCTTTGGACTTTAAATCAAGCAATATTAATAAGCAAGTAGCAATATGAAGAGCAAGGCATCAAATAAAGATAGCCACATCCAAGCAAGCAACTTCACAGTCTTCTTCTTAATCTTCCAATGTACCAGATGACATACTCCTTGAATGACTCAGAATAATGTATTAGACACAGGTTCAAAGTAATATTTGCAGCAAGACCAAGTAGCAGATGAATTCATGTGGATCCCAATACTTGCATCAGATGAAAGCTCAAATCACAATAACTTGGTCTCATAAATGTTGGCATTGGCCAAGTCCTTTTGCATAGGGAATGTTGCCTAATTCTAAGTCAAAAGCTCAGATCAAATCCAACAGTCCACACAAACATTTTTTAGGGTTTTTGTTGTTTATTAAGTATCTTAAGGTCCTAAGACCACAAACACAAACAAAATATACAAACAAATATATACAATCACAATATATGGCTCAAGTGAGCAAAGTGAAAATTGGCATAAACATAAACAAGTTAAATGATATGTAAATGGCAAATGAAATGGTAAATGGCTTGAATTTAAATGGCATAAAGTAAATGACTTGAAATTAAAAGCAAGATTAAGAAAGGTTAGTCAAATGTTAGTTGATGAGATGTTAATGATGTTTTGCTTTTCAATTGATTAAGTCATTCTTTGGAGAACACTCAACCCTCTATTCATAAGCATGGATCCTTGAACCAAGACATCTTCCAAAGGAAGGAAAAAAGGCCAAGTTTCCACACAATACCATGAAAGGGGGGAGACTTACAATCTCACTTACTAGAATGCTATGCCTTTGGGTCAAAATTTAGCGCTATGTTAAGAAATCGTAATTGGACTTATGTAGAAGTCACAACTATCTAAGGCCGGGAAATCAAAATTTTGGTGTTAATGCAAGTTAGAGACATGGTATAATGAACCATACTCCTGAAACATACCACACGCAAAAACAATATGATCAAAGGATGGACCTAATCTCATCCATACTTGTATTGGTTCATCTAACACAAAGTTATTGATGAACCAAATAGCCTTAGGATATTGAGACTTCATTGGTCAATGAAAGGGATAGGATAAAATTGGATTGAAGATGAAGAGGGAGGGGAGATGAGATCAATACAAATTGGTCATCAGAGAAATTTTATCAAATTAAAATCATCCATTTATTTTGGGAGATGAAATGTATATTTCATCAATCCCCTAAATACAATGATTTTAATCCAACAAAAGTCAAATCATACTTGACCAAGGCCCAAACACATAGTCAAACTTCACAAGTCAATAAAAATGGCTCAACATAGTTTCTACACAATTAATCAATTAAAAATCAAATAAAAATGCATTTAAATTGAATTATGTTTGATCAAAACCTAAAACCTCTTCAAAACACCAAATAAATGTCCAAGAGATTCATCATAGGTCAAACAAGGTCAAAGAACCTTAGACAAAAAAATTTATAATTTTTGAAAAGTCAGAAGTATTTTTAATCAATTAAAAATATACACAAAAACAATTAAATCATAAAAAATATCAAAACTAATCCAAAAAATAATTTTAATTCACAAAATGAAAAAGGAAAATATTTGAAATTTTTTGGTGAAAGTCCCATATTTTTTGGATTAAAAATGAAATTAATATGAATTAATCAAAGGCCATCGGATCTCCCTCATTAATTGAGGTGGCAGATCAGATATGCAAGAGCTCGCATTCCACATGGTCACTTGTCAAACACGCTGCACGCATGGTAATCAGTTTGGACATGTGAGATTAAAACATTTCAAATGGATCAGATGACCTGGATTGATCCAGCGCACCACCGGAGCCCTAGCTCCAGTCATCTTCTCCGGTGAGGACCACCGGACTGGTCCAACCAAAACCTTATAAAAATGAAAAGTGAATACACTAATTTGAAGGAAAAATGCTTAGGAGCACGAATCTGGCCTCAATTTTCTCCAATTCCAAATATATAAAAAGATACAGGGATTTAAATTTTGAGGATCATGAATTGAGTTGCTTTGATTTGACCTTAAAGCAACTCAATCTTCTTGTCTACATTGATAGGACCTCAGACAACCAAAAATCACAAAGAATGATGAAGAATTGAGAGAGAATTGAAGAGATGAAGCTTCTGAAAAATCACTTTCGAGTTGATCCAATTCCACTTGATCTTGATCTGGATTTGATTGCTTTCTCTTCCTTTTGCTTGTAGAAGCCAATTGAGGTGAAAAGGGAAGTGAATTTCTAGAGTTTGAACTTCCAAACAGAAGATGAAGTTCAAGCTTGATTTCAAGAGAAATCTTTAGAAATTGTATGGAAGTGAGGGTTTGAATCAGTTTAGCAAAGCTTGGGCGAGGTGTTGATGTTGATTCTGAAGCCTTGAGCTTGTTTAAATAGGCAATGCATTTGATTTTTGCACCACTTGAATTTTGGCCAAATTTAGAAACCTTATTGCATGGGTACATGGGCAATGGTTTTGGCCTAACGATTGATGTAATCCACTTCCAATTCATGTGCAAAGTGTACTGAATTTATCATGTGGAAGCATGCAAAGAAGAATGATCATTTGAGTTCAAAACTTGCCAAAACACTTCCCACAATGGAGCCATGTGAATCTCCCTCAATTTTAATCCAAATTAAATTATCTTGGACTTTTTGGAAAGGTGGGATCAAGGGGAACAACTTTAATTTTGAACACTTTTTCATTTGAAGCTTGTATCATGATGAATTTTGAGGTGGAAGTTTGGGAAATCAAACATATTTGAAAATTTTCTAAGTCCCAAGTCAAATGTTCACTTCTACATAAACGTTGTAGATATTTAAAGACTCTTAAATTTGGGCACACATTTGACCTCATTTGGATTTGGAATGAAGGAGTTATGCATTTTAGAAGTTTAGGAAAATCACTTGTTCAATGGTATTAGCCCAAAATGACCTATAATGCTTCCTATTGGAACATGCATTTTAGAGTTGAATTTGAACTTTACAAACATCAAAGTTGAACTAGACATCTTTAATTTTATTATGAAATTTAAATCGATTTCATATCATAAAAATTGAGCAAGTTATGGTCTTGGGAAGTTGACCTCCAAACTAGGGTTCAGACAAAATGACCTATAATCTTTCACCATAAAAAATGGCTTTCCAAGCAAAACTAGATCTATACTTTAACATGAAAGTTGTTTGTAATGTCATTTTATGTAACGTTTCTCTTGGAATCATTTTAATATGACAAAAATTATAGGAGATAGGATCTACGGAACCCCAGTTTTGGTTAGTTGACTTTCTCTGGTCAACCACCACGTGCCAACTTGCTAGCTATACATTCTCTTGTTATTTGGGACTCATCGAGGATAATATATGCATAAGATGATGTAATGTTAAGTATCCCTTGAAATATTTGATCAATTGTTGAACAAACTTGTTGAAAAAGTTACACAAGATACCCAGATGAATTAAGGTTTCCAAGGCAAACAAACTCCAAACTCTTGATGATTTCTTAATCAAAACACCATGTGAAAATCATGGGGATCTATATATGATGATTAGAGCCAATGTAAACCAATTCTTGATTGTGCTCCTTGCATTGAGGGTCTCAAACCCTAGATATGAGCTTGATAGACCATAGGTGAGCATACACAATACCTACAAAAGCAACAAACTATACATTGACATGTTTTTGGTATTTTGGTTAGTAAACAAAGAAAAATGAAGTATGATACAATCAATTAGGCTTGGTGATCTCTCCCAATGCACACCCAATGGATGAGGGGTAAGGAGGATGCCAATGTGTGATCCCAATGCTAATGCATATGATGAGATAACATGAGGGATCTTAGGGTCAAAATTGGGGTCTTACACCGTCAGAATGGTATCTTGGATGACATAATCGAGATATTCCAACAATGGAATGATTTCTCAATTGTATCTAAGACTTTCTGAAAATTAGCAGAGCAGTGTCTTGAACTAAACACACGAGATTCCCTGAGGATCAACGAAGCAGTACCTATATCATATAATTAAGATATTCCAACATGGGGAATGACACCTTAATTGAATCTAAGACTCTTCGAGGATACTAGAGTAGTATCTCTAAAAACAAATGAGACTCTTCAGATAAATGAAGCAGTATCTCAATCGGATAAACGAGAATCTCTGAATCAATGAAGCAGCATCTTACATGATATAATTAAGATATTCCAACATGAGGAATGACACCTTAATTGAATCTAAGACTCTTCGAGGAGACTAAAGCAATATCTCTAAAAACAAATGAGACTCTTCAGATAAATGAAGCAGTATCTCAATCGGATAAACGAGACTCTTCGAATCAATGAAGTAATATCTTACATGATATAATTAAGATATTCCAACATGGGGAATGAAACCTTAATTGAATCTTAGACTCTTCGAGGATACTAGAGCAGTATCTCTAAAAACAAATGAGACTCTTCAGATAAATGAAGCAGTATCTCAATCGGATAAACGAGACTCTCCTAATCAATGAAGCAACATCTTACATGATATAATTAAGATATTCCAACATGGGGAATGATACCTTAATTGAATCTAAGACTCTTCGAGGATACTAGAGCAGGATTTGTAAAAACAAATGAGACTCTTCAGATAAATGAAGTAGTATCTCAATCAGATAAACGAGGTTCTCCGAATCGATGAAGCAACATCTTACATGATATAATTAAGATATTCCAACATGGGGAATGATACCTTAATTGAATCTAAGACTCTTAGAGGATACCAGAGCATTATCTCTAAAATCAAATGAGACTCTTCAGATAAATGAAGCAGTATCTCAATCAGATAAATGAGATTCTCTGAATCAATGAAATAACATCTTACATGATATAATTAAGATATTCCAACATGGGGAATGATACCTTAATTGAATCTAAGACTCTTCGAGGATACTAGAGTAGTATCTCAAGTATTCATCTGTTGGGGGGAGTTGGTAGGAAAGACTCCTTTTGGAGAAGTTTTACTGGTACAGTTCTGCAGGGGAAAGCTTCTAAAAGAATTTTTTAGGGTAACCTCTGCTTGGAGATTAACAATACAAAGATGTTGGGGAATAGCATTATCAATCATAAAGTTGAAACATGATTCGTTGGGAAATAATTCCATGAGCATGTGTAGGGTAATAAATTCATCGACTTAAACGAAGAATGTCTGGAATACATATGATTGACCCTGGATCATACTACGTATGTTTTTGTATGATATTACACTTTGGGTGGAAGTACCATGCATGTAATGATGCATGAGATATATGCAAGCATGCGATTGCTAGGGATTTTTAGATGTGCATGTAGGAATGCGAGTATTTTGTTTAATTTTGTAATAAATATGCTGATGGTCGAATCGACTCTTGTTTCGGTAAGAATGCTAAGCATGAATAAGGTGAATCAATAACTCTTAATTATGGTGACTCTTCCTCTTTTGGGGTGGGATTTATGCATATGAGAGTGCACATGATGATTGGTTATGTTTTTTTTCAAAATTTCTCCCTTCTTGAAGATAAAGGATTCTTTTGATGCCCCGGTTAATGGGTTTTGACTTGATTAGGATGCCAACGGTGTGCACTTTTGGTTGTCAGGGAGACCAGTGGAAATTGGGCTCCGATGTTTTTGGTAATTGGAAATATATTTTGGGTGCTTTGAACTATTGAGGGGTTTGGACTTTTCAACACTCGATACTTTAGCGACGCCATACATAGTTTTGCATTATAAATGCCCCTCTCAAATTATATCATAGACTTTCCGGTGATAGGCTCCACGTGAGTACACTTCTAAAGGAATTTGAGCTGATGGTAACGAAAACGACCATAACTACCTGCGAATGACATCTTTTCGTGATGATAACAATCTTGGAGACTGCGTGTCTCCCCTATTTATATCTCAAGAGTAATTTTATCATTTTGTTCAAATGTTTTTTGTCTTTTTCCCCAAAAAATTTAAATGATGCTTATCAATAATAAAGGTATTTTGTAAACAAGCATATAAAATAAAAAATAATTTGGGCACAATTTCAATGAGAAAATTTCTCTTTTTGTTGATTTGACCCTTGAATGGGTAACTGTACATAAATATGTAATTGTTGTGTATAAAGCAATTACTTATTGATTTGACCCTTAATTAAGTAATTGTTGTGTATAAAGCAATAATGGCAATAAAAATTGAGTTTTTATTGAGTTCCAATACTGCTATAATCCTCATGTCTTTCGAAAGCCCGAGCACCTTGCCTCTGAAAGAGTCGGCTGGATTGATTATTTGCTTCTGGAGACCTTTAGGGGTATAATAGATTCTCGAAATTGCACTTTTCACCTTGGAATTAATCCTTATTTGGATCAGATCTTCTCAAATGAGTGATGTCCTGGACATCCTCTTCGACCTCAAACTCAGAATCACTTGAAGAAATAACTTTCCTTTTCCTCATAAGAGTAGCCACTTTACTCCATGATCTAGCAAGACCAACAGGAGATTTTCCTTTGGGACTTCTAGAGGGAGTGCTTTTCATACCACCAAATTTTCTTTTTATCTACTTGAAAGGAGAATCTTCAAACATCACAACCTTTCCTTTTCTTCTCTAAAGTCTCTTGGATATTCCAGGAGCAAAGACGTTGGTAAGAAGTTCCTCATCAGATGTTAGGTAATCAACATTGACAACATAATCGACCTTCTTCTTACTCCTTATTTCATGAGAAGCTTGCTCAGGGACACATTCATCAACCTTCTTCTTACTCCTTTCACGCGCAACTTGCTCAGGGACACATTCATCGACCTTTTCACTAGAATCACCATAAGGGATAGTTTCTTTTTCCAAAGATGTTTGAACTTCTGGCAAAACATCTAAATCCACTTCCTTCAATACAAAGGTAACAAACTTTTGAAGTTCCTTGTCAATGGCAATCCTTTCTGCTGTGGTTTTATTCTTAGTGACACCAGTATGATTAGTAGGGTTTCTCATCTCATAACCTATAGGCCTAGAACCCTCTTCAACAACGATCTTATCTTCACTAGGGATAGTAGGCTCAAGAATAGAAGACTTACCAGAAGTCTTGACATTCTTTGAAACAGATGGCGTTGCTTTCTTCTGAGTGTGTGGATGAATCATGGATAAGGGAGTAACATCCAAGATAAGATCAGACAGATTGATCATTTAGAATGGTTCACCAGCCCTAGCAGTTGGAGAAGATGATCCACTAGTTTCAATTGAGACATGCATATGCTTGGGTGAAGATTGTTTCAACATCTTTGGTAACACTTGACACAGATGGAATGGGGAAAGACACGTGAGAGAAGGTGAGCACATATTTCTGGAGAGGAACGAAGCGTTTGACAGAAATGGGTAGCGTGTTTTTGTCCAAACAGATACACAGTGGAGTAATGGGCTTAGATAAGTGTGTCATGTGTAATGATGAGAGTTAAAAACTTGTCTGACACACTTAAGTAGCTGTAATTTCTATAAGTGCTCATAAACACAAATACCAAGTTTCCCTCTTAATTTTTCAAACTGAATTGCATCCAAGGCTTTGGTAAAAATGTTAGCAAGCTGATTTTTAGTGCTAACATGCTTAAGTGTTATGACTTTGTCTTCAACAAGTTCTCTAATAAAATGATGTATGATGTCAATGTGTTTAGTCCTACTGTGTTGAATAGAATTTTTGGAGATATTAATAGCATTCAAATTATCACAAAATAATGTTATGACATCTTATGTGACATTATATTCAGTCAACATTTGTTTCATCCACATTAGCTGAGAGCAGCTACTACCTGTTGCTATGTACTCAACTTCAACAGTAGATAGGGATACACAATTCTATTTCTTTCTGAACCATGAAACCAAATTGTTTCCCAAAAAGAAACATCCTCCAAAGGTACTCTTCTTGTCATCAGCACTACCAGCCCAATCAACATCACAATACCCCACTAACATGGAATTTGAAGCATGAGAATACAACATTCCATAATCACATGTATCATTCATATACTTCAGAATCCTTTTTACTTGATTGATGTGACTCACTTTGGGTTATGCTTGATATCTAGTACAAAATCTAACAACAAACATTATATCGAGTCTGCTTGTTGTAAGGTATAGAAGACTACCAATCATGCTTTTATATAAACTTTGATAAACACTAATTCCCTTTTCATCTTTAGATAACTTCAAGGGTGTAGGAGAAGGATTTCTTTTGTGGCTAGCATTCTCTAGTCCAATTTTTTTTACAATATTCTTTGCATATTTGCTTTGAGAAAGAAAGATGGATTCTTCCATCTGTTTGACTTGGAGTCGAAGAAAGTAAGTTAATTCACCTACCAAACTCATTTCAAACTCAGATTTCATTTGCTTAACAAAATGTTGAACCATATAATCTGACATCCCTCCAAATACAATATGATCCACATAGACCTTAGCTATCATAAGTTTTCCATCCTTCTCTCTGACAAAGAATGTCTTATCAATTCCACCCTTTGTATATCCATGGTTGATGAGAAAATCAGTCAACCTTTCATACCAAGATCTTGGAGCTTGTTTTAAACCATACAATGCCTTCTTTAGTTTGAACACATGATTTGGGAAAGTAGGATCAACAAATCCTTTTGGATGTTCAACATACACTTCTTCATTTAAAAAGGCAATTTTAACATCCATTTTGAACAACTTTAACTTTAAAAGACATGCCATTCCAAGTAACAATCTGATAGATTCCAAGCGAGCCACAGGAGAAAATGTTTCATCAAATTCCAGTCCTTCCACTTTATTGTATCCTTGAGCAACAAGTTTGGCTTTGTTTCTGGTAACAACACCTTGTTCATCAGACTTGTTCTTATACAACTATCTAGTACCAATAACATTTGTCCCTTCAGGTCTTGGTACCAAATCCTAAACCTAATTTCTTTTGAATTGGTTAAGTTCATCTTGCATATCATTAATCCATAACTCGTCAATCAATGCCTTCTTGATATTCTTGGGTTCAAATTTAGAAACAAAATAAGCATTCGACACAATTTCCCTTGATCTGGTAATCATACCTTTATTAAAATTTCCTATTATAAGCTCCTTAGGATGATCTTTCTGAATTCTGATGGAAGGTCCTTTGTCAGTTGACTCAGTCTCTACAGGTTCAGTATTGGTACTTGAGTATGCAACATCTTCAGGAACATCATTCATAGACGTTTCAACATCACATGTGACATCAGCTTCTTTAGTTGAGTCATCAACAACAATATTTATGGATTCCATCATCACCTTAGTTCTGGAGTTGAATACTCCATATGCTTTACTGTTTGTAGAGTATCCCAAAAAATTCCCTAATCACTTTTAGGATGCATTTTGATTCTCTGCTCACGATCTGCCAAAATATAAGATGTACTTCCAAATACATGGAAATACTTCACATTTAGATTTCTTCCTTTCCACAATTCATAAAGTGTAGCAGAAGTACCAGTTCTGATAGTCACTCTATTAAGGATATAACATGCAGTGTTCATGGCTTCATCCCAAAAATGGTATGGTAGTTTCTTAGCATGAACCATGACCCTGGCACATTCTTGAATAGTAATATTCCTGAGCTCAACCACACCATTATGTTGAGGGGTGATGGGTGAAGATAACTCATGACTAATCCCTTCAAAAGTGAAAAATGCCTCAAACTTTCTATTTTCAAATTCCTTCTCATGGTCACTTCTAATTCTGACAATACCACAATCCTTCTCTCTTTGAATCTTTTGACAAAGTTCTTTAAAAACTTCAAACACTTCTGACTTCTCTTTGATCAAATTCACCCAGGTGAACCTTGAGAATTCATCAACAACAACATAGGCATACCTCTTTCCTCCAAGACTTTCAACCAACATACGTCCCATCAAGTCCATATGAAGTAGCTCTAGAGCTTTTTAAGTGGTCAGATGTTGGAGCTTCTCATGTGGCATCTTTGTTTGCTTCCCAATTTGACATTCACTATAGATTCTTCCTTCATCAATTTTCAGTTTGGGAATACCTCTGACTGCTTCCTTTGACTAAACTTTCTTTATACCTTTCAGATGTAAGTGACCCAGTTTTTGATGCCATAACTTAACTTCATCTTGTTTTGTCATCAAGCATGTGGATAGACAATATGTTTCTTGAGGAGTCCACAAATAGAAACTATCTTTTGATCTGGCTCCCTTCATGATAACTTCATTCTTCTCATTTGTTACCAGACATTCAGATTTAGTAAAGTTAACTTTGAGACCTTGGTCACATAGTTGACTAATACTTATCAAATTAGCACTCATCCATTTAACAAATAGTACATCATCGAGACTAGGCAGTCCAGTATAGTCCTGCTTTCTAACACCCTTTATTTCACCTTTTGATCCATCTCCAAAATAGACATAGCTAGTGGAATATGATTTAATATCCACCAAGAGTTTATTGACACCAGTCATATGTCTAGAACAACCACTATCAAAATACCAATCCTCTCTAGCAAATTCTCTAAGGGAGGTGTGAGCTATGAGTTCAAGCGTGTCATTTATGGGAATCCACTTAACAATAGTTTGTTTTCTTTTGGGTTGTGACACAAGTTTCGGATAGCCATATAGTTTGTAACAATAGGATTTTATGTGACCAAACCTTCCACAATGATGACATCTCCATCGTTGGGTCTTGCTTCCTGAGTAATCCTCCCGATGTCTTTGCTAATGTTTGGACATTTAATTTGGCATCTTTTGTTCCTGTTTTCTTTTAGGATAAACAAAATTAATTGAAGACCCTTTTCCTTTGTTCATCACAACTTGATTATCATAACCAAGACATTTAACATTTACAGCACTCTTACCAATTTGAAGAATCTCATCCAGCACATCAAAACTACTGTTAAGCATTCTTACTGACTTAGTCATATTGTCAAGTTTTGAATTGAGCAAGACAACTTCATCCTTTAGATTAGAGATGATAGACAGATGCTCCACTTTTTCAGCTTGTAGTTGGGCAATGACTTCCTTTTCATCTTCTCCCAGTTGACACACTTCTTCACTTCTGAGGCACAACTCCTTATACCTCAGCAAGTTCCTCAAACGTGAGTTTTTCACAATCTGATTCTTCATCAGAATCACAAACTCCTGTTAAGGAAGTAACCTGTTTGGCAGATTCCACTTCAGGATCACTTTTAGAATCATCTGCTGACCATGACACAAACATGCACTTCTTCTGATTCTTGAGATAAGTGGGACATTTAACTCTTATGTGTCTAAACCTTTCACATCCATCACATTAGATTCCATTTCCTTGGTTAATATTTTCTTCAATTTTTGGCCTTCTCCCAAAATCCTGATTTTTGTTAATGTCTAATGACTTGTTCTTGACATTTGATCCTGTCTTCTAGTTGTAAGACCCCAATTTTGTCCCTAAGATCCCTCATGGCATCATATCATAACATTTCATTGCCTCAAGGATCATTGGACACCTTGATTCCTTCCCTGTGGATGGGTCATCTTTTTTAGAGTGATTCTGGATCACCAAGCATTGTTTGCATTTGTATATCATTGCTTTTCCTTTTATCACTAACCAAAAGTACAAAAATATGTCATCTAACCTTTGTCTTGCAGATGAAGCATTAACAGGTCAAGGCAATCAAAGGCATTCATTGAGCAATAGATGGTGGTCGTTCTTTAGATTTGTACCCCACAATCATTATCAAGAGTTCATATGAGCTATGATGTCATTTTGAAGCAAAATCCTAAGTGGTAGAGGCTTGAATTTCATCAAAACATTTCCCAGTCAACTGAAGACTTAGAAAGTCAACTGCATAGTCAACTGTGGATTTGGATGTGGGAAGTGATTAGAAATACTTCATTCATGTTCAAACAAGTCTCATTTGACATTTCAAACACTCACATTGAAGAATTTGAAGTCAGGTCAAGAATTTCCAAAAATAGCAAGTGACCTATAATTTGAACTTTCCAAAAATGGCAAGATTTTAGACCAACTTCAACTCAATATTACATCATCAAGAAAGCTTCAAATGAAATTTTTTGAACATGAAAGTTGTAGATCTTTCTCTCCCATTTCCAAAATGTCCAAGATCATGAATTTCTCATGTGTGGTTAAGGAGATATGATTAAAACATGGCAAAGTATGCATGGAACTTCAAATGGACATAACTTTTCAACCAAAGCTCCAAAATGAGTGGTTCTTTTTGCTAAATTCTCCTCATGACCTCTAATTTCCAAATCATGCATCACATTACATGAATTGTCATTACATGATCGCTTGTTAATCCATTGGTTTTTTGGAGGGAATTTACAAAGTTTAAAAATGGTGCATGGTTTGAACTTTTTGCCATTACCATTGGTTCTAAAATTGGATTTTAAGTGAAAATGAATGGAATTCGTGTACTGTTCACACATGCATTCCATGCATAGAGGTGAAAAACCAATTTGCACATACACCTTAAAACTTGATTAATCTCATTAGCATTTGGCTTAAGCATGATTTGAGCATGATTAGTAAGACATATATAAGAATAATCATAACTTTTTTCAGGAAAAAACATTTCATTTTTTCAGATCTAGATCAAAATCTCCAAATTTTTCTCTCAAAAAATTCTTCCAAATTCTTCACATCCAAGCCTTGTCCAGTGCTAGATTCATGATCCTGAACCTCTGTTGAACAAGTTTGCACGTGGAATTGAAGCAACAATGCCATATTGAAGCATACTCAAAGATGGAAGCATTCATGGTGATTTCAAATTCTGTTGAATTCAAGTGTGTTTGAACTGCATTCTCTCTATCAATCAACTCCATATGCATTGGAAAGTAGAATTGAAGCATTACAAGCTGCAGATCATGTGGATTCCAACTTCTGCTCTTCAAGAGGTTACAAATCGAATCTCTTACTTTTGAATCTCCTTGCCATGATGTTGTAGATCTAAGTTTGTTGATCATTCTAAGCTTTGAATCGTGCAAATTGGTGCTGTTTTGAGCTAGATATGAGTGATTGAAGTTTTGATGTTGAATCTTATTTTCTTCGATCCCTGCGTGTTTGGATGTTTTTGCATGAAATAATTGTGGATCTTTGATGTATGTTGAATGTACTACATGATGCTGTGCTTGATTTCAATTTCTGGACATGTTTTGAGAAATCTGGAAAATCCAGATGAAGATCATGATGATCTTTATCTTCAACCTTGAATGTTCTTCATTTCCAGTATTTGCTACGAAATCGCTGCCAATTAGCTAGGAAACTTTGATTTAGCTACGAAATGCTTGGCGCGGTAGGGTTTGAGCTGATACGATGTCGTTTTGATGTTAAGCGCCAAATTTGAATGTGAACGTGGTTCGAGTCCTGCCGAGCGTATTAATTTCAAATGCTTTGTCATTTATCCATTTTCCCTCCCATTTTTTATGCTATGCTCATTTTTCATTTTCATTTTTTCCATCAACTTAGAAAAATCATAAAAAATAGGAAAATGCATCAATTTGACTCCAATTTTTTGCACTGTGATCCTTATCTTGTCTACTATTTAATGATCATGATTTTACAAGTTGTGCTTGGCTGGATAATGTTTTGTGCTAGAATGATTGAACATTTGTCCTTATTTGACCTTGCCTTGGTTATTATGTTGTGAAATGCTTGTTTCTTATCCAATGAATGTGAAATTTTGCATGCTATAACTAGACTCATTGCTTGACATTTTGGTGTTGATTATGTATTTTTCCTGTGATCCATCTATGTTTTATGCTTGTGCTAAGTTGGTGTGAAAATTTGTGTCACACCTTTTGATGTTCAACTTGTATGATGAGTTTGCCATGCCAAATGATGTCCAATGCTTCTGATTTTTTGTGTGATGCATATTACGAATGTCTTGATTGATCATGAATTTTCTCAAAATTATTTGGATTATTTCTGATTTGGTTTGCATTTTTTTATTCATGTTGATCACATATGAGCTTTAAAATTACCCTGAACTTCTTTTGATCATGAAATACTTTTGGTTAATGATTTTGATATGAGACCTTTTGGAATGTGTCGAGATGTGATTAAAGTTGATTCATGTTAAATTTCAGCTCCTGTTTTAAATTTTTTCTCCATCTTTGACCTTAGTCTTTGACCTAGTGGTTTGTGGCTTATGTTTGAGCTTTGATTTCAGGTTAAGCATTCAAGTCCCATAATTGGTGATGCTTCATGATGTGAATATTGATTTTTGCTTGTGATTACTAACATTGTGTGTTTTGTAGGTTGATGCTTACTCATTTGTGTTTGCCTTTGGCTTGCACCTTTTGTACATTGAGATCATCGGTTGCTTATTGACTGTTGTCTGATTGTCTGAGTTTTATACTGATTTGCTTAGTTGTTTCCACAGGTACCTAAGTTGCTTTAAGTTCATTTGAACTTTGCTTTTGCTTGGTTGCTTAACCACATAGGTATGATCTCTAATCTTCATGTAGTCTGGAAGACCTACTATTATTGGTAGGCACCTGTCTGAAGTCCTTCTTAAGAGGCAATGCTTGTGATTGTTTAATTTTTGTGCCAAGCAGGAAAAGTCCTCTTATGAGGCAATTGGCAGATAAAAGAGATGTGTAATCCATCTCCTGCTACTCATTGTGTCATTCACCTTGCTCACACCATGTGTTGATGCATGGTGAATAATAACCCAAGATCTTATAGAATCTATTTGTGGAGAAGAGTTCCAACTTTCTGAACTCCCACACTTTCCATTGATCAAAGCTCTCCCTGACCAGGGATAAGAGCTATGAGGCACACCCCTCATCTCCATTTCATCTGCTTCACCCTAACTTTCAATGTTAGGGTTAAGAGCTCAAAATACCCCATTCTAGTTGGTTGTAAAGCCTAACCTTGCTTGAGCCTAATTGATTGTATATAGTGTGTGCTAATTGACTTGTCTGTTTGCTTACTTGATTCATCGGTGCATATTTGCTTGAGTGTGCCTTTGTGCATTTATCATCATCACTTGTATATCATTTCATAAACTTTGCTTTGTAGCATTTGGTTTTGTCCATGGAGGAGGCAAGCATAAGTCCATTGCTTGGCAGTTGTTTCCTATGATATGGTAGGAGACTAGTATAAGTCCATTGATTGGCCTCTGGTATCCTTGTTTCTTTGCTTTGGGAGACTAGTATAAGTCCATTGATTGGCATCTGGTATCCATGTTTCATTTTTCTTTAGGAGACTAGTATAAGTCCATTGATTGGCATCTGGTATCCATGTTTCTCTTTGTTTTAGGAGATTGGTGTAAGTCCATTGATTGGCATCCGGTATCCATTTACTTTGTTCATCTGTTATTTGCTTGTTGCCTATTCCAAAGGAATCACTTGAATCATCTACATATGATTTCAAGAGGTGAACATCTAAGAAGTTTTACTTCCTCACCCTCCCACCTTTTGTTTCTAAACCTCCATTTGCATGTTAATCCAAAACCTGAAAACTATTGTGCAAACATTTTCATTTCTTTTCAAATTAGAAACCTAGGCTTTAAGCCTCTGATTTTTCAAACTTCATTTTCATAATACTTCTTTTGAATTGAATTCTAATCATATTCTGACCATCTTTTGTGAATAAATCCCAATTGGTTAACTCCACTCATTCAATTGTTTTGTGGCTTTGTCCATTCTTGATAAGTTTTCATACATTAGCCATATGTTTGATTTATCCTAGTTGGTTGATGTTAATCTCACCTTTTGTCCTTAGTGATTGAATTGTAAGACTTCCTTGCTTATTATAGGGTTAACCCCTCACTAGCAAGTTGAAGCTTTTCTCACATGGTGGACTTGTTGTTTGTATAAGGTTGAGTTTTCTCCCGTGGATAATGAAAGACCTTAGGGCTTTTGTTTTAAAAATTAATCCACCCATACTTTTGGAAATCTTTTAGCCGAACTACGACGTTTTGATTCTTACCTTCCATGGAAAGGTACGTAGACAACGGGTTCATCCGTTCAAACACAGAAATAATAACTTGTATATTCTTTTCTCATCCCTTCAATCCATGTTTGCACAATAAATATTTCATAAACAAATAACATTTCATACAACAAGTTGTGAAAAGGGCTCCCTAGGAGTACCTAGGACGTTTTGGGTGCCTAACACCTTCCCATTGCGTAATTAACCCCTTACCCAGATCTCTGATCTTTTCATTAGTTTTCTATGTGTAAAACTTCTTAGGCTTTTGTTCGCTTTTTAGCCATTCCTTTGGATAAATAAAAGTGCGGTGACGACTCGATTCTTTGTATGCTTTGCTTTTGATTTAGTCAATAAATCATAAAGTGACGAATACACCGCTACAGAAAAGTGGCGACTCTGCTAGGGAATAAATCCTTGGTGGTTTTGCCTACTTTTCACCCTTGTTGTATGATATTGTTTATCTGTTATATGACATATTTTTGTACAATTTGGGATTACTGTATTGATTATGATGATTGATTTTCTTGATATACAATTGCTGTTTGCTTGGTGATCTCTGTGAGATGAGTTCTATACCCGAACTCGAGTGCACCTTAGGATAGGAGAATGGCATAGTCTTGTCAACTTGTGTGGAGTATTCCTTAACAAGTTGACTTGCGAGTCCATTCACTTGGTGGAGGTCATGTTGGATTAATAATGTCACACAAGTTATTTGTGGTTAGGCATTATTCTTTCAATCATGTGCCTTAGAAGCCAAAGACCTTAGTTTACCAAGCCCATCTTGGCCTATTTTTAGGACGTAGTGCGGAGGTCGTTCAGATGTAAGATTTGATGCGATTGTTACGCGATACTACACTCATAAGAGTCTCTCTTGAGAATATTTTTGGAATACGAGTATTCGTTCCTCCGATAATATTCGAAAGATGGGATGATGACTATGGGAACCTCTTGTAGAACATGTTCGGCAGGTTAAAACCCTAGTACACTCCCTTTGGGTGATTCTTAACCGAGACTCCATGCTCGTGACTCTCAACAAACCCGTGATTCATGGTTGAGTCGTTCAGACATCCCTAGTACACTCCCTTTGGGTGATTCTTTTCCGGACTTTCAGTTGTTGCCTACGCTTGAGGAGTATGCTCACCTTGTGGGTATTTCTATTCTGGATCAGGTGCCGTTCAGTGGCTTAGAGAGTATTCCGACTTTTCGAGATATTGCAGACTTGTTGCGCATAGATGAATCCCTGATTGAAGCGCATATGACCACCAAAGGTGGAATTCAGGGTCTTCCTTCTGATTTCCTCATCGCTCAAGCTACCGTTTATGGGAAGGCCATGAGTGAGGATGCCTTTGAGGCCATATTTGTGCTTCTCATCTATGGATTGGTATTGTTCCCCAACATCGACAAATTTGTGGATATGAACGCCATTAGGATCTTTTCTGTTCTTAATCCCGTTCCTACTCTGTTGGGTGATGCCTATTTCTCTTTGCATCTGAGGAATGCAAAGGGTGGAGGAGTTATTGTGTGCTGTTTGCCTCTGTTGTATAAGTGGTTTATTTCTCACTTACCGCAGACGGTTGCTTTCAAGGAGAACAAGGGATGTCTACGGTGGTCTACGAGACTTATGTCTCTCACTAATGATGATATCTCTTGGTATGATCGCGTGTATGATACAGTTCAAATCATTGATTATTGTGGTGAATTCCCTAATGTGCCTCTTCTTGGTACATATGGTGGGATCAGCTACAACCCTATCTTAGCATGCCGTCAGCTTGGGTTCCCCCTAAAGGATAAACCTCATAACATTCTGTTAGAAGGTGTATTCTTTCAGGAGGGTAAAGATCCCCAAGGCCTGAAAGCCAGGATGGTCCGCGCTTGGCGCAAGATTCACAAGAAGGGTAGAAATGAGTTGGGTCCGAAGAACTGCATAGCTTTGGAGCCATATACTTCTTGGGTCAGACAGAGAGCATCAAAGTATCTTATGCCATATGATTATCCGAGACCTACACCGTTGGTTGTGGCTGGGCCTTCAACCCTCCCTAACCAAAGTGTAGAGGAGTTGAGAGAAGAAGACCTTTCACGTGCCTGGATCCGTGAAAGAGAAGAGTTGCTTCAACAGCTTAAGGAGAAGGACGCTCTGATCGAATTCCTCAAGCACCAGGTGATAGATGATCCAAATGATACCTGGACTTCTCTGCTTCCTTAGTCTTCCAAGTTCTGGAAGAGGAAGTATGATCGACTTGCTAAGGAGAAAGCGGATATAGAAGCAGCCTATGAGAGAGAGATCAAAAAGCTTTGTGTTTCTCGTCTTCCAGCATCTCGAGTTTCTAGGGATCCATAGGATGTTCATTTTCCTTTTCCCTTGTAATATGATTAACAATGCTGTACTTCTTTGTCCCAAATATATATTTGATGAGATATTTTTCCATATGCGGTTAAATGCTTAAAATTTCAAAATTTGCAAATAGAACCCTAAAAGTTCCTTGAAATAAAAACAAAGCATATGCACAAGCATTGCATGCATCATTCGCATCAGCAGGTGTTGTTCTGGTCTTCTTGTTTGTGGCCTAACTCTGTGCTCTTCATTTATTTTGAAGACAAGCTGACTCATTGGTACTACAGCCGAGCTAATTTTGCAAGAGTGATGGATCAACTCGAACAAGAGAACCGTGAGCTGAAGGAAGAAGTCGCTAGACTGAGTGCTCTGATGGAGCAGTTCTTAGCTGCCCAGAATCAACCGTCTCCACCTCCTGCAACTCCTCCCCAGAGGATTGTGATATCAGAGATTGCTTCATCAACTGTGCCAGCTGCTAGTGCCCATTTCATGCCGAATGCCATACCAGCCGGGTTTCCGTGGGGTATGCCTCCAGGTTTTATGCCAGATATTCCAGCTCCAACCTTTGCTTCCATGCCGACATCTAGCCCGGTCCTTGCAATGGCTCCTCCTGTCGTGCATACCATTCCTAGGGTAGACGACACCATCTATCATTCTGAGCCGTCTGAGGGCCCAGATGTTAATGAAAAGATGGATGCGATGAATGACCAATTTCTTGAACTCCGCAAGGAATTGAAGACCCTCCGAGGGAAAGATTTGTTCGGCAAGTCTGCTGCTGAACTATGTTTGGTTCCCGGTGTTAAGATACCTGTCAAATTCAAAGTCCCTGACTTTGAGAAGTATAAGGGGAACACCTGCCCTCTCAGCCACCTGGTTATGTATGCCAGGAAAATGTCTACTCAGACGGATAATGATCAGTTGCTGATTCATTATTTTCAGGATAGTTTGTCTGGTGCAGCTCTTCGGTGGTATATGAGCCTTGACAGTGCAAATATCCGTTCCTTCAACGATCTTGGCGAAGCCTTCGTCAAACAATACAAATATAATGTGGATATGGCTCCTGACCGTGATCAACTCAGAGCCATGTCCCAGAAGCACAAAGAGACATTCAAGGAGTACGCCCAGAGGTGGCGAGAGCTGGTAGCTCAGATTACTCCTCCGCTGGAAGAGAAGGAAATGACTAAGATTTTTCTGAAAACTCTTAGTTCATTCTATTACGAGCGGATGGTCGCTAGTTCTCCCTCTGATTTCACCGAGATGGTGAACATGGGGATGCGATTGGAGGAAGGAGTCCGGGAAGGACGGTTATCTAAGGACGAAAGCTCTTCTAAACGATATGGGGCGTTTAAGAAGAAAGATGGCGAGGCACATGCTGTGCAATCCCATGCTAAACCTAGAAGACCCTCTGCCAAGAGGAAGCCTGTGCGTCATGCCAGCAACCAGCATCAGGTGGCTCATATAGCACCTGTCTTCAGAGACAACAATCAGCATAATCAGCAACAACCTCAGTATCAACAGCAACATCGCCCACAACAACAGGCTTACCAGCCTCGTGGCAACAGTAATCAGGCTAATTTGAATTATGAAAGGAAGAAGATCAACTTCGATCCCATTCCTATGTCATACGCTGAGCTATATCCCTCTTTAATAGAGCGGAAACTTATTACCCCGAGGGATCCTCCGGTTGTACCTGCTAACCCGCAGTGGTGGTACAAGCCCGACCAACATTGTGTTTATCATTCCGGTGCTCCCGGTCACAATATAGAAAACTGCTATCCGTTGAAGACTAAGGTGCAAGACCTTATGAGATGCGGCATTCTGAGCTTTGAGGACTCAGGCCCCAATGTTACGAAGAACCCATTGCCCGAGCATGGGAAGTCGGTTAACATGGTCCAGGGTTGCCCTGGCAAATATAAGGTCAAATATGTAAGCCATATTCGACAATCATTGGTTGAGTTGCATCGTCTGCTGTGTGATTACAGTCATATGGAGCACGACCATGACAAATGCCGTATCTGCTCTGTCAATCGCCTGGGTTGTCGCCAAGTACGCAGAGAGCTGCAAGAGCTGTTAGATGATGGTACTATTGAGATTCTTCAAAACAGAAATGTTGATGAAGATGAACCAGAGGTGAATGTGATTTCTCTTGTGTTCAAGATTCCTGAGCCTGTTGTCATTCGTTATGATGGTAGCAAGTCAAAGGTCTCTCCTTCTTTGGTGATCAAACCTGCAGGCCCTGTGCCTTATGCTTCAGATAGAGCAATTCCATTCCGATATAATCCAGTTGCTGTGGAAGATGGGAAAGAAGTGCCTTTGCCTTCAACTTCTGTGGTAAATATTGCTGATGTGAGCGGGTTGACCCGTAGTGGTCGCGTGTTTTCTGCACCCCCGAAGCCTCATGTTGTTTCTGATTCTGCTGAGCATCGAGTTGGGACTGCGGTGAATGTTCTGAATCCGGCGCCTGTTGCCAAACCCTCCTCTGTACAAAAGACTCATGTTTCTTCTGTCGGCACTAGTGGCATTGTGAATGAAGACTGTGATGAGATGCTGAGGCTCATCAAGAAGAGTGAGTACAACGTTGTAGACCAACTTCTACAAACGCCATCCAAGATCTCCGTGCTATCTTTGCTTCTGAATTCAGAACCCCATAGGGAGGCTCTGTAGAAAGTATTGGATGTGGCTTATGTTGATCATGATGTCACGATTGAACAGTTTGACAGTATAGTTGCAAACATTACTGCTTGCAACACTTTGAGTTTCTGTGACGCTGATCTCCCTGAGGAGGGAAGAGACCACAACATGGCTTTACATATTTCCATGAATTGCAAGACCGACGCCATGTCCAACGTGCTGGTGGACACTAGGTCATCTCTAAATGTATTGCCGAAGACCACTCTTTCGAGATTGTCTTATCAAGGGCCTCCCATGAGGCAGAGTGGTGTTGTTGTGAAAGCTTTTGATGGGTCGCGCAAGACTGTGATTGGGGAAGTTGATCTCCCAATCAAGATTGGACCAAGTGATTTCCAAGTTACCTTTCAGGTTATGGATATCCATCCATCTTATAGTTGTCTCCTTGGTAGACCATGGATTCACGAGGCTGGCGCCGTGACATCCACCCTACACCAGAAGCTGAAATTCGTCAAGAATAAGAAAATGGTTGTGGTAGGGGGAGAAAAGGCTCTCCTGGTTAGCCACCTGTCTTCTTTCTCATATATTGATGCTGAAGATGAAGTTTGTCATACCCCAAAATTTGCCCGTTGATATTACGAGGCATCTTTCGAGGCATTCCGACTTGTTTTGCAAGGCACCGACTCTAAAGGAACGAAAGCCCAGCTCACAACAGGCCCAATCCAAAAATGGCCCAAAATAGCTTGCTCGCTAGGCGAGCAACTACTTCGCCTAGCGAACACTTCGTCATGACACTCGCCCAGCGAAGCATCAGACCCAGAAAAAAGCCCAGAATGGCTTGCTCGCTAGGCGAGCAATTCCTTCGCCTAGCGAAGCTTGCGAAAATCTGAAGTTTTGGACCTCATTTTAAGCCCATTAGGTCACCACCACTACTACTATAAATACCAGCTCTTCAGCCACGGAAAAGACACAGACGAAGACGGACGGAAAAGGACGGAAACCCTGGCACAGAAACCCTGTTGATCCAGAGAATTCTGAAGACGGAAACCCTGAAGGCCGCTCACCCGCCTCGAAGCTACCACCGCCCAGCTCAATCCGATACCTAGAGTGATCAGTTCAACCTAGCAATTGCAAACAGGTTTGCGTATTATCACTGTTATATGCTTCCAATTGATAATCGTTACATACATAATGCATCATGATTAAATTTTGATATGTAATCTGATTTCACATGCAAATTTAAGTATGCTTGAACATCATGAATGCTATCCATGCTGTGCCTGTAATTCAATGTCATAAAATTCAAGGTTCCGGAGACGGTACGGTTGCCAAATTCAAAATCTGTGGCCGCTCGCTAGCACATCGCTAAGCGAGCCTGTAGCGAATATTCGCTAAGCCTTCGCTAGGCGAAGCAGAGGCGAACGTACCAGTAGCTGTTCTTATGTTTCGTTTTATGTTTGTCTTATTGTAATCGTGCATTATTTGGCCTTATGACTATTGTGTTCATTCTGTAGCGTAATTTTCAATTGCACTTTAACTTGGTATTCTCACCCGTGTGTTTAAATTGTGTTAAAGCTTGCATATTCTCGAGGAAGTGGCCGGCTAGGTACTCCACTTTATGTGTGGGAGACCTTCGTGGAGATGGATTCTAAATTACTTCACTTTAATGTGAAGATTCATATTGATTGCCTAATTAATTTTAATGTATTAATTTTTAATGTATTGATTTTAATGTGTTGATTTTAATGTGGAGGTTCACCACAATTACCTAATGAACGTTAAAATATGGACTTTAAATAAATGATATCGGACCTCTCTTCGTTACCCCATGATTACGGTATTACGGTCATGTCCCGCGAATGTGGGGATGCACTTAGCAAAGACCCTTCGGTTAAATCATCATAAAATAAATCATGGTCCCTCGGATGTTGCCTTCGAAATTACGATTTCGTCCCTCGATGACCCTTCGGTGTAGCCTACGGTTAAATGATGATAGTCCCTTCGAACGCTAAGGTATCCTCACAACTGTTGCCTTCAATGACCAGCCGATGACCCTACGATGACCCTCCTACATCCCAAGGATAAAACTACTTACTTCTCAATAGTAAGGACAGTTTTACCCTCATAAGGATAGGAAATGCCCGGAAAGACCTCAGACAGGTATACCCTTAATTGCTCATTCATAACCTAAAACGCTTTTCACACCTCACACATTTCCAAACATCCTTTTTGGAAAATCAACACTTAGCATACATCCGTACTAGGGTCATTGCTGAGTTATATTTTTCTAAATAACTTTCAAATCTAAATGAGATAACCACTTTGTATACATTCATGCAAGAATCATTACAAAGTTAAATTCTCCCTTTTCAAAACATTTCCTACACATTTCTCAACCACCTTTTTCAAACAAGGAAAACATAAATGATTGAGCAATTAAGAGCCCATGGATAACCATGGATACAAAGGGTGCTAACACCTTCCCTTTGTATAACGTACCTCCCGAACCTAAGAATCTGAATTAAGGTCTTTCCTGTTCTTTTCCACCTTTCCTTATGGGATAAAAGAAAAGTCGGTGGCGACTCTTGCTAACCGCGACATTGCGATTAAAAATCCATTAAAGTCCAGTTCACCGTATGACAGAACTGGCGACTCTGCTGGGGACTACAAAGAGAGGTCCATCTTAAAAAAAAAAAAAACCATTCATGTTTTCCTAATTGTTCCTTCGTTTTAAAGGTATTGTTGAGTGAAAGATCCTACACCCGGATCTAGTGTACCTTAGGTAAGTAGCAATAGATCATCGCGACTATCCGGCGTATACTGGAATGGTTAAAATGATGGCTACGGTTAATGTGACACTTTGGATGTCCTGATGTTCCTCATGTTTACTTGAGGAAAAATTTGGCATTCGCGTGGTGTCATCAAAGCATTAACCAGACCTTTAGAACCCTAATTGACTCATCCTAGCCATTAGAAAGTAGTGAGATAATTGGCTTCGGTTCCGATTGAGGTTGGTTGATACTCGATACTACACTCTTTGAGATTGGACTTTAGGGAAGCTTCGGTCAACCACTTGGTGTTGCACTGAAGTGGACCTAAAGAAAGGTCGATGATCTGAGATCCTTCTAGAACCCGGTTACTATTCTAGGACAGGTTGAACCAACCAAACTTCAGTGGGGAGGGTATTTACCTACGGAACTCATGCAAGCCTTAAAACCTAGGATTGATTGTTGTGTGACATGTCTCTGCTTGCATAACATCATAACATCATAACATCATAACATCATGGCATTATACTAACCATTTCAAGGACTTAGGAATTTAGCTTTGCTCTGTTAAACAGGTTATGGCTTCCAGGAAGACTATCCGGATCAATCTCGTAGCAATCTCTCCTCAACTCAAGGATTTGGTGTCGGAACTCCCCGATCATGCTCAGTTCAACAAGAAACATGGTCATCTTCTCAACTTAGTTACCACTGGTTTCAAAGAAGATATGATGAGAGTCCTATTCCAGTTCTTCGATCCTAAACATCATTGCTTCACTTTCCCAGATTATCAGTTGGTACCCACATTAGAAGAATTCTCCCAGCTGCTTGGGATACCTATCCTGGATCAAATACCTTTCAGTGGTTTAGAAAAGATGCCAAAATCTGAAGAAGTTGCCCCAACTTTACACATGACAAAGTCTGACATTGAGACCAATTGGGTAACGAGGAGTGGAATGAAAGGTTTACTTGCCAAATTTCTGATAAGTAAGGCCCGAGAATTCCTAAAAGTTATGAATGTCCATGCTTTTGAAGATGTTCTAGCATTGCTAATCTATGGTTTGGTGCTATTCCCTAATCCGGACCAATTCATAGATGTGAATGCTATTAAGATATTCCTCACTCATAACCCTGTGCCTACCTTGCTTGGAGATGTCTTGCATTCCCTTCACACTCGTACTATGAAGAGGCAAGGGACTCTCATGTGCTGCGTACCTTTGTTGTCTAGGTGGTTTATTTCGCACCTCCCTCAATCAGTCTTGAAGAATGATCAAAATCTGAAATGGTCTCAAAGGATAATGGCACTCTCCCATTCAGACATCCGGTGGTGTTCTAACCTCAGAGAAAATGTTATCATCATCGACCGATATGGAGAATTCCCTAATGTACCACTCATGGGGATAAGAGGAGGTATTACTTATAATCCTGCCTTAGCCTTACGTCAGTTTGGGTATGCTCGAAGGGATAGTCCACGTGAAATGATTATTCAAGGTACAGTGTTTGACTATGACAATGACTCTCGAGGTCTCCGCCAAAGGTTTGTACGAGCTTGGGGCATGGTGAAAAGAAGCACTTTAGGAAAGAAAAATTCTATTCCTATGGAGCCTTATCTCAGATGGGTACGCGCCAGAGCTCGCGAACTTGTCATGCCATATCTTGCAGTCGGACTATTGATTGTTGAATCAGAGGTCGAAGGAGGCACTTCCCAGATCATTTCTTACCCAGATATGCCTACTGATGTTGAGGAATTGAAAAGATCCTGGACCCAGTTGAGAGAGGAGAGAGATACTTTCGAAGCTCAGTTCAATGCAGAAAGGAAGAAAGTACTAGAGCTCGCCAGCCAGCTTAATGAGGAACGAAGACTCAATGCATATCTTCGCCCAAAAAGAAGTCGCCCCTGGGAGACTTGAGCTTTCATTGTTTTTCCTTTTGTAATGAACATTGATAAAAAAAAAATTTAGCAATAAACATTTCTCCCTTGTTGGTGATTTACGCAAAGTTAAATTCCAAAAGTCCTTGAAAATATTTCATACATTGCATCGCATAACATAACATCGCATAACAGGTATTACAAAGGACCATATTCTCACGGTCTGCCTCTTACACAGAAAAAATGGATCTCGAACAAACTGTCAAAGATCTCCAGACTCAGAATGCTCAGTTCAAGGAGATGATGCTAAGCTTATCCAAGGGGCAGGAGGAACTGAAGGCTCTTTTGGTCGAAAAGAAGAAAGACAAGAAAGCTGTGAGTTTCATTAACCCGGGAAGAAGGCGTAAAGGACAGGCTACGGGAATCAAATTTGGAATCCCGAATGGTCCAGAGGAGGGGGCGGAGAATGACTCAGAGGAAGAGAATGCTGATTTCTCCAACCCTGAGGATGACGATGAGAACTATGAAAATGAACAGTACTCTCCAAGAGATGATAAGTACAAATCGCTGGAAGAACGCATGCTAGCCATGGAGGGTCAGAAGGCGCCTGGTCTGGATTTCGAAAGTTTGGGTCTGGTCTCCGATGTGACCATTCCTCGCAAATTCAAAATCCCCACTTTCACTAAGTACGATGGTGCGTCTTGTCCTCAGATGCATCTAAGGGCTTATGTGAGAAAGATCCAGCCGCATACCACTGATAAGAAACTATGGATCCATTTCTTCCAAGAAAGTCTGTCTGGCACTCAGTTGGAATGGTATTATCAGCTCGAGAGCTCTGACATCCGCACCTGGATTGATTTAGCAACAACTTTCTATAAGTAGTACCAGTACAATTCTGAATTAGCACCTACTCGGCTACAGTTGCAGAATATGGCCATGGGATCTAAAGAAAGCTTCAAAGAGTATGCTCAGAAATGGAGAGATTTGGCCGGCAGGGTCAAACCCCCTATGACTGACCGAGAATTAGTAGACCTGTTCATGGGTACCCTGACTGGCCCATTCTACAGCCATCTACTGGGGAGTTCTTCATCAGGTTTCACTGAACTTATACTGACAGGTGAACGGGTGGAGAGCGGCCTTCGAAGTGGAAAGATACAGGCAGCTACCTCTACAAGCATCAAAAAGTCCTACCAGGGGAAGAATGAATCGAATGCTGTGTATGGTCAAAAGAATCATAATAAGAAAAATGGTGACCATGCCATTGGAGCAGTGACGATCGCAGCCCCGCCAGCTCAAAACTTCCAGCAAAGACAAGACAGACCAAGAAGGCAGTTTACCAAGCTCAATATGACTTTAGCACAAGCACTGCAAAGTATGTTAAAGGTAAACTTAATCACTCTCAGAGGTCCTCCTGCAAATGTCAACACTGCTTCGCCTCGTTATAATCCCAATGCCAGGTGTGCATATCACTCCGATAGCCCCGGGCACGATACAAACGATTGTTGGTTGTTAAAGAATAAAATTCAGGACATGATCGACGCTGGGGAAATTGAGTTCGAGCCTCCGGAGACTCCTAATGTCATCACTGCTCCTATGCCTAATCATGACAAGGCTGTTAATGCTCTCGATGACGATTCTCTCATCACTACTGTAGCGGACTTAACGTCTTCTCTCCCGATCATAAAGAGGAATTTATTGCAAGCTGGTTTATTCCCAGGTTGTGTTGAAGATTGCAATCTCTGCATACTCCGGCTCGGGGACTGTTTGAAATTGAAGAATGGTTTTCAACGGCTGATGGACGATCGTACAATTCTCTTTGAAAGGGTTTCTAAGGCGGAAAACCCTATTGAAGAAGTATCTGTGATTGCAAGGTCCAAAGTTCCAGTGAAGATTACTGCTCCCAGAGTACCTGTGAAGATTATCGCTGAGCCCAAGGTAGCCCCCCTGATCATTACTGCACCTGGCCCAGTACCGTATTCTTCAAGCAAAGCCATTCCGTGGAATTATGGAGGTGATGCTTATATCCATGGCGTAAAGCAAGTTGGTAATTTTGCTAATCCTAATGATATTGTTGGGACTAGTAAAGTTACTCGAAGCGGAAGGATCTTCTCTCCAGAAATCTCACCTCCAATTCCTGAAACTCGAGGAAAGGAACCAGTCAATCCTTCCCAGTCAGAGATACCGATCGAAGCTACTACTGAAGACGTTGCCAAACGAGAAATGGAAGAAGTGCTGAAAATCATCCGCAAGAGTGATTTCGATGTGGTAGAACAGTTGGGGCACACTCCTTCCAAAATCTCGATGTTGTCCTTGTTGTTATCTTCCGAATCTCATGCCAATACCTTGATAAAATTCCTGAAGAATGCCCATGTACCTCAGGAGACCTCCGTCGATCAGTTCGAAAACTATGTTGCTAATCTGACTGTCGACGGTGGCCTAGGTTTTTCCAATGCTGACCTGACGCCAGCGGGAAAGAACCACAATAAAGCCCTGCATATCTCCATTGAGTGTAAAGGGATCACCCTGTCTCATGTGTTGATCGATAATGGCTCTTCTTTGAATGTGTTACCGAAAGCCGTGCTCGATAAACTTGACTGCAAGAGCGTTGAACTGAAGCCTAGTGACATTGTGGTGCGGGCTTACGATGGTGCAAAGAGTGTTGTCCACGGTGAAGTTGTTCTCCCTATCAAGATAGGACCTCAAGTCTTCAACACTACCTTTTATGTAATGAACATTCGTCCTGCCTACTCCTGCTTACTGGGACGCCCTTGGATTCATGAGGCAGGTGCTGTAGCTTCGTCTCTCCATCAAAAGCTGAGGTATCCAATAGAGGGTAAGATCGTCACTGTGTGTGGGGAAGAAGAATACATTGTCAGTAGTGTGCATACCTTCAGATACGTTGAGATGGATGGTGAATTCTTCGAGACTCCGTCCCAGTCATTTGAAGTGGTTCCTCCGCCTAGTCCTGTCCTTAAGCCAACTCCCCTTGTGCCCGAGGTTATTCGAGCTCCTCCTGCCATGGTTTCCCTGAAGGACGCTCAAGCTGTGGTTGAAGATGGTGGCTGTACTGGCTGGGGTCAACTGATCAACATACCCTACAAGTCTGATAAATCTGGTATGGGATTTAGCTCTGAAAAGATGGTCAAAGATCAAATCAATGCTGTAGAAGATGCTGACAGTGATTGCGACCTGGATAGCTGGATCTACCCAACAATTGGCGACGGACTCAATAATTGGAAGGCTGAAGACACTATCCCGGTCTCCTTTAGTCAGGAGTAATTGTTATTGTCCATTTAGTATTGCAAATCTTTAATTTTTCAATTGAACTTCTTAAAGCATTGTGTCTACGCCCGGGGCACAATAGCTAATTTGTTAAGGGTTTTGTCATTTCATAAGCATATTCATATTCAATAAATCAATGGACTTTTTCGCATTCAAATATTGCGCTCTTTATTTTTCCTGTCGTCTTTCAAACAAGCTATGCTTTCTTACACACACTCACGTAACAAATTGCAGATCCGTATCCACTCTGGATCCTATTGATAATAATTCCGCTACTGTTCATTATGACTTTGAAAATCCAATCTACCAAGCCGAAGATGGAAGTGAGGAAGATTGTGAAGTCCCTGGAGAGCTTGCCAGACTATTACTGCAAGAGGAAAGGACTATACAGCCGCATGAAGAGTCCCTCGAAATTGTAAATCTGGGTACTGAGGTAGACAGAAAAGAAGTCAAAATAGGAGCAGATTTGGAAAACAGTGTAAAAGAAAGATTGATTCAGATGTTGCACGACTATGTAGAGGTTTTCGCCTGGTCTTATGAAGACATGCCCGGGTTGGATACTGATATAGTGGTGCATCGGCTGCCTACGAAGGAAGACTGCCGTCCTGTCAAGCAAAAGGTTCGCCGCATGCGTCCTGAAATGTCTGAGAAAATCAAAGCCGAGGTTATGAAACAATTCAATGCCGGTTTCCTAGCCGTTACTTCTTATCCTCAATGGGTTGCTAATGTGGTGCCAGTGCCAAAGAAGGATGGTAAGGTGCGAATGTGCGTAGATTACAGAGATTTGAATAAAGCGAGTCCCAAAGATGACTTTCCACTCCCGCACATTGATGTTCTGGTAGATAACACCGCTCAACACAAAGTATTCTCATTCATGGATGGATTCTCGGGTTATAATCAGATTAAGATGGCACCTGAGGACATGGAGAAAACTACGTTTGTGACGCAATGGGGCACTTTCTGTTACAAAGTAATGCCATTCGGTCTAAAGAACGCCGGGGCAACGTACCAGCGTGCTATGGTGGTTTTGTTCCATGATATGATTCATCATGAGATAGAAGTATATGTGGATGACATGATAACTAGATCTCATACTGAAGAAGAACATCTCGATCATTTATACAAACTGTTCGAGAGGTTGAAGAAGTACAAGTTGAGATTGAATCCGAACAAATGCACTTTTGGAGTAAGATCCGGTAAACTCTTGGGCTTTATTGTCAGTGGTAAAGGAATTGAGGTTGACCCGGATAAAGTGAGAGCTATTCAAGAAATGCCAGTTCCCCGTACGGAGAAAGAAGTCAGAGGTTTCTTGGGACGCTTGAACTACATTGCTCGATTTATCTCCCACTTGACCGCTACCTGCAAACCCATCTTCAAATTACTGAGGAAAAATCAAGAAATGATATGGAATGACGAATGCCAAGAAGCTTTTGACAAAATCAAGAACTACCTCCAGGAACCTCCGATTCTGATACCACCAGTTGAAGGAAGACCTCTAATCATGTATTTGACCGTGTTAGAAAATTCAATGGGGTGCGTATTGGGGCAACATGACGAGTCTGGTCGAAAAGAGCATGCCATATACTACCTGAGCAAAAAGTTTACCGACTGTGAAACAAGATACTCACTGCTCGAGAGAACTTGCTGTGCTTTGGCCTGGGCTGCTCGCCGACTAAGACAGTATATGTTGAATCATACCACTTTGTTGATTTCTAGGATGGATCCCATCAAATACATGTTCGAGAAGCCTGCCCTCTCCGGAAGAATAGCGAGATGGCAGATGATCTTAACAGAGTACGATATCCAGTATACTACCCAGAAAGCAATCAAAGGAAGCGTGCTCGCTGATCATTTGGCTCATCAAGCGGTGGACGATTATCAATCTATGAATTTTGAGTTCCCGGATGAGGATGTCATGCTTGTTACTGATGATGAAAAACCTGAACCGGATGAAGGACCCGAACTGGGATCCCGATGGACTATGGTCTTTGATGGATCTTCTAATGCATTGGGCCATGGTGTTGGTGTTGTAATCATTTCCCCCGGAGGTTACCATACGCCTTTCACTGCTAGACTATGTTTTCATTGTACTAATAATATGGCTGAGTATGAAGCATGTATTTTGGGACTCAAAGCTGCTATAGATCGGCGAATCAAGTTTTTGAGCGTGTACGGAGATTCAGCCTTGGTAATCAGTCAGATCAAAGGAGAATGGGATACTAAACATCCAAATCTCATCCCTTATCGAGAGCGGGTGATGACATTAATCCCATACTTTGAAGAGATTACATTTGAACATATTCCACGAGAGGAGAATCAGTTGGCGGACGCATTAGCTACCATGTCATCTATGTTCAGAGTCAGATGGGGCAGCGAAACTCCCATGATTACCATTGGACGGTTAGATGAACCGGCATACTGTTATGAACTTAACACTGAGAGGGTACAGGAGAAACCTTGGTTCCACGACGTAAAAAGATACTTAGAAGATCAGGAATACCCTGAAGGGGCATCCGTCAATGACAAAAAATTCCTGAGGAAGTTCTCCGCTAAATTCTTTCTGAGTAATGGAGTGTTATACAAACGTAATCATGACTCGACTCTGCTTCGCTGTGTGGATAAAAAGGAAGCAGAAAGGATTATGGAAGACATGCATGACGGTATTTTTGGGACTCATTCTAGTGGACATACAATGGCCAAGAAGATTCTGAGATCAGGGTATTATTGGTCTACCATGGAAGCTGATTGCCACCATCACTCCAGAACCTGTCACAAGTGCCAGATCTATGCGGACAAAGTACATGTGCCTCCTGCTCCATTGAACATGTTGACAGCACCTTGGCCCTTTGCAATGTGGGGCATCGATATGATTGGAGAGATTAAACCTACGGCTTCTAATGGACATCGCTTCATTCTCGTCGCTATTGATTACTTTACGAAGTGGGTAGAGGCAGCCTCATTCGCTTCTGTCACCAAGAATGTGGTGGCACGGTTCATCAAGAATAGTCTTATTTGTCGGTATGGCATCCCTGAAAGAATTATCACTGACAATGGTACTAATTTGAACAACAAGATGATTACTGAACTCTGCACGCAGTTCAAAATTAAACACCATAACTCCTCTCCGTACCGGCCAAAGATGAATGGCGCCGTAGAGGCTGCTAATAAGAACATCAAGAAGATCATACAAAAGATGACAGTAACGTACAAAGACTGGCATGAGATGTTACCGTTTGCTCTCCACGGTTATCGCACTTCAGTACGCACTTCGACAGGGGCAACTCCTTTCTCTTTAGTCTACGGAACGGAAGCCGTCTTACCAGTGGAAGTTCAGATTCCCTCTCTAAGGATCATGAAAGAGGCGGGTTTAAGCGAGGATGAATGGATTCAGACTCGACTCGATCAGATAAACTTGATTGATGAGAAGAGACTTGCGGCTGTTTGTCACGGGCAGATATATCAGAAGCGCATGACCCAAGCATTTAACAAAAGAGTCAAGAGACAGGTGTATCAAATTGGCAACTTGGTGATCAAGCGTATCATTCTACCACAAGGGGATCCCAGAGGCAAGTGGACTCCCACATACGAAGGGCCATTTGTGGTTTAGAAGGTATTCTCCGGTGGAGCCATGATACTTGCTACAATGGATGGCGAAGACTTCCCGCATCCTGTGAATGCGGACATAGTTAAAAAATACTACGCATAACAGAGACCCGCTAGGCCGATGTACCTAGGCAAAAGTAAGGGCATCCCGGCGAACCAAAAGGGTTCGGGCAAAAATTAGGGATAAATATATAAAGACGTATACCCGGCAAGTCGAAAACCTGAAAAGGCGGCTTGGGCAAAAAGGGGTATCCCGGTGGACTGAAAACCTGAAAAGGCGGTCCAGGCAAAAATTAGGGATTAAAGCGTATGACTATGTCCCGTTTTCTGTCAGCTTCAACCAAGTTCAAGGGACTGAACAAGCCAACCACCTCTATCCGACAGCAGGAGATGAGATGCTTGAAGACATGATGACAGTAGTGGAATTAAAATAAATAGGACTTTCTCTGCATAGCTTTCTCTTTGTTGTCTTGACAATTTCCTCTTACTAGGATTTCTGTCTCCTTGCACACAAATTGCCTGTTCATAGGCCCTCTTTCAAATGCAATTTTATTTCATTTTTACTTTTCTGTTTTGTCCGCATAAACGTCCATTGATTTAATTTGAATTGATATATGTGTTTGAATATGATCAATGTTTATCAAAAATACATGTCTAAAATGGAAATAGCAATTACTACGAGACTTCAGGACCAAGGAGAAGGTCTAACCACGCTTTCCAATGAGTCCGTTGCTAATTCGATTCCCCGGCAACGCCAATTATTCCCCAGAAGAGGTCGGCACCGCCATACCGAAAGGTTATCTCTTCCATCCCCAGCCAGGCTCTGTTGAGTGTTTCCATCGTCAGACAGAAATCAAGTATCCCCCAGCCGAGACAGGGTCATCAATACCAATGTCTCCGACCAGCAGACTGAGATTTATCTCCCCAGTAGTGTCCCCTGGAAGAATGTTTCAGACGCCTAATGCATTCATTACATCATTTCACATCACATACCTATATACAATTTTCATTCCGCATCATATATATTACATCATTTCATATACATGCATACAATGCTCGCATTTATTCCAGACGCATAATTCACTCATCACATCATTTCACAGCACACGCATGCATACAACATTTGCATCTCATGCATCATGACATTGCATGAAACTAACTTTATTTTTCAGGCTAATTATCCTCCTGATCACATTCAAGGTTCGAATACAGCTCTCAGATATAATTCATCTGACGAACGTTCTGACATTCTCCCAATGGTGGCATCTCTAAGCCCACCTCAGATATTCGCTGCAAATACAACAAATATTATCAGATACAGCCTAACATACGGTTCATTCTGATTCAGCCCAACATATGACTCTTTCAGCTCAGATACGATCTAACGTACGATCCATTCTGACTTTCAACGACTCCAATACGGTCTAACGTACGACCCATTTGGACCCTCAAATCCTCAGATGCTGCCTAGCGTACGGTACATTCCGGGGTGTAGTCTAGCGTACGACTACTTTCTTTTTCAGATACAACCTAACGTACGGTTCATTCTGCAACTCCAATACGGTCTAACGTACGACCCATTTGGATCTTCAGCTCAGATACGATCTAACGTACGATCCATTCTGACTTTCAACGACTCCAATACGGTCTAACATACGACCCATTTGGACCTTCAAATCCTCAGATGCTGCCTAGCGTACGGTATATTCCGGGGTGTAGTCTAACGTACGACTACTTTCTTCTTCAGATACAACCTAACGTACGGTTCATTCTGCAACTCCAATACAGTCTAACGTACGACCCATTTGGATACTCAAATCCTCAGATACAGCCTAACGGACGGCTCATTCTGTTACTCAGATGCTACCTTCGGACAGGTACATTTCTGAATGGTAGTCTAGTATACGACTACTCCCTTTAAAGCAGATTCAGCCTAACGGACGACTCATTCTGTTACTCAGATGCTACCTTCGGACTGGTACATTTCTGAATGGTAGTCTAGTATACGACTACTCCCTTTAAAGCAGATTCAGCCTAACGGACGGCTCATTCTGTTACTCAGATGCTACCTTCGGACAGGTACATTTCTGAATGGTAGTCTAGTATACGACTACTCCCTTTAAAGCAGATTCAGCCTAACGGACGGCTCATTCTGTTACTCAGATGCTACCTTCGGACAGGTACATTTATGAATGGTAGTCTAGTATACCACTACTCCCTTTTCAGCAGATTCAGCCTAACGGACGGCTCATTCTGCAACTCAGAGACGATCTAGCGTACGATCCATTCTGATCTTTCATCCCCATCAAAGTCATCCGCCTAACGAACAGCTCACTCTGGTACTCAGATATGATCTAGCGTATGATCCATTCTGATCCCTTATCCCCAGCAGTATATAGCATACTCTGACTCCCCAGCGAAGTCAACAACATGATGGATGATTCACTATACGGTCTAGTGTATGACCCGGTATGACATCCATGTCTTCAGACATCGTCTAACGTACGACGCAATCGGAAGCTCGTCATCAAACTTCCTGGATGGCATCTCTAAGCCCATCTCCATCAAGACTAGCTCCTGATTGACAAGCACAAATTTTTGGGGCATTCTAGTGTTCAATAATCTTTCACCTCCAGACCACGAACGGCACATACCATTCTACTCTCTCGGTTCAAGAATATTGAACAGGGGCAGCTGTCATACCCCAAAATTTGCCCGTTGATATTACGAGGCATCTTTCGAGGCATTCCGACTTGTTTTGCAAGGCACCGACTCTAAAGGAACGAAAGCCCAGCTCACAACAGGCCCAATCCAAAAATGGCCCAAAATAGCTTGCTCGCTAGGCGAGCAACTACTTCGCCTAGCGAACACTTCGTCATGACACTCGCCCAGCGAAGCATCAGACCCAGAAAAAAGCCCAGAATGGCTTGCTCGCTAGGCGAGCAATTCCTTCGCCTAGCGAAGCTTGCGAAAATCTGAAGTTTTGGACCTCATTTTAAGCCCATTAGGTCACCACCACTACTACTATAAATACCAGCTCTTCAGCCACGGAAAAGACACAGACGAAGACGGACGGAAACCCTGGCACAGAAACCCTGCTGATCCAGAGAATTCTGAAGACGGAAACCCTGAAGGCCGCTCACCCGCCTCGAAGCTACCACCGCCCAGCTCAATCCGATACCTAGAGTGATCAGTTCAACCTAGCAATTGCAAACAGGTTTGCGTATTATCACTGTTATATGCTTCCAATTGATAATCGTTACATACATAATGCATCATGATTAAATTTTGATATGTAATCTGATTTCACATGCAAATTTAAGTATGCTTGAACATCATGAATGCTATCCATGCTGTGCCTGTAATTCAATGTCATAAAATTCAAGGTTCCGGAGACGGTACGGTTGCCAAATTCAAAATCTGTGGCCGCTCGCTAGCACATCGCTAAGCGAGCCTGTAGCGAATATTCGCTAAGCCTTCGCTAGGCGAAGCAGAGGCGAACGTACCAGTAGCTGTTCTTATGTTTCGTTTTATGTTTGTCTTATTGTAATCGTGCATTATTTGGCCTTATGACTATTGTGTTCATTCTGTAGCGTAATTTTCAATTGCACTTTAACTTGGTATTCTCACCCGTGTGTTTAAATTGTGTTAAAGCTTGCATATTCTCGAGGAAGTGGCCGGCTAGGTACTCCACTTTATGTGTGGGAGACCTTCGTGGAGATGGATTCTAAATTACTTCACTTTAATGTGAAGATTCACATTGATTGCCTAATTAATTTTAATGTATTAATTTTTAATGTATTGATTTTAATGTGTTGATTTTAATGTGGAGGTTCACCATAATTACCTAATGAACGTTAAAATATGGACTTTAAATAAATGATATCGGACCTCTCTTCGTTACCCCATGATTACGGTATTACGGTCATGTCCCGCGAATGTGGGGATGCACTTAGCAAAGACCCTTCGGTTAAATCATCATAAAATAAATCATGGTCCCTCGGATGTTGCCTTCGAAATTACGATTTCGTCCCTCGATGACCCTTCGGTGTAGCCTACGGTTAAATGATGATAGTCCCTTCGAACGCTAAGGTATCCTCACAACTGTTGCCTTCAATGACCAGCCGATGACCCTACGATGACCCTCCTACATCCCAAGGATAAAACTACTTACTTCTCAATAGTAAGGACAGTTTTACCCTCATAAGGATAGGAAATGCCCGGAAAGACCTCAGACAGGTATACCCTTAATTGCTCATTCATAACCTAAAACGCTTTTCACACCTCACACATTTCCAAACATCCTTTTTGGAAAATCAACACTTAGCATACATCCGTACTAGGGTCATTGCTGAGTTATATTTTTCTAAATAACTTTCAAATCTAAATGAGATAACCACTTTGTATACATTCATGCAAGAATCATTACAAAGTTAAATTCTCCCTTTTCAAAACATTTCCTACACATTTCTCAACCACCTTTTTCAAACAAGGAAAACATAAATGATTGAGCAATTAAGAGCCCATGGATAACCATGGATACAAAGGGTGCTAACACCTTCCCTTTGTATAACGTACCTCCCGAACCTAAGAATCTGAATTAAGGTCTTTCCTGTTCTTTTCCACCTTTCCTTATGGGATAAAAGAAAAGTCGGTGGCGACTCTTGCTAACCGCGACATTGCGATTAAAAATCCATTAAAGTCCAGTTCACCGTATGACAAAGTTGGAACGCCTTTCCATGCTTTGTCTATAGCTGAGCCGATTGAGAAGAAGTCTCCTTCATTTACTTCCTATCGTGATGCGAAACTGGCCATTGAATGTGGTGCAGTTGCTGGTTTAGGGAAGATGATTGAGCTTGAAGATAACAAGTCCCGGGCTGGCATTGGCTATTCTTCTGGGGCATTCAACAAGAAAGGACTGTTCAAGAGTGGAGGTTTCATCCATGCTGATCAAGCTGAAGAAGCTACTGCTATTCTGGAAGAGGATGCAGAGGATTTGAACAACTTTGTTATCCCTGGCGGGATCTGCCACAATTGGGTCGCTGTGGATGTTCCTACGGTCATTCATAATTCAACATAATTTGTTCACTTTGTTCAAAACCCTTCTCCCATGCCAAAAGGAGAAGTGATGACATCGTTGGCATCATATATACAATGATATTTCATTCAATTAATGCATGTTAAACATTTGTCTTTCCATTTGTTTTCACTTTTTGCTTTTGCATGAAATCAGTGATCATAAAAAACCCTAAAAAACAAGAATAAAAGCAATCTTTTCATCTGCATAATGGTTTGCTTGTTTAAATTCTAAAGCTTTTTATTATCCAAAATCATTATGCAGGTTGATCCTAAAACCCATTGAACATAATGATCCAACGCCATCTCCCAATTTTGAATTCCCTGTATTCGAGGCAGAGGAAGATGATGTTGAAGGGATTCCTGATGAGATTTCCCATCTCCTTGAGCACGAGAAGAAGATCATTCAGCCACATCTCGAAGATCTGGAAACAGTCAACTTGGGGTCTGAAGATTGTGTTCGTATGGTGAAGATTGGGGCACTCCTTGAAGAGTCTGTCAAAAAGGGGTTGATCAGTTTGCTACGAGAATATTCCGATATCTTTGCTTGGTCGTATGAAGACATGCCAGGTCTAGATACAAATATTGTGCAACATTTCCTGCCTTTGAAGCCTGAGTGCGTGCTTGTGAAGCAGAAGCTCAGAAGAACTCATCCAGATATGGCAGTGAAGATCAAAGAAGAAGTTCAGAAGCAAATTGATGCATGGTTTCTGGTGACTTCTACATATCCTCTCTGGGTGGCCAACATTGTACCTGTGCCTAAGAAAGACGGAAAAGTCCGTATGTGTGTTGATTACAGAGATTTGAATAAAGCTAGTCCGAAAGATGATTTCCCTCTACCACACATTGATATGTTGGTAGACAATACAGCTAAATTCAAAGTCTTTTCCTTTATGGACGGATTTTCCGATTATAATCAAATCAAGATGGCACCCGAGGATATGGAGAAGACAACATTCATCACACCTTGGGGAACATTCTGTTATAGAGTGATGCCCTTCAATTTGAAGAACGCCGGAGCCACGTATCAACGAGCTATGACTACCTTGTTTCATGATATGATGCACAAGGAGATAGAGGTCTATGTTGATGATATGATTGCTAAGTCCCGAACAAAAGTTGAACATGTTGAACATTTGTTGAAGCTTTTTCAGCGTCTGAGGAAGTTCAGACTTCGCCTGAATCCGAACAAATGTACATTTGGAGTCCGTTCCGGCAAGTTGTTGGGTTTTGTAGTCAGCGAAAGAGGTATTGAGGTTGATCCTGCAAAGGTCAAAGCAATACAAGAGATGCCTGCGCCCAAAACTGAGAAGCAAGTCCGAGGTTTTCTTGGCCGCTTGAACTATATTTCCAGATTCATATCCCACATGACTGCCACATGTGCGCCGATATTCAAGCTCCTCCGAAAAGATCAATCTCATGATTGGACCGAGGATTGCCAGAAAGCTTTTGACAGTATCAAGGAGTATCTGTCCGAACCTCCGATCTTGTCTCCACCTGTAGAAGGAAGACCTCTGATCATGTATCTGACTGTGCTTGAAGACTCGATGGGTTGTGTACTCGGTCAACAAGACGAATCAGGGAAGAAAGAATCTGCTATCTACTACCTCAGTAAGAAGTTTACTGACTGTTAGTCTCGATACTCTATGCTTGAGAAGACGTGCTGTGCTTTGGCTTGGGCTGCTAAGCGTTTACGCCAGTACATGATAAATCATACGACTTGGTTGATATCTCGAATGGATCCAATCAAGTATATTTTCGAGAAGCCTGCTTTAACTGGGAGGATTGCCCGTTGGCAGATGTTGTTGTCTGAGTATGATATCGAGTATCGAGCTCAGAAAGCTATCAAAGGTAGTATCTTGGCTGACCATTTAGCACACCAGCCGATTGAAGATCATCAGTCTGTTCAGTACGACTTCCCTGATGAGGAGATTCTGTATTTGAAAATGAAAGATTGTGATGAGCCTACACTTGATGAAGGTCCAGAACCTGGTTCCAGGTGGACGATGGTGTTTGATGGTGCTGTAAATCAGTACGGAAATGGAATTGGGGCAGTAATCATTACTCCTCATGGCACACATATTCCTTTTACAGCAAGGCTAACTTTCAAATGCACGAATAATATGGCTGAGTACGAAGCTTGCATTATGGGACTGGAAGAATGTATTGATTTGAGAATCAAGCATCTTGATGTGTATGGTGATTCGGCCTTGGTGGTCAATCAGATCAAGGGTGAATGGGAGACTAATCAGCCTGGTCTCATTCCGTATAGAGATTATGCGAGGAGGATTTCAACGTTCTTTACTGAAGTTGACTTTCATCATATTCCTCGAGAAGATAATCAGATGGCAGATGCGCTTGCTACGCTTGCTTCGATGATTGTGGTCAAGTATTGGAATGAAGTTCCCAATATCACCGTGACACGCTTAGATTGACCAGCTCACGTGTTTGCAGTTGAAGAAATGAATGATGACAAGCCTTGGTATTTTGATATCAAGAATTTCCTTCAGAACCAGGTCTACCCGCCTGGGGCATCTGTGAAGGATAGGAAAACTTTAAGAAGGTTGTCAGGAAGTTTCTACCTCAGTGGTGAAGTGCTGTACAAAAGAAATTTTGACATGGTTTTGCTCAGATGCGTGGATAGACACGAAGCAAACCTGTTGATGACTGAGGTCCATGAGGGTTCATTTGGTACTCATTCCAATGGACATGCCATGGCTAGAAAGATGCTGAGAGCAGGCTACTATTGGCTGACAATGGAGTCTGACTGCTGCAAATATGTGAAGAAATGCCACAAGTGTCAAATTTATGCGGATAAGATTCATATTCCTCTGACACTTCTGAATGTGATTTCATCACCATGGCCTTTCTCTATGTGGGGAATTGACATGATCGACATGATTGAACCGAAAGCGTCCAACGGACACAGGTTTATTCTCGTAGCGATTGATTACTTCACCAAATGGGTTGAAGCCGCATCGTATGCGAATGTGACCAGGCAGGTGGTCGTGAAGTTTATCAAGAATCAGCTTATTTGCCGTTATGGTGTGCCAGATAAGATCATTACTAATAATGGATCTAATCTGAATAATAAGATGATCGAAGAGTTGTGCGCTGAGTTCAAGATTGCACACCATAATTCCTCTCCTTACAGACCAAAGATGAATGGGGCTGTTGAAGCTGCTAATAAGAACATCAAGAAGATTATCCAGAAGATGACAGTTAAGTACAAAGATTGGCATGAAATGCTGCCATTTGCTTTGCATGGATATCGTACATCTGTCTGCACTTCAACAGGGGCAACCCCTTTTTCTCTTGTTTACGGCATGGAGGCTGTTCTCCTAGTAGAGGTGGAGATCCCATCAATGAGAGTCTTGATGGAAGCCAAGTTGACTGATGCTGAATGGATTCAGAGTCGTTATGACCAGTTGAATTTGATTGAAGAGAAGCGATTGACTGCCATGTGCCATGGTCAGTTATATCAGCAGAGAATGAAGAAAACATTCGATAAGAAGGTCAAGCCTCGTGTGTTCCAAGAAGGTGACCTCGTGCTCAAGAAAGTCTTGTCTTTCGCGTCCGATTCCAGGGGCAAGTGGACTCCAAACTATGAGGGTCCATATGTTGTTAAGAGAGCCTTTTCAGGCGGTGCTTTGATGCTTACAACAATGGATGGGGAGGATTTCACTCGTCCTGTGAATTCAGATGCAGTCAAGAAATACTTTGCCTAAAAAAAGTATATGAAAAAAACAGAATAGCTCGCTAAGTTGAAAACCCGAAAGGGCGGCTTAGGCAAAAATGAGCGTCTCGGTGGAAAACCCGAAAGGGCGATCCAGGCAAAAATTAGAGACATAAAAAAAAGTGAATTTGCATCCCGCTAGATTGAGTACCTCACCCTGGGGCAATCTAGGCAAAAATTAGGGATTCGGCAAGTAACTGCATCCTGACAAGACTTTCTGTTCCACAGCTGTCTTTTCGTCAGAGATTCTTGATTCGTCGTCAACTGAAGCTTCGAATACATCGAGATTCAAATTGGTAGAGAAAGGATCATTATGTTCAATGTAGCCCTCTTCCAATATATATCACTGATTTCAAATTTGTACAGATCTATGGAGTCTTGCCATTTCCAGGCTACCATTCCATCAAATCAATTTGAGCTTTTATCCAACTATTTGCACTCTTATTTGTTTCAAATCAACGAATGTTTTGCATGTTTTAATTGATAAAATGTCATTGTTTTAAACAAATAAAATTTTTTCAAAATTATTTTTTAAACAAAGTGAACATTCACAATGATGAAAGGATACTTAAGAATTTCTCAGTGCTTTCCCAAGGGTGGCATGATTTCCAACAGGGTAAGACATTTGTTCATATTCCTGGCATTGGTTGTATCCTCTTTATCCAGATTGCTGTTAGGGTTGTTCCCTAAGCAGAGCTTCTGTTGAGATTTTGTTCCCTAAGCAGAATGTTTTGTTGAGAACTTTATAAGTCCTCTCCAACGATATTCTCTCCCCGGCATGGGTGCTTTCCTTTTGGAAGATTTGGTAGTTGGTGGATTGATATCCTGGTACTTCGTCTGTTTCCTCAGTAAAGTCGCCAGCGGAGTTGTTGGTATGATATATTTCATCTATGCTATATCTCCCCATCAAAGTGCTTGTTGAGGTTTTTTTACCTTTTATCCCTTCAGCAGAGCAGTGATTATTTCCTCCTCAGCAGGTTGTTAGTTTCCTCTTGGAAGGTTCAACATTTGGTGGTTGATCACCAACTCTCCTTCTCTTCCTCAGATAATTCGCCAGTAGATTCGTGTTACGGTGGATTGTGTCTGTGATTTGTTTCCCTGCAGAAGTTTCGTGATTTCCCTGCAGCATCTCCAACAGAGTTGGTATCCTCAACAGAGTTGCTTGTGTGGCAGTTTCTGCCTGTTGTAGACTTCTGTTCCCTAGTTGGGTTGGTTGGTGATCTATCATCCTTATACTTGGTGATTTCCTGATGCTTTTGATCCTCAGTAGAGTGGCTTGTAGCAGAATCTACTTGTGTGATCTATTTTCCCTCAGTGGGTTTATCCCAAATAGAGTGGCTGGCAGTATCCCCAGTAGAGTTGCTTGTGCAGCTAGATTCTACTTGTGTGTTCTATTCTCTTCAGCAGTGAACTCTTGTTTCCCAGTTGATACTGAGGATCCCCTGCAGAAATCTCGGGATTTCTCCATTTCCCCAACAGATTTGTTTTGTGGTAGTTTCTGCCTATTGTGAACTTCTGTTCCTCAGTTGGGTTGATTTATGATCCATCACTCAGAGATTTTGTGTTTTCTTTGATATCTCTGATCTCTCGCTTCCCTGCAGATCTTTGCTTTTTAGCATTTAGATCTCCAACAGATTGGCTTTCCTTGGGGTTTTCCTCTGGAAGTGTAGTACCGGGCGTTTTGATTCCTGGACCTGTTTGTGTTATATATGTCTGTTTTGTCAGCATTCATCAAACATAAATTACGCATATTCATGCATACTTTCAACATTCAGATATTCATGATTGCATTTTTTGCCATATATCTTTTGTTTATTGTTTCCTGCTATTGGTGATATAGATCTCCCCAATAGATCTTCCCAAGCAGATGTTGGGTGTCTAATCTCTCAATATAGAGTCAGCCCCATAAGCAGAAAGTGTCTGTCTTTCCTTCTGCAATTCCCCACTGAGATATATCCTCGTGGATGACGGTTTCTTCCGTTTCCTCCCAACACATATATTGGGATGGATTTTCCTATTGAGTTATATCCTCATTAGGACGAGTCTTGATTCAGTTTGCCTTTTTGGTTTGATCCTGAATTGGCATTTTTCAACTATCTCTTGTAATTCCCTGTGGAATAAATGAATGAATCGCCCAGTAACCGGCAATAATTCTTTTTATCCCCAGCGGAGTTTGGGCCTCTACCCAGTAACCGGTAGTTGTAAGTCCTATGTTCCTTTTCCCTCTTGGCGGAATTTGTGGTTATATACCTTTTATTCCTCAGGAGAGTTGTTGGTTTTCTACCTAGTACCCGGTAGTTGTAAACCCTGTATACCTTTTTTCCTCTTGTGGGATAGGTGTTTGTGAACATTCTTTGTTCCTCATCAAGAGTCGATGGTCTTCTACCCCGTATTCCGTAGTCGTAAATCCTTTTCTCCTTGCTCCTCAGCAGTTGGTGGTTTGTTATAAACCCTATTGTGTTTCCCGTGCGGAGTTGTGATTCTTTCATTCCCCACGCAGAGAGTTGTTGGTTTCCTACCATGTATTCGGTAGTTACAAACCCTACTTTTATCCCCTAGCAGAGGTAACCTTTGTGGTTCATTCTGGTTGATGGTGGATTTTTGGTCTTCTACCCCGTATTCGGTAGTTGTAAATCATATGTTGTTGTTGTCTCCCTAGCGGAGTCTGTGCTTTCTTGTGGATGATTGCCGTATGCTAGCAATTTTATCCTCAGTCAGAGTTGTTGGTCTTCTACCCCGTATTCGGTAGTTGTAAATCCTAATTTCCCTTTTGCAGAGTTAACCTTGTTGTTCATCCTAACCGATGATGGTTACTCTTTGTGGTTATCTTCATCCAATATTCGATGTTGATTTTCCCTCTTTCTTCTGGGTAATTGCCGTATGCTAGCAATTGTACCCCCAGTAGATCTTTCTTTGTGGATAATTGCCGGATGCTAGCAATTTTATCCTCAGTGGGTCCTTTCACCGTATGCCAGTGATTTATTCCCCGGATCATTGATGTTTATCAATGCATCCCTAGTGAGTCATCTTTCATTTACCCTTTTGCCGGTAATGATTATTGCTCCCTTTGATCGGTCATCTTTATATACTTAGTTTTGGTATCCTGATGCCTTTCTTTTCGGTCGATTTATCCTTCATTAACCCAGTAACCGGTTGTGGATAATCTTCCATGCGAGTATGTTATCCACGTTCTGACGGTAATGGATAATATATCTCATGCACTCTTCAGTCGAAGCCTGTTGTGTTTCCCCAGTCGAGTAAGATTCGTGTCCCTTTGTGGAATCAGATATTCTTTGTTCTTCCTTTTCGAGTGTATTATTCACGTTCTAACGGTAATGAATAATATATCTCATCCACTCTTTGGTTGGAATCCTTTGTTGATTTTCCCCAGCGGAGTAAGATTCGTATTCTTTGTAGAATCGAATATCCATCCTTTGATAAGTTTGCGTTTTGCTCTCTTCAGGATGATGAGTGTCTTGGCAGTAAAAATCAATTCACGTGTTCGGTAGGTCACCTATTATATACCCAGTAACCGGTATCTCTGGTGTCTCTTCTTTTTCGAGTATATTATCTACGTTCTAACGGTAATAGATAATATATCTCATACGAGTATACTATCCACGTTCTGACGGTAATGGATATTATATCTCATGCGCTCTTTGGGTTTTTTCCCCAGCTGAGTAAGATTCATTTTCCCGTTGCGGATTCGAATGTCCATCCGGTAAGTCGATTTGCTTTTTCAAGCCCTCCTTTCGGATGATGAGTGTTTTGGCATATATACCAATTCACGCTTTGGCCGGTCACCTATTATATACCCAGTAACCGGTATCCCTGGTGTTCCTTCCTTTCTGTGGAGTCAGATTTTCCTGAGTTGATGTACCTTTTTCAGGTCTTTCTCAGATGTTTGGTTGATTGATATCTCTCACCCTTATACCGGTCTTAGATATTCATTCTTCCTGAGCTTGTTGTTCTTTCACCCAGTAGCCGATGTTTAGATCACATGTCTCTTTGAGTTTGTTACCCAGTAGCCGGTAACACCTCATCTTGCAGATTTTCTCCAGGAGAGTCTCTTATTTAGACATTCCCCAGTGGAGTTTCTGTTGTGATTTTACCCTTGTGTTGTATTGGCGTTTTCCCCAATATATGCAGTTTTCCCCGGCAGGGAGATTCTATGTGGATCTTTCCCCAGTCCGAGTCCGGATTTTCATCCGAAGTATCCTTTGTGGATAGTTTGAGTCAGCTTGAGTCTTTCCAATGGATGTGTCTTCCTTTGGATTTCTTTTCCCCCAGTTTGAGTCCTTTACTCCCCAGTAAGGTCTCTAGTCCAGTCGTGTCCTGCTCACGTTGTGTCTAGTTCTTGTTTCCCCTAATTCAGAGTCGTGTCCTGCTCACGCATTCTTTTTATTTTTCTTATCCCCATGAGAGTCCTGTTAGATTCTTTGTTCCTGGTGAGTATATTACTCTGATGGATCGTCTTTTCTTTGTGGACCAATATTCACCACAGAGGTTGTTTCTGTTGCATGCATAAATCTGCATCATGAGGTCTCTCAGGGACCAAAATTTGTCTCATTACTGTTATTTAAGCCCATTCTACCGCGTCGAGATGAAGATTTTAACCTTCACTTCTCCGGCTAGAATGACCTTAAATAGGGGCATCTGTAAGACCCCAATTTTGTCCCTAAGATCCCTCATGGCATCATATCATAACATTTCATTGCCTCAAGGATCATTGGACACCTTGATTCCTTCCCTGTGGATGGGTCATATTTTTCAGAGTGATTCTGGATCACCAAGCATTGTTTGCATTTGTATATCATTGCTTTTCCTTTTATCACTAACCAAAAGTACAAAAATATGTCATCTAACATTTGTCTTGCAGATGAAGCATTAACAGGTCAAGGCAATCAAAGGCATTCATTGAGCAATAGATGGTGGTCATTCTTTAGATTTGGACCCCACAATCATTATCAAGAGTTCATATGAGCTATGATGTCATTTTGAAGCAAAATCCCAAGTGGTAGAGGCTTGAATTTCATCAGAACATTTCCTAGTCAACTGAAGACTTAGAAAGTCAACTGCAAAGTCAACTGTGGATTTGGAGGTGGGAAGTGATTAGAAATACTTCATTCATGTTCAAACAAGTCTCATTTGACATTTCAAACACTCACATTGAAGAATTTGAAGTCAGGTCAAGAATTTCCAAAAATAGCAAGTGACATATAATTTGAACTTTCCAAAAATGGCAAGATTTTGGACCAACTTCAACTCAATATTACATCATCAAGAAAGCTTCAAATGAAATTTTGTTGAACATGAAAGTTGTAGATCTTTCTCTTCCATTTCCACAATGTCCAAGATCATGAATTTCTCATGTGTGGTTAAGGAGATATGATCAAAACATGGCAAAGCATGATTTGAGCATGATTAGTAAGACATATATAAGAATAATCATAACTGTTTTCAGGAAAAAACATTTCATTTTTTGAGATCTAGATCAAAATCTCCAAATTTTTCTCTCAAAAAATTCTGCCAAATTCTTCACATCCAAGCCTTGTCCAGTGCTAGATTCATGATCCTGAACCTCTGTTGAACAAGTTTGCACGTGGAATTGAAGCAACAGTGCCATATTGAAGCATACTCGAAGATGGAAGCATTCATGGTGATTTCAAATTCTGTTGAATTCAAGTGTGTTTGAACTGCATTCTCTCCATCAATCAACTCCATATGCATTGTGTAGCACCTCAAATTTGCACCTATCATTGTACATACATTCTCATATTAGGTCATAGCATAACATGGCCCATATCATATCATATCATGGCCTTAAGGATCATTGCATGCCCTAGCTCCCCTCCTAATGGGTGGTTTGCCTTGTGAGTGTGGTTCTTGATCACCAAGCATGTTTTGCATTTGTATATATTTGCTTTTCATATGTTTATCATTCAAAAAGTACAAAAATATTGTCAGTTTAACCTTGTTGCTTGCAGTTAAAGCAATCATCAGCAATTAGGTCAAAATCAGTAAAAGTCAGTCATTGCAGTGGATGGTGACCATTCTTGCAGAATTTGGGCACCATGATCAATCATCAAGGGTTCATATATCTTGAGACATCATTTGGAATCAAGATATCAAGGAATTAGGGTTTGGAATTCATCAGAAGGTGCTTCAGTCAAGCAAAACCCTAAAAAAGTCAAACTTGGTCAACTGTTCATTTAATCAGTGATTTGGTGATGGGATTTGGTCTGAAAGGTCTCATTCATGCCTATACAAGCTTCATATATCATGTCAAGCATCCACATGGGAGAAAATAAAGCAAAATCAGAAATTTCCCAAAATAGAAAGTGGACCTGTAATTTTAACTGCCAAAAATGGAAACTTCTTGATCTTAAACTTACATCATGATACAAGCTTCAGATGAATTTTTGCCCAACATGAAAGTTGAAGATCTTGTTCTCCCATTTCCAAAAAGTCCAAGAACTCTCAAATCCCATGTATGGTTGGCAAGATATGATCAAATCATTTTCACAAAATCTTGAACTTCAAAAGGCCATATCTCTCAAACCATTTGGCCAATTTTGGTGGGGTTTTTTCCTACAAACCACATTTCATCTCCTCTTTCCAAAAATATAAATTTCATATACCAAAAATCTATGGATCAAAATGGCATTTTTTGGACTTGTCTAATTAAAATTCAAATGTGGAAAAAAGTTGACTTTTTGAATTAGACATTTTCAGCACATTTGGCCATTTGGGATCTGTTTAAATTGATATTTGAAACTTGTCCAAGGCCCAAAATTCGGCCAGAACCACACCCTCCATGTGCACATGTTCAAAATTAGCAAATTTGCAAATGGCTTCATTTAAGTTAATCTGGTTTAGCACTTCATTAGCCAAGTTAAAACAGCAAATATATAGTAACTTTTCTGCACAACTGAACCCTAGCTAGCAGCCATAACACACAGAAAAACTCTCTCCTCTCAAAAACACTCTCCTTGCATTTGAGAAAATTTCAGTTGAAACTCCAAAAGAACTCGAGCTGTTTGGTTGGTTTCCTCATGTGCTCACCATTTTGAGTTGATTGCAAGCTTCATTTCCCTACTGTAAGCACAAAACCCGACTGTTTTCTTCAAGCACCCTTCAATGGCAGAAGTTGATTCAAGCTATCTCGTGCACTCTTGAGCTGAAATAACTTCATCATCCATCATTCCAAACCACAAGCTTCATCTGTTTCACCTCAACACATCCAAACAACACTGTTTCATTGAGTTCTTCAAATCAAGTGAGTTTCTCGACTTCTTTATTTTTCCAAATCTTGCTATACATCATGTAGGTCTTACTTAGCTGGTTGTTTTAAGCTTTGAATCATGTCAAATGGTTGCCTATGTTGAAAGATATGTTGACTTGAAATATGATGTGTGAATGTGTTCATCTTCGATTCATGATTGTTAGTATGTTTTAAGGAAAATGATGCTGGGATTATTAATGTATGTGGATTGCTGATTAGAATGGTATGCTTATTACTCGTTTTTGTGACAAAATTTTTTCCACGAATTTGGGAGAAGATGATGATGAATACTGTGTACTAAAACCCTAGAAATTTTCCCAGAACACGTTTTGCTGTGTGTGAATTTGTTTTGCATGCCCTAATCACTGTTCCATTAAGCCATCAGCCAATCAGAACATTTCGTTTTGCCTCCCCTGTACGCTGCGTTTTGTTTAATGAGGGAGGTAATTACAAGAGTGCCACCGGTCAACCATGTTGACTTACCATTCCATGTTATTTTGCTCCTTTTGTCTCAATTGATACAACATCTTCTAAAAATCATTTCTCACTCGTTTCAACTCCAAAATTCATGAAATTTTTTCCATCATATTCACATGAATGTCTATTATTTTATCATGATTTTTGCTGAATTTTTGGTTGGCTGGATTTTAAATGGTATTAGGTTTCTTGACATGTATGCACATTTTGTACCTTTTGCCAATCCTTTTTTGAAATGATGAGGATGCATCCAATGATTCTGAATTTTTTTGTGGTTAATCTACACTCATTCATGTTTGTTTTGATGTAGAGTTCTTGAATTTATCTTATGTGGTTTGTGAGATATGAATTTTGGAAGTAGGGTGTGACAATTTGTGTCACACCAATGATATGCAATTTCATGAATTTTGATGACATGCTTCCTGACCTCCAATTAATGTGAAATTTTGCATGCACCTTCTCTTATATGTCTAGTTGACTTGTGATTTTTCCTGGAATTAATTATGCCATTTCCTAATTGTTTGAGATTTTTCTCCCCTGCCTAGTCAAATGTTGACTTTGTGTGACACATCTTGCCATTTCATTTGGGAAATTCTCATATCTTATTGGATGATCATGAAATTTTACATGTGCATACTAGACATCTTGAGCTTTGCATTGGTGTTGATCCCATTCATTTCTCATCTGTTTTCATTTAGTTATGATTTTTTGAAGTTGATACATGTTTGTTTGACTTCTTTGTGCATACTTGAAATTGTATTGACCTCCTGATTTTAATTGACCATCTTCCCATGATCCAATTGAGCTGAAATTTTATATGTATGTCATGTTATGGTTTGTGATTGACCCTGAATTATTTGATAATTTTTGGAATTGATTATGATTGCTTTTGAGCTAAGTCTTTCTGTTGACTTCATTGAGCCTATTCAAATTTGCTTTGACTTCATGATTTTCATTGACTGCCTTCCACTTGTCCAATTGTGATGAAATTTTACATGCTTACCATGCTAGGTGTTAGGATTGATCATGAATTATTTGGTGATTTTTGAAAATGTTTGAGTTGACTTTTGATGCAAGTCTTTCTGTTGACTTTTATGTGCTCTCATTTGCCATGCTTTGATTTCTTTTGTCTATAAAATGATGATGATGCATGATATGAGTTTGAAACCAATTGGGTTTTCTTCTTAAATGTTTGAATTTGATCTTGATTGGATATGGTTTGCTGTTTTGACTTTCTCATTTATTTTTGACCCTAGGCTTGTCCTAGTGGTCCCCTTGGCTTATGTTGAGTTCATTTGTTTCAGGTTAAGCAATAATGCCTCAAAGAAACCATTGCCAATTTGATTGAGCTTGATTATATATCATGTGCTAACCTTTGTTTTGTAGGTGGTATGACCCATATGAGTTGGGTCTTGTGCTTTTGCACTTCTGTTTGTTGATTTAACTGTTTGATTCATTTCCTTCTGATTTAAACTGTTGAACTGTGTACTGATTTGTCTGATCATTTCAGGTACCCTTTAGTTGCTTAGAATTTGCTTTGCTTTGCTATTTAGCAATTTGCTTTGAGGTAATCCCTCTTTCTTCATGTAGTCTGGAGACCCGGCCTGTTATTTGGCCGGGCAAACTGTCTGAAGTCCTCCTTAAGAGGCGATGCTTGTGTGTGTTTAAATTTGTCCCAAGCAGGAAAAGTCCTTCAAGTAAGGCAATTGGTAGATCAAAGGGATAAGCAACCTATCCCCTACTATTCAGTGAGTCTTCTCCTTGCTCCCATTACATGGTTGTAGCATTGAGATCAAAACCCAAGATCTATCGAGTCAATAATGTGGAGAGAGTTCCTACTTTCTGAACTCCCACACTTTCTGATATTTAAAATGCTCTCCCTGATCAGGGATAAGAGCAATGAGGCACACCCCTCATCTCCTTTCATCTGCTTCACCTTAGCCTCTCAATGGCAAGGTTAAGAGCAATCTTTGACCCTATTCCAGTTGGCCTCAGTGCCTAACCCTCTTGTGTGAGCCTCCTTGTTTGGCTATAGAGTGTGCTGTTTGATTCTCATTGTTTGATTGATTGATTCTATCATATGCACATGTTTGCTTGTATGCTTTATGCATTTATCATCATCAATTGCTCATTAATGCATAATCATCTCATTTGTCTTTGTGACCTCATCATTGTTGTTTGCCCATTGAGGACAATTGTAAGACCATCCATTGGCCATTGCTCCTAGGATATGGAAGTGAGTATAAGACCATCACATTGGCCACTCATCTTATCTTTGCTTGTTGCATTGTTTGTATGTGAGGATACAATTGTAAGTCCCCACAAGTTGGCATTTGTTTTCCTAGGATCATACTGTGTATGTTAGAGTAAGCCCAGACAGATTGGCATTTGACATCCATGTTTTGCTTTCTTTGTTTATGAGAGGATGCAATTGTAAGTCCCCGCAAGTTGGCATTTGCTTTCCTAGGATCATGTGTTGGATATTGGTATAAGTCCAGACAGATTGGCATCCGGTATCCAAGTTTCATTTTGTTTTAGGAGATTAGTGTAAGACCATTGAGTGGCCTCTGATATCCCGTTTTGTTTTAGGAGATTGGTATAAGACCAGTGATTGGCATCCGGTATCCGCTTTTCTGCTTTGTTTGTTTGTTATTATTCATTGCCCATTCCAAAGGACACACTTGAATCATCTTCTATATGATTTCAAGAAGTGAATCTTCTAAGAAGTTTTACAATCCATATCCATCCATTCATCCTCATTGTGTCCTAAACCTTTTCACACTTTGATTTCAAATTTGACATAGATATTGTGCAAACATCTTCATGTTTTCAAACTAAGAACCTGGACTCAAGTCCTTGACTTTTTTTCAAACTCCATTTCGTAATACTTCTTTTGAATCAATCTTAATCATACTTTGACTCCACTTTCATAATCACAATCAATTAACTTCACCCATTCACTTGTTTTGGCTCTGTCCATTGTTAATCTTTTCACATTAGCCATAGGTTTCAATTATCATTGTGGTTGATGTAAATCTTGCCTATCCTTAGTGAGTCGACTATAAGACTTCCGTACTGAAAACAGGGTTAACCCCTCTAGTGCGTCGAAGCTATCCTCGCATGGTGGATGTTGGTTTTGGTCGAGTGTTCTCCCATTGATAATGAAAAGCCTTAGTGCTTGTGTTTAAAATTGAATCCACCAACTTTTGGAAATCTTTTAGCCGAACTACGGCGTTTTGGTCCTTACCTTTGATGGAAGGTACGTAGGCAACGGGTTCATCCGTTCAAACCCAATAAAATTTGTATATTCTATTCTCACCATCCCAATCATGTTTGCACAATATTTATGCCATAACAAATAACAATTTAATACAACAAGTGTGAAAAGGGCTCCCTAGGAGTACCTAGGACGTAGTGGGTGCCTAACACCTTCCCATTGCGTAATTTACCCCTTACCCAGACTCTCTGATCTTTTTATTAGTTTTCTACGTGTAAAACTTCTTAGGCTTTTGTTCGCTTTTTAGCCAGTCCTTTGGATAAATAAAAGTGCGGTGGCGACTCGAAATTTCATTGTATGCTTTGCTTATGATTTAATCGACAAATCATATAGCGACGAATACACCGCTACACATTGGAAAGTAGAATTGAAGCATTACAAGCTGCAGATCGTGTGGATTCCAACTTCTGCTCTTCAAGAGGTTACAAATCGAATCTCTTACTTTTGAATCTCCTTGCCCTGATGTTGTAGATCTAAGTTTGCTGATCATTCTGAGCTTTGAATCGTGCAAATTGGTGTTATTTTGAGCTAGATATGAGTGATTGAAGTTTTGATGTTGAATCTTATTTTCTTCGATCCGTGCATGTTTGGATGTTTTTGCATGAAATAATTGTGGATCTTTGATGTATGTTGAATGTACTACATGATGCTGTGCTTGATTTCAATTTCTGGACATGTTTTGAGAAATCTGGAAAATCCAGATGAAGATCATGATGATCTTTATCTTCAACCTTGAATGTTCTTCATTTCCAGTATTTGCTACGAAATCGCTGCCAATTAGCTAGGAAACTTTGATTTAGCTACGAAATGCTTGGCGCGCTAGGGTTTGAGCTGATACGATGTCGTTTTGATGTTAAGCGCCAAATTTGAATGTGAACGTGGTTCGAGTCCTGCCGAGCGTATTAATTTCAAATGCTTTGTCATTTATCCATTTTCCCTCCCATTTTTTATGCTATGCTCATTTTTCATTTTCATTTTTTCCATCAACTTAGAAAAATCATAAAAAATAGGAAAATGCATCAATTTGACTCCAATATTTTGCATTGTGATCCTTATCTTGTCTACTATTTAATGATCATGAATTTACAAGTTGTGCTTGGCTGGATACTTTTTTGTGCTAGAATAATTGAACATGTGTCCTTATTTGACCTTGCCTTGGTTATTATGTTGTGAAATGCTTGTTTCTTATCCAATGAATGTGAAATTTTGCATGCTATAACTAGACTCATTGCTTGACATTTTGGTGTTGATTTGGTATTTTTCCTGTGATCCATCTCTGTTTTATGCTTGTGCTAAGTTGGTGTGACAATTTGTGTCACACCTTTTGATGTTCAACTTGTATGATGAGTTTGCCATGCCAAATGATGTCCAATGCTTCTGATTTTTTGTGTGATGCATATTATGAATGTCTTGATTGATCATAAATTTTCTCAGAATTATTTGGATTATTTCTGATTTGATTTGCATTTTTTTATTCATGTTGATCACATATGAGCTTTAAAATTACCCTGAACTTCTTTTGATCATGAAATACTTTTGGTTAATGATTTTGATATGAGACCTTTTGGAATGTGTCGAGATGTGATTGAAGTTGATTCATGTTAAATTTCAGCTCCTGTTTTAAATTTTTTCTCCATCTTTGACCCTAGGCTTTGACCTAGTGGTTTGTGGCTTATGTTTGAGCTTTGATTTCAGGTTAAGCATTCAAGTCCCATAATTGGTGATGCTTCATGATGTGAATATTGATTTTTGCTTGTGATTACTAACATTGTGTGTTTTGTAGGTTGATACTCACTCATTTGTGTTTGCCTTTGGCTTGCACCTTTTGTACATTGAGATCATCTGTTGCTTATTGACTGTTGTCTGATTGTCTGAGTTTTATACTGATTTGCTTAGTTGTTTCCACAGGTACCTAAGTTGCTTTAAGTTCATTTGAACTTTGCTTTTTCTTGGTTTCTTAACCACTTAGGTATGATCTCTAATCTTCATGTAGTCTGGAAGACCTACTGTTATTGGTAGGCACCTGTCTGAAGTCCTCCTTAAGAGGCAATGCTTGTGATTGTTTAATTTTTGTGCCAAGCAGGAAAAGTCCTCTTATGAGGCAATTGGCAGATAAAAGAGATGTGTAATCCATCTCCTGCTACTAAGTGTGTCATTCACCTTGCTCACACCATGTGTTGATGCATGGTGAATAATAGCCCAAGATCTTATAGAGTCTATTTGTGGAGAAGAGTTCCAACTTTCTGAACTCCCACACTTTCCATTGATCAAAGCTCTCCCTGACCAGGGATAAGAGCTATGAGGCACACCCCTCATCTCCATTTCATCTGCTTCACCCTAACTCTCAATGTTAGGTTTAAGAGCTCAAAATACCCCATTCCAGTTGGTTATAAAGCCTAACCTTGCTTGAGCCTAATTGATTGTATATAGTGTGTGCTAATTGACTTGTGTGTTTGCTTACTTGATTCATCGGTGCATATTTGCTTGAGTGTGCCTTTGTGCATTTATCATCAAAACTTGTATTCATTTCATAAACTTTGCTTTGTCGCATTTGGTTTTGTCCATGGAGGAGGCAAGTATAAGTCCATTGCTTGGCAGTTGTTTCCTATGATATGGTAGGAGACTAGTATAAGTCCATTGATTGGCCTCTGGTATCCTTGTTTCTTTTCTTTGGGAGACTAGTATAAGTCCATTGATTGGCATCTGGTATCCATGTTTCATTTTGCTTTAGGAGACTAGTATAAGTCCATTGATTGGCATCTGGTATCCATGTTTCTCTTTATTTTAGGAGATTGGTGTAAGTCCATTGATTGGCATCCGGTATCCATTTACTTTGTTTATCTGTTATTTGCTTGTTGCCTATTCCAAAGGAATCACTTGAATCATCTACATATGATTTCAAGAGGTGAACATCTAAGAAGTTTTACTTCCTCACCCTCCTACCTTTTGTTTCTAAACCTCCATTTGCATGTTAATCCAAAACCTGAAAACTATTGTGCAAACATTTTCATTTCTTTTCAAATTAGAAACCTAGGCTTTAAGCCTCTGATTTTTCAAACTTCATTTTCATAATACTTCTTTTGAATTGAATTCTAATCATACTCTGACCATCTTTTGTGAATAAATCCCAATTGGTTAATTCCACTCATTCAATTGTTTTGTGGCTTTGTCCATTCTTGATAAGTTTTCATACATTAGCCATAGGTTTGATTTATCCTAGTTGGTTGATGTTAATCTCACCTATTGTCCTTAGTGATTGAATTGTAAGACTTCCTTGCTTATTATAGGGTTAACCCCTCACTAGCAAGTTGAAGCTTTTCTCACATGGTGGACTTGTTGTTTGTATAAGGTTGAGTTTTCTCCCGTGGATAATGAAAGACCTTAGGGCTTTTGTTTTAAAAATGAATCCACCCATACTTTTGGAAATCTTTTAGCCGAACTACGGCGTTTTGATCCTTACCTTCCATGGAAAGGTACGTAGGCAACGGGTTCATCCGTTCAAACACAGAAATAATAACTTGTATATTCTTTTCTCATCCCTTCAATCCATGTTTGCACAATAAATATTTCATAAACAAATAACATTTCATACAACAAGTTGTGAAAAGGGCTCCCTAGGAGTACCTAGGACGTTTTGGGTGCCTAACACCTTCCCATTGCGTAATTAACCCCTTACCCAGATCTCTGATCTTTTCATTAGTTTTCTATGTGTAAAACTTCTTAGGCTTTTGTTCGCTTTTTAGCCATTCCTTTGGATAAATAAAAGTGCGGTGGCGACTCGATTCTTTGTATGCTTTGCTTTTGATTTAGTCAATAAATCATAAAGTGACGAATACACCGCTACACTAGTCCATCTTCTTCATCACTTTGTTAAATTGTCTTCCAAGTAACACTGTAGAATTAGATATCCCTTCATCTGTATCCAGGTCACATTCATCTTCTAAGTCTTCAACATGAGAAACAAAGGCTATGGTTTTCTTCTTTTCAGAGTTTTCATTGATCCCTAATTCAAAGGTCTGAAGAGATCTCATGATTTCATCAACTTTCATGTTGTTTATATATTAGGTTTCTTTAATGGAAGTTACCTTCATGTCGAATCTCTTTGGAAGAGATCTGAGAATTTTTCTGACCAACTTAGCTTCTGACATATTCTCCCCCAGGGTACTTAAGGCATTGGCTATGTCAATAATATTCATGTGAAATTCATGAATGCTCTCATCCTCTTTCGTTTTTAAGTTCTCAAACTTGGTGCTAAGAATTTGAAGTCTTGACATCTTCACCTTAGAGGTTCCTTCATGATCAGTATTCAAGATCTCCCAAGCATCTTTAGCAACAGTGTAATTATTTACTAATCTAAAGATGTTCTTATCTACTCCATTGAACATGTCATTCAATGCTTTGGAGTTTCCCTAAGCTAATTTGTCATATTCATTATCCCAGTCTTCCTCATCCTTCAACACATCAGTAATCTTACCATCTTTATCTCTCACCATTGGTGGATCCCATCCCCTGACCAGAGATTTTCAAGCCTTAATGTCTATGGATTTTATAAAGACCACCATTCGAGCTTTCCAGTAGTCATAGTTGGTTCCATCAAGAATGGATGGTCTGTTCACAAATCCTCCTACCTTGTCCATTGTACTAGAAAGTATCTTCTTTGAATCTCACCCAGACACAGAGCAGGATGTCTGCTCTGATACCAATTGAAATTTTGGTATGCAGATATCAGATGTCCTAAGAGATGTCGAGATACTGATATTTGATCAAAACACAATAAAAATATAACATACAGTTAAGAGTACAGAAAATAACATAACACACAGAGTTGTTAACCCAGTTTGGTGTACAACACACATACATCTAGAGGCTACCAAGCCATGAAGGAAATCCACTAAATAGTATCAGTTTGTAGAGCTTCAGCAAACTACCTCCAGTTTACAATCTACTCCCTAATCACTACTCGTGCTTAACTTCTACCTAAGACTCACCTAAGTATGAGACCCCTCTCACTTTCCTTTAAATCACAACAGTGATGAAACAATACAATTATGAAAGTTCATAAGTAACACTTCAAAGACACACAATCATTGAATGCTTAAAAGCTTAAGAGTGATTGACATAACTTACAACTCAATATAGACATTCCTACTCTTATACCAAGATGATATTAGAGAGGCTCACAATTAACAAGAACACACAATCCTTAAAAATCAGTGAAATATATTTGAGTTGTGCTCAAATTAGGTTTGTTGCATTCTATTTATAACCATAGTCTGGACTGGATTTGGGCTTCAAAAACGCAGCAAGGAAGCTGCTCAAAGTCTGCAAAATATTATGCATAAAATTAGGTCTTCAATCAAGAGTTTCCTAAAATGTCTCAACATTTAGAAAAACAGAATAAATTTAAATTCAAATAGAATCTCTAATTCCTGAATCTTGGACGCCACATAGGATTACTTAATATTCCCAGAATATTCAGTAATTTGTTAATCAAACAAATTGTTACCAAGAGTAAACCTGTAACAGACAAGATTTCAGATCCACATGTTAGGACATGTTGTACAACATATTGCTGCTAAGTTAGTTTTATCAAAATTACTTCCAAACACAAATACAAAGATTTGACATTTTTGTTTTAGAAAAAACTTTTGCTTGTAAAACCCAATTCAAACCCCCCTTTTCTTGTGTTTTTCACACCTTCAACAGGCATCAGAGCTCTGGTTCTGATTGTGATAAAAAAAATTATCAACACCTCACAGTGTTCAGCACTGATCTAGTAGTGTGAGAAACAATGGTTGCGGATAACGTTGTTAACAATAATGATAGAGATCATTACAGTGCAAAACCACATACTTTTTATGGTGAGAAACTTAACTACTGGAAAGACAGAATAAAAAGTTTCTTTCTTGGTTACGATGTTGATCTCTGGGATCTCGTAGTCGATGGCTTTTTTCACCCAGTAAATGCTAGAGGAACTACTTTAGCAAGAAGTGTTATGTTTGATCAACAGAAGAAAGACTTCAAAAATCATCATAAGGCCAAAACCATATTGCTTAATGTTATCTCTTATACGAAGTATGAGAATATAACAAAAAGGGATTCTGCCAAATCCATCTTTGATTCTCTGTGAATGACTTATGAGGGAAACACTCAAGTAAAGGAGACAAAGGCCTTGGCCTTAATACAAAAATATGAGGCTTTCAAAATGGAAGATGATGAAAAAGTTGAGACTATGTTCTCAAGGTTTCAGATGCTTGTCACATGGCTTAAAGTTCTAGACAAAGGGTATTCTACAGCTGATCATGTCCAGGAAATTATCAGAATTCTTCCTAAAAAATAGAGACTTATGGTAACTGCCTTGAAGTTGGCAAAGGATCTCAACAACATCAATCTTGAAGAACTTGTTAGTTCTGTAAGAAGTTATGAGATTGAGCTAGAAGAAGATGAACCTCATAAGAATGGTAAATCTGTAGCTCTAAAATCTAAGCCTGAGAAGACTAGAGCATATCAAGCTGAGGAAGAATCATAAGGATTTGATGAAGACTTAGAAGATGATGATGAGATGTCTCTAATCTCAAAGAGAGTCAACAGGCTTTGGAAACACATGCAAAATGGTCAAGGGAAATTCAAAGGACTCAGAAGGGTTGTTGGTCACTTCGAATCTTCATTTGGTCAAAAGAAGCAAGCTTCTAAAAAAGAAGTTATCTGCTTCGAGTGCAAGGAGCCAGGCCACTATAAAAATGATTGTCCTAAGCTGAAGAAGGACAAAAGGTCTAGGAAGAACTTCTCCAAAGTCAAGAAGGGGATGATGGCTACTTGGGATGACTCAGATTCAGAATTAGAATCTGAGTCTGATTCTAAAGAGGTATTCTTAGAATCAGAATCTGACTCCAATTCTAAAGAGGTATTTTTTATCCTATCTCGTTCTGATATTGAATCATGTATCTCTAAAATGCTGGAAAAATACTAGAGTCTTCAGAGTAAATACAAGACCTTAAACAAGTCTAAGCAATTACTTCTGAAACTCAGAAAGAGCTTGAGAAAGATATTTCCTCTTTAAATGAAAAATTATTTTCTTTAGAAAGTATTAACTCTGCTTTGAAAAGCAAAATTTCAAAACTAAAGGAGGAAATAATTTCAGAAGCATCTAGTATTAACTGTGTCATCAGATATAACAGAGCATTCCAGTACTTTCTGGCTAAAAGCATAGATAGAAGCAAAATGACTTCCTTGATCTATGGAGTTAGCAGAAATGGAAGGAAAGGTTTGGGTTGTACAAAATATATAAAACTTGACGAAAGTCAGAAGGTCAAACCAAAACCTCTCTATGTGCATCTCGTGACTGTTCGCGCTGAGCTTGATACTTCTGCACATACACAGAAGCATACTAAGGATAAGAAATCTGTTCTGAAACCTAAGTATCATGCACAAATATCTCATGATTATCCTTCTGCTAAAAGACCCAAAGTTTTAAGAAACTCCGAGAAAACTAACAAAAGAGGACTCAAAAAGTGGGTACCTAAGGATAAAATAAGTTTTGTTACATACATCCTTAACAACTCAGTTGAGACACCAACCATGGTACCTGGCTAGTGGATGCTCGCGACATATGACGTGCAAAAGGTCTATGTTCCAAGATTTGGAACATAAGCATGTAGGCTTCGTTGGTTTCGGAGGAAACCAGAAAGGAAAGATCACTGGCTTTGCAACCATTGGTAACTGTAAACTTCCTTTTATTACTAATGTTCTTTTAGTTGATGGTTTGATGCATAAACTATTGGCTATTATCCAACTTAGTGACAATGGTTATGATATCATCTTTAATTAAAAGTCTTGTAAGGCTGTATGTCAAAAAGATGGTATAATCCTTTTTAACGGAAAGAGGAAAAACAACATCTATAAAATTAGACTTTTTGATCTTAAAGATGAAAATGTAAAATGTCTAATGTTTGTTAATGAGGAGCAATGGGTATGACATAGAAGTTTAAGGTAGAGAAAAACAAAAAAAAGGGGTTTTGATTGTTTTCACAGTAATCAAAAACTTTTACAACACCACTCACAGGAAAATAAATGCTAACAACACAAGAAATTTATCCTGGTTCGCTTGAAAAACAAAGCTACTCCAGTCCACCCGACCAAGGTGATTTCGCCTTCAATAAAGACTTAGTTCAATAATCTCAGACGATTACAAAAACGTCTAAGAGTTCAATAATCTCTTAGCCCTCTCAAGTCTACAGACCTCAACAAGTAACTTGAGGAAAATCAACAACTTTAAAGAATTACAAGTGTTTTCTTTAGTGCTTCTAGTTAAGCAGTGAACACAACTAAAGATACAAATCAATGATCACACTATGAGCAACAACTCTTGTGTGATTACAGAGTTTTACAATGAAGAGTATTGAGTGTATAGATTGAAGTGTATTATCGTATTCTTGTGTATTCTTCTTATTCAGCATGATGATGATAACGCCTTTATATAGTGCTTTGAGATGGTACCGTTGGAGAGAAAATTAATGGAGATTTCTTGTCCATTATGAGACTTAATGACATTAACTTTCTTGTCCTTTCCATAGCAGGTTTGGAGCATAATCCATAATTTCCTTATAGAGATTTGTACCATACTTGGAATATTTCTTGATTAAGTTTCTCATTTTAATGAGTTAGATGAGCGTGAATCAAAGTATGCATAGTCAGAGTCTTTGAGCAGAAGCTTATAGTCTTTAGATATTCTCTTAACTAGTCTTAAGATAGTTGTTTGTTGAATAGACTTCAAATAGATGTTTGTCTTTAGATATTGGCTTGAATGGTCTTCGGATAGAGTGTCTTCTAATGTTGTCTTGTAGAGTCATCAGGTGTAGAGTCTTCAGACATCAGATATGAACTTCAATGTCAGATTCTGTATGCACTTCTTCAGAAGTGTTTTTGTTCAGATCCAAATATGATTTCTTCATTGTTGGATCAACTTTTCTAGACTGCGTTAAAAGCCAAATATTGTTTTTCTCATATTCATTTTTCCTTAGAAACCTACACACTTAGAGAAAATTATTAGGGTGCCAAATTGTTTCATTCTTTGTTATCATCAAAAACTTAGAGATATATTGCAGAACCAAAATCTTGTTCTAACAATCTCCTCCTTTTTGATGATGACAAAAACTTAGACTTTTGATGAAACAATGGTACTTCATAAGGATACAAATTTAAATAAATCAGAGTCAAATATAGTATGACTCCCCCTGAGATTGGAAATATCCCCCTAAGTATGATACTTAGAAAGTTTTTAGAGTTATTTGTATCAGAAGAAGATTTCTGAAGTAGAGAGTTTCTTACCATAGCTTCCTAGATTGCTTGACTTGTTTCTCAGATACTGATTCAGTTTCCTTGTTCAGATATATCCTATAAAACACTTAGACTGCACAATTTATTTTTTATATTAGAATGTAAGAAGCCGATGCATTCTGAGAGTTAGATATATCATTTCATCATAAAGGTTATTATTCATTTCTTCCCCTTTTTGTCAGACTCAATGTAAGACCCTAATTTTGTCCCTAAGACCCCTCATGGCATCATAACATTGCATTTGCATTGCCTCAAGGATCATAAGCATCTTGGTTCCCTTTGCCTTTGGGTGGGACCTCTTGCGAGTAGTTTGAGATCACCAAGCATGCTTGATTTGTATATCATTTGCTTTTCTCATTTTTATCTACTAACCAAAAGCACAAAAGTATATCACTAACATCTTTTGTTTGTAGCTTGAGCAATCACAAGGTCAAAAGCTTCAAGGAGATCATTGGTACAAAGATATGGCCAAGGGAAGATGATAGCAAGCATGTTAATGGTTCCCAAAGATCTCATCCATAAAATATGCCTCCCTAGTGTAAGACCCCAATTTTGTCCCTAAGATCCCTCATGACATCATATCATATCATTGCATAGCCTCAAGGATCATTGGACACCCTGCTTCCTTCCCTGTGGGTGGGTTATCTTTTTGAATGGTTCTTGATCACCAAGCATTACTTGCATTTGTGTGTCATTGCTTTTCTTTTAATCACTAACCAAAAGTACAAAAATATGTCATCTAACCTTTGTCTTGCAGATGAAGCACTAACAGGTCAAGGCAATTCAAGGCATTTATTGAGCAATAGATGGGAGTCATTCTTGAGATTTGGACCCCACAATCATTCATAAGAGTTCACATGAGTTATGATGTCATTTTGAAACAAAATCCCAAGTGGTAGAGGCTTGAATCTCATCAGAACATTTTCAGGTCATCTGAAGACCTAGAAAGTCAACTGCAAAGTCAACTGTGGATTTGGAGGTGGGAAGTGATTAGGAATACTTCATTCATGTTCAAACAAGTCTCATTTGACATTTCAAACACTCACATTGAAGAATTTGAGGTCCAGTCAAAAATTTCCCAAAATAGAAAGTGACCCATAATTTGAAATTTCCAAAAATGGAAGGGTTTTGGACCAACTTCAACTCAATATTACATCATCAAAAACGCTTCAAATGAAATTTTGTTGAACATGAGAGTTGTAGATCTTTCTCTCCCATTTCCAAAATGTCCAAGATCATGAGCATATGGTGTGTGGTTAAGGAGATATGATCCAATCATTGCCAAGTATGCATGGGACTTCAAATGGGCATAACTTTTGATTCAAAGCTCCTAAATGAGTGGTTCTTTTTGCAATATTCTCCTCTTGACCTCTAATTTCCAAATCATGCATCACATTACATGAATTCTCATCACATGATCACTTGTTAATCCATGCTTTTTTTGGAGGGAAATTGCAAAATTCAAAAATGGTGCATTGTATGGACTTTCTACCATTGCCATTGAGTTTAAAAAATGATTTTAAGTGAAAATGATGAAGCAATTGGTAGTGTTCACGTGTAAATGGTACATGCACCATGCAAATTTGGATTTTGGCAAAACACCTTATTATCATTAACCAAGTTAATTATGCATTAGCAAAGTGATTAAGGCTTCATATAAATACCTAAACCCTAACAGAATTGGGGGGGATTAATCATTTTTTACATTTCTAGATCCAAAACTCTCTCTCACTTCAAATTTTTCTCTCATTCATAATTCAATTTTCTTCCAAATAGCATTGCATTTTGACTTCATATTCTTGTTCCCTAGCTTGGATTTAGTGTAGATCAAGTGCTGTTTTGTTGAATTCGTGCAAGAATCAAGTGGTGGAAGTTCATGAAGATGACAATGGAGTTTCTGTTTTGAGCTAGATCTGGTACCATTCAAGCTTCAATTGCTTCATCAAACTTCATTTCAAGTATTGTGGAGTAGATTTGGACCAGTACAAGCTGTGGATCATGGCATTTCAAAGGTTCTGCACTTCAAGAGGTCATAATTCGAACCTTTTAATTTTGAAATCCATGTATATATTAGTGTAGATCTTGTTCTCCTGGTAATTCTGGTGAAAGAATCGTGTGATTTGGTGCTGTTTTGAGCTAGATATGTATGATTGAATATTTGACATGTTGAAATGATTTTGATCGATTCTTTCTATTCATGACGTTTTATGCTTAGTTTTTTGTTGATCCGTGTTCTATGTTGCATGAGGATTAATTTGGTATGCTATTTGTTAATTTCTGGACAATTGCTGGAAAAAATCTGGAAATCGTATGAAGGTTCTTCAATCTTCATCTTCTCCCTCATGAAGAAGATGAAGTTCATCTTTAGCTACGAGTTCTGGAAAATTAGCCACGATTTTGCTACGAACTTCAGGATTAGCTACGAATTCTGGGCGCGCTAGGGTTTTACAGGGAAACGACGTCGTTTTATGCTTAAGCGCGCAAATTTGAATCCTTACCAGATTCAATTCCCAGCGAGGGGATTTATTTCAAATGCTTCATCAGTTTTATGTTTTCCCTCCTATTTTCTAATGCCATGTCCATTTTGGTTTTTATTTTTTTTCTTAACTTAGAAAAATCATAACCAATTGAAAACTCATCCAATTTCATCCCAATTTTTTGCTACTTGCTCCTTATTCTGTCTAGTTTTTTATGATCATAAATTGGAAAATTGTGCATGGCTGGATTTTATTTGGTGCTAGGTTATGTGATCATATATCCATTTGTGACCTTGCCATGCTTATCTCATTGTGAAATGCTTGATTTTTATCCAATGAATGTGAAATTTTGCATGCTGATTCTAGACACATTGCTGGACATTTTGGTTTTGGTTTGACATTTTTCTCAATTACCATTTCTGTTTTATGCATATGTTAACTTGGTGAGACAATTTGTGTCACACCTTTGAATTTCCAACTTGTACCATTTAATTTTCATGCCAAATGATCTCTGATTCTTCTGATTTTTTGTATGTTGATCATGTTAGATTTCTTGAGTGTTCATGATTTTTTCCAGATTTATTTGAATCATTTCTGTTTTGATTTGAATTTTTCATTCATGATGATCACATATGAGCTTTGAAATTGCCTTGAACTTCTTTTGATCATGAAATGCATTTGATGATTGATTTTGATGTGAGCCTTTTTAGGATATGTCAATATGTGTTTGAAGTTACTTTATGTTGAATTTCAGCTCCTGTTTTAAATTTTTTCTCCATCTTTGACCCTAGGCTTTGACCTAGTGGTTTGTTGCTTACAGTTGAGTTTTGATTTCAGGTTTAAGCATCCAAGTTCCATAGTTGATGATGCTTCATCATGTGAATATTGATATTTGATTTTGATTGCTAACATTGTGTGTTTTGTAGGTTGATGCTAACTCACTTGAGTTTGCCTTATGGCTTACACATTTTGTACATTGGGATTGTCTGTTGCTTATTGACTGTTGTCTGTTTGTCTGAGCATTGTACTGATTTGTTTAGTGTTTCCACAGGTACCTAAGTTGCTTTAAGTTCATTTGAACTTTGCTTTTGCTTGGTTGCTTAACCACTTAGGTATGATCCCTAATCTTCATGTAGTCTGGAAGACCTACTGTTATTGGTAGGCACCTGTCTGAAGCCCTCCTTAAGAGGCAATGTTTGTGGATGTTTAATTTTGTGCCAAGCAGGTAAAGTCCTCTTATGAGGCAATTGGCAGATAAAAGAGATGTGTAATCCATCTCCTGCTACTCAGTGTGTCATTCACCTTGCTCACACCATGTGTTGATGCATTGTGAATAAGAACCCAAGATCTTATAGAGTCAATCATTTGTGGAGAAGAGTTCCTACTTTCTGAACTCCCACACTTTCCATTGTTTAAAGCTCTCCCTGACCAGGGATAAGAGCTATGAGGCACACCCCTCATCTCCATTTCATCTGCTTCACCCTAACTCTCAATGTTAGGGTTAAGAGCTCAAAACACCCCATTCCAGTTGGCTGTAAAGCTTAACCTTGCTTGAGCCTAATTGATTGCGTATAGTGTGTGCTAATTGACTTGTGTGTTTGCTTACTTGATTCATCTGTGCATGTTTGCTTATGTGTGTCTTTGTGCATTTATCAACATTACTTGTATATCATTTCATAAACATTGTTCATCACTTTGTAACATTTTGTTTTGTCCATGGAGGAGGCAAGCATAAGTCCATTGATTGGCAGTTTGTTTCCTGTGATATGGTAGGAGACTAGTATAAGTCCATTGATTGGCATCTGGTATCCTTGTTTCTTTGTTTTGTGAGACTGGTATAAGTCCATAGATTGGCATCTGGTATCCATTGTTTCTCTTTGTCTTAGGAGATCGGTATAAGTCCATTGATTGGCATCTGGTATCCATGTTTCTCTTTGTTTTAGGAGATTGGTGTAAGTCCATTGATTGGCGTCCGGTATCCATTTTGTTTTGTGAGATTGGAATAAGTCCATTGATTGGCATCCGGTATCCATTTACTTTGTTCATTTGTTATTTGCTTGTTACCTTTTCCAAAGGAATCACTTGAATCATCTACATATGATCTCAAGAGGTGAACATCTAAGAAGTTTTACTTCCTCACCCTCCCACCTTTTGTTGCTTTAAACCTACATTTGCATGTTAACCCAAAACCTGAAAACTATTGTGCAAACATTTTCATCTGTTTTCCAAATTAGAAACCTAGGCCCTAAGCCTTTGATTTTCAAACTTCATTTTCACAATACTTCTTTTGAATTGAATTCTAATCATACTTTGACTTCATTTTTGTGAACACTCCAAACTGGTTAATTTCACTCACTCAATCGCTTTTGTGGCCCAAGTCCATTTCTTAATCAAGTTTCCATACATTAGCCATAGATCTCAATTATCTTAGTGGTTGATGTTAATCTCGCCTTTTGTCCTTAGTGATCGAACCATAAGACTTCCATACTGAAAACAGGGTTAACCCCTCTAGTATGTCGAAGCTATTCTCACATGGTGGACTTGTTGTTTGTATAAGGTTGAGGTTTCTCCCGTGGATAATGAAAGACCTTAGGGCTTTTGTTTAAAATCAATCCGCTCACTTACTTTTGGAAATCTTTTAGCCGAACTACGACGCTTTGATCCTTACCTTCCATGGAAAGGTACGTAGGCAACGGGTTCATCCGTTCAAACACAAAAACAATAAAATTGTATATTCTTTTCTCATCCCTTCAATCCATGTTTGCACAATAAATATTTCATAAACAAATAACATTTCATACAACAAGTTGTGAAAAGGGCTCCCTAGGAGTACCTAGGACGTGTTGGGTGCCTAACACCTTCCCATTGCGTAATTAACCCCTTACCCAGATCTCTGATCTTTTCATTAGTTTTCTATGTGTAAAACTTCTTAGGCTTTTGTTCGCTTTTTAGCCATTCCTTTGGATAAATAAAAGTGCGGTGACGACTCTATCTTTGTATGCTTTGCTTTTGATTTAGTCAATAAATCATAAAGTGACGAATACACCGCTACAGAAAAGTGGCGACTCCACTGGGGACTTAGATTTCCTTGGTGGTTTTGCCTACTTTTCACCCTTGTTGTATGATATTTGTTTATTTGTTATATGACATATTTTTGTACAATTTGGGATTACTGTATTGATTGTAATGTTTGAATTGCTTGATATACAATTGCTTATTTGCTTGGTGTTCCTTGTGAGATGAGTTCTATACCCGAACTCGAGTGCACCTTAGGATAGGAGAATGGCATAGTCTCGTCGACTTGTGTGGAGTATTCCTTAGCAAGTTGACTTGCGAGTCCATTCACTTGGTGGAGGTCATGTTGGATTAATAATGTCACACAAGTTATTTGTGGTTAGGTATTATTCTTTTAACATGTGCCTTAGAAGCCAAGGACCTTAGTTTACCAAGCCCATCTTGGCCTATTTCTAGGACGTAGAACGGAGGTCGTTCAGATGTAAGATCTGATGCGATTGTTACGCGATACTACACTCATAAGAGTCTCTCTTGAGAATATTTTTGGAATACGAGTATTCGTTCCTCCGATAATATTCGAAAGATGGGATGATGACTATGGGAACCTCTTGTAGAACATGTTCGGCAGGTTTAAACCCTAGTACACTCCCTTTGGGTGGTTCTTAACCGAGACTCCATGCTCGTGACTCTCAACAAACCCGTGATTCATGGTTGAGTCGTTCAGACATCCTTAATATCAATGGAACTTGGGTGTCGATAAGGTGTAAACCATAATCCACCAAAATGGATGATTGATATTAAGGATGATTGAGCTGGTTCATGTATCGTTAATATCAATAGAACTTGGGTGTCGATAAGGTGAAAACCATAATCCACCAAAATGGATGATTGATATTAAGGATGCTATGAGCTTTCCCATGACCTTTGTCTGGTGTGATTTGCTTGATCCTTGAGTGTGATTGTTGCATTCATACATTCATGCATTCATCTGCATTCATGTCATCAGAAAAATGAGAAAAGTTTCAAGGAACTTAAAGGGTTTATTTGCAAAATTTTCAGATATGGAAAGACCAAAAAGGCATACAAAGAAGTACAGCTTTCGACAGCCCGATCTGAAAGAGTTAAGGAATCTGACATCTTATGTATTAGATCCCTTGGGTTTCAAAGCTCGTTATGGGAAGCTTCTGCCTCTGTTGACTACTCAGGTTAACGAAGGGTTGATGAGTACTTTGGCGCAGTTCTATGATCCTCTGTATCACTGCTTCTCTTTTATGGACTTTCAGTTGTTGCCTACGCTTGAGGAGTATGCTCACCTTGTGGGTATTCCTATTCTGGATCAGGTGCCGTTCAGTGGCTTAGAGAGTATTCCGACTTCTCGAGAGATTGCAGACTTGTTGCACATAGATGAATCCCTGATTGAAGCGCATATGACCACCAAAGGTGGAATTCAGGGTCTTCCTTATGATTTCCTCATCGCTCAAGCTACCGTTTATGGGAAGGCCATGAGTGAGGATGCCTTTGAGGCCATATTTGTGCTTCTCATCTATGGATTGGTATTGTTCCCCAACATCGACAAATTTGTGGATGTGAACGCCATTAGGATCTTTTCTGTTCTTAATCCCGTTCCCACTCTGTTGGGTGATACCTATTTCTCTTTGCACCTAAGGAATGCGAAGGGTGAAGGAGCTATTGTGTGCTGTTTGCCTCTGTTGTATAAGTGGTTTATTTCTCACTTACCAGAAACGGTCGCATTCAAGGAGAACAAGGGATGTCTACGGTGGTCTACGAGACTTATGTCTCTCACTAATGATGATATCTCTTGGTATGATCGCGTGTATGACACAGTTCAGATCATTGATTATTGTGGTGAATTCCCTAATGTGCCTCTTTTTGGTACAGGTGGTGGGATGAGCTACAACCCTATATTAGCACGTCGTCAGCTTGGGTTCCCCCTAAAGGATAAACCTCATAACATTCTGTTAGAAGGTGTGTTCTTTCAGGAGGGTAAAGATCCCCAAGGCCTGAAATCCAGGATGGTCCGCGCTTGGCACAAGATTCACAAGAAGGGTAGAAGTGAGTTGGGTCCGAAGAACTGCATTGCTTTGTAGCCATACACGACTTGGGTCAGGCAGAGAGCATCAGAGTATCTTATGCCTTATGATTATCCGAGACCTACACCTTTGGTTGTGGCTGGGCCTTCAACCCTCCCTAGCCAAGGCGTAGAGGAGTTGAGAGACGAAGACCTTTCACGTGCCTGGATCCGTGAAAGAGAAGAGTTGCTTCAACAGCTTAAGGAAAAGGACACTCTGATTGAATTCCTCGAGCATCAGGTGATAGATGATCCGAATGATACCTGGACTTCTCTGCTTCCTCAATCTTCCAAATTCTGGAAGAGGAAGTATGATCGACTTGCTAAGGAGAAAGCGGATATGGAAGCAGCATATGAGAGAGAGATCAAAAGGCTTTGTGCATCTCGTCTTCCGGCATCTCGAGCTTCTAGGGATCCATAGGATGTTTATTTTCCTTTTCCCTTGTAATATGATTGACAATGCTGTACATCTTTGTCTTGAATATATTTGATGAGATGTTTTCCATATGCGATTAAATGTTAAATTTCAAAACTGCAAATAGAACCCTAAAAGTTCCTTGAAATATAAAAACAAAGCATATGCACGAGCATTGCATGCATCATTTGCATAAGCAGGTGTTGTTCTGGTCTTCTTGTTCGTGGCCTAACTCTGTGATCTTCATTTATTTTGAAGACAAGCTGACTCATCGGTACTACACCCGAGCTAATTCTGTAAAAGTGATGGATCAACTCGAACAAGAGAACCGTGAGCTGAAAGAAGAGGTCGCTAGACTAAGTGCTCTGATGGAGCAATTTCTAGCTGCTCAGAATCAACCGTCTCCGACTCCTGCAACTCCTCCCTAGAGGACTGTGATTTATGAGGTTGCTTCATCAACAGTGCCAGCTGCTAGTGCCCATTTTGTGCCGAATGCCATGCCGCCCGGGTTTCCTTGGGTTATGCCTCCTGGTTTTATGCCTGATATTCTAGCTCCAACCTTTGCTTCTATGCCGGCATCTAGCCCGGTCCTTGCGATGCCTCCTCCTGTCGTGCATACCATTCCCAGGGTAGACGACACCATCTATCTGAGCCGTCTGAGGGCCCGGATGTTAATGAAAATATGGATGCAATGAATGACCAATTCCTTGAGCTCCGCAAGGAATTGAAGACCCTTCGAGGGAAAGATTTGTTCGGCAAATCTGCAGCTGAACTCTGCTTGGTTCCCAGTGTTAAGATACCCGTCAAATTCAAAGTCCCAGACTTTGAGAAGTACAAAGGGAACACCTTCCCGCTCAGTCACCTGGTTATGTATGCCAAGAAAATGTCTACTCAAACGGATAATGATCAACTGCTGATTCATTATTTCCAAGATAGTTTGTCCGGTGCAGCTCTTCGGTGGCATATGAGCCTTGACAGTGCAAACATCCGTTCCTTCAACGATCTTGGCGAAGCCTTCGTCAAGCAGTACAAATATAATGTTGATATGGCTCCTGACCGTGATCAACTCAGAGCCATGTCTCAGAAGGACAAAGAGACATTTAAGGAGTACGCCCAGAGGTGGCGAGAACTGGAAGCTCAGATTACTCCTCCGCTGGAAGAGAAAGAGATGACTAAGATCTTCTTGAAGACTCTTAGTTCATTTTATTATGAGCGGATAATTGCAAGTGCTCCCTCTGATTTCACTGAAATGGTGAACATGGGGATGCGATTGGAGGAAGGAGTCCGGGAAGGACGTTTGTCCAAGGATGAAGGCTCTTCTAAAAGATATGGGGCGTTTAAGAAGAAAGATGGGGAGGCACATGCTGTGCAATCCCATGTTAAACCCAGAAGACCCTCTGATAAGAGGAAGCCTGTGCGTCATCAGCACCAGGTGGCTAGTGTAGCACCTGTCTTCAGGGATAATTATCAGCATCAGCAACATCAGCAATATCATCATCAGCAACATAATCAACAACAATCTTCTCAACCGTATCATCAACAACAGCATCGCCCTGAGCAGCAGGCTTACCAGCCTCGCAGTAGTAATCCAACTGGTCAGAATTATGAGAGGAAGAAGATCACTTTTGATCTGATTCCGGTATCGTATGCAGAGCTGTATCCCTCTTTAATAGAGCGGAAATTGATTACTCCAAGGGATCCTCCGGCTATACCGGCTAACCCTCAGTGGTGGTATAAGCCTGATCAACACTGTGTCTATCATTCTGGCGCTCCGGGCCACGATGTAGAGAACTGCTTTCAGTTGAAGACTAAGGTTCAAGACGTTATGAGATGCGGCATTCTGAGCTTTGAGGACTCAGGCCCCAATGTTAAGAAGAACCCATTGCCCGAGCATGGGAAGTCTGTTAACATGGTCCAGGGTTGCTCTGGCAAATATAAAGTCAAATATGTAAGCCATATTCGACAGTCATTGGTCGAGTTGCATCGTCTACTGTGTGATTACAGTCATCTGGAGCACGACCATGACAAATGCCGTATCTGCTCCGTCAACAGATTGGGTTACCGCCAAGTGCGAAAGGATCTTCAAGAGTTGCTAGATGATGGGACTATTGAGATTCTGCAGAACAGAAATGTTGATGAAGATGAACCTGAGGTGAATATGATTTCTCCTGTGTTCAAGATTCCAGAGCCTGTGGTTATCCGATATGATGGCAGCAAACAGAAGGTCTCTCCTTCTCTGGTCATCAAGCCTGCAGGCCCTGTGCCTTATTCTTCTGAGAAAGCGATTCCCTTTCGTTACAGTGCTGTTGCTGTTGAAGATGGGAAAGAAGTGCCGTTGTCTTCAACCTCTGTGGTAAATATTGCTGATGTGAGCGGGTTGACCCGTAGTGGTCGTGTGTTTTCTGCACCCCCGAAGCCTCACGTTGTTTCTGATTCTGCTGAGCGTCCGGTTGGGACTGCAGTGAATGTTCCGAATCCGGTACCTGTTTCCAAACCCTCCTCTGTACAAAAGACTCCTGTTTCTTCTGTTGGCCCGAGTGGCATTGTGAATGAAGATTATGATGAGATGCTGAAGCTCATCAAGAAGAGTGAGTACAATGTTGTAGATCAGCTTCTACAAACGCCGTCCAAGATCTCCGTGCTATCGTTGCTTCTGAATTCAGAACCTCATAGGGAAGCTCTACAGAAAGTGTTGGACTTGGCTTATGTCGATCACGACGTCACGATTGAACAGTTTGATAGTATTGTTGCAAACATTACTGCTTGAAACACTTTGAGTTTCTGTGACGCTGATCTCCCTGAGGAGGGAAGAGACCACAACATGGCTTTACATATTTCTATGAACTGCAAGAACGACGCCATGTCCAACGTGCTAGTGGACACTGGGTCATCTTTGAATGTATTGCCGAAGACCACTCTTTCAAGATTGTCATTATAGGGGCCTCCCATGAGGCAGAGTGGTGTTGTTGTGAAAGCTTTCGATGGGTCGCGCAAGACCGTGATTGGGGAAGTTAATCTCCCAATCAAGATTGGACCAAGTGATTTCCAAATCACCTTTCAGGTTATGGATATCCACCCATCTTATAGTTGTCTCCTTGGTAGACCATGGATTCACGAGGCTGGCGCCGTGACATCCACCCTACACCAGAAGCTGAAATTCGTCAAGAATAAGAAACTGGTCGTGGTAGGGGGAGAAAAGGCTCTCCTGGTTAGCCACTTGTCTTCTTTCTCATATATTGATGCTGAGGATGAAGTTGGAAGGTCTTTCCAAGCTTTGTCTATTGCTGAGCCAATTGAGAAGAAGTCTCCTTCATTTGCTTCCTATCGAGATGCGAAACTGGCCATTGAATGTGGTACAGTTGCTAGTTTAGGGAAGATGATTGAGCTTGAAGACAACAAGTCCCGGGCTGGCATTGGCTATTCTTCTAGGGCATTCAACGAGCAAGGGCTGTTCAAGAGTGGAGGTTTCATCCATGCCAATCAGACTGAAGAAGTTGCTGCTATTCTGGAAGAGGATGCAGAGGATTTGAGCATCTTTGTTATCCCTGGTGGTGTCTGCCACAATTGGGTCGTTGTGGATGTTCCTACGGTCATTCATAAGTCAGCGTAATTTGTTCACTTTGTTCAAAAAACCCTTCTCCCATGCCAAAAGGAGAAGTGAGGACATTGTTGGCATCATATATACAATGATATTTCATTCAATTAATACATTGTTAAACATTTGTTTTCCATTTGTTTTCACTTTTGCTTTTGCATGAAATCGGTGATCACAAAAAACCCTAAAAACAAGAATAAAAGCAATCTTTTCATATGCATAATGATTTGCTTGTTTAAATTCTAAAGCTTTTTATTATCCAAAATCATTATGCAGGTTGATTCTAAAACCCATTGAACATAATGATCCAACGCCATCTCCCAATTTTGAATTCCCTGTATTTGAAGCCGAGGAAGATGATGTTGAAGGGATTCCTGATGAGATTTCCCGTCTCCTTGAGCACGAGAAGAAGATCATTCAGCCGCATCTTGAGAATCTGGAAACAGTCAACTTGGGGTCTGAAGATTGTGTTCGTATGGTGAAGATTAGGGCACTCCTTGAAGAGTCTGTCAAGAAGGGGTTGATCAGTTTGCTACGAGAATATGCTGATATCTTTGCTTGGTCATATGAAGACATGCCGGGTCTAGATACAGATATTGTGCAACATTTCCTGCCTTTGAAGCCTGAGTGCGTGCCAGTGAAGCAGAAGCTCAGAAGAACTCATCCAGATATGGCAGTAAAGATCAAAGAGGAAGTTCAGAAGCAAATTGATGCGGGGTTTCAGGTGACTTCTACATATCCTCTATGGGTGGCCAATATTGTGCCTGTTCCTAAGAAGGAAAGAAAAGTCCGTATGTGTGTTGATTACCGAGATTTGAATAAAGCCAGTCCGAAAGATGATTTTCCTCTACCACACATTGACATGTTGGTAGACAATACAGCTAAATTCAAAGTCTTCTCGTTTATGGACGGATTTTCCGGTTATAATCAAATTAAGATGTCACCCGAGGATATGGAGAAGACAACATTCATCACACCTTGGGGAACATTCTGTTATCGAGCGATGCCCTTCGGTCTGAAGAACGCCGGAGCCACGTATCAACGTGCTATGACTACCTTGTTTTATGATATGATGCACAAGGAGATAGAGGTCTATGTCGATGACATGATTGCTAAGTCACGAACGGAAGTTGAACATGTTGAACATTTGTTGAAGCTTTTTCAGCGTTTGAGGAAGTACAAGCTTCGTCTGAATCCGAACAAATGTACATTTGGAGTCCGTTCTGGCAAGTTGTTGGGTTTTGTTGTCAGCGAGAGAGGTATTGAAGTTGATCCTGCAAAGGTCAAAGCAATACAAGAGATGCCTGCGCCCAAAACTGAGAAGCAAGTCCGAGGTTTTCTTGGCCGCTTGAATTATATTTCCAGATTTATATCCCACATGTCTGCCACATGTGCGCCGATATTCAAGCTTCTTCGGAAAGATCAGTCTCTTGATTGGACCGAGGATTTCCAGAAAGCTTTCGACAGTATCAAAGTGTATCTGTCTGAACCTCCGATCTTGTCTCCTCCTGTAGAAGGAAGACCTCTAATCATGTATCTGACTGTTCTTGAAGACTTGATGGGTTATGTCCTCGGTCAGCAAGACGAATTAGGGAAGAAAGAATCTGCTATTTACTACCTTAGTAAGAAGTTTACTGACTGTGAGTCTCGATACTCTATGCTTGAGAAGACGTGTTGTGCTTTGGCTTGGGCTGCTAAGCATCTACGCCAGTACATGATAAATCATACAACTTGGTTGATATCCAGAATGGATCCAATCAAGTATATTTTTGAGAAGCCTTCTTTAACTGGGAGGATTGCCCGTTGGCAGATGTTGTTGTCTGAGTATGATATCGAGTATCGAGCTCAGAAAGCTATCAAAGGTAGTATCTTGGCTGACCATTTGGCACACCAGCCGATTGAAGATCATCAGTCTGTTCAGTACGACTTCCCAGATGAGGAAATTTTGTATTTGAAAATGAAAGATTGCGACGAGCCTACACTTGATGAAGGTCCGGAACCTGGTTTCAGATGGACGATGGTGTTTGATGGCGCTGTGAATCAGTACGGAAATGGAATTGGGGAAGTAATCATTACTCCTCAGGGCACACATATTCCTTTTACTGCAAGGCTAACTTTCAAATGCACGAATAACATGGCTGAGTATGAAGCCTGCATTATGGGACTGGAAGAACGTATCGATCTGAGAACCAAGCATCTTGATGTGTATGGTGATTCGGCCTTGGTTGTCAATCAGATCAAGGGTGAATGGGAGACGAATCAGCCGAGTCTCATCCCGTATAGAGATTATGCGAGGAGGATTTCAACGTTCTTTACAGAAGTTGACTTTCATCATATTCCTCGAGAAGATAATCGGATGGCAGATGCTCTTGCTACGCTTGCTTTGATGATTGTATTCAAGTATTGGAATGAAGTTCCTAATATCACCGTGATGCGCTTGGATAGACCAGCTCACGTATTTGCAGTTGAAGAAGTCAAAGATGATAAGCCTTGGTATTTTGATATCAAGAATTTCCTTCAGAACCAGGTTTACCCACCTGGGGCATCTGTGAAAGATAGGAAAACTCTGAGTAGGTTATCAGGCAGTTTCTACCTCAGTGGTGAAGTGCTTTACAAAAGAAATTATGACATGGTTTTGCTCAGATGCGTGGATAGACACGAAGCAAACCTGTTGATGACTGAGGTCCATGAGGGTTCATTTGGTACTCATTCCAATGGAAATGCCATGGCTAGAAAGATGCTGAGAGCGGGCTATTATTGGCTGACAATGGAGTGTGACTGTTGCAAATATGTGAAGAGATGCCACAAGTGTCAAATTTATGTCGATAAGATTCATATTCCTCCGACACTTCTGAATGTGATTTCATCACCATGGCCTTTCTCTATGTGGGGGATCGACATGATTGGCATGATTGAACCGAAAGCGTCCAACGGACACAAGTTTATTCTCGTAGCAATTGATTACTTCACCAAATGGGTTGAAGTCGCATCATATGCGAATGTGACCAGGCAGGTGGTCGTGAACTTTATCAAGAATCAGCTGATTTTCCGTTATGGTGTGCCAGATAAGATCATTACTGATAATGGATCTAATCTGAATAACAAGATGATGGAAGAGTTGTGCGCTGAGTTCAAGATTGCACACTATAACTCCTCTCCCTACAGGCCCAAGATGAATGGGGCTGTTGAAGCTGCTAACAAGAATATCAAGAAGATAATCCAGAAGATGGTTGTCACGTACAAAGATTGGCATGAGATGCTGCCATTTGCTTTGCATGGATATCGTACATCTGTCCGCACTTCAACAGGGGCAACCCCTTTCTCTCTTGTTTACGGCATGGAGGCCGTTCTCCCAGTAGAGGTGGAGATCCCATCAATGAGAGTCTTGATGGAAGCCAAGTTGACTGATGCTGAATGGATTCAGAATCGTTACGACCAGTTGAATCTGATTGAAGAGAAGCGATTGACTGCCATGTGCCATGGTCAGTTATATCAGCAGATAATGAAGAAAGCATTCGATAAGAAGGTCAAACCTCGTGTGTTCCGAGAAGGTGACCTCGTGCTCAAGAAAGTTTCGTCTTTCGCGCCCGATTCCAGGGGCAAGTGGACTCCAAACTATGAGGGTCCATATGTTGTCAAGAGAGCCTTTTCAGGCGGAGCTTTGATGCTCACAACTATGGATGAGGAGGATTTCACTCGTCCTGTGAATTCAGATGCAGTCCAGAAATACTTTCCCTAAAAAAAAAGTATATGAAAAAAAATAGAATAGCTCGCTAAGTTGAAAACCCGAAAGGGCGGCTTAGGCAAAAATGAGCGTCTCGGTGGAAAACCCGAAAGGGCGATCCAGGCAAAAGTTAGAGACATAAAAAAAATGAATTTGCATCCCGCTAGATTGATTACCTCACCCTGGGGCATTCTAGGAAAAAATTAGGGATTTGGCAAGTAACTGCATCCTGACAAGACTTTCTGTTCCACAACTGTCTTTTCGTCAGAGATTCTCGATTCGTCGTCGACTGAAGCTTCGAATACATCGAAATTCAAATTGGTAGAGAAAGGATCATTATGTTCAATGTAGCCCTCTTCCAATATATATCACTGATTTCAAACTTGTATAGATCTATGGAGTCTTGCCATTCGCATACTACCATTCCATCAAATCAATTTGAGCTTTTATCCAATTATTTGCACTCTTATTTGTTTCAATTCAACAAATGTTTTGCATGTTTTAATTGATAAAATGTCATTGTTTTAAACAAACAAATTATTTAATAAAAAATTGTTTTTTAACAAAGTGAACATTCACAATGATGAAAGGATACTTAAGAATTTCTCAATGCTCTCCCAAGGGTGGCATGATTTTCAACAGAGTAAGACATTCGTTCATTATTCCTGGCATGTTTGTATCCTCTTTCTCCAGATCGTTGTTGGGGTTGCTCCCCAAGCAGAGCTTCTGTTTAGTTTGTTTGTGTTCCCAGAGCAGAGTGCTTGTTGGAAACTTCAGTTTTCCTCTCTTGCAGCATTCTCTCCCCAGCACGGTCGATCTCCTTTTGGAAGATTCAGTAGTTAGTGGGGTGACACCCCGTTACTTTGTCTTTTTCCCCGGTGAAGTTGCCAGCGGGGTGGTTGATATGATATTTCATCTATGATATCTCCCCATCAGAGTGCTTGTTGAGGTTTTCACCTCCCCTACCTTCAGTAGAGCAGTGGTTCTTTCCTCCTCAGTAGTTGTGGTATTTTGTGAAGGTTCAGTACTTGGTGGTCGATCCCCGGTTCTCCTTCTATTTCTCAGGTAAATCTCCAGTAGATTGGTTGCATGGTGGATTGTATCTGTGTTGATTTCTCCCCTGCAGAGAGTGGGTGATTTCCTGATGTTTTGATCCCCAGTAGAGTGGCTTGTATGGCAGAATCTACTTGTGTGATCTTTTCTCCCTCAGTGGGTTGTTCCCCAATGGAGTCGCTGACAGTATCCCCAGTAGAGTTGCTTGTGCGGCTAGATTCTACTTGTGTGTTCTGTTCTCTTCAGCAGTTCTTGCCTGTGCAGCGAACACCTTTTTCTCAGATGAGAATGATAATCTCTTGTAGGAGTCTCATGATTTCTCTACATCTCCAACAGAGTTGCTTTCGTGGCAGTTTCTGCCTGCTTTGAACTTCTGTTCCCCATTTGGGTGGATTGTTGATCCATCACTCAGAGATTTTGTGATTTCTTTGATATCTCTGATCTCTTGCTTCCTCGCAGATCTTTGCTTTTTAGCATTCCGATCTCCAGCTTCCAGTTGGATTTCTTGGATTTTCCTCTGGTGGTGTAGTACCGGGCGGTTGTTCCCTGGGCCTGTTTGTGTTAGAAATGTCTGTTTTGTCAGCATTCATCAAACATAAATCACGCATATTCATGCATAATCATAAACATACAAGTTATTCATGTTGCATTTTTTCCATATATCTTTTGTTTGTTGTCTCCTGCTAATGGTGATACAGATCTCCCCAGTAGATCTTCCCAAGCAGATGTGGGTGTGTCTAATCTCTCAATATAGAGTCAGCCCTTTAAGCAGAAAGTGTCTATCCTTTCCTGCCATTTCCCCGCTGAGATACATCCTCGTGGATGACGGTTGTTTCCGTTCCCTTCCAACACACATAATGGGACGGGTTTTCCCTTTTGAGTTCTATCCTCATTAGGATGAGTCTTGATTCAGTTCGCCTTTTTAGTTTGATCCTAAATTGGCCCCCTTTTTTCAACTGTCTCTCGTGCTTCCCTGTGGTATAAATGAATAGTTGCTTACTAACCGGCGCTCATTCATCTTATCCTCAGTGGAACTCTTGGCTTTCTGCCTACAAACCGGCAATCGTAAGTCCTATCTGTGTGGTTTATTACCTACGAACCAGTAGTTATAAACCCTATTTTTCACCCCTAGCAAAGTTAACTTTGTTGCTCATCTCAACCGATGACAGTTACTCTTCTGTGGTTTTCTACCCAGTATTTGGTAGATGTAATCCCCTCTTTGTGGTTATCTTCATCCAGTATTCGATGTTGATTTTCCCTCTCTCTTCTGGGTAATTGCTCTGAGTAAGCAATTTTATCCCCAGCGGGTCCTTTCACCGTTTGCCAGTGATTGTGTTCCGTGGATCATTGATTTTCATCAATGTATTCCCAGTGAGTCAGCTTTCATTTACCTTTTTGTTGGTAATGTCTGTTGCTCCCTTTGATTGGTCATCATTATATACCTAGTTTGGTACCTCGATGCCTTTCTTTTCGGATGATTTATCCTTTAACAACCTACAACCCGGTTATGGATAATCTTCCATGCGAGGTTATTATCTACGTTTTGACGGCTATAGATAATATATCTCATGCACTCTTCGGTTGAAGCCTTTCGTGTTTCCCCAGTTGAGTAAGATTCGTTGTCCCTTTGCGGAACCGAATATTCACCTCTTTCTCCTGGATAATTGCTGGATGCTTGCAATTTATCCTCGGTGAGTCATCTTTCGTCTACCCTGTTGTTGTTGGTAACGATTGTTTCTCTTTTCGGTTGATTTATCCTTTAACAACCTACAACCCGGTTATGGATAATCTTCCATGCGAGGTTATTATCTATGTTTTGACGGCTATAGATAATATATCTCATGCACTCTTTGGTCAATCTTTCGATTGTTTTCTCCAGCAGAGTAAGATTCATATTTCTTGTGGAATCAAATGTCCATCCTATAAACAAGTCTGCTTTTCTAGCTTTCTTCAGGATGATGAGTGTTTTGGAACACAAACCAATTCACGATTTCGGTTGATTTTATCCTTTAACAACCTACAACCCGGTTATGGATAATCTTCCATGCGAGGTTATTATCTACGTTTTGACAGCTTTAGATAATATATCTCATGCACTCTTTGGTCAATCTTTTGATTGTTTTCTCCAACTGAGTAAGATTCGCATTCTTTACAGAATCGAATATCCATCCTATAAACAAGTCTGATTTTCTAGCTTTCTTCAGGATGATGAGTGTTTTGGAACACACACCAATTCACGCCTTGGTCGGTCACCTGTTATATACTTACAACCCGGTATCTTTGGTGTCCCTTCCTGTCTGCTCCCTATTGCGACCTTGGTCCCCTGTGGAGTCAGATTTCCCTGAGTTGAAGTATACCTTTTTCAGGTTTTCCTCAGATGATTTGGTCGATTGATATCTCTCACCCGTACGCAGGTCTTAGATATTCATTCTTCCTGAGCATGTTACTCACTAACCGGTAACATCTCATCCTTTGGCTTCCCTTGGAAGGTCTTTGTTAGCTTTCCTTAGCGGAGTTGTGGTTATATTCGTTTTTTGTACAGGCAGAGTTGTCTTGTCAGCTCTTTTCCCCATTCTGAGGCCGGATTTTCATCCGAGGTATCCTTTATGGATAGTTTGAGTCAGCTTGAGTCTTTCCGATGGATGTGTATTCCTTTGGAACTCTTTCTTCCCCAGTTTGAGTCCTTTACTCCCCAGTAAGGTCTCCAGTCTAGTCGTGTCCTGCTCATGCAGCGTCAATTTCCCCTAATTCAGAGTCGTGTCCTGCTCACGTATTTTTTTCTTCTTATCCCCATGAGAGTCCCGTCAGAGTCTCTGTTTCCTAGGAAGTGTATTATTCCTATGGATGGTCTTTTCTCCTGTTTTTTTTATTTTTCTTTGTGGACTTATATTCCACAGAAATAGTTTGTTTTGCATTCATACATTTGCATCATGAGGTCTCTCAGGGACCAATATTTGTCTCATTACTGTTATTTAAGCCCATTCTACCGCGTCGAGATGAAGATTTTAACCTTCACTTCTCCGGCTAGAATGACCTTAAATAGGGGCATCTGTAAGACCCCAATTTTGTCGTTAAGATCCCTCATGGCATCATATCATATCATTGCATAGCCTCAAGGATCATTGGACACCCTGCTTCCTTCCCTGTGGGTGGGTTATCTTTTTGAGTGGTTCTTGATCACCAAGCATTACTTGCATTTGTGTGTCATTGCTTTTCTTTTAATCACTAACCAAAAGTACAAAAATATGTCATCTAACCTTTGTCTTGCAGATGAAGCACTAACAGGTCAAGGCAATTCAAGGCATTTATTGAGCAATAGATGGGAGTCATTCTTAAGATTTGGACCCCACAATCATTCATAAGAGTTCACATGAGTTATGATGTCATTTTGAAACAAAATCCCAAGTGGTAGATGCTTGAATCTCATCAGAACATTTTCAGGTCATCTGAAGACCTAGAAAGTCAACTGCAAAGTCAACTGTGGATTTGGAGGTGGGAAGTGATTAGGAATACTTCATTCATGTTCAAACAAGTCTCATTTGACATTTCAAACACTCACATTGAAGAATTTGAGGTCCAGTCAAAAATTTCCCAAAATAGAAAGTGACCCATAATTTGAAATTTCCAAAAATGGAAGGGTTTTGGACCAACTTCAACTCAATATTACATCATCAAAAAAGCTTCAAATGAAATTTTGTTGAACATGAGAGTTGTAGATCTTTCTCTTCCATTTCCAAAATGTCCAAGATCATGAGCATATGATGTGTGGTTAAGGAGATATGGTCCAATCATTGCCAAGTATGCATGGGACTTCAAATGGGCATAACTTTTGATTCAAAGCTCCTAAATGAGTGGTTCTTTTTGCAATATTCTCCTCTTGACCTCTAATTTCCAAATCATGCATCACATTACATGAATTCTCATCACATGATCACTTGTTAATCCATGCTTTTTTTGGAGGGAAATTGCAAAATTCAAAAATGGTGCATTGTATGGACTTTCTACCATTGCCATTGAGTTTAAAAAATGATTTTAAGTGAAAATGATGAAGCAATTGGTAGTGTTCACGTGTAAATGGTACATGCACCATGCAAATTTGGATTTTAGCAAAACACCTTATTATCATTAACCAAGTTAATTATGCATTAGCAAAGTGATTAAGGCTTCATATAAATACCTAAACCCTAACAGAATTGGGGGGGGATTAATCATTTTTTACATTTCTAGATCCAAAACTCTCTCTCACTTCAAATTTTTCTCTCATTCATAATTCAATTTTCTTCCAAATAGCATTGCATTTTGACTTCATATTCTTGTTCCCTAGCTTGGATTTAGTGTAGATCAAGTGCTGTTTTGTTGAATTCGTGCAAGAATCAAGTGGTGGAAGTTCATGAAGATGACAATGGAGTTTCTGTTTTGAGCTAGATCTGGTACCATTCAAGCTTCAATTGCTTCATCAAACTTCATTTCAAGTATTGTGGAGTAGATTTGGACCAGTACAAGCTGTGGATCATGGCATTTCAAAGGTTCTGCACTTCAAGAGGTCATAATTCGAACCTTTTAATTTTGAAATCCATGTATATATTAGTGTAGATCTTGTTCTCCTGGTAATTCTGGTGAAAGAATCGTGTGATTTGGTGCTGTTTTGAGCTAGATATGTATGATTGAATATTTGACATGTTGAAATGATTTTGATCGATTCTTTCTATTCATGACGTTTTATGCTTAGTTTTTTGTTGATCCGTGTTCTATGTTGCATGAGGATTAATTTGGTATGCTATTTGTTAATTTCTGGACAATTGCTGGAAAAAATCTGGAAATCGTATGAAGGTTCTTCAATCTTCATCTTCTTCCTCATGAAGAAGATGAAGTTCATCTTTAGCTACGAGTTCTGGAAAATTAGCCACGATTTTGCTACGAACTTCAGGATTAGCTACGAATTCTGGGCGCGCTAGGGTTTTACAGGGAAACGACGTCGTTTTATGCTTAAGCGCGCAAATTTGAATCCTTACCGGATTCAATTCCCAGCGAGGGGATTTATTTCAAATGCTTCATCATTTTTATGTTTTCCCTCCTATTTTCTAATGCCATGTCCATTTTGGTTTTTATTTTTTTTCTCAACTTATAAAAATCATAACAAATTGAAAACTCATCCAATTTCCTCCCAATTTTTTGCTACTTGCTCCTTATTCTGTCTAGTTTTTTATGATCATAAATTGGAAAATTGTGCATGGCTGGATTTTATTTGGTGCTAGGTAATGTGATCATATATCCATTTGTGACCTTGCCTTGCTTATCTCATTGTGAAATGCTTGATTTTTATCCAATGAATGTGAAATTTTGCATGCTGATTCTAGACAAATTGCTGGACATTTTGGTTTTGGTTTGACATTTTTCTCAATTACCATTTCTGTTGTATGCATGTGCTAACTTGGTGTGACAATTTGTGTCACACTCTTGAATGTCCAACTTGTACCATTTAATTTCCATGCCAAATGATCTCTGATTCTTCTGATTTTTTGTATGTTGATCATGTTAGATGTCTTGAATGTTCATGATTTTTTCCAGATTTATTTGAATCATTTCTGTTTTGATTTGAATTTTTCATTCATGATGATCACATATGAGCTTTGAAATTGCCTTAAACTTCTTTTGATCATGAAATGCATTTGATGATTGATTTTGATGTGAGCCTTTTTAGGATATGTCAATATTTGTTTGAAGTTACTTTGTGTTGAATTTCAGCTCCTGTTTTAAATTTTTTCTCCATCTTTGACCCTAGGCTTTGACCTAGTGGTTTGTTGCTTACAGTTGAGTTTTGATTTCAGGTTTAAGCATCCAAGTTCCATAGTTGATGATGCTTCATCATGTGAATATTGATATTTGCTTTTGATTGCTAACATTGTGTGTTTTGTAGGTTGATGCTAACTCACTTGAGTTTGCCTTATGGCTTACACATTTTGTACATTGGGATTGTCTGTTGCTTATTGACTGTTGTCTGTTTGTCTGAGCATTGTACTGATTTGTTTAGTGTTTCCACAGGTACCTAAGTTGCTTTAAGTTCATTTGAACTTTGCTTTTGCTTGGTTGCTTAACCACTTAGGTATGATCCCTAATCTTCATGTAGTCTGGAAGACCTACTGTTATTGGTAGGCACCTGTCTGAAGCCCTCCTTAAGAGGCAATGTTTGTGGTTGTTTAATTTTGTGCTAAGCAGGTAAAGTCCTCTTATGAGGCAATTGGCAGATAAAAGAGATGTGTAATCCATCTCCTGCTACTCAGTGTGTCATTCACCTTGCTCACACCATGTGCTGATGCATTGTGAATAAGAACCCAAGATCTTATAGAGTCAATCATTTGTGGAGAAGAGTTCCTACTTTCTGAACTCCCACACTTTCCATTGTTTAAAGCTATCCCTGACCAGGGATAAGAGCTATGAGGCACACCCCTCATCTCCATTTCATCTGCTTCACCCTAACTCTCAATGTTAGGGTTAAGAGCTCAAAACACCCCATTCCAGTTGGCTGTAAAGCTTAACCTTGCTTGAGCCTAATTGATTGTGTATAATGTGTGCTAATTGACTTGTGTGTTTGCTTACTTGATTCATCTGTGCATGTTTGCTTATGTGTGTCTTTGTGCATTTATCAACATTACTTGTATATCATTTCATAAACATTGTTCATCACTTTGTAACATTTTGTTTTGACCATGGAGGAGGCAAGCATAAGTCCATTGATTGGCAGTTTGTTTCCTGTGATATGGTAGGAGACTAGTATAAGTCCATTGATTGGCATCTGGTATCCTTGTTTCTTTGTTTTGTGAGACTGGTATAAGTCCATAGATTGGCATCTGGTATCCATTGTTTCTCTTTGTTTTAGGAGATTGATATAAGTCCATTGATTGGCATCTGGTATCCATGTTTCTCTTTGTTTTAGGAGATTGGTGTAAGTCCATTGATTGGCGTCCGGTATCCATTTTGTTTTGTGAGATTGGAATAAGTCCATTGATTGGCATCCGATATCCATTTACTTTGTTCATTTGTTACTTGCTTGTTGCCTTTTCCAAAGGAATCACTTGAATCATCTACATATGATCTCAAGAGGTGAACATCTAAGAAGTTTTACTTCCTCACCCTCCCGCCTTTTGTTGCTTTAAACCTACATTTGCATGTTAACCCAAAACCTGAAAACTATTATGCAAACATTTTCATCTGTTTTCCAAATTAGAAACCTAGGCCCTAAGCCTTTGATTTTCAAACTTCATTTTCACAATACTTCTTTTGAATTGAATTCTAATCATACTTTGACTTCATTTTTGTGAACACTCCAAACTGGTTAATTTCACTCACTCAATCGCTTTTGTGGCCCAAGTCCACTTCTTAATCAAGTTTCCATACATTAGCCATAGATCTCAATTATCTTAGTGGTTGATGTTAATCTCGCCTTTTGTCCTTAGTGATCGAACCATAAGACTTCCATACTGAAAACAGGGTTAACCCCTCTAGTATGTCGAAGCTATTCTCACATGGTGGACTTGTTGTTTGTATAAGGTTGAGTTTTCTCCCGTGGATAATGAAAGACCTTAGGGCTTTTGTTTAAAATCAATTCGCTCACTTACTTTTGGAAATCTTTTAGCCGAACTACGGCGTTTTGATCCTTACCTTCCATGGAAAGGTACGTAGGCAACGGGTTCATCCGTTCAAACATAAAAACAATAAAATTGTATATTATTTTCTCATCCCTTCAATCCATGTTTGCACAATAAATATTTCATAAACAAATAAAATTTCATACAACAAGTTGTGAAAAGGGCTCCCTAGGAGTACCTAGGACGTGTTGGGTGCCTAACACCTTCCCATTGCGTAATTAACCCCTTACCCAGATCTCTGATCTTTTCATTAGTTTTCTATGTGTAAAACTTCTTAGGCTTTTGTTCGCTTTTTAGCCATTCCTTTGGATAAATAAAAGTGCGGTGGCGACTCTATCTTTGTTCAAAGCAAGTCAAAGGGTTTGAGGTTTGTTCCCTAAAGAAACCCTAATTCATCTATGCACCAGAATGCCTTGCTCTTGAAGCAACCTCAACCCATGATCAAATGCGATCAAGGGAAGTTCTTTAACTCATCATTTCATGCATATTTTAACTTATTTGAGTGTCCTCAATCATCAATTCATCCAGATATGAGTCATGGACTTGAGAAGTTGAGCAGTCAATTCATCTGATTATTTTGAAATGCACTGAGACCTAACGTTTTATGTGTTAGTCAAATGGAGATGATCCCAAAAGCAAAAATGTTTTTAAGGACAATATGAACAACTTTCATGTTCATCAAAAATTTATTTGAATCTTGTAAAGTTATCTCCCATTCCAATACATTATAGGTCATTTTGACTGAAACCCTAATTTTGGGTATACTTCCCAAGGACATAACTCATTCATTTTTTTATGATTTTGAGGTGGGATCAAATGAATTGGAAAGCTTAAGATGTCTACTTCAAATGTTATGTTGAACAAAATTTCAAAATCTCAAAGGAAATACATGTGATAATGCAAGACATTATAGGTCCTTTTGGACCAAATGCATTAAGAGGCAAAAAAGTCCAACTTCAAGTGCCCATAACGTTTTCATCAAAAATCCAAATGATGCAAAATATAAGCCCATTTTGATTGTTTTGAAGAGATCTACAACTTTGATGTTGGAGGTGTTTTCATTTGAGGCTTGCATCATCAAAACAGAAGGTCTTGAACATTGGCCAAATTTAGAAACTTTGCCTTTACATGTTTTGCACCTTGCACTTTAAACTCAAATTTCACCAATTTCCACACTTCAAATGGATTTTTTCCCAACATAACAATTGTTCCTCACATCAAAACCTTTCCAACCATTACTCACATGCTCATGTTTGCATTTGGAAAATAGCATTTTCGAAGAGGGGAAGTTTTTGGTTCAATTATGCATAACATATCAAGACTACATGCACAAGCCAATTCACTCCAAGCTACGCGTCCAAATCATCTCACATTCATTTCAGATTGCATTTGGCATTGATTTTTTGGCCTTTTGCATGATCATGCAAGCCCATGCAATGAATATCCAATTCCATGCACACGGATTGAGTCACACTTGCTTTGCCTTTCCTTCTATAAATAGAAGCCTTACTCCATTCAAATTTCATCCATGAATCAACCTGAAATGCTGCTGAACTGAAAACCTAACCTCTCACCAAAGGAGCTATTTCACTTTTCTTCATTTTTTATCAGATCTAAAATTCAACTACATTTGGTTGAATCTTTGGATCTAAAGCTCCTAGACCTCTCTCTCATTCTCCATTGATCTTCTGTTTGGCCAAAGGAAGTTAGGAAGCAAGCTCAAATCTCGAGAATTCAACGTTGTTCTTCAACTGGTTTTTTCTTCGAATCTCACCAATTATTGATCTATTTGCTAGGATTTTGTGTTGGCTGAAGTCCTCTTCATAGAGGCAAATGTTTTATATGCTCAATTATTGAAATCCATGAAGTTCACTTGAACATCACAGAATTTCCATCTCTGATTTCTCTCAATATAGAGATCTAGAGTGGAATTAAGTGGTACAGGGATGATGTACATCATCCCAGCTTTCCAACGATGTATGGGTCGTGTATTTTGGTTAAGCTTTTGAAACCTGCAAATGTCACCGGAATCTTCATGCATTTAACATTTAACAATTAACATTTACTTTTTCCAAATGTCACCGGAGAAGAAGGTGGCACACTAACTACTAACACTAACTATTAACAATTAACATTTACTTTTTGCATTTTACTTTTATGCAATTTACTATTCTTGTACATATTATTCATTTGCTTTTTTTTGCTTTGCTCACTTGAGCACATGTTTATGTTAATGCCATTTGCCTTTTGCTCACTTGAGCACATAATTATGTATATATTTTTGTGCTTGTGTTTTGTTTTGATTGTTGTGAACCAAATGCAAAGAATTGGACAAAATGGACTTAGATCTTAGGACATTCCCTATGCAAATTTGGAGTCAAAGAGCAACTAGGCATTGGGCCTTTAGAGTGCTATAAAAAGTCAAAGAGCAACTAGGCATTGGGCCTTTAGAATGCTTAAGCTTGAAGATGAACATTGAAATGACCATATTCTAAACTCCCTCTTGTCCATTCTTTGATCGTATTATAGAACCTTTTGATGTGTGTTTTCTTTGTGCTAGGGATTCCCACTTGAGCCTAATTGAGGAACCATTGCCATGAGCTTCTAAGAGAGAGATATCCAAGATACATTGAGGAGTCTTTCCAAGAGTTCATTTGATTGTTGATTGCTTGAGTTTATGCTTTGTGTGATTGCTTATTCCAAAGGATGGGAGCTACTTGGATCATCAATATGATCTCAAGAGAGGAACTCCATTGTGGTTTTGTTTCTTTTCCCTCACCTTTTTGAATTGCTTAGGACATTAGCCCTTCTTCTTCTTCTCTCCACTCTAACCCAAGCCAAAACTTTTGTGAAAACATCTAACACTTGTTTTCAACATTAGAAACCTAAGCCTTATGCTTTTGATTTTCAAACTTTCTTTTCATAACACTTATGTTGAATTGAATCTTTAAGTCCACTTTGACCATTTTGTATATACTTATAATTGATAAATATAACCCATTAAAATGTGTTTTTGTGGTTTCAATGGCCACCATCTAATCAAAACTTTTTCATAACCTTTAGTTATTAGGTTTGAGTTATCTTTGTGGTAGATGTAATACTCACCTATATCCTTAGTGATGGACAATGAGTCTTCCATACTTATTATAGGGTTAACCCCTCACTAGCATGTTGAAGCTATCCTCACATGGTGGATTTGTGGTTTTAGGTTGAGTTTTCTCCCTTTGATAACAAAAGACCTTAAGGCTTTTGGACTAATCAATTCACCAACTTCTTTTGAGATTTTTACCCCGAACTACGAGGTTTTGATCCTAATCTTTTTTAAGATGGTACGTAGGCAATGGGTTTATCCATTCAAACACAAAATGTAAATAACTTGTATATTCTCTTCTCATCTCTTCAATCATGTTTGCACAAACAAATTTTCACAAAACAACAACCTTACCACAAGTATGAAAAGGGCTCCCTAGGAGTACCTAGGATGTTTTGGGTGCCTAACACCTTCCCATTGCATAACCAACCCCCTTACTCAGATCTTTGATTCTCTTTTACTAGTTTTTGATAAAACTTTTAGGTTTTTGTTCACTTTCTAACCATTCCTTTGGATAAACACTACGCCAAATAAGGGAAAAGAGGGCGCTTATTTTGGCCTATAACAGCGCTTTTAAGCGCCCTCTAAAGTGGCGCTGGCATAGGTAAAGACAGCGCTTTGTTTTCCTGGAGAAAGCGCTGTCTAAAGGGCCACATTATAGTGCGCTTTATGAAAAAAGCGCCCTCTGGAGTGGTCCATAAAGGGACACCTTAGAGGGCGCTTTCTGGAAAAAGCGCCCTCTAAAGTTGTCAATGTAAAGTGTTCAGAGGGCGCTTATTTTTTTAAAATAACTAACACTTTAGAGGGCGCTTTCTGCAGAAAGCGCCCTCTAAAGTTGTCAATGTAAAGTGTTTAGAGGGCGCTTTCTGGACAAAGCGCCCTCTAAAGTTCTCAATGTAAAGTGTTTAGAGGGCGCTTCCTACAGAAAGCGCCCTCTAAAGTGTTAGTTATTTTAAAAAAAATTGTTTGAAAAACAGTGGATATTTAATTGGTAACCTGTTCGCATGCTGCAAAAGTGTAAAATTCATATTGATTTCATCCTTTAATCCAATGTTATACACCATTAATCCATTGATATATACAACATGAATCCATTTATATACAACATTAATCCTCCATATATACAACATTAATATATGATTCTTTGATCAACAATATACAACAACATATTCATGATTTAGTAAAAGTACAACAACAATATACAACATATATACAACAACAACATACAACAACAACATTCCATACATATATGTACAACAATATACAACCTAGCTATATGATTCTTTGATCAACAATGAATTGACACAATTCATCCTTCATTTCATCCAAATGAGCTCTTGAGTAAGATTTGTATTCCTCAAAGTACTACAATTAAGAGAATAAAACATATTCATGATTTAGTAACAAATTAGATGAGTTATCCGATAATATTAAAATAAACCCTAAGTTATTATTCCATACCATTTTTGGGATGTCTATACGATTCAACGCAATGATATCTCTCATAAATCTCAATACAAAAAATCCGTAATCGACCGAATTATTTTGCTGAGGACACTACACAGAAAAACAAACAATATATATATAGTTAATTTCTTACAAACACTATTATAAGCAAAAAAACAAACACTATTATAAGCAAAAATAAGATACTTAATATATACCTGAACTCTGACCCAGGTAATGTCCTTCCTAATGCGGTAATTCTTTTTCGATCTAAATTTTATTATTGCCCTAACAAAATAAAAACGTATATTGAGATCAATCTGACAGACATAATTAAATATAGAAATACACACGAATATTTAGGGGAATTTCACTTACGTGTCAACCGTCTTCTTCAAACCCGAATATTTACTCCAATCACCCGATAACGAATCGAGATAATACACTATTAGTCTCGAAAGATCCATAGCAACCAACACCCAGTGACCACTGTAAAATAAAACAAAAATTTAGATGAATGAAAATTTTCTACGTAAAAGATATACATAGATTAGAATGAAATTATTAGAAAGAAAATCTAACCCGTTGCCAGAATTAAACGGTAAAAAATACAAACTACGTGTAGTATTATCGCCGGCCGCCATGAATCTATCGACTAGATCATTCTTTACGGATGTTGGATTTTTCGATATTAACGTTGCGTTGACACGGGAAGCAGCAATAAAATTGAAACGGTTACACAATTCAGTTCCCCGCATCAATTTGTCATACATATACCTTAAATAGAAACATAATAAATATTAGACTACTCATTGAAATGTGTAAATAAATTGTTCAACTAAGTAAATTATAGATTGATCGGAGTACCATATGTATGTATGAATGATAGCGATGCCCAATTCGTCGTGCTCAAAAAGTTGTTGCATGTCCTCCTTTCCAATTATTTCGAAATGAGCTTTTCCGAAAACACCTTCATCAAAATCTATACTACGAATGGACCCGTCCATAATATCGGACTCTTCCACCATTTTCTCAAGACGCATCATAATTTGAGATTTTGTCCCGGCCGTCGTTGGAATATCCTTCGTTGGAATATCCTTCGTTGGAATATCCTTACCATCGCTTTTCAACTTTCGACCGGGAACCTAAAAATTCATATAAAATAAATCATTACTTTTTGTGATGCAAAAGAATCGTTGTGTATATAATTCAATGGGTATATATATTTGTACCTCTTTTTGAGATGCAACCGACTCGATGCGTCTTGAAATCCCTTTACCAGCTTTAGGGGTGGGTCTTGTAGGAGTCTAACATTACCATGTAATAAGGATTGATTAAATATCATAATTGTAGCTGAATTGAAATGTGAATACTAAATATTCATAATCATTTAGAACATATATACCTCGGCATCAGGGAAAATTAGATCTGACGGCCAACCAACAAAGGATCCGACTGCATCTCGCATCAACGTTGTCTCTGAAACAACGTCGGGTAATGGTAGACGGGCGTCCGTATCTAATACGAGGTCAACCGAAACTTTCATAAATCCCACCGGGAGGGGATTATGGTGAAGTAATTCACCCGAAGTATTGTGCACTTTTCCCTTGCCAACCATGCGATAAGTTGGTGACGATAGATACAGCTGACAAGGTGAAATGCCCTAAACCAATAATAAATGTTATTGTTAACTTGTATATGTGTCAAGTAAAAAAGTGCTATTTTAATTTCATAATAACATATATAATTACCTCGGGAAATTTCGGTTGATGATTGATACTAGCTCGGTCACTAGTATCTTTTGCCTCGGAAGCGCACCTTTCCTCTCTATACCTTGCATTTTCGTTTTGCAGTTGGAGTACTTGTGCCCTTAACTCCGCCAAGGTCTCCATCACCTCTTTGTTGGTAGGATTTTTTGTTTTTGTTTTTTTATAAAATGACGACGGAGTCACACCAAAACCCTTACCCCTCACACGACCGGAATACTCAGGAACATTTAGTACTCGACTAAGTACGCTCCTGCAATCCTGGACCTCGGTTGAAGGTACGGTTTGGGATAAAGTCTCCTGAAATATTATTAGAGGAGATTAAAAATGAATTATATGTCTAACAAAATTTTCGATATAATTAAAGAAATAATGTTACATATACTTACACATTCGTCATAAACATTTTGGACCGCTTCAACGACAGCCCCATCCTTCCCAACCCGAGCAGCCTTCCATAATACGTGCTCCGGAAGAGATGTTGCGTCACTTTTCTCCTCGGCTAGCTACACATTGAATTAGATTATAAGATCATCAATTATAACATATTGTGACAATGTATAAGCTCATAGCATTTGAATATACTCACAATTCTTTGTTGTAACCGTGCATAACCCGTACGCCCTTTTTTGTACGGATACGCGGGTTTTGATGCCCTTTTCCTATTTATGTCGCTTACTTCCTGGATAAAAAAGTTTAAGGCATATTAGAACCAAGTAACTTAACAATTGTATAATACCATAATTAATAGACATTACATGGAATTTTTCATTTCTTCGTTTGGCGACAAAGTTATCCCATTCATCGGCTGAAATAATCTCGGCATACTTCATTGGCCGTTCTCCTTCAACAAATTTTCCTTCCTCATCCTTGAGAAATTTGTTGCACAAAAAGGATCGAAATCCTCAGAGTCTTTTTCCGGCCAATTGAATACAATATTTTTGCCGGCTTTCATCGATGTGAAAGGATCTCTAAAAAACATACAAATGGAGTGTGTTATTATAAAGTAATATTATAACAATATATGGTTAACAAATAGTCAACAAAAAAAACATATAACAATATATGGTAAGTACCTGTATCTCCGACCATATTTTTTCCTTGCCAACCTTCAAGTCCGGACTTCTCCAATTATCACATGTAATCGGAATATGTTGGCGAACAAGGAAACCAATGTAACTTGCCAACATTGAACCGTTAGGCTCAATTAGTTGGTCTTCAGCACTCCAATGTACTTCAAATTTTACACCCTTGTCTCTTGCACGAATGATTGACTTCATAACAGTCAATCCTCGTTTGATTTCTTTTTCAACATTATTACGTGATTCATTCGTGGCATGGGTATCGTCTTGGTTAGCCATTTTATCTGTAATATAGAAATGATTCAATAAGACCCAAGTAAGACAATGATTCAATACGTGAACACATTCATATACCTTCCATTTCTCTCATGTTACAACAATCTAAACTCTTTTTTTTTATCATTATTGAATACAAACTCACACACACCTACTGCATGCAAAAGACCAATGCAAACTTATGGTGTTTGGAACATGAACAAACTTGCATCCATAATCATCAAACTTCCAAGCACAAGCTCAAACACACTTCAAATATATCAGTTTTCAATCAGAAATAAAAAACTCAGTTTGCCCTAAACAACATTAATCAACATAATGCACAAAATGAAAAACTAAGTTTAGAAAATGCCCTAATCAAACACATGAAGAAAGTGAACGGTAACGATGGAGAAGAGAAATACCTTAAAGGTGACGGTAACGATGGAGAAGAAAGTGAACAGTGACGGTGGAAGAGGTTAACGCAGTGAACGTGAACGGTGAGGGAGGGAGAACGAACGGCGACGATGACGGTGAGGGAGGGAGAACGAACGGAGGACGAGAGTAATCGCAGTAGAGAGTAATCGCAGTTGAGAGAAAACCCAGTTACGTAAACGAAATAGCTTATAGAGAGGGAAAATAAAGAGACATGCAGTATATGTTATAATTTTAATGTTTACTAAAGGGGACCTTAGAGGGCGCTTTTTTAAAAAAGCGCCCTCTAAAGGGGGCCTAAGAGGGCGCTTCTGAAAGCGCTCTCTAAGGCTTTCCAAAAGCGCCTTCTAAACTGGAAATGTACATGGACTTAGAGAGCGCTTTTTCAAAAGCGCCCTCTAAGGGTAACCTTAGAGGGCGCTTTCACAAAAGCGCCCTCTATTGTTGTCCCTCCATTTTTTTTTTGGCTTCACTTTAGAGGGCGCTTTGTTACAAAAGCGCCCTCTAAAGGGGGCCTAAGAGGGCGCTTCTAAAAGCGCTCTCTAAGGCTTTCCAAAAGCGCCTTATAAACTGGAAATGTACATGGACATAGAGAGCGCTTTTTTAGAAGCGCCCTCTAAGGTTACCCTTAGAGGACGCTTTCAATAAAGCGTCCTCTATTGGTGTCCCTCCATTTCCTCATTATTTTTTCGCTTCACTTTAGAGTGCGCTTTGTTACAAAAGAGCCCTCTAAAGTGCGCTGTCTATTCCAATAGTATGCTCCTTATTTTTTCTCTTCACTTTAGAGTGCGCTTTTGTAATAAAGCGCCCTCTAAGGGGCGCTGTCTATTCCAGTTTTTGGCGTAGTGCATGCTCTGCCCAAGGCATGGGGAACCATTTGTAGGGACCCCTTTTAAGATTTTCCCATCAATAAATAATTAATGAAATGATCATTTCACATTCAAATTATGCTCATTGTCTTTCATATTGGTTTTACTTTCGATTTTTCAAAAAAAAATGTTGGCAACGTTTTTCTTATATTCTTTAATAAGTCTTACATTCATTTTTTCTTCTCCTTCATAAAAATAAAAGCATGAACCTTGAATCGTGCAGATTCCCCTTGATTTCTATGAATAACGGTACTGCTATGGTCCCTTATGACTTCGACAATCCTATCTTTTACGCTGACGAAGACTGTTAAGAAGATTGTGAACTCCCTGAAGAGTTAGCCCAACTACTGCGGCAGGAGTCAAAGGTCATCCAGCCACATGAAGAGTCCATAGAAGTTATCAACTTGGGAATAGAGGAAGATCTGAAAGAGGTCAAACTAGGTTCAGCCCTAGGAGAGTACGTAAAGGAAAAGTTGGCCAAGCTCTTGCAAGAGTACATGGGTGTGTTTGGTTGGTCCTACCAAGATATGCGCGGCCTTGGCATGGACATTGTGGAGCATAAATTACCCCTCAAAGAAGATTGGTCTCAGTTAAGCAGAAGCTGAGAAGAACTAGGCTTGACACGACAATGAAGATTAAGAAGGAAGTTCAAAAGCTGCTCAGTGCAGGTTTTCTGGCAGTTTCAAACTACCCTAAGTGGATAGCCAACATCATGCCCGTGCCCAAAAGGATGGAAAAGTGCGTATGTGTGTAGATTACAGAGATTTGAGTAGAGCTAGTTCGAAAGACGACCTCCTATTTCCTCACATTGATGTGCTAGTGAACAACACAACTCAATTCTCTGTATTTTCCTTCATGGATGGCTTCTCTGGCTATAATCAAATTAGAATGGCCTCGGGCGACATGGAGAAAACAACCTTCATCACCCTGTGGGGAATTTTTTTCTATAAGGTTATGCATTTTGGCTTAAAGAATGCTGGTGCAACATACCAACATGCAACAGTGACACTCTTTCATGACATGATTCACAAAGAGATCGAAGTGTACGTTAATGATATGATTGCCAAGTCCCAAACTGAAGAGGGGCATCTAGTTAATTTGAAGAATTTGTTTGAATGCTTTAGGAAGTTTAGATTGAGGCTCAAGCCCAGTAAATGCACATTTGGGTTAAAATATGGCAAGCTATTGGGATTTACTATCAGCTAATAAGGCATTGAATTAAATCCTGAAAAGGTTAAGGCCATAAAAGCTATGTCTGCGCCTAAAACTCAGTAAGCGGTCTGAGGATTTTTAGGGAGATTGAACTACATCTCTAGATTCATATCTCACCTCACGGTCACCTGTGAGCCAATCTTCAAACTACTCCGCAAGGATCAGGCAGTCATATGGAACGACAATTATCAAAATTCCTTTGAGAAGATCAAGGAGTACTTGCAAGAACCTTCACTTTTGATGCTTTCAGTGCCTGACATGCCTTTAATCATGTACCTAACAGTCCTTGAAGGTTCTATGGGATGTGTCCTAGGTCAACATGACAATACTGGAAGGAAAAATTACTTAAGCAAGAATTTAATCGATTGTGAGATAATGTATTCAATGCTTGAAAAAATTTGATGTGGACTTGCTTGGGCTACCAAATGCTTGAGGCAATACATACTTATGCATACAACACTCCTAATCTCTAAGATGGATACCATCAAGTACATCTTCGAAAAGCCTGCTCTCACCGGCATAGTAGCCCATTGACAGATGACCTTAACTAAGTATGACATTTAACATGTCACACAAAAAGTTGTTAAAGGGAGTGTCTTGTTAGACTATCTTGCTCATCAACCTTTGAAGGACTACCAGTCTATGCGCTTTGAGTTCCCTGATGAGGATATCTTATTGGTAAAGGATTGCAACATTCCGGGGCCCAAAGAAGGACCAAAACCTGGCTCACGTTGGACACTTGTGTTCGATCGTACTTCTAACGCCCAAGGCAATGGAATTGGGGCAGTCATTACATACCAATTGGTTTCCATCTACCCTTCACTATGAGGTTGTTCTTTGGTTATACCAACAATATGGAGGAGTCTAAGGCTTGTATATTAGGAATTGAAGTGGTTATTGATCTTAGGATCAAAATCCTTGAAGTTTCTGGAGATTCAGCTCTTGGTCATCAGCCAAGTCAAAGGAGATTGGGAAGCTCGAGATCACAAGTTGATCCCTTTCAAAGAGAATATCCTAAAGTTAATCTCATACTTTGACGAGATTACATTCCACCATATCCCTCGAGAGGAGAATCAGTTGGCCGATATCTTGGCAACTCTATAATCCATATTTAAGTTCAAGTGGAAAAATGAAACACCATCTATCCACAATGACTACTTGGATGAACCAACTTATTGCTTGGCAGCCGAAGACGGGTCTGACGACCATCCTTGGTTTTATGACTTCATGAGATACTTGGAGAGTCAAGAATATCCTGAAAATGCATCCATCACAGATAAGAAGTATCTTCGTAAACTCTCGACCAAGATTTTCCTAAGTGGAATGATACTATACAAGAGAAATTATGATTCGATCTTGCTGAAATGCATAGACAAACAAGAATCAAACTGAATTATAATAGAAATACTTGAAGGCTCCTTTGGGACACATTCTAGTGGACACACAATGGTCAAGAAAATCTTAAGGGCTAGCTACTACTGAATGACAATGGGGGTTGACCGCTACAGCCACGTCCAAACGTGCCATAAAGGCTATATTTATGCTGACAAGATCCATGTACCACCAGTACCACTCAATGTCTTAACATCTCCTTGGCCTTTCGCCATGAGGCATTGACATGATTGGACGCATCGAACCAACTACCTCAAACGGACACAATTTCATTATGGTAGCTATAGACTATTTCATCAAATGGGTGGAGGCAAATTATTTTTCATTATGAGGTCCCAAACAAAATTATTACCGATAATGGTTCAAAACAACAAAATGATGAAATGATTATGCAAGAACTTCAAGATCGAGCATCGTAACTCATCACCGTATCGACCAAAGATGAATGGCGGTGTTGAGGCAATCAATAAAAATATTAAGAAAATCGTGCAAAAGATGGTGGAAACTTATAAGGATTGACATGTGATGCTCCCGTTAGCGTTGCATGGCTAACGTACTTCCATATGTACCTCTATTAGGGCAACCCCCTTCTCTATTTTTTATGGCATAGATGCAGTTCTTCCTATTGAAATAGAGATTCCCTCCTTGAGGATTTCTATTGATGTCAAGCTTGATGAAGCTGAATGGGTACTAGCAAGACTTGATCAACTGAACCGCATTGATGAAAAGCGCTTGGCAGCCATCTGCCACGGCCAATTATACCAAAAGCGTCTCAAGAGGGGATTCGACAAGAAGTTTTTTTCCTCTAAGTCTTAAGGTTGAATATGTGGTCTTGAGAAATTTTTTACCGATTCAATCTGACCTAAGAGGCAAATGGACGCCGAACTATGAAGGCCCATATGTTGTAAGAAAGGTTTTCTCTAGAGGATCCTTAATACTTGCAACTATGGATAGTGAATATATTCCATCCCCTGTGAATGCAGACACATTAAAAAAATACTATGCTTAATAAAAAAAGAGAAAGAAGAACCCGATAAGTTGAAAACCCGAAAGGGCGGCTTATGCAAAAAGGGTACCCCGGTAGGCTGAAAACCCGAAAGGACAGTTTAGGAAAGAATTAGGGATTCATAAAAGTGAGAGGTTCTGGTCCGTAAAGAATCTTATGCATTTCCCAACAAAGTCAATCCAATCACCTTTTTCAGAAGAAAGATCCAAGGACCTTCAAAGACATGGGGACTATAGCAGAATTAGAACTCAATAGAAATTAGAGTTTTTTCCATTGCCATTATTGTTTTTCAATTTCTTTTGAGAAATCATCTCTTTTAGGAATTGTTTCCTTTTGTAAATTACCCATTCAAGGGTTTACTGTTTATCAATAAAATCTCTTCCATCAAATGTGCTCAATATTTATACTTTCTCTACTTTGTTTGTGAAATGTGAATCTCTTTAATAAATATTGCATGCGAGAATTTTTGGGGTTTATTTAAATAACAAAAAAACTTACAAAGGAAAACATCGAAGTTATTTTTCTTCAAAAATATCTAAAATGAGCTTGGCATACCTAAACACTACATAGTCCCTTGGACATGGCCAAAATGAAGGTCTCCTCATCAGGATTATCAGCAACCAATAGTAAATAAATTAAACGTAACCTGGATGTCAGTATATCCAGATCAAGATGTCGAGAAGTCAATTCCACTATCCCCAAATAAAATCATAGCCCAACCATTATTGGAACCCCCAACAAATTTCCCCCGCAAAGTCCAATCATACTTGGAACAATTCATAAACCTTGCATATTTCATATCCCCAACAACCCGAGTAAACATCGACATTTTGCATACATAACATTGCAGCATAAGCATACACTCTAATTCATCATCCAAATCTCACTCATAAGCAATCTCATTTATCCCCGGAAGTTGCTAGGAACCATTATCCCCAAGAGTGAGGTATTCCAACCGTTGCTAGGAATGGTCGTTGAACCTAAATTTCCCCATCAAAGTCAGGTGTTCCAGCCGTTGCTAGGAATCTTCACTGAACCTTCAATATTCCCCCGCTAGAATCAGGTATTCCATCCGTCGCTAGGAATCTTCACCGAGTTTTCAATCAGCCCCAGTTAGAGTCAGGTATTCCAGCCGTTGCTAGGAATCATCACTGAACCTAAAAAATTTCCCAACAGAATTCAGGTATTCCAGTCGTTGCTAGGAATCATCATTGAACTTTCAATCTTCCCTAACACAAGTCAGGTATTCCATTTGTTGCTAGGAATCATCGTTGAGCTTTTGTTTTCCCCAAGTAGTTGCTAGGGATTATCATCTTTAGAAGTCAGGTATTCCAGTCGTCGCTAGGAATCATCATTGAATCTAATTTTCCCCAGTAGAAGTCGGGTATTCCATCCGTTGCTAGGAACCGTCGCTGAACTCTAACCTCCCAAACTATTGCTAGGGGTTATTACCACTTTCAGACCTTCCCAACCGTTGCTAGAGATTGTATTTGTCAAGTTTCAGGACTTCTCAACCATTGCTAGGGATTTTCATTAATTCCAGATTTTCCCATCCATTGTAGGAGTCTAACATTACCATGTAATAAGGATTGATTAAATATCATAATTGTAGCTGAATTGAAATGTGAATACTAAATATTCATAATCATTTAGAACATATATACCTCGGCATCAGGGAAAATTAGATCTGACGGCCAACCAACAAAGGATCCGACTGCATCTCGCATCAACGTTGTCTCTGAAACAACGTCGGGTAATGGTAGACGGGCGTCCGTATCTAATACGAGGTCAACCGAAACTTTCATAAATCCCACCGGGAGGGGATTATGGTGAAGTAATTCACCCGAAGTATTGTGCACTTTTCCCTTGCCAACCATGCGATAAGTTGGTGACGATAGATACAGCTGACAAGGTGAAATGCCCTAAACCAATAATAAATGTTATTGTTAACTTGTATATGTGTCAAGTAAAAAAGTGCTATTTTAATTTCATAATAACATATATAATTACCTCGGGAAATTTCGGTTGATGATTGATACTAGCTCGGTCACTAGTATCTTTTGCCTCGGAAGCGCACCTTTCCTCTCTATACCTTGCATTTTCGTTTTGCAGTTGGAGTACTTGTGCCCTTAACTCCGCCAAGGTCTCCATCACCTCTTTGTTGGTAGGATTTTTTGTTTTTGTTTTTTTATAAAATGACGACGGAGTCACACCAAAACCCTTACCCCTCACACGACCGGAATACTCAGGAACATTTAGTACTCGACTAAGTACGCTCCTGCAATCCTGGACCTCGGTTGAAGGTACGGTTTGGGATAAAGTCTCCTGAAATATTATTAGAGGAGATTAAAAATGAATTATATGTCTAACAAAATTTTCGATATAATTAAAGAAATAATGTTACATATACTTACACATTCGTCATAAACATTTTGGACCGCTTCAACGACAGCCCCATCCTTCCCAACCCGAGCAGCCTTCCATAATACGTGCTCCGGAAGAGATGTTGCGTCACTTTTCTCCTCGGCTAGCTACACATTGAATTAGATTATAAGATCATCAATTATAACATATTGTGACAATGTATAAGCTCATAGCATTTGAATATACTCACAATTCTTTGTTGTAACCGTGCATAACCCGTACGCCCTTTTTTGTACGGATACGCGGGTTTTGATGCCCTTTTCCTATTTATGTCGCTTACTTCCTGGATAAAAAAGTTTAAGGCATATTAGAACCAAGTAACTTAACAATTGTATAATACCATAATTAATAGACATTACATGGAATTTTTCGTTTCTTCGTTTGGCGACAAAGTTATCCCATTCATCGGCTGAAATAATCTCGGCATACTTCATTGGCCGTTCTCCTTCAACAAATTTTCCTTCCTCATCCTTGAGAAATTTGTTGCACAAAAAGGATCGAAATCCTCAGAGTCTTTTTCCGGCCAATTGAATACAATATTTTTGCCGGCTTTCATCGATGTGAAAGGATCTCTAAAAAACATACAAATGGAGTGTGTTATTATAAAGTAATATTATAACAATATATGGTTAACAAATAGTCAACAAAAAAAACATATAACAATATATGGTAAGTACCTGTATCTCCGACCATATTTTTTCCTTGCCAACCTTCAAGTCCGGACTTCTCCAATTATCACATGTAATCGGAATATGTTGGCGAACAAGGAAACCAATGTAACTTGCCAACATTGAACCGTTAGGCTCAATTAGTTGGTCTTCAGCACTCCAATGTACTTCAAATTTTACACCCTTGTCTCTTGCACGAATGATTGACTTCATAACAGTCAATCCTCGTTTGATTTCTTTTTCAACATTATTACGTGATTCATTCGCGGCATGGGTATCGTCTTGGTTAGCCATTTTATCTGTAATATAGAAATGATTCAATAAGACCCAAGTAAGACAATGATTCAATACGTGAACACATTCATATACCTTCCATTTCTCTCATGTTACAACAATCTAAACTCTTTTTTTTTATCATTATTGAATACAAACTCACACACACCTACTGCATGCAAAAGACCAATGCAAACTTATGGTGTTTGGAACATGAACAAACTTGCATCCATAATCATCAAACTTCCAAGCACAAGCTCAAACACACTTCAAATATATCAGTTTTCAATCAGAAATAAAAAACTCAGTTTGCCCTAAACAACATTAATCAACATAATGCACAAAATGAAAAACTAAGTTTAGAAAATGCCCTAATCAAACACATGAAGAAAGTGAACGGTAACGATGGAGAAGAGAAATACCTTAAAGGTGACGGTAACGATGGAGAAGAAAGTGAACAGTGACGGTGGAAGAGGTTAACGCAGTGAACGTGAACGGTGAGGGAGGGAGAACGAACGGCGACGATGACGGTGAGGGAGGGAGAACGAACGGAGGACGAGAGTAATCGCAGTAGAGAGTAATCGCAGTTGAGAGAAAACCCAGTTACGTAAACGAAATAGCTTATAGAGAGGGAAAATAAAGAGACATGCAGTATATGTTATAATTTTAATGTTTACTAAAGGGGACCTTAGAGGGCGCTTTTTTAAAAAAGCGCCCTCTAAAGGGGGCCTAAGAGGGCGCTTCTGAAAGCGCTCTCTAAGGCTTTCCAAAAGCGCCTTCTAAACTGGAAATGTACATGGACTTAGAGAGCGCTTTTTCAAAAGCGCCCTCTAAGGGTAACCTTAGAGGGCGCTTTCACAAAAGCGCCCTCTATTGTTGTCCCTCCATTTTTTTTTTGGCTTCACTTTAGAGGGCGCTTTGTTACAAAAGCGCCCTCTAAAGGGGGCCTAAGAGGGCGCTTCTAAAAGCGCTCTCTAAGGCTTTCCAAAAGCGCCTTATAAACTGGAAATGTACATGGACATAGAGAGCGCTTTTTTAGAAGCGCCCTCTAAGGTTACCCTTAGAGGACGCTTTCAATAAAGCGTCCTCTATTGGTGTCCCTCCATTTCCTCATTATTTTTTCGCTTCACTTTAGAGTGCGCTTTGTTACAAAAGCGCCCTCTAAAGTGCGCTGTCTATTCCAATAGTATGCTCCTTATTTTTTCTCTTCACTTTAGAGTGCGCTTTTGTAATAAAGCGCCCTCTAAGGGGCGCTGTCTATTCCAGTTTTTGGCGTAGTGAAATAGAAGTGCGGTGGCGACTCGACTTGTATGATTTACCTTGGATTTAGTCAATATCTCTAATGGTAACGAATACCCCGCTACAAAAAAGTGGCGAGTCTGCTGGGGACTAATCCTATTGGGTTTTGCCTACTTTTCACACTTGTTGTGTTGTATTGTTTTGTGACATATTTTTGTGCAATTTGGGATTACTGTATTGTATGTAATGATTGATTTGCTTGATATTAATTCCTTGTATGCTTGGTGATCTTTGTGAGATGAGTTCTATACCCGGACTCGAGTGCACTTAGGATAGGAGAATGGCGTAGTCTGGTTGACTTGTGTGGAGTTATTCCTTAGCAAGTTGACTTGCAAGTCTATTCACTTGGTGGAGGTCATGTTGGGATCAATAATGTCACACAAGTAGTTGTGGTTAGACATTACTCTTTCCAATATAGACCTTAGAAGCCAAGGACCTTAGTTTACCAAGCCCATCTTGGCCTATTCTTAGGATGTAGTGCGAAATTCGTTCAAATGTAAGATTTGATATGATTGTTACGCGATACTACACTCATAAGAGTCTCTCTTGAGAATATTTTTGGAATACGAGTAGTCTTTTATCCGATAATATTCGAAAGATGGGATGATGACTATGGGAACCTCTTGTAGAACATGTTTGGCATGTTTAAACCCTAGTACACTCCCTTTGGGTGGTTCTTAACCGAGACTTCATGCTCGTGACTCGCAACAAACCCTTGATTCGTGGTTAATCCGTTCATGTATCCTTAATATCAATGGAACTTGGGTGTTGATAAGGTGTAAACCATAATCCACAAAAATGGATGATTGATATTAAGGACGATATGATCCATCCCATGACCTTTGTTTGGTGTGTTTTGCTTGATCCTTGAGTGTGATTGTTGCATTCATGCATTCATGCACCCATTTGCACCCATATCATCAATAATGAAGAAACTTTTCAAGGGACTTAAGAGGTCTATTTGCAAATTTTTCAGACATGGAAAGACAAAGAAGGAATACAAAGAAGTACAGTTTCAGACAACCAGATTTGAAAGAGTTAAGGAATCTGACATCCTATGTATTAGATCCCTTGGGTTTCAAGGCTCGTTTTGGGAAGCTTCTTTCTCTTCTGACTACTCAGGTGGACGAAGGATTGATGAGTGTATTGGTGCAATTTTATGACCCCTTGTGCCGTTGCTTCACGTTTCCGGATTTCCAGCTTTTGCCTACACTTGAGGAGTATGCCTACCTTGTAGGTATACCTATTCTAGACCAGTTACCGTTCAGTGGCTTGGAGAGTATTCCTACTTCTCAAGAGATAGCTGATATGTTGCATATAGATGAGTCTCTGGTTGGTGCTCATATGACTACCAAAGGTGGAATTCAAGGTCTCCCTTCAGAGTTCCTCATTGCTCAAGCTACTATGTATGGGAAGGCCATGAGTAAGGATGCCTTTGAAGCCATATTTGTACTTCTCATCTATGGGTTAGTGTTGTTCCCCAACATTGACAAGTTTGTGGATATGAACGCTATTAGGATCTTCTCTACTCTTAATCCCGTTCCGACTCTGTTGGGTGACACTTATATTTCGTTGCATATGAGGAATGCAAAGGGTGGTGGTGCCGTTGTGTGCTGTTTGCCTCTGTTGTATAAGTGGTTTATTTCTCACTTACCCCAGACGGTCGCCTTCAAGGAGAACAAAAGATGTCTACGGTGGTCCACGAGACTTATGTCTCTCACTAATGATTATATCTCTTGGTACAACCGTGTGTGTGATGGTGTGCAGATTATCGACTCTTGTGGTGAATTCTCCAACGTACCTCTTCTTGGTACATGTGGTGGGATTAACTACAACCCTGTTTTGGCACGTCGTTAGCTTGGGTTCCCCCTAAAGGATAAACCTAATAACATTTTGTTAGAGGGTGTATTCTTCCAGGAGGGTAAAGATCCCCAAAACTTGAAGGGCAGAATGGTCCGCGCTTGGCGCAAGATTCATAGGAAAGGAAGGAAATAGTTGGGTCCTAAGAATTGTGTTGCTATGGAGCCTTACACTGCTTGGGTTAGGAAGAGAGCGTCTGAGTATCTCATGCCTTACGAGTATCCAAGATCTACACCTTTGGTTATGGCTGGGCCTTCAACCCTCCCTGACCAAGGAGTAGAGGAGTTGAGAGACGAAGACCGATCACGTGCTTGGATCCGTGAAAGAGAGGAGTTGCTTCAGCAGATCAAGGAGAAGAATGCTTTGATAGAGTTCCTCGAACATCAGGTTATTGATGATCCTGATGATGCATGGACTTCTCTACTTCCTCAGTCTTCCAGGTTTTGGAAAAGGAAGTACGACCGACTCGCCAAAGAGAAGGCAGATATGGAGGCAGCCAACGAGAGGGAGGTGAAGAGACTTCGTGCATCCTATTGTCCTATGTCCCGAGCTTTAGACGATTGTTTCTAGGGATCCATAGGATGACTATTTTCCTTTTCTCTTGTATATGGTTACCAATGTTGTACTTCTTTGGTGTAAAATATTTCCCAGATATTATGTTTCCACATGTGATAAAAGTGTTTAATATTTCCAAAAAATTGCAAATAGAACCCTAAAAGTTCCTTTGAAATAAAAATAAAAAAACAAATCATGTGCACAAGCATTGCATGCATCATGTGCATAAGCAGGTTTTGTTCCCGGCTTCTTGTCCTGTGGTCTAACTCTGTGTTTTTCATTTATTTTGAAGACAAGCTGACTCACCGGTACTACACCAGAGCCAACATTTCAAGACTGATGGATCATTTGGAACAAGAGAACCGCGAGCTGAAAGAGGAAGTGGCCAGATTAAGTGCCTTGATGGAGTAATTCATGGCTGCCCAGAGCCAGTCTTCTCCGACACCTTCAACTCCTCCCCAGAGGATAAATATCTCTGAGATTATCTCCTCGACTGTGCCTGCAGCCAGTGCACACTTTGCTCCAACGGCCATGCCAGCCGGATTCCCGTGGGGGATGCCTCCTAATTTCATGCCCGAGGGTTCTGCTCCCACCTTTGCTTCTATGCCAACATCTAGCCCGGTCCTTGTTGTTCCTCCTCCTGTCATGCATACTCTGCCCAGAGTAGACGACACCATCTATCATTCTGAGCCGTCTGAGGGCCCAGATGTCTATGAGAAGATGGACGTTATGAACGATCAATTTCTTGAGCTTCGCAAGGAATTGAAGACTCTCAGAGGAAAGGATCTTTTCGGCAAGTCTGCTGCCGAACTCTACTTGGTTCCTAATGTGAAGATCCCTGTGAAATTCAAGGTCCCTGGCTTTGAAAAATACAAGGGAAATACTTTCCCTCTCAGCCACCTGGTCATGTATGCCAGGAAAATGTCGACTCATACCGACAATGACCAATTGCTCATCCACTACTTTCAGGACAGTTTGTCCGGTGCTGCTCTGCGTTGGTACATGGGTTTAGACAGTGCGAACATCCGATCCTTCAACGATCTTGGCGAGGCCTTCGTCAAGCAATACAAGTACAATATGGATATGGCTCCCGATAGGGATCAATTAAGGGCCATGTCCCAGAAGGACAAGGAAACATTCAAAGAGTACGCCCAGAGGTCGCGAGAAGTAGCAACACAGATCGTGCCCCCGCTGGAAGAGAAAGAGATGACTAAGATCTTTTTGAAGACCTTGAGTTCTTTTTATTATAAGAGGATGATTGTTAGCGCTCCTTCTGACTTCACCAAGATGGTGAATATGGGGATGCGTCTAGAAGAAGGGGTTAGAGAAGGGCGTCTGACAAGATAAGAAGGTTCTTCTGCCAAACGTTATGGGGCGTTTGCAAAAAAGAAAGATGGAGAGGCACATGTTGTGACCTCTCATATGAAACCAAGAAGACCCTCTGTGAGGAGGAAGACCGTGCGTCCCGCCTGTCGCAACCTGAAAAATACAGTGTGCGAAAAAAACAACCGGCGAAAGAGAATGACAGAAGAGTCGCCACCGTGCGTTATTCATCCCAAAGGAGGGAAAGGAAACGCTCGAAGTAAACCTGAAAAAGGAAAGGACAAGACGGGGTCTCGCAACCAAATCTTGGGTTCGGGAGTCGGTTATGCGAAGGGAAGATATTAGCACCCCTACGCATCCATAGTACTCTACGGGATCCACTTTTGTAGTTTTTGTCTAAAGGGTGTGAGTTTATCTTGTGCTGTTTACCAACAAAAAAAAAAGGGTTAAATGAAAATGACTCGCGCGGATGTCGCATACATTGCATACGTATCTCATCTGAATATGAGAACCAGAGTCTTCGTAGCTCGGCTACCTATGGGTTGGGGGATGTGTGCTCGCTAAGACATCGCGTCTTATGCCTACGTATCTCATCTGGAATGAGAATCAGAGCAAGTCGTAGTTCGGCTAACTACGGGGTTATGGATTGGGTTTTGGACGAACAACGTTACTACGCAATCTACCGGATGCTCGACCTTTGGAGACTTACTCGCCTGTAGTAGAAGGAGTAAACGTGTTGCTTTGGGTTTTAGGGTTTGGGATGCTCGAGGGCAAAAAGGCAGTCCTTGACGAAGGAACCGCGCTACCTGCAGGGATATGAATACAAAACACAAAACATGTATCTCAAAGTAAAATGCCACCAAGGGGCTCAAACATTGCCTCCTATCGAGGTCTTCCAGCTAAGAAAGCGATAAAGTATGAGAAAGGGAAAAAATTACCACACGGATAAAGATCCGAAGCTATAGCAGTTAAAGGGGCAAGAAACCCTGAAATGTCTCCAGCTGGACCGTCAAAGGAAATCAGTCAACACGAATAATCAGAATAAAACTCCAGGGGGTATCCCACAAATAAAGTGGGAAACCACGCGAGTGTCTCTGCGAAAGCCATGTGAGCCCTCACAAAACTCGACAAAGGGTTAGAGTAGTAGGATGAAATCAAGAGAAAACAATGCCATGGAAACACAAGACAAGTTAGAATAAACAAAATAGGGTAACCCAGAGTTGCCCCTAAATCAAAATGTAACCACATGAATAATTCCATCAAAATTCACAAAAGGTTCACAAAAAGGTATCAAATTCACCCATAATACCTCATACATTTAGAGCATTCAAATAAAAGGCATAAAGATGATGGATATAGGGCAAACCTGATTGGAGAGCTTGATTGAGTTGCGCCCGTGAGGTTTACAAGTTGAGTTCCTTTCAGGGTTTGGAGGTTGCTCTGAACTCTGTTGGCTTTTCCCTCACTATCTTTTCCTCAGGGTTTTGCTTCTCTTCCTTCTTTCTCCAGTGAATCTCCCAGTGTAACTCCAAGTGTCTTTTCCTCTACTGAAACCTCAGTATTTATAGACTGATTTTCGTGGGTAATGGGCTCAAATGAGGGAGACCCAAGTCCAAAATAATTTGTTATATTTTATTTATTTATTTTAATTATTTAATTAATTAATTAATTAATTAATTTATTAATTAATTTTTTTTTTATTTTTTTTCGTTTATTTTATTTTTTCGTTTATTTTATTTTATTTTATTTTATTTTATTTTTAGGAAAAATGAAGGGTAAAAATTTGGGGTATTACAGCTGCCCCTATTCAATCAACTGGAGACCCGGAAAGAAGATGGCAGCTGCTTTCGTACTTTCGAGGTATCAAGGGATTGAATACAATAAAAGCCCAAAATTTTGCACTGAAGTGAAGTGAAGTAACAATGTCTGTCAGAATCAGCAAAGAGGTGGTCTTGAAAGAAGAATTCGTCTGTACGGTGAGAGTCAGTTTGAATATCGAAAAAGAATGTTAAACTGGATACCAAAATAAATGGTAACACAGAAATAACCATGGCTTGAATGCCGCTCATCAGTCTGGATACTGGAAAGGATTTCGATCTGAACATCGGAAAATGGGTCTGAATGCCACAAGTCGCATCGACCTGAACGTCGGAACCTTCTTCGATCTGAACATCGGAAAATTGGCCTGAATGCCACTTCGATCTGAATATCGGAAAATTGACCTGAATGCCACTTCGATCTGAATACCGGAAAACTGGCCTGAATGCCACAAGTTGCATCGACCTGAACGTCGGAAACTTCTTCGATCTGTTCTGAATAGACGATCCAAAGCACTTAAAATTTACAGTAATTTTAAATGTTTATTAAGCATGTACCTGTAAAGCCCTTATGTGTCATGATGCAATGTTTATCAAAAATTCGGACGTCATTTTTGCAAACAAAACAGTAAAATGAAAATGAAAACAGAGATATATTGAATAACATGATTTTATTGATTGAATGGCCTCTGAATAGGCATTCACACTAAGAAGCGATCCCTGGAAAGAGGTAATCGCACAAAAGATAAAAACAGAAATTAATCTAATGGCAATGTGAAATGGATTTCTATTGGGTTCCAATTCTGCTATGACTTGCCCGTCTTCAAGATCCTCCAGATGATCAGCTTTCTGAAAGAGTGATTAGACTGTTTCCTATCCTTCAAAAATTTCCAGTCATTGGCACGAGATGAGATTCAGAACTACTCAGAACGCAGGCATTCGCTTAATCCCTAACTTTTGCCTGGATCGCCCTTTTCGGGTTTTCGATCCACCGGGATACCCATTTTTGCCTAAGTTGCCTTTTCAGGTTTTCAACTTACCGGGTGTAAAATCTTTTTTATTTTTGTCCCTAATTTTTGCCCGAACCCTTTCATTTTCTTGGTTCGCCAGGACGCCCATTTTTGCCTGGACTACTCTTTTTTTACTGTCCAGCGGGTCTATTTTATGCGAAGTATTTTTTAACTGCGTCTGAGTTCACAGGGGAAGTGAAGTTTTCACCATCCATAGTTGCAAGCATTAAAGCCCCACCATCAAAAACCTTGGTGACAATATACGGTCCATCATAGTTAGGAGTCCACTTGCCCCTGTGATCTGTCTGAGGAGGAAGGATCCTTTTCAAAACTAAATCTCCGACTTGGAAACAACGAGGACGCACTTTCTGATCAAAGGCTCTCTTCATCCGACTCTGATACAACTGCCCATGACAAATGGCTGCCATTCGCTTCTCTTCGATAAGACTCAACTCATTGAACCTTGTCCGAATCCATTCAGCTTCGTCTAGCTTGATATCCAACAAGACTCTTAGAGAAGGGATCTCCACTTCAACAGGTAGGACTGCTTCCATACCATACACAAGGGAGTAGGGGGTTGCCCCGGTCGATGTACGTACTGAAGTACGGTACCCATGCAAGGCGAAAGGTAGCATCTCATGCCAATCTCTGTACGTGACGACCATCTTCTGCACAATCTTCTTTATGTTCTTATTTGCCGCCTCAACAGCGCCGTTCATCTTAGGGCGGTAAGGGGAAGAGTTGTGATGCTGAATGTTGAAGTTCTGACACAACTCCTTCATCATTTTGTTGTTGAGATTAGAACCATTATCAGTAATGATTCTTTCGGGAATCCCATAGCGACAAATGATTTCTTTCTTGATGAAACGGGCAACCACATGTCTGGTGACATTCGCGAACGACGCTGCCTCGACCCACTTGGTGAAATAGTCGATGGCAACAAGGATGAAGCGATGCCCATTGGAAGCAGTCGGCTCAATCTTTCCAATCATGTCAATGCCCCACATGGCAAACGGCCACGGCGAAGACACCGCATTTAGAGGATTCGGCGGTACATGTACCTTATCAGCATAAATCTGGCATTTATGACACTTCCGAGCATACTTGAAACAATCTGATTCCATGGTCATCCAATAATAACCCGCTCTCAACAATTTCTTAGCCATTGCATGTCCGCCGGCATGAGTACCGAAGGAACCTTCATGAACTTCTGCATTAACATGTCCGCCTCGTGTCTGTCCACACATCTGAGCAAAACCATGTCGAAGTTCCTCTTATATAGCACATCGTCTTTGTTCAAGCAGAAACTGCCTGCCAATCTTCTCAAAGTCTTTCTGTCATTGTTGGATGCCCCTGCAGGGTACTCTTGATTCTTCAGAAAGCACTTGATATCGTGATACCAGGGCTTGTCATCGACTACCAGTTCAGCAGCAAACACATACGCGGCCCTGTCAAGGCGCATCACATCGATCCTGGGAGCATGGTTCCAACGAATTACCTTGATCATGGAGGATAGAGTAGCAAGTGCGTCTGCCATCTGGTTCTCATCACGAGGTATATGATACAATTTTACTGTTGTGAAGAAAGTCAACAGTCTTCTCGTGTAATCTCTGTAGGGGACCAGAGTGGGCTGGAGAGTATTCCAATCACCATTCACTTGATTGATCACCAGAGCTGAATCTCCGAAGATGTCCAAAGTCTTGATTCTCAAATCAATGGCTTGCTCAATACCCAAGATACAGGCCTCGTACTCAGCTTCATTATTTGTGCACTCAAAAGTTAAACGAGCGGTGAAAGGTATGTGGGCACCTTTCGGAGTTGTAATGACAGCACCAATTCCACTTCCTCTAGCATTGACAGCCCCATCAAACAACAAAGTCCACTTTTCGTTTGGATCAGGTCCCTCCTCAACAACTGGCTCTTCACAGTCTTTCATCTTGAGGAACATGATGTCTTCATCAGGGAATTCAAACTTCATTGGCTCATAATCATCAATCGGTTGCTCGGCAAGGTAGTCTGACAGAATACTCCCTTTGATGGCCTTCTGTGACGTGTACTGAATATCATACTCTGTTAAAATCATTTGCCAACGAGCGACCCTTCCGGTGAGAGCTGGCTTCTCGAATATGTATTTCACTGGATCCATCTTAGAAATCAACAAGGTAGTATGGTTCAACATATACTGTCTCAGTCGGCGAGCAGCCCAGGCCAAAGCACAGCAAGTTTTCTCAGGCTGCGAATATTTGATTTCACAGTCGGTAAACTTTTTGCTAAGGTAGTATATGGCATGCTCTTTTCGACCAGACTCGTCATGCTGTCCCAATACACACCCCATCGAGTTCTCGGTCACTGATAGGTACATTATCAGAGGTCTCCCAGGAACTGGAGGTATAAGGATCGGAGGTTTCTGTAGATACTCTTTTATCTTCTCGAAAGCCCTTTGACAATCTTCATTCCACCTGATAGCCTGATCTTTCCTCAGCAATTTGAAAATTGGCTCACACGTGGTTGTTAGGTGAGAGATGAACCTTGCAATGTAGTTCAACCTCCCTAAGAAACTACGGACTTGCTTCTCTGTTCTTGGCTCAGACATTTCCTGTATTGCTTTTACTTTGTCAGGATCCACCTCAATCCCTTTTCCGCTAACAATAAAACCCAGCAATTTTCCCGATCTCACCCCGAAAGTGCACTTATTCGGATTAAGTCTTAGTTTGAATTTCCTCAAACGCTCAAACAGTTTCTGCAAATTCAACAAATGTTCTTCTTTTGTCTGAGATTTGGCAATCATATCGTCCACATAAACCTCGATTTCATGATGAATCATATCATGGAACAGAGTCACCATAGCTCGTTGATATGTTGCTCCGGCATTTTTCAGACCAAACGGCATCACCTTGTAGCAGAAGGTGCCCCATGGGGTTATGAAAGTTGTCTTTTCCATGTCCTCTGGTGCCATCTTGATTTGGTTATAGCCAGAAAAGCCATCCATGAAGGAGAATACCGAGAACTGAGCTGTATTATCCACCAAAACGTCGATGTGAGGTAATGGGAAATCATCTTTAGGGCTAGCTCTGTTCAGATCCCGGTAGTCGACACACATCCGTACCTTTCCGTCCTTCTTAGGTACTGGGACGATGTTTGCAACCCATGGCGGATAATTGGTGACTGCTAGAAACCCTGCATCCAACTGCTTTTGCACTTCTTCCTTTATCTTGACAGCCATCTCTGGTCTTGTTCTCCTGAGCTTCTGCTTGACCGGAGGACAACCTTCTTTGAGAGGCAAGCGGTGTACCACGATGTCTGTGTCCAGTCCAGGCATGTCCTGATAAGACCAGGCGAAGATGTCAACGTATTCTTGCAGCAATTCAATCAGCCCTTTCTTCACATTATCTTCCAAAGCAGCCCCTATTTTGATTTCTCTCTTGGCGTCCTCGGTGCCGAGATTAATCACTTCAACAGACTCTTGATGCGGTTGAATAACCCCTTCCTCTTGTTTTAATAAACTGGTAAGCTCTTCAGGGAGTTCACAGTCTTCATCACCCTCTTCTTCAGCTTGAAAGATTGGATTTTCAAAGTCGAAACGAGCCATAGCAGAACCGTTATCAATAGGATCCGGTGATGTGCATCTGCATGAGTGATGGTATGTGCTTATGAGTGTGAACAAGAAGTGAAAACTAAACGAAACATTGCCATTTTTTTTATTTTTTATTTATTTTGAAAAACTGCAAAAATAGAAAGACAGGGAACGAAATATTTGAATGCAAAAAGACGTCCTTTATTTATGATAAAAAATGCAAGCGTCACATAGATGGGCCCTACAATGAGTCATTACGCCCTGGGCGGAACGTAAAACTTGGATATGCATGAATAAACAAAGAAAATTACTCTTCAAGAAGAGTGACTTGGATAATCTCCTCAGAAGACCAATTGTTGATGACTTCATCCGGGATCCTCGGACGCACCCAGTTGTCAATGTCACAATCACTATCCCCATCTTCTTCGTTGACTGCAGAGACTTGACCATACTGAATGATGCCAGCACTGGAGAAAGTGATCGGCCCCTGATGAGTCTGAAGTGTTGAAGTTGTAGAAGTTAGAGCTGGCTGATACCCAATCCCGAACTTATCTTCTTTCACTGGTAATTCCAACAGACGCCTCCAACCGGGAGCAACACCTGAATCCACCACGGCCCGTGCCTGCTTAAAGGATGAGATAGAGGCACCCGCTTTAGCCTCTTTCACAGACTCTTGGACAGACAAATCTTCAACCTGGAGGATACCTTTGTCGAGCAAGGCCTGGATACCCTGCTGTAGCTTCAAACAACCTCCACTCTGAGTAGCACAATCCAAATAACCCTTCCCACAATCGGGGAAAACATCGGCCTTTAGCAAGCATCCTTTGATATCCAACAATGGAGTCTTCAGCTTCAACACATCCTTAATGGACTTGGCTTCTCCCTCTACCAAATTAACGTTCGCACCACCATGCTGGGGCATGGGATTGTTGACGACATTCGGAGCTGGTGCAAGGTCGATGGCCTTTGAATCTATGAGGTCCTGAACTACGTGCTTAAAAGCTTTGCAGTTCTCAATGTCATGGCCAGGTGCCCCAGAGTGGAAGCTACACCTAGCGTTGGCGTCGTAACCCACCGGAAGTCTACCAACAGGAGGAGCCAGAGTGCGCAGTTGCACAAGCTGTAGTTGTTGAAGACTAGAAAGCAACTGGGCGTACGACATTGGAAGGGTGTCGAAACGCCGGTCCATCATCCTTTGCCTCTGTTGATAAGCGGGTCTGTTACCCGGTTGTTGCTGTTGTTGATACTGAGCTGGTTGACGTTGTGATTGTTGTTGTTGTAGTGGTGCTGCAGCTGGAATGGTCACCCCTGCGGCAGTACCTGTTATGCAAGACATGCTAATGAATATGCAAATGCAATGACATGTTTATCAATTCCAAAGGTATTATACCCCCTTGATTCCAGTCTCACATTTGATAAACAGTGTAAAAAAAAAGACTAAGCCGTTGATGAGAACCAAGAAAATTCCGACTAGAATCAAGTGGAAGATATAAACCTCCTTGAAAAGGATAAACATGTGTTAAATGATATGAATGCAAATGATGTGATGATGTGAATGCAATGTAGTGGCATGTCAATCAGGATTGCTGTATCTGCTTGAACATCTGTCAGGTTGCACTGTCTGGAGAGAAATTAAGAGCACACCAAACAAAGGTCATGGGATGGATCATGTTATCCTTAATATCAACCACCCATTTTGGCGGATTATGGTTTACACCTTATCAACACCCGAGTTTCATTGATATTAAGGATACCTGATCGGATCAACCATGAATCAAGGGTTTGTCGCAAGTCACGAGCATGGAGTTTAGGTTAAGAACCACCCAAAAGGAGTGTACTAAGGTTTAAACCTGCCAAACATGTTCTACAAAAAGGTTCCCATAGTCATAATCCCATTATTCGGATATTATTAGAGGAACGACTACTCGTATTCCAACAATATTCTCAAGAGAGACTCTTATGAGTGTAGTATCGCGTAACAATCGTATCAAATCTTACATTTGAACGACTTTCGCACTACGTCCTACGAATAGGCCAAGATGGGTTAGGTAAACTAAGGTCCTTGGCTTCTTAGGTCTATATTAGAACAAGTAATGTCTAACCACAACTTACTTATGTGACATTATTGGTCTCAACATGACCTCCACCAAGTGAATGGGCTTGCAAGTCAACTCGCTAAGGAATACTCCACACAAGTTGACAGGACTATGCCATTCTCCTATCTTAAGTGCACTCGAGTTCGGGTATAGAACTCATCTCACAAAGATCACCAAGCAGCCATAGCCAACCAACAGATACAACAATGATATGTACACCATGTAATAAGGTAAAGCAGGTAAATAAATAACTGTACAAAAGCATGAACACCCAATAAAGAAACAAACCACAAAAGCTAGGAGGGACTCGCTTAGGGAAGATGGACCAGCAAGAGGTCAACTTCTTATATTCCCCAGCAGAGTCGCCAGCTGTCGCAACCTGAAAAATACAGTGTGCGAAAAAAACAACCGGCGAAAGAGAATGACAGAAGAGTCGCCACCGTGCGTTATTCATCCCAAAGGAGGGAAAAGAAACGCTCGAAGTAAACCTGAAAAAGGAAAGGACAAGACGGGGTCTCGCAACCAAATCTTGGGTTCGGGAGTCGGTTATGCGAAGGGAAGGTATTAGCACCCCTACGCATCCATAGTACTCTACGGGATCCACTTTTGTAATTTTTGTCTAAAGGGTGTGAGTTTATCTTGTGCTGTTTACCAACAAAAAAAAAGGGTTAAATGAAAATGACTCGCGCGGATGTCGCATCCACTGCATACGTATCTCATCTGAATATGAGAATCAGAGTCTTCGTAGCTCGGCTACCTATGGGTTGGGGGATGTGTGCTCGCTAAGACATCGCGTCTTATGCCTACGTATCTCATCTGGAATGAGAATCAGAGCAAGCCGTAGTTCGGCTAACTACGGGGTTATGGATTGGGTTTTGGACGAACAACGTTACTACGCAATCTACCGGATGCTCGACCTTTGGAGACTTACTCGCCTGTAGTAGAAGGAGTAAACGTGTTGCTTTGGGTTTTAGGGTTTGGGATGCTCGAGGGCAAAAAGGCAGTCCTTGACGAAGGAACCGCGCTACCTGCAGGGATATGAATACAAAACACAAAACATGTATCTCAAAGTAAAATGCCACCAAGGGGCTCAAACATTGCCTCCTATCGAGGTCTTCCAGCTAAGAAAGCGATAAAGTATGAGAAAGGGAAAAAATTACCACACGGATAAAGATCCGAAGCTATAGCAGTTAAAGGGGAAAGAAACCCTGAAATGTCTCCAGCTGGACCGTCAAAGGAAATCAGTCAACACGAATAATCAGAATAAAACTCCAGGGGGTATCCCACAAATAAAGTGGGAAACCACGCGAGTGTCTCTGCGAAAGCCATGTGAGCCGTCACAAAACTCGACAAAGGGTTAGAGTAGTAGGATGAAATCAAGAGAAAACAATGCCATGGAAACACAAGACAGGTTAGAATAAACAAAATAGGGTAACCCAGAGTTGCCCCTAAATCAAAATGTAACCACATGAATAATTCCATCAAAATTCACAAAAGGTTCACAAAAAGGTATCAAATTCACCCATAATACCTCATACATTTAGAGCATTCAAATAAAAGGCATAAAGATGATGGATATAGGGCAAACCTGATTGGAGAGCTTGATTGAGTTGCGCCCGTGAGGTTTACAAGTTGAGTTCCTTTCAGGGTTTGGAGGTTGCTCTGAACTCTGTTGGCTTTTCCCTCACTATCTTTTCCTCAGGGTTTTGCTTCTCTTCCTTCTTTCTCCAGTGAATCTCCCAGTGTAACTCCAAGTGTCTTTTCCTCTACTGAAACCTCAGAATTTATAGACTGATTTTCGTGGGTAATGAGCTCAAATGAGGGAGACCCAAGTCCAAAATAATTTGTTATATTTTATTTATTTATTTTAATTATTTAATTAATTAATTAATTAATTAATTAATTTTTTTTTATTTTTTTTTCGTTTTCGTTTTCGTTTTTTTTCTTTCTCGTTTTCGTTTTTTTTTTTTTCGTTTTTTTTTTTTTTTCGTTTTTTTTTTTTTTTTTTTAGGAAAAATGAAGGGTAAATTTTGGGGTATTACACCGCCAGTAACCAGCACCAGTTGGCTCATATAGCACCTGTCTTCAGAGATAATCAGCAGTACCAGCAACATAACAACAATCAGCAACCACATCCGCAATATCAACAACAACAACACTGTCCGCAATAGTAGGCCTACCAGCCTCGAAACAGTAATCAAACCAGCACGAGTTACGAGAGGAAAAGGGTCACCTTCGATCCTATTTCGATGACGTATGCAGAGTTATATCCCTCTTTGATAGAGAGAAAGTTGATTATTCCGCGAGACCCCCCAGCTATACCTACTAACCCCCAGTGGTGGTATAAGCCCGAATTACACTGTGTTTACCATTCTGGTGCTCCCGGCCACGACGTGGAGAATTGCTACCCTTTGAAGACCAAAGTCCAAGACCTTGTGAGGTGTGGCATTCTGTGTTTCGAGGATGTAGGTCCTAACGTGAAGAAGAACCCATTGCCCGAGCATGGGAAATCTGTTAACATGGTCCAGGGTTGCCCTGGCAAGTACAAAGTCAAATACGTCAGTCATATTCGACAATCTCTGGTCGAGATGCATCGTTTAATATGTGATTATAGTCATTATGAGCATGACCACGATAGATGCCGAGTCTGTTCTGTCAATCAAAGAGGTTGTCGCCTGGTGCGCAAATATGTTCAAGAAATGCTGGATGAAGGAGTTATTGAGATCCTCAAAACAGAAACGTTGACGAAGATGCTGATGAGGTCAACGTAATTTCTCAAGTATTCCGGATCCCCGAGCCTGTTATCATCAAGTATGATGGTAGCAAGCAGAAGGTTTCTCCCGCATTAACCATTAAGCCAGCCGGACCGGTACCATACTCTTCTGAAAAAGCGGTTCCCTATCGCTACGATGCCGTAGCAGTGGAAAATGGGAAAGAGGTGTCCTTGCCATCTTCATCTGTTGTTAATATTGCTGATGTTAGCGGTTTGACCCGTAGTGGTCGTGTATTTTCAGCATCGCCAAAGCCTCAAGCTAATGCTGATTCTGTTGAACGCCCGATTGGGAATGCTGTGAGCACCCCGAATCCGGCACTTGTTGCTAAGCCCTCCTCCATATTGAGAACTCCTGCTTCTGTTGGCCCAAGCAGCAATATGAAAGAAGACTACGATGAGATGCTGAAGCTCATCAAGAGGAGCGAGTACAATGTTGTAGACCAGCTTCTACAAACTCCATCCAAAATATCTGTGCTATCATTGCTTTTGAATTCAGAACCACACCAGGTCATTGATTCTAGCATTACATATATCTATGGGTTGCAAAGACGATGCCATGTCCAATATGCTGGTGGACACCGGGTCATCATTGAACGTATTGCCAAAATCCACTCTCGCTAAATTGTCATATCAAGGGCCTCCCATGAGGCAGAGTGGAGTAGTTGTGAAGGCTTTCGATGGGTCTCGCAAAACTGTGATTGGGGAAGTTGATCTCCCAGTCAAGATCGGACCAAGTGATTTCCAGATTACCTTCCAGGTTATGAATATTCACCCATCATATAGCTGTCTCCTAGGCAGACCATGGATTCACGAGGCAGGCGCCGTGACATCCACCCTACACCAGAAACTGAAATTTGTGAAGAATAAGAAGCTGGTGGTGGTAGGGGGAGAAATGGCTCTTCTGGTTAGCCATTTGTCTTCCTTTTCATATATAGATGCTGAGGATGAAGTTGGAACTCCTTTCCAAGCTTTATCTATTGCTGAACCTATTGAGAAGAGAACTCCTTCATTTGCTTCCTACAAAGATGCAAAGTTGGCCATTGAGCATGGTGCAACTGCTGGATTAGGGAAAATGATTAAGCTGGCATAGGTTATTCATCTGGGGTTTCTAATACGCGAGGGCTGTTCAAGAGTGGAGGTTTCATCCACACTGAGGTTGCTGCTGTTCTGGAAGAGGACGAAGAGGATTCTGGCAACTTCGTCATCCCTGGAGGGATCTGCAATAATTGGGTCGCTGTGGATATTCCAACAGTTATCCATAAGTCAAAGTAATGTTCATTGTGTTTAAAAACCCTCCTCCCATGCCAAAAGGAGGAGTGAGGACATTGTTGGCGCATAAATACAATGATATTTTCATCCAATAGATTCATGTTAAATGTTTGTTTTTCCAATTATTTTCCCTTTTCGCTTTTTTGCATGAAATTGGTGATCACATAAAACCTAAAAATAGAATAAAATTAATCTTTTCATCTGCATAATGATTTGCCTTGTTTGAATTCTAAAGCTTTTCATATCCAAAATCATTATGCAGGTTGATCAAACCCATTGAACATAATGACCCAACACCATCTCCCAACTTTGAATTCCCTGTATTAGAGGCGGAAGAAGATGATGTCGAAGAGATTCCAAACGAGATTACCCGTCTACTTGAGGATGAAGAGAAGATCATTCAGCCACATCTTGAGAATCTGGAAACAGTCAACTTGGGGTCTGAAGATTGTGTGAGTGAAGTGAAGATTGGGGCACTCTTGGAAGGATCTGTTAAGAAGGGGTTGATTGAATTGCTACGAGAATATGTTGACGTCTTTGCCTGGTCATATGGAGACATGCCTGGTCTAGATACAGACATCGTGCAACATTTCCTACCTTTGAAACCTGAGTGTGTAACACCCCGATAATAATGAAATAATTATTTAAATTAAGTTAATAATTTATTATTAATTTAATTAGATAATTGGACTATTATTACTATTATTTTGGAATAATAATTATTGGAAAATATATAAGTTGGAATAAGGAAAAAGAGTTTTCATTTTGTAAAAGGGTTTTACGTGAAAACTGAGAAGCTGCAGAGAAGAGGAGAAAAGGGCAAAGAGGAAGAACCAGAGAGCAAAGGTTGGAGAAGAGCTTGGAGCTTAGAGATTTTGCCGGATTAACTCAGGTAAGGGGGGTTTATCGTCGTTTAATGGGTATTATGGGTTAGCATGTAATGGGTAGTGATAAGCCGTTGATTTGACCCTAATTGGGATTGTTGAATGCTGGAATTACGTTGGATAAACTGTGTTAAAAACTGAAATTGAATCCGTAATTTCGTGAGTCGTGTTTTCCCGAACATATAGCTTTTTACGGAATTGGAATCGGAGGTCCGGAAGTCCTCCAACGGCGGAAAATGCGGAGAATTCTGCATTCTGCCTTGAGTTAGCGCAGGAACAGCTTCTGTCTTGCGTTAACCGGTTAACCCAGGGTGTTAACCGGTTAACACTGTTTTGAATTGTGAAAATGTGCTGTTTTGCTTGCGTTAACCGGTTAACCCAGGGCGTTAACCGGTTAACACTGTTGTGATTGCTGAAATATTGCTGTTTGTGCTGCGTTAACCGGTTAACCCAGGGCGTTAACCGGTTAACACTGTTAAGTTTTGGGACAGGAAGCGTGTTGTGCTGCGTTAACCGGTTAACCCAGGGCGTTAACCGGTTAACACTGTTGCAGAGTGGAAAAATTGGCTTTTTAATGTTGTGTACATAATTGCGAGTTGGCCTATGTTGGCGTATGATGTAATAGGGATTATTTCCCGCTGTTTTGAGCAGTACAGTTATTAGTAGAGTGTGCTAATACGGTGTTTAATTATTTGACATGATATGATGTGTTGATACATGTGTTGATGATGTATGATGATATGCATAATGCTGTGAATGTATATATTATGCATGTATTTGTGAATGGACTGTTGTATGGCTTAGAGTGTGAGCATATGTCCATTGTGAATTGTTGTTGATGTTGCATTGCTAGATGATTAGCGTGCATAGCATAGCCTGTGGGGCTGTAGCTAATTCCCATGGTGAGGAATTAGTGAGTGAATCATTGTGGATTTGTTGTTGATGTTTGCATGCTAGATGATTAGTGTGCATAGCATAGCCTTCGGGCTGTAGCTAATTCCCATGGTGAGGAATTAGTGAGTGAGTCATTAGATCTCAAATGAGTGGGACTAGTGAGCTTAGTAGCCGCATCTGGATTGATCGGTGAGCTTGAACTATATGTTCAAGAATCGTCGGTACCGCATGTGTGGAGTCTCATTGCATAATGTATGTATGGCGTATAATATGAATGGATGTATTCCAATATTATACGTGTGTTTGTGTTGTTATGGAGTATGATTTGAGATTATACTTGTGTTTTATGTTGGTGTGAAGATGATGTTGAGCTGATGTGCTATTACTGATTGTATGTTGTGATTAGGGTGATTAATGTGTCAAATTACTTAACATGACATGAGATTTTATAATGCTTATTATATCGATTGAGGAACTCACCCTTACAACTATTTTTCAGGTAACGAGCATTGAGTTGAGTAGAAGCTAATGCTTGGAGTCTAGTGTAGTCTCCTTAGTGGGTCATGCTCTGATAGATGTAACATCGGGAGGGAACATTTTAATTGTGTTGTTGATGATTGTTGAACCAGTTTACATGTAGTATGTTGCATGTTTTGAATGATCGATTTGATCTCTATCCGTTGTGTATTATGCAACTGTTTTATTTGATAAATAAATGAGCATGACAAGCTACTTTGATGAATAGTGTGAAATATTATGTGACACCCTTAAATGGCATAATTACTCTGATTTATATATGTTGTTATTTTAATTAAATATTTGGGGTATTTTAGAAGGGTGTTACATTAGTGGTATCAGAGCATAGTCGGTCGAGTCGAGTCGTAATTATTCTGTTTCCCCTGTACGGTATAGGTGTTGTGTAACCCTATCAGTACTTATTGTTTTAGTTTGTTTGGGTTTTCAGAATAGAGATGGCTGGAAGAGGTAGAGATGATGCTGCGATTGCTGAGGCTCTGGGTATGCTAGCTGGAGTACTTGGAGGGAATCCGAATGTGGTGGGAATGGGAGCTGCTCGTCAACTGAGTGAGTTCTAGAAGAACAATCCTCCAATGTTCAAGGGAGCATACGATCCAGATGGCGCTCAGAAGTGATTGAAGGAGATAGAGAGAATCTTCCGAGTGACTAAGTGTGCCGATAACCAGAAGGTCAGGTTCGGTACGCATATGCTGTCAGAAGAAGCTGATGATTGGTGGGTTGCTACCCGCACTGAGTTGGAAACTGCTGGGAATGCTGAAATCACTTGGGCTGTGTTCAGAGAGAGATTCCTGAGGAAGTACTTTCCAGAAGATGTCAGAGGAAAGAAAGAGATAGAGTTCTTAGAGTTGAAACAGGGTAACAAGTCTGTTACGGAGTATGCTGCTAAGTTCACAGAGCTGTCGAAGTATTACACTCCCTATAATGAGGCTGCTGGAGAATTTTCGAAATGTGTGAAGTTTGAGAACGGGTTGCGTCCTGAGATCAAGCAGGCTATTGGATACCAACGGATCAGAGTGTTTTCTGACTTGGTTGACTGTTGCAGGATTTTTGAACAGGATTCCAAAGCCAGAGCAGAGAGCTATCAGCAAAGGGTTGATAAGAAAGGCAAGAATCAGAATGACCGTGGAAAACCGTATGCAGCTGGCAAAGGTTTTCAGAGACAGAGTGGGATGAAGAGGCCTAGTGGGGGAGACTCTAGTGCCCCTGTTAAGTGTTATAGATGTGGTCGGGCTGGACATCGTGTCCATGAGTGTACCAGTGCTGAGATGAAGTGTTTCAAGTGTGGAAAAGGTGGTCATTTGGCTGCAGAGTGTCGGTTGAAGACTGTAACTTGTTTCAACTGTGGAGAGTTGGGTCATATCAGTCCACAGTGTCCTAAGCCGAAGAAAGAGAATCAGTCAGGAGGCAAGCTCTTTGCTTTATCGGGTTCTGAGACTTCTGCAGATGATCGTTTGATCCGAGGTACGTGTTATATTAATGGCTTTCCTCTTGTAGCTATTATTGACACCGGTGCTACTCATTCCTTTATATCTTTGGATTGTGCTGTGAAACTTAAGTTAGAGATATCTGAGATGCTTGGTAGTATGGTGATTGATACTCCTGCGAAGGGTTCAGTGACTACTACTTCAGTTTGTTTAAATTGTCCTTTGAGTATTTTTGGTAGAGACTTTGGAATGGACCTAGTGTGTCTTCCACTAGTGCAGATTGATGTTATATTGGGTATGAATTGGTTGGTGTTTAACCGAGTTTCTATCAATTGTTTTGATAAGACTGTGGTCTTTCCTGAGATTGAGGAAGGAAAGAGTTTGTTTCTATCGGCAAGGCAAGTGAATGAGGCAGTAGCAGATGGGGCAGAGTTGTTTATGCTGTTAGCGACTTTAGAGGCTAAAGATAAACTGGGGATTGGCGATCTAGCCGTGGTGTGTGATTTTCCTGATGTGTTTCCTGAAGAAGTGAATGAATTACCACCAGAGCGTGAAGTTGAGTTCTCGATTGATTTGGTACCTGGTACTAGACCGATATCGATGGCCCCGTACCGTATGTCTGCTGTTGAGCTAACTGAATTGAAGAGTCAGTTGGAAGATCTGTTGGATAAGAAATTTATTCGTCCGAGTGTGTCACCGTGGGGTGCACCAGTGTTATTGGTTAAGAAGAAAGATGGTACTATGAGGCTGTGTGTGGACTACAGGCAACTGAATAAAGTGACGATCAAGAATCGGTATCCTTTGCCGAGGATTGATGATTTGATGGATCAGTTGGTTGGTGCGAGTGTGTTCAGCAAGATAGATTTGAGGTCTGGGTATCATCAGATACGTGTGAAAACTGAGGATATTCAGAAGACTGCTTTCAGAACAAGGTATGGACATTATGAGTATTCTGTAATGCCTTTTGGTGTGACTAATGCGCCTGGAGTATTCATGGAGTATATGAATAGGATTTTCCATCCGTACCTAGACCAGTTTGTTGTGGTGTTTATTGATGACATTTTGGTGTATTCGAAATCTGAAGAAGAGCATGCTGAGCATTTGAGAGTGGTTTTAGAAGTTCTACGAGAAAAGAAGTTATTTGCTAAACTCTCTAAATGTGAATTTTGGTTAGAAGAGGTTAGTTTTCTTGGTCATGTGATTTCAAGAGGTGGTGTTGTTGTTGATCCTTCTAAGATAGAAGCGGTATCTAAGTGGGAAGCTCCGAAGTCAGTTTCTGAGATAAGGAGTTTTCTTGGATTGGCTGGTTATTATAGGAAGTTCATTGAGGGATTTTCTAAGTTGGCGTTACCGTTGACGATGTTGACTAGAAAGGGGCAAGCGTTTGTTTGGGACTCAAAATGTGAAGAAGGTTTCCAAGAGTTAAAGAGAAGGTTGACTACTGCTCCTATTTTGATATTACCGAGTTCGTCGGAACTATTTGAAGTTTACTGTGATGCTTCATTGTTGGGTTTGAGTGGTGTGTTGATGCAGAATAAGCAGGTTATAGCTTATGCTTCGAGACAACTGAGGGTTCATGAAAGGAACTATCCGACGCATGATTTAGAGTTGGCAGCTGTGGTATTTGTCCTGAAATTATGGAGGCATTACTTGTATGGATCAAGATTTGAGGTTTTCAGTGACCATAAAAGTTTAAAGTATTTGTTTGATCAGAAAGAGCTGAATATGAGACAGAGGAGATGGTTAGAATTTCTGAAGGATTATGACTTTGGTTTGAATTACCATCCGGGTAGAGCAAACGTAGTGGCTGATGCATTGAGTCGGAAATCATTGCATATGTCTATGTTAATGGTTAAGGAATTGGATTTGATTGAGCAGTTTAGAGACTTGAGTTTGGTGTGTGAGAGTACTCACAAGAGTGTTAAATTGGGAATGTTGAAGTTGACGAGTGGTATTCTGGATGAGATCAGAGAGGGTCAGAAATCCGATATGCTTTTGGTTGATAAGTTGACTTTAGTGAATCAAGGCCAAGGTGGTGAATTCAGAGTCGATGAGAATGGTGTTTTGAAATTTGGTAATCGGGTGTGTATTCCGGATGTTATTGAACTTAAGAAGAGTATTCTTGAGGAAGGACATCGTAGTGGCTTGAGTATTCATCCTGGAGCTACGAAGATGTATCATGATTTGAAGAAGTTATTTTGGTGGCCGGGAATGAAGAAAGAAATTGCGAGTTTTGTTTATTCCTGTTTGACTTGTCAGAAGTCAAAGATTGAGCATCAGAAGCCGTCTGGGCTAATGCAACCGTTGGCTATTCCAGAGTGGAAGTGGGATAGTATCAGTATGGATTTTGTTTCTGGTTTACCGAGGACAAGTAAGAATTGTGAAGCTATTTGGGTGATTGTTGACAGATTGACAAAGTCGGCTCATTTCATTCCGATCAGAATGGATTATCCGTTAGAGAGATTAGCCGAGTTGTATATTGAGAAGATTGTAAGTTTGCATGGTATTCCGTCGAGTATTGTTTCGGACAGAGATCCTAGATTTACATCGAAGTTCTGGGAAGGTTTGCAGAAGGCTTTGGGAACTAAGCTGAGATTGAGTTCTGCATATCATCCGCAGACTGATGGTCAGACTGAGAGGACGATTCAGTCACTAGAGGATCTTTTGAGGGCTTGTGTTTTGGAAAAGGGAGGTGCTTGGGATTGTTATTTACCTTTGATTGAGTTTACCTACAACAATAGTTTTCATTCGAGCATTGGTATGGCACCGTTTGAAGCTTTGTATGGTAGGAGATGTCGGACACCTTTATGTTGGTATGAGTCCGGTGAGAGTGCTGTGGTTGGACCGGAGATTGTTCAACAGACTACGGAAAAGATTAAGATGATTCAGGAGAAAATGAGAATTGCTCAGAGTCGTCAGAAGAGTTATCATGACAAGAGGAGGAAGTCACTTGAATTTCAAGAAGGAGATCATGTGTTTCTTCGTGTTACTCCGATAACTGGGGTTGGTCGAGCTTTGAAGTCAAAGAAGTTGACACCTCGATTTATTGGTCCTTATCAGATTTTGGAGAGGATAGGGGAAGTAGCCTATCGTATCGCTTTACCGCCGTCACTTGCGAATTTGCATGAGGTTTTTCATGTGTCTCAGTTGAGGAGGTACATTCATGATCCGTCGCATGTAGTCCAAGTAGATGATGTACAGGTGAGAGATAACCTGACTGTTGAAACATCACCTATGAGGATCGAGGATCGAGAGTTGAAGCAGTTGCGGGGTAAAGAGATTGCCTTGGTGAAGGTAGCTTGGGGAGGACCAGCAGGTGGCAATGTGACTTGGGAACTCGAGAGTCAGATGAAGGAGTCTTATCCGGAGTTATTCGATTGAGGTATGTTTTCGAGGACGAAAACTCTTTTAGTGGGGGAGAGTTGTAACACCCCGATAATAATGAAATAATTATTTAAATTAAGTTAATAATTTATTATTAATTTAATTAGATAATTGGACTATTATTACTATTATTTTGGAATAATAATTATTGGAAAATATATAAGTTGGAATAAGGAAAAAGAGTTTTCATTTTGTAAAAGGGTTTTACGTGAAAACTGAGAAGCTGCAGAGAAGAGGAGAAAGGGGCAAAGAGGAAGAACCAGAGAGCAAAGGTTGGAGAAGAGCTTGGAGCTTAGAGATTTTGCCGGATTAACTCAGGTAAGGGGGGTTTATCGTCGTTTAATGGGTATTATGGGTTAGCATGTAATGGGTAGTGATAAGCCGTTGATTTGACCCTAATTGGGATTGTTGAATGCTGGAATTACGTTGGATAAACTGTGTTAAAAACTGAAATTGAATCCGTAATTTCGTGAGTCGTGTTTTCCCAAACGTATAGCTTTTTACGGAATTGGAATCGGAGGTCCGGAAGTCCTCCAACGGCGGAAAATGCGGAGAATTCTGCATTCTGCCTTGAGTTAGCGCAGGAACAGCTTCTGTCTTGCGTTAACCGGTTAACCCAGGGTGTTAACCGGTTAACACTGTTTTGAATTGTGAAAATGTGCTGTTTTGCTTGCGTTAACCGGTTAACCCAGGGCGTTAACCGGTTAACACTGTTGTGATTGCTGAAATATTGCTGTTTGTGCTGCGTTAACCGGTTAACCCAGGGCGTTAACCGGTTAACACTGTTAAGTTTTGGGACAGGAAGCGTGTTGTGCTGCGTTAACCGGTTAACCCAGGGCGTTAACCGGTTAACACTGTTGCAGAGTGGAAAAATTGGCTTTTTAATGTTGTGTACATAATTGCGAGTTCGCCTATGTTGGCGTATGATGTAATAGGGATTATTTCCCGCTGTTTTGAGCAGTACAGTTATTAGTAGAGTGTGCTAATACGGTGTTTAATTATTTGACATGATATGATGTGTTGATACATGTGTTGATGATGTATGATGATATGCATAATGCTGTGAATGTATATATTATGCATGTATTTGTGAATGGACTGTTGTATGGCTTAGAGTGTGAGCATATGTCCATTGTGAATTGTTGTTGATGTTGCATTGCTAGATGATTAGCGTGCATAGCATAGCCTGTGGGGCTGTAGCTAATTCCCATGGTGAGGAATTAGTGAGTGAATCATTGTGGATTTGTTGTTGATGTTTGCATGCTAGATGATTAGTGTGCATAGCATAGCCTTCGGGGCTGTAGCTAATTCCCATGGTGAGGAATTAGTGAGTGAGTCATTAGATCTCAAATGAGTGGGACTAGTGAGCTTAGTAGCCGCATCTGGATTGATCGGTGAGCTTGAACTATATGTTCAAGAATCGTCGGTACCGCATGTGTGGAGTCTCATTGCATAATGTATGTATGGCGTATAATATGAATGGATGTATTCCAATATTATACGTGTGTTTGTGTTGTTATGGAGTATGATTTGAGATTATACTTGTGTTTTATGTTGGTGTGAAGATGATGTTGAGCTGATGTGCTGTTACTGATTGTATGTTGTGATTAGGGTGATTAATGTGTCAAATTACTTAACATGACATGAGATTTTATAATGCTTATTATATCGATTGAGGAACTCACCCTTACAACTATTTTTCAGGTAACGAGCAATGAGTTGAGTAGAAGCTAATGCTTGGAGTCTAGTGTAGTCTCCTTAGTGGGTCATGCTCTGATAGATGTAACATCGGGAGGGAACATTTTAATTGTGTTGTTGATGATTGTTGAACCAGTTTACATGTAGTATGTTGCATGTTTTGAATGATCGATTTGATCTCTATCCGCTGCGTATTATGCAACTGTTTTATTTGATAAATAAATGAGCATGACAAGCTACTTTGATGAATAGTGTGAAATATTGTGTGACACCCTTAAATGGCATAATTACTCTGATTTATATATGTTGTTATTTTAATTAAATATTTGGGGTATTTTAGAAGGGTGTTACAGAGTGCGTGCCTGTGAAGCAGAAGCTCAGAAGAACTCATCCTGATATGGCAATGAAAATCAAAGAGGAAGTTCAGAAGCAAATCGATGCGGGGTTTCTGGTGACTTCTACATATCCTCAATGGGTGGCCAATATCGTGCTTGTGCCTAAGAAAGACGAAAAAGTACGAATGTGTGTGGACTATAGAGACTTGAACAAAGCTAGTCCGAAAGATGATTTCCCTCTACCACACATTGATATGTTGGTAGACAATACAACTAAATTCAATATCTTCTCCTTTATGGACGGATTTTCCGGATATAATCAGATTAAGATGGAACCCGAGGATATGGAGAAGACAACATTCATCACACCTTGGGGAACATTCTGTTATCGAGTGATGCCCTTCGGTTTGAAGAACGCCGGAGCCACGTATCAACGAGCTATGGCCACCTTGTTTCATGATATGATGCACAAGGAGACGAGGTATATGTTGACGATATGATCGCTAAGTCAAGAACAGAGGTTAAGCATGTAGAGCACCTGTTGAAGCTTTTTCAGCGTTTGAGGAAATATAAGCTTCGTCTGAATCCCAACAAGTGTACTTTTGGAGTCCGTTCCGGTAAGTTATTGGGCTTTATCGTCAGTGAAAGAGGTATTGAAGTTGATCCTGCAAAGGTAAAAGCAATACAAAAGATGCTTGCGCCCAAAACTGAGAAGCAAGTCCGAGGTTTTCTTGGCCGCTTGAATTATATTTCCAGATTCATATCCCACATGACTGCCACATGTGCGCCGATATTCAAGCTCCTCCGGAAAGATCAGTCCCATGATTGGACCGAGGATTGCCAGAAAGCTTTCGATAGTATTAAAGAGTATTTGTCTGAGCCTCCGATCATGTCTCCGCCCGTGGAAGGAAGACCATTGATTATGTATCTGACTGTTCTTGAAGACTCAATGGGTTGTGTCCTCGGCCAGCAAGATGAATCAGGAAAGAAACAATATGCTATTTACTACTTGAGTAAGAAGTTCACCGATCGTGAGTCTCGATATTCAATGCTTGAGAAAACATGTTTTCCTTTGTCTTGGGCTGCTAAGCGGCTACGCCAGTGTATGTTAAATCATACGACGTGGTTGATATCCAGAATGGATCCAATCAAGTATATCTTCGAGAAGCCTGCTTTAACAGGGAGGATTGCCCGTTGGCAGATGTTGTTATCTGAGTATGATATTGAGTATCGAGCTCAGAAGCTTATTAAAGGTAGTATCTTGGCTGACCACTTGGCACATCAGCCGATTGAGGATTATCAATCAGTTCAGCATGACTTCCCAGATGAGGAGATTCTGTATTTGAAAATGAAATATTGCGATGAGCCTACGCTCGATGAAGGGCCAGAGCCTGGTTCCAGATGGAGTATGGTGTTTGATGGCGCTGTAAATCAATATGGAAATGGTATTGGGGCAGTGATTGTTACTCCTCAGGGCACACATATTCCTTTTACAGCAAGGCTAACTTTCAAATGCACGAAAAATATGGCTGAGTATGAGGCCTGCATTGTAACACCCCGATAAAAAATAAGATAATTATTTAATTTAAGTTAATATTATATTTATTAATTTAATTAAATAATTGAAATTATTGGATTATTATTATTATTATTATTAGAATAATAATTATTGGAAAATATATATAAGTTGGAATTAGAAAAGGTCCCATTTGGTAAAAAGGTTTATTTTTCACGTGAAAAGGAAAAAGGGACTGAAAAGAGGAAAAGGGCAAAGAGACAGAGCAAGAGGAATAGCTTGAAGCTGAAGGATTGCCGGATTAACTCAGGTAAGGGGGGCTTATCGTCGATTAATGGGTATTATGGGATAACATGTAGTGGGTAGTGATAAACCATTGATTTGTCCCTGATTAGAATGATGCATGATGAAATTTGTGAAACATTGGATGAACGAAAAATTGGATTATGATTGAAAGGAATTCGTAGGAATTAGATGTAAAAATGTTAGAATTTGTGAAAACGAATAGGGGATAACTCGTGTTAGGTGATATGAACGATTATTGTGAAAAATTGGATTGTAAGAGGTTGGAATAAGGAGATCTCGTAGCAGAGAAAACAATAGCAGATCTGGAAATCTGGTTTCTGGTCATACGCGTATGGCACTAGGTAATACGCGTATGAGATGGTCTGGTACGCGTATGGCATTAGGCATTACGCGTATGGATGAGGAAGATGATGTTTTGAACGTGGGTTGGTCTCTGTTGGTACGCGTATGGGGAAGTGGTACGCGTAGCATACGCGTATGAGATAGGTGGTACGCGTATGGGATTGGCTGAGAATTGGGCCATACGCGTATGGGACTAGGCAATACGCGTATGGGCAGGATTGTGATTCTTCTGTGCTGTTGTTGTGTAGTTTTTGGTTGTTCAGCTGAGTAATGTAATTTAGCTGATGTATGATAGAGTAGGGATCATTTCCCGTTGTTTTGAGTAGTATAGGTATTAGTAGAGTATGCTAATGCTGTGATTGATTATGTGGTATGGCATGATATGATTATGTGGTGAATATGTTGTGAATGTATCTATCATGTATGAAATTATGAATGGACTGTTTATGGCTTAGAGTGTGAGCATATGTCCATTGTGGATGATTGTTGATGTTTGCATGACTAAGTGATTTAGCTTGCATATTGTGGCCTTTATGGTGGTAGCTAATTCCCATGGTGAGGAATTAGTGAGTGAGTCACTAGGTCTCAAATGAGTGGGACTAGTGGGCTTGGTAGCCGTACCTGGATTTGGTCGGTGAGGTTGAACTATATGTTCACGAATAGTCGGTACCGCATGCATGGAGTCTCATTGCATAATGTATGTATGTATGGCGTATAATATGAATGGATGTATTCCAATATTATACGTGTTGTTTTGGTGATTGTGTTGAGTATGATTTTAGAGTTGATATTGCCGTTACTGATTGTGTGATTTGATTAGGGTGATTGGATGCGTTAATTTACTTAACATTTCATGATATTTTATAATGCTTATTATATCGATTGAGGAACTCACCCTTACAACTATTTTTCAGGTAACGAGCAGTGATTGAGTAGAAGCTAGTCCTTGGAGTCTAGTGTAGTTCCTTAGTGGGTCATGCTCTGGTAGATGTAACATCGGGACGGGATGTTTTACCTTATTTTCATTTGTGGTTGTTGAATGATCTTACCTGTAATGTGTTACATGGTTTGCATGTTGTTGTTAATTTCTATCCGCTGCGAATTATGCAAATATTTATTTTGATAAATAAATGAGTATGACCAGATATTTTGGAACACGGTGTGAAGTGTCAAGTGTGACACCCTTAATTGCATATATACTCTGAATTATGATTGGTTGTTTTAATTATTTTTTTGGGGATATTTTAGAAGGGTGTTACATTAGTGGTATCAGAGCATAGTCGGTCGAGTCGAGTCGTAATTATTCTGTTCCCCTGTACGGGATAGGTGTTGTGTAACCCTATCAGTACTTATTGTTTAGCTTGTTGGGTTTTCAGAATAGAGATGGCTGGAAGAGGTAGAGACGATGCTGCGATTGCTGAGGCTCTGGGTATGCTAGCTGGAGTACTTGGAGGGAATCCGAATGTTATGGGAATGGGAGCTGCTCGTCAACTGAGTGAGTTCCAGAAGAACAATCCTCCAATGTTCAAGGGAGCATACGATCCAGATGGTGCTCAGAAGTGGTTGAAGGAGATCGAGAGGATCTTCCGAGTGACTGAGTGTGCCGATAACCAGAAAGTCAGGTTCGGTACGCATATGCTGTCAGAGGAAGCGGATGATTGGTGGGTTGCTACCCGCACTGAGTTGGAAGCTGCTGGGAGTACGGAGATCACTTGGGCGGTGTTCAGGGAGAGATTCCGGAGGAAGTACTTTCCAGAGGATGTGAGAGGAAAGAAAGAGATAGAGTTCTTGGAATTGAAGCAGGGCAACCGGTCTGTTACTGAGTATGCTGCTAAGTTCACAGAGCTGTCGAAGTATTACACTCCCTATAACGAGGCTACTGGGGAATTTTCAAAGTGTGTGAAGTTTGAGAACGGGTTGCGTCCCGAGATCAAGCAGGCTATTGGGTATCAGCGGATTAGAGTGTTTTCTGATTTGGTTGACTGTTGCAGGATTTTTGAACAGGATACCAAGGCTAGAGCAGAGAGCTATCAACAAAGGGTTGATAGGAAAGGCAAGAATCAGAATGATCGTGGAAAACCGTATGCAGCTGGCAAAGGTTTCCAGAGGCAGAGTGGAATGAAGAGGCCTAGTGGGGGAGACTCTAGTGCCCCTGCTAAGTGTTACAGATGTGGTCAGGCTGGACATCGTATCCATGAGTGTACCAGTACTGAGAAGAAGTGTTACAAGTGTGGAAAAGGTGGTCACTTGGCTGCAGAGTGCCGGTTGAAGACTGTGACTTGTTTCAACTGTGGAGAGGTGGGTCATATCAGTCCACAGTGTCCTAAGTCGAAGAAGGAGAATCAGTCGGGAGGCAAGGTCTTTGCTTTATCGGGTTCTGAGACTTCTGCAGATGATCGTTTGATCCGAGGTACGTGTTATATTAATGGCTTTCCCCTTGTAGCTATTATTGACACAGGTGCGACTCATTCCTTTATATCTTTGGATTGTGCTGTGAAACTTAAATTAGAGATATCTGAGATGCTTGGTAGTATGGTGATTGATACTCCTGCGAAGGGTTCAGTGACTACTACTTCAGTTTGTTTGAATTGTCCTTTGAGTATTTTTGGTAGAGACTTTGGAATGGACCTTGTGTGTCTTCCACTAGTACAGGTTGATGTTATCCTGGGTATGAACTGGTTGGTGTTTAACCGAGTCTATATCAACTGTTTTGATAAGACTGTGATCTTTCCTGAGATTGAGGAAGGAAAGAGTTTGTTCCTATCAGCAAGGCAGGTGAATGAGGAAGTAGCAGATGGGGCAGAGTTGTTTATGCTGTTAGCGACTTTGGAGGCTAAAGATAAACTGGTGATTTGTGATCTAGCCGTGGTGTGTGATTTTCCTGATGTGTTTCCTGAAGAAGTGAATGAATTGCCGCCAGAGCGTGAAGTTGAGTTCTCGATTGATTTGATACCGGGTACTAGACCGATATCGATGGCTCCTTACCGTATGTCTGCTGTTGAGTTAACTGAATTGAAGAGTCAGTTTTTAGATCTGTTGGATAAGAAATTTATTCGTCCGAGTGTGTCACCGTGGGGTGCACCAGTGTTATTGGTTAAGAAGAAAGAAGGTACTATGAGGTTGTGTGTGGACTACAGGCAACTGAATAAAGTGACGATCAAGAATCGGTATCCTTTGCCGAGGATTGATGATTTGATGGATCAGTTGGTTGGTGCGAGTGTGTTCAGTAAAATAGATTTGAGATCTGGGTATCATCAGATACGTGTGAAAACTGAAGATATTCAGAAGACTGCTTTCAGAACAAGGTATGGACATTATGAGTATTCTGTAATGCCTTTGGTGTGACTAATGCGCCGGGAGTATTTATGGAGTATATGAATAGGATTTTCCATCCGTATCTAGACAAGTTTGTTGTGGTGTTTATTGACGATATTTTGGTGTATTCGAAATCTGAAGAAGAGCATGCTGAGCATTTGAGAATGGTTTTAAGAGTTCTACGAGAAAAGAAGTTATTCGCTAAACTATCCAAGTGTGAATTTTGGTTAGAAGAGGTTAGTTTTCTTGGTCATGTGATTTCAAGAGGTGGCGTTGCTGTTGATCCTTCTAAGATAGAAGCGGTATCTAAGTGGGAAGCTCCGAAGTCAGTTTCTGAGATAAGGAGTTTTCTTGGACTTGCAGGTTATTATCGGAAGTTCATTGAGGGATTTTCTAAGTTGGCGTTACCGTTGACGATGTTGACTAGAAAGGGGCAAGCGTTTGTTTGGGACTCAAAATGTGAAGAAGGTTTCCAAGAGTTAAAGAGAAGGTTAACTACTGCTCTTATTCTGATATTACCGAGTCCGTCGGAATTATTTGAGGTTTACTGTGATGCTTCATTGTTAGGTTTGGGTGGTGTGTTGATGCAGAACAAGCAGGTTATAGCTTATGCTTCGGGACAATTGAGGGTTCATGAGAGGAACTATCCGACACACGATTTAGAGTTGGCAGCTGTGGTTTTTGTTCTGAAGTTATGGAGGCATTATTTGTACGGGTCAAGATTTGAGGTTTTCAGTGACCATAAAAGTTTAAAGTATTTGTTTGATCAGAAAGAGCTGAATATGAGACAGAGGAGATGGTTAGAGTTTCTGAAGGATTATGACTTTGGTTTGAATTACCATCCGGGTAAAGCAAACGTAGTGGCTGATGCATTGAGTCGGAAATCATTGCATATGTCTATGTTAATGGTTAAGGAATTGGATTTAATTGAGCAGTTTAGAGACTTGAGTTTGGTGTGTGAGAGTACTCACAATAGTGTTAAACTGGGAATGTTGAAGTTAACAAGTAGTATTCTGGATGAGATTAAAGAAGGTCAGAAATCCGATGTGTTTTTGGTTGATAAGTTGACTCTAGTGAATCAAGGTCAAGGTGGTGAATTCAGAATCGATGAGAATGGTGTTTTGAAATTTGGTAATCGGGTGTGTATTCCGGATGTTACCGAACTTAAGAAGAGTATTCTTGAGGAAGTACATCGTAGTGGCCTGAGTATTCATCCTGGGGCTACGAAGATGTATCATGATTTGAAAAAGTTATTTTGGTGGCCGGGAATGAAAAGAGAAATTGCGAGTTTTGTTTATTCTTGTTTGACTTGTCAGAAGTCAAAGATTGAGCATCAGAAGCCGTCTGGGCTAATGCAACCGTTGGCTATTCCAGAGTGGAAGTGGGATAGTATCAGTATGGATTTTGTTTCGGGTTTACCGAGGACGATTAAGAATTTTGAAGCTATTTGGGTGATTGTCGACAGATTGACAAAATCGGCTCATTTCATTCCGATCAGAATGGATTATCCGTTAGAGAGATTAGCTGAGTTGTATATTGAGAAGATTGTAAGTTTGCATGGTATTCCGTCGAGTATTGTTTCGGACAGAGATCCTAGATTTACATCGAAGTTCTGGGAAGGTTTGCAGAGGGCTTTGGGAACTAAGCTGAGATTGAGTTCTGCATATCATCCGCAGACTGATGGTCAGACTGAAAGGACGATTCAGTCACTAGAGGATCTTTTAAGAGCTTGTGTTTTGGAAAAGGGAGGTGCTTGGGATTGTTATTTACCTTTGATTGAGTTTACCTACAACAATAGTTTTCATTCGAGCATTGGTATGGCACCGTTTGAAGCTTTGTATGGTAGGAGATATCGGACACCTTTATGTAGGTATGAGTCCGGTGAGAGTGCTGTGATTGGACCGGAGATTGTTCAGCAAACTACGGAAAAGATTAAGATGATTCAGGAGAAGATGAGGATTGCTCAGAGTCGTCAGAAGAGTTATCACGACAAGAGGAGGAAGTCACTTGAGTTTCAAGAGGGAGACCATGTGTTTCTTCGTGTTACTCCGATAACTGGGGTTGGTCGAGCTTTGAAGTCGAAGAAGTTGACACCTCGATTTATTGGTCCTTATCAGATTTTGGAGAGGATAGGGGAGGTAGCCTATCGTATCGCTTTACCGCCGTCACTTGCGAATTTACATGAGGTTTTTCACGTGTCTCAGTTGAGGAGGTACATTCCTGATCCGTCGCATGTGGTCCAAGTAGATGATGTCCAGGTGAGAGATAACCTGACCGTTGAAACATCGCCTATGAGGATTGAGGATCGAGAGGTGAAGCAATTGTGGGGTAAAGAGATTGCTTTGGTAAAGGTAGCTTGGGGAGGACTAGCAGGTGGCAATGTGACTTGGGAACTTGAGAGCCAGATGAAGGAGTCTTATCCGGAGTTATTCGCTTAAGATATGTTTTCGAGGACAAAAACTCTTTTAGTGGGGGAGAGTTGTAACACCCCGATAAAAAATAAGATAATTATTTAATTTAAGTTAATATTATATTTATTAATTTAATTAAATAATTGAAATTATTGGATTATTATTATTATTATTATTAGAATAATAATTATTGGAAAATATATATAAGTTGGAATTAGAAAAGGTCCCATTTGGTAAAAAGGTTTATTTTTCACGTGAAAAGGAAAAAGGGACTGAAAAGAGGAAAAGGGCAAAGAGACAGAGCAAGAGGAAGAGCTTGAAGCTGAAGGATTGCCGGATTAACTCAGGTAAGGGGGGCTTATCGTCGATTAACGGGTATTATGGGATAACATGTAGTGGGTAGTGATAAACCATTGATTTGTCCCTGATTAGAATGATGCATGATGAAATTTGTGAAACATTGGATGAACGAAAAATTGGATTATGATTGAAAGGAATTCATAGGAATTAGATGTAAAAATGTTAGAATTTGTGAAAACGAATAGGGGATAACTCGTGTTAGGTGATATGAACGATTATTGTGAAAAATTGGATTGTAAGAGGTTGGAATTGGGAGATCTCGTAGCAGAGAAAACAATAGCAGATCTGGTAATCTGGTTTCTGGTCATACGCGTATGGCACTAGGCAATACGCGTATGAGATGGTCTGGTACGCGTATGGCATTAGGCATTACGCGTATGGATGAGGAAGATGATGTTTTGAACGTGGTTTGGTCTCTGTTGGTACGCGTATGGGGAAGTGGTACGCGTAGCATACGCGTATGAGATAGGTGGTACGCGTATGGGATTGGCTGAGAATTGGGCCATACCCGTATGGGACTAGGCAATACGCGTATGGGCAGGATTGTGATTCTTCTGTGCTGTTGTTGTGCAGTTTTTGGTTGTTCAGCTGAGTAATGTAATTTAGCTGATGTATGATAGAGTAGGGATCATTTCCCGTTGTTTTGAGTAGTATAGGTATTAGTAGAGTATGCTAATGCTGTGATTGATTATGTGGTATGACATGATATGATTATGTGGTGAATATGTTGTGAATGTATCTATCATGTATGAAATTATGAATGGACTGTTTATGGCTTAGAGTGTGAGCATATGTCCATTGTGGATGATTGTTGATGTTTGCATGACTAAGTGATTTAGCTTGCATATTGTGGCCTTTATGGTGGTAGCTAATTCCCATGGTGAGGAATCAGTGAGTGAGTCACTAGGTCTCAAATGAGTGGGACTAGTGGGCTTGGTAGCCGTACCTGGATTTGGTCGGTGAGGTTGAACTATATGTTCACGAATAGTCGGTACCGCATGCATGGAGTCTCATTGCATAATGTATGTATGTATGGCGTATAATATGAATGGATGTATTCCAATATTATACGTGTTGTTTTGGTGATTGTGTTGAGTATGATTTTAGAGTTGATATTGCCGTTACTGATTGTGTGATTTGATTAGGGTGATTGGATGCGTTAATTTACTTAACATTTCATGATATTTTATAATGCTTATTATATCGATTGAGGAACTCACCCTTACAACTATTTTTCAGGTAACGAGCAGTGATTGAGTAGAAGCTAGTCCTTGGAGTCTAGTGTAGTTCCTTAGTGGGTCATGCTCTGGTAGATGTAACATCGGGACGGGATGTTTTACCTTATTTTCATTTGTGGTTGTTGAATGATCTTACCTGTAATGTGTTACATGGTTTGCATGTTGTTGTTAATTTCTATCCGCTGCGAATTATGCAAATATTTATTTTGATAAATAAATGAGTATGACCAGATATTTTGGAACACGGTGTGAAGTGTCAAGTGTGACACCCTTAATTGCATATATACTCTGAATTATGATTGGTTGTTTTAATTATTTTTTTGGGGTATTTTAGAAGGGTGTTACATGCATCATGGGATTGGAGGAGTGCATTGATCTAAGGATCAAGCATCTTGATGTTTATGGTGATTCGGCCCTCGTTGTTAATCAGATTAAGGGTGAATGGGAAACGAATAAGCCTGGCCTCATTCCGGATAGGGATTATGCAAGAAGGATTTCAACGTTCTTTACTGAGGTTGACTTCCATCATATCCCTCGAGATGAGAATCGGATGGCAGATGCTCTTGCTACACTTGCCTCAACGATTGTGGTTAAATTTTGGAATGAAGTTCCCAATATCACCGTGATGCGCTTGGACAGACCAACTCATGTATTTGCAGTAGAAGAAGTAGAAGATGATAAGCCATGGTACTATGACATCAAGCGTTTCCTTTAGAGCCAGATTTACCCGCCTGGGGCATCTGTGAAAGACAGGAAGACTCTGAGGAGATTATCAGAAAGTTTCTACCTCAATGGTGATGTGTTTTATAAGAGAAATTTTGACATGGTTCTGCTCAGATGCGTGTGTCGCTCCCCGAATTTCCCGAATCCAAGTACAAACGCGAAAAGAGGTGGCGCGGAAAAAAGAGTAGAGTCGCCTGCTATGTACTTTTATCCCAAGAGGAGGGAAAGGTAGTACTGCATAACCAAGAGGGAACGGATAAAACAAAGTCTTGAACCAAAGAAAAACTGAGTAAGGGGGCCGGTTACATGAAGGGAAGGTTATCGCACCCTTTCACGTCTATGGTACTCCACTGGATCCACGTTTTCTATTTATGTCTAAAGTGTGTGTATAAAAAGTCATATATGCGATGCAAAAGAGAGAAAATCAAAGTAGGGAAAAGAAAGAATTATTGCTCGCACAGGCCCTACCCTGCTGCATACGTATCTTAAGAAGGATTGAGAATCAGAGCACCGTAGCTCGGCTAACCTAATTTTGTTTGATTTTTTGTGTTTTTTAGATGAACGACGTTACTACGCAATCTACCGGATGCTCGACCTTTGGAGACTTACTCACCTGTAGTATAAGGAGTTAACGTGTTCTTAGGAGAAGAAAAATCAATGAGTTTGTTTGTGTTTTAGGAATGCTCATGCAAAAAGGAAGTCCTAGACGAAGGAACCGTGCTACCTTAATTGACATCCAAACGAGAGACTATACGAAGCCTAGCAGTCCTATGGGGAGACGATCACACCACACAAAAAACATATAGCATAAAGTAAACACACCAACAAGGGGGCTTAAACATACATGGATAGGGCTTTAGTCAAGAGGGGTCATATCAACCTCGACAAACAAGCCATGGAAAGGTAATCAAATGGGCGCTTAACCACTGACATTGAACGTCAGGGTGAGCAGATCAAAAGGGTAATGAGGATAAGACCTCATAGCTCTTAACCCTGGACAGGATGAACTCATGACAAAGTGTGGGGGTTCAGAAAGATGAAACCCTCTCCACTGACTGACCGGACAAAAGATCTTGGGCTTTTGTTCTGAAGCATCGACACGTAGTGCGAGCATAAAGAACGACACACTGAATAACGGGGGATTGACTACTAATCCCTTTTATCCGTCAATTGCCTCTTCATGGATGTCTTTAGCATTGATGCCTCCTCTTGGAGGTCTTTGGGCACAAAAGTAAACTCACAAAAACATTGCCTCCTATCGAGGTCTTCCAGCTAAGAAAGCGGTAAAATGCTGAAAAGATGTAAAAGGGATCAAGAGATCTACCACACGGATAAAGATCCGAAGTAACAACAACTAAAGAAACAAGAAACCCGGAGACCTCTCAAGCTAGCACCATCGAAGAAAGCAAGTCAGCAAAGCAATCAGAATAAATCTCCAAATGGTATCCCAAAAATAAAGTGGAATACCAAGCAAGCTATCTCTTCAAGAGTCCTGTGAGCCCTCACAAAAACTCAATGAACAAGTTAGAATAAAAAGATGGGGTGCAATCATGAGTTGCACCAAACAAAAGAATCATAGCAACAACAGTGTCAGGTAAACAGTGCACGGATGCAATAGAAAGCATGTCATAACAAAGCAAAACAGATTAGAGAGCAAACAGAAAAACCAACTACTGTCATGATCGCTATTGCTTCGCTTAGCGAAGCTTCGCTACAGGTTCACTTAGCGAGGTGCTAGCGAATGCCTACGGGTTCTGGGTTCTTCCTTGATAACAGTCCAATTTCAGAAATCCAAAAGTCTAATGATACCCAATCTCCCGAATTTTAGAAACAAAGTAATTTAACATGCTAAGAATCATTCTAAACATACATGCAAACCTAAAAACCCAATCTCCCAAATTCAACCCTAATGATTCATTCTACAGACATTACACCATTGAGAGCATAAAAGAATGGAGCTAGAACAAACCTGATTGAAGAGGTTGATCGATCTTGAAAATGTAACGGCTATGGTTTGCAATGCCACAATTAGGGTTTGTGTGAGATGGAAGTGAAAAGTGTGTGAGTCAGAGTGAAAAGTGTGAGAGGCAAGTCAAAAAATATCTGACAGTCAAAGTGAGACTAAAATAATTTAAAATGGTTTTTTTTTGGGCCCAAATGAGTGGGCCTCTGAAAATTAAATGGGTTTCTGCCACGCTCGCTACTGTCTTCGCCTAGCGAGCAGCTAGCGAATCATCTCGCTACTGTCTTCGCCTAGTGAGCAGCTAGCGAACATGACAGGATTTTGTTTTTTTTCAAAACAACATGCAAAGCACAATTCAGCAAGGTTCCATCAAACACTCCCAGACTTGGGTAAAAACATAGATAGCACTTACTCGCTAGGCGAGCATCCAACGAGCAGGTTAGCGAGCAATTCCAGTAGCAACATCATCAAGGTTCGCTGGAGCGAAGGAGGAAGCGTGGGCTTCGCCTAGCGAAGGATTGCTCGCCTAGCGAGCATGACAGTTCAGGAAAAAACCTTTGTCCCTTCAAGATTAATGTTTTGAATGATGAATAGACTCCATTTGAACATGTCGGAAGTATCTCAAGTCATTCCCTAGCCATTTGACCCTCAGTTGACTTTTGACTTCGCAGTTGAATTTTGAACCGTACCGAGCCCATTAAGCTTGATCCTTTGAAGAAAACTTCTGAAAAATGAAACCCTAGCTCCCAAGAGCTCTACACAACATCCATAAGACCTTCAAACCAAAAAAAAAGCATCTCTATCCTTGAGGAACCCTTACTTTGACTTTGATACCCAGATGAATACAAACTTCTTGGAAGACAAACTCTTGGAGCTAATTCTGTTTGACATGATGAAATGCAATATGAAATGTTAAATGACCTAAAATGAATGCATGAATGAGGATGGCAAATTTGAGGTGCTACAGCTGCCCCTATTCAATCAACCGTGAACCTGAACGGATGAAAGCAGCGACTATCAGACTTTCAAGGTAAATAGGGATTGAATACCAAAAGAATCGGAGAATTTGCACTCTGTAGGTGACGAATCAAGGAAAGCGGGGCCATTTACCGATGGCGGCTTCAAAACGAATTTGATATTTACCGATATCAAGGAAAGCGAGGCCATTTACCGATGGCGGCTTCAAAACGAATTTGATATTTACCGATATCAAGGAAAGCGAGGCCATTTACCGATGGCGGCTTAAAAACAAATTGATATTTACCGATATCAAAGAAAGCGATGCCATTTACCGATGGCGGCTTCAAAACAGATTTGATATTTACCGATATCAAAGAAAGCGAGGCCATTTACCGATGGCGGCTTCAAAACAAATTTAATATTTACCGATATCAAGGAAAGCGCTATAAGACCAGACCTTTATCGATGACTGGGAAGGAACTCGATGTTTACCGACATCGAACAAAGATGCTTATAAGTGAAACAAGACCAGACGTTTACCGATGACTGGGAAGGAACTCGATGTTTACCGACATCGAACAAAAATGTTTATAAGCGAAACAAGACCAGACATTTACCGATGACTGGGAAGGAACTCGATGTTTACCGACATCGAAACAAAGATGTTTACAGACACCAAGGAAAGAATACATTTATGAACGAAACCATTTACTGATGGCGGAAATGAAATACTCGATATTTACGGATAGCGAATCTGCTGGGGAATCTTAAACGACAAAACCATTTACCGATGGTTAAAAAAGGAAAGGACACACACGGGTGTTGACAGAACGATTTTTTGTAGACACCATGAGAGGCATGCCATTTACTGATGGCCAACGATTGGAATTCGACGTTTACCGACATCGGAAGATGATGTTCGCCGATATCAAAGAAAAGCACAGACATTTACGGGGATCAAGACGACACTTACTGGTATCACAAGGATGATATTTACATATGTCAAAATAAGGCAGACACCTACTGGTGACTAAATCGGAAAAGAATCAAGCTTTCCTTTCATGGACTGGTGAGAAAATAAATCTCACTGGGATTATCGATTCTGAATGTTGCCAAGAGCAACTGCTGTAAATGTGCTACACTGATGTTGAAAAATGACCCGTCTCTTCCGGAGATATGATCTAATCTGGTTTATACATGTATGCATATGTTTGAGTTTTCCATGGCGTAATGCTCCATACTGAATGGAAATGCTACGCGATTTGAGAATGCGAATGCAAATGATGATTACTACATGCAAGATGCAAAGGGAGGAAAACTCCTGCTGGGAAAGCAAAAGATCACTTTACCGAGCACACAATTTCTGATTCGATCTTCCAAATCTATGGGGACATACAACAATTCTGCTGAGGATACTTACTGATCTGACATTCTCGGAACGGTAGAGAAACCAACTCAACTAGGGAGTCACTTGTTGGGAAAACACCAACCTCTCGACCATGCTGGGGAAACAAATTCTGAACTTGACTTAGACGACCCAACTTCTTACACGACTGGACAGTGTTGAAACCAAAAGGGTCTTCCTTCGAACAAACTTTGGCTCATACGCTTTAGCCATCAATCAAAGATAGTAACCTGCAAAACGGCAGGACATACATGCCCCAGGGGATCGTATGGACAAAATATACTCAAGTGTACTTGACATTCAAAATGATTTTCAGATGTTTTATCTTTCCGCACGTCATTGTCTAGCCTTCATGTTTTTAGATGCAATGTTTATCAAAAATTCAGACATTTTTTGCAAACAAAATAGTAGAAATAAAAAAAACAAGAGAGCAATTTGACTGAATAACAACTTTTATTGATTGAAAATGGCCTATAAAGGCAAATACATCAGGAAGCAATTCCTAGGAAGAGGTAATTGCGCCAAAAGAGAAAATAAACTATCCTATTGGCAATGTGAACGCGGTATTCCACTATTTTCCAATTCTGTTATGACTCATAGATCTTCACTTTCCCCAAAATTCTTTGCTTTCTGAGAAGAGTGATTGGACCGATCATATGCTTTAAGATGGTAGACACTGAAACGCGATGAAGTACAGATAACTCAGACTGTAGTCTTCGCTTTAATCCCTCTTTTGCCTGGACCGCCTTTTCAAGTTTTCAATCCACCGGGATACCCATTTTTGCCTAAGCCGCCTTTGCTAATCGTTTTTCCTCAATTAAATTTAACTCATCAAACCTGGCTTGAACCCACTCAGCCTCGTCAAGTTTTACATCCATCATCACCCTCAAAGAAGGGATTTAAACTTCTACTGGCAAGACTGCCTCCATGCTATACACAAGTGAAAACGGAGTTGCCCCGGTTGACGTACGCACTGAGGTACGATACCCATGCAAAGTGAAAGGCAACATCTCATGCCAATCCTTGTACGTCACAACCATCTTTTGCACAATCTTCTTAATGTTCTTGTTTACCGCCTCTACAGCACCATTCATCTTTGGTCTGTAAGGAGAAGAATTGTGGTGTTCGATCTTAAAGTCTTTGCAAAGCTCTTTCACCATCTTGTTATTGAGATTCGTACCATTGTCAGTGATGATTCTCTTAGGAACCCCATAACGACAGATAATTTCTTTCTTAATGAATCGAGCAACCACTTGTCTGGTAACATTGGCATAGGAAGCTCCTTCCACCCACTTCGTAAAGTAATCAATCGCGACTAGGATGAAGCGATGTCCATTAGAAGCAGTAGGTTCAATCTTTCCAATCATATCGATGTCCCACATCGCGAATGGCCAAGGAGAATTCATAATATTCAGAGGGTTTGGTGGTACATGCACTTTATCTCCATAGATGTGACATTTGTGGCACTTCCGAGCGTACTTGAAACAATCAGATTCCATGGTTATCCAGTAATAACCGGCTCTTAACAACTTTTTGGCCATTGCATGACCACCAGCATGGGTACCGAAAGATCCCTCGTGTACTTCCTGCATTAACATGTCTCCTTCGTGTCTAACCACGCATCTGAGCAGAACCATGTCAAAGTTCCTCTTGTACAACACATCATCCTTGTTCAAGTAAAAGCTTCCAGATAGCCTTCTCAGTGTCTTCTTGTCATTCTTTGACGCTCCTTCAGGATAATCTTGTCTTTTGAGGAAATTCTTAATATCATAAAACCACGGCTTCTCATCAATAACAAACTCGGCTGCAAACACATACGCATGCCTCTCGAGTCGATTCACAGCAACGTGTGGCACATGATTCTGCCAATGAACTTTAATCATGGAAGACAATGTGGCTAAGGCATCAGCCATTTGATTTTCATCTCGGGGTACATGATACAACTTTACTGTCTTGAAGAAACTCAGGATCCTTCTGGTGTAATCTCTATAAGGAATCAAATGCAGCTGATGAGTATTCCAGTCTCCATTGACCTGGTTAATCACTAGAGCAGAATCTCCATAAATGTCTATAGTTTTGATCCTTAGATCGATGGCTTCCTCAATCCCCATGATACAGGCCTCGTACTCAGCTTCGTTGTTGGTTACTTCGAAAGTCAATCTGGCGGAAAAAGGTATGCGTGCACCTTTAGGATTAATGAGTACTACCCCAACACCATTTCCATTCACATTTACCGCCCCATCAAACATCATTGTCCACTTGTCATCGGGATCCGGTCCTTTCTCGACAAGAGGCTCTTCATAATCTTTCATCTTTAAGTACATGATATCTTCATCGGTGAATTCAAACATCATCGGCTGATAGTCATCAATTGGTTGCTCGGCAAGGTAATTAGACAGGATACTACCCTTGATGGCCTTTTGCGACGTGTACTGGATATCATACTCTGTCAAAATCATCTGCCAACGAGCCACTCGTCCGGTAAGAGCCTGCTTTTCAAAGATATACTTTACTGGGTCCATCTTAGAAATCAACAAGGTAGTATGGTTCAACATATACTGTCTTAGTCGGCGAGCAGCCCATGCCAAAGCGCATCAAGTTTTCTCGAGCAGCGAATATCTTGTTTCACAGTCGGTAAACTTTTTGCTAAGGTAGTATATTGCATGCTCTTTTTGACCAGACTCGTCATGCTGTCCCAATACACACCCCATCGAATTCTCTGTTAATGAAAGGTACATTATCAGAGGCCTCCAAGGAACTGGAGGTATAAGAATTGGAGGTTTCTGCAAATATTCTTTTATCTTATCAAAAGCGTTTTGACAATCATTGTTCCACTTGATTGCTTGATATTTTCTTAGCAATTTAAATATCGGTTCGCACGTAGCTGTTAGGTGAGATATGAACCGTGCAATGTAGTTCAACCTCCCTAAAAACCCACGAACCTGCTTTTCTGTTCTTGGTTCAGGCATTTCTTGAATAGCTTTTACTTTCACCGGATCAACCTCAATCCCTTTCTCACTGACAATGAACCCTAACAGCTTTCCAGATCTCACTCCAAATGTACACTTGTTTGGATTCAGCCTCAGTTTGAACTTTCTCAATCTTTCAAACAACTTTTGCAAGTTTACTAAGTCCTCCTCTTCTGTCTGAGACTTCGCAATCATATCATCCACATACACTTCAATTTCTTTGTGCATCATGTCATGAAAGAGAGTCGTCATAGCTCTTTGGTAGGTAGCACCGGCGTTCTTCAACCCAAATGGCATTACCTTATAACAGAACATGCCCCAAGGTGTAATGAATGTCGTCTTCTCCATGTCTTTTGGTGCCATCTTGATCTGATTATAGCCAGAAAATCCATCCATGAAAGAAAAAACCGAGGACTGAGCAGTGTTATCGACCAATACATCAATGTGAGGTAATGGGAAGTCATCTTTTGGACTGGCTCTGTTTAAATCTCGGTAATCGACACATATCCTGAATTTACCATCCTTCTTCGGCACGGGTACGATGTTGGCCACCCAAGGGGGATAATTGGTAACTGCTAGAAAACCTGCATCTAACTGTTTCTGAACCTCCTCTTTGATCTTGACAGCCATATCAGGACTAGTTCTACGAAGCTTCTGCTTTACCGAAGGACAATCTTCTCTGAGAGGTAGCCTGTGCACCACAATATCTGTATCCAAACCAGGCATATCTTGATACGACCATGCAAATACATCCACATATTCTTGCAACATTTCAATCAGTCCTCTCTTGACCTTTTCCTCTAAAGCAACCCCTATCTTGATCTCTTTCTTTGCATCCTCAGTACCAAGGTTAATGACTTCCAACTCTTCCTGATGAGGTTGAATGACCCTTTCCTCCTGTTTCAATAGTTTGGCCAATTCTTTGGGAAGTTCACAATCTTCTTCACTCTCCTCTTCGGCTTGGTAAATGGGATTATCGAAGTCATACTGAGCCATAACAGATCTGTTTTTAATGGAATCCGCAAGATCAATTCTGCACGAACGATGTTTCATGCTTTATTTTAGAAAAGAGTTCAAGGAAGTCACAAAAAAAAACATTGCCATTTTTATTGTTTTGAAAATGAAAGTAATAAAAACTGAAAGACAGTGAACACAAATTTGATTGCAAAATGTCCTTTATTGATGATAATCATTGAAAATTCAAAACATGATGTGGCCCTACAATGAACCACTACGCATTGGGCAGAGCGTATGGCTTTCATGCAAAAATGAAAAAACAGAAGAAAATTACTCTGTCAAAAGAGTAACTTGGACTATTTCTTGAGCAGTCCAGTTGTTGATCTTCTCCCCTGGAGCACATGGGTGCACCCAGTTATCCATATCATAATCACTGTCACCATCTTCATTGTCTGTTGCAAAGACATCCCCGTGATTCATCAATCCAACACTAGTGAAAGTACACGGCCCTTTCTGATTCTGGACACCCTGCTCTGATGATTGAAAAGGCTGGTAACCGACGCCAAACATATCTTCTTTTACAAGCACATCAATTACCTTGCCCCAGCCTTCCGCGTTACCTGAATGAATGAGCTTTGGAGCTTGTTTATAGGACGCAATCGAGGTACCTGGTTTCTTCTGTTCAACAAAAGCCACCTTCTTAATACTGACAGTCTCAAAAGCTTGACATAGAGTTTCATGAATTTCGCCATCCATCTCCACATATTTGAAGGAGGATAAATGGCTCACAAAGATGTCCTCTTCGCCACACACGGTCACAACTTGACCATCCCACACATATTTTAGCTTTTGGTGGAGAGTCGAAGAAACTGCTCTGGCTCCATGTATCCAGGGACGCCCCAACAGACAACTATATGCTGGTTGAATATCCATCACATAGAAGACAATATTAAACACTTCCGGGCCGATCTTCACACGCAACAAGACTTCATCAAAAACCGATCGCTTGGATCCATCAAAAGCACGACCGACAAGATCACTTGGTGTGAGAACAACCCCTTCGGCATCAAGCTTACTCAGAGCCTTTTTGGGCAGCACATTCAAAGAAGAACCGGTATTGTAAGACCCCAATTTTGTCCCTAAGATCCCTCATGGCATCATATCATAGCATTGCATAGCCTCAAGGATCATTGAGCATCTTGCCTTCCTTCCCTGTGGGTGGGATCTTTTTAAGAGTGGTTCTTGATCACCAGGCATTGCTTGCATTATATATCATTGCTTTTCTTGTTTAATCACTAACCAAAAGCACCAAAAATATGTCATTAACCTTTGTTAATTGCAGCTTAAGCAATCAACAGGTCAAGGCATCAAGTGAATCCTTTGTGCAAGAGATGAGGTTTTCATTGAGATATGGATCATTTGATATTTATATTGAGCTTATATGAGCTAGAGGTCCATTTTGGAGCAAATTTTCCAAATGGCAGAGGCCCAAGTTCATCAGGCAATTTCAGGTCATCTAAGGACCAATGTAAGTCAACTGAAAGTCAACTGAGGGCTTTGAGTGTGAGAATTGAATTTCTTCATCCCATTCATGTTCAAACAAGGCTTATTCATCATGTCAAACATCAATATTGAAGATTTTGAGGTCAAGTCAAAAATTTCCCAAAATGGAAAGTGACCTATAATTTCAAATTTCCAAAAATGGCAAGTTTTCAGTCCACATTCAACTCAACTTTCCAACATGAAGGAAGCTTCAAATGAACTTTCGTCCAACATGAAACTTGAATATCTTTCTCTCCCATTTCCAAAAAGTTCAAGATCATGAGCATCTGATGAATGGTTGAGGAGATATGATCAAATGATTGCCAAGGTTGCATGGAACTTCGACAAGCCATAACTTTTGAACCAAAGCTCCAAAATGAGCCCCTCTTTTTGCATATTTCTTCTCTTGACCTATAATTTCCAAATCCATTATTGCATTGCATGAAATTTCCTCATATAATCATTTGCCCATGCATATGTATTTTGGAAGGAAAGTGAAGAATTGGAATTCTATTGATCACATGAGCTAAATACCATTACAATTGTGCTCATTGGAGGATTTTAAGTGAAATTACACATGCACATGCTACTGTTCACGTCCAAAATTTTCCATGCACCTTACACTTACCATTTTTGGTCATACACCCATATTTCACTTAATCCCAATTAACACAAGCTTAATTCAATTTCAGAGTGATTAGGAGATGGTATAAAAGCTTAAGCATAACAGAATTCTGGAGTTTTTTTCACTCATTCTAGATCTAGATCCAAAATTTCTCTCATTACAAACTTGAAAGTTCTCCACATAACATAGCATTTTTCTTGCATATTCTGGATTATGGAGTGTAATTGAGTGCAGATCAAGCTTTGATTTGAAGAATTCGAGCAGAAATCAAGTTGTGCAAGCTCAAGAACATGAAGATGGAAACTGCCATTTGAGCTAGATCTAGGTCGTGCCAAGCTTCAATTCATACATCAAACTTCAAGTCATCATCTCAGAAGTTGATCTGGACACTTGCAAGGCCTTGGATCCACTATTTCATTGTTCTGCTCTTCAAGAGGTAAAAACTCGAATCTCATAATTCTTCAATCCATTGCCATGTTTAGGTAGATCTCCTCACGCTGAAAATTCTGATATAGATTTCATGGAATTTGGATAAGTATTGCATGAGTTATGCTTGATAGAAGTTTTGTATGTGAAGAATGTTTTGATTCGATTTGCACTTGTTGTGATGAATTGATGTGAAATAATGCTGGATTTGTAATGTACATGTCATGAGCTTTCCAATGATGTGCATTTTGTGTGATTCTGAAAAAAAATTTGGTCGCGTTACTGTAGCAACCACCGTCTTCATGAAGAAGACGGTTGAAACCACCCCTGCCTCGCCGTACCAGCCGCCGTCTGCAACAAGCAGAGCTGGCGCTAGGGTTTAGCCAGCGTGTGTCCACGCATGCGCTTTCATGGCGAATTCATTGGCTGTGCTCTCTTTGACTTAGCCACGCGTTGCCTTGACCATGAGTTGGCACGGCAACTCGTTTAATGAAACGACCGTGTTTCAGGTCCCAGCGTGCGCACATGCTTCGATCCTTGGTTGTGGATATTTTGTATTTTATTTTGTTCAGCGCTCCTATTTTTCTCACACATAGTTCGATTCCCTCTGAGCGCACATTTTCAAATTAAATCCATTTTCTTCCTTTCCCTCCATTTCATCACGTGTTTTCAATTTTTATTCATATATTTTCATGCCAACTTCAAAAAATCATATCAATTTGAAAACAAATCCAAATCACCTCCAACTTTTTGCTATTTGTTCATTGGAATGTCCTTTTTTTTAATTTGAATTTCATGATTTTATCATTTCTGGAATTTTAAATGTGATTGATCCTTTGGACATGTATGCAAATGTGACATGCTTCATTCATTCTATTGTGAAATGCTCATACATTGGCCAATTGATTTGAAATTTTATATGCTGATTCCCAACATGGTACATGATTTTTTAGGCTTGGTTGTGCATTTTTAGCATTTTTCATCTCTGTTTTAGACACATGATTGTATGGTGTGACAATGTGTGTCACACAATTTGATGTCATACTTGTGCATTTTCATTTCTAGGTCAATTGAGCTCTGTTGATTCTAATTTTTGGCATGATGATTGTGTTTGACATGTTGTATGCACATACAAATTTTCATGAGTGTTTGATTCATTTTTGTTTTAATATGGAATTTTCATTCTTGATGACCAATTATGTGCTTTGAAATTGCCTTTGCCATATCTTGCTCATATGATGACTTTGCTTGATGCTTTTGACTTGGTACTTTTTAGGACATGTTCTTACTTGATTAAATGTGCTTTATGTTGAATATTGGTTGCTGTTTTGACTTTTTGCTTTGCCTTTGACCCTAGGCTTTGCCCTAGGGGTTTGTACTCACAATTTGAGCTTTGCCTTTCAGGTTCAAGCAATTAGTCCTAATGGATGATGTGATCTCCTTGATTGAGATGCATTTGCTTTGTTTAACTCATTTTAATTGTGTTGTAGGTCCTTGGATGGCTAACTCACTTGAGTGTTTGCCTCTTATGGCTTACATGTTGTACATATTGGTTGTCTCACTGTTGACTGTCTGTTTGGTTTGTCTGAATGTGAATATTGACTTGTTTGATTTTCTTACAGGTACTTTAGTAGCTTTAACTCATTACTTGAGTTGCTTTGCCTTGCTTGTGGTTGGATTACCACTTAGGTAATTTCTTTAACTCCATGTAGTCTGGAAGCCCTGTCGTTTTTGTTTGGCAGGCATTTGGCTGAAGTCCTCCTTAAGAGGCAATGTCTTTGTTTGTTAAATTTTGTGCTAAAGACCTCATTGTCGAGGCATGTGACTTAAGTCCTCCTAAGTGAAGAGGCAATTGGCAGATAGAAGGGATGTGCAATCCATCCCCTGCTATTCAGTTGAGTCTTTCACTTTGCTCGCACTAAGTGCTGACGCATTTTGAATAAACACCCAAAATCTTGTATATAGAGTCAGTCATTGTGGAATAGGGTTCCTCATTCTGGACCCCCACACCTTCTTTGATTAAAGCTCACCCAGGCCGGTTTAAGAGCTATGAGGTCTAACCCTCATCTCCCATTTCATCTGCTCACCCTGACGGTCAATGTCAGTGGTTAAGAGCCTCAGACACCCCTTCTCATATTTGGCTTGTTTCTCAAGGTCTATATGACCCCTTGACTAAAGCCCAGCCTCGTATGAGCCTCTTGGTTGTGTATAGCGTGTGATAATTGATTGCTTGTTTGCTTATTTGTGCATCATTCATATGTTTGTTTTGCATTTGTTATGTATTTCCTTTTGAGGAGTCAGATGTAAGACCATTGATTGGCTATCTGTTTCCTGTTCCTTTTGGGGAGCTGGATATAAGACCACTGATTGGCACTCCATTTCCTTTCTCATGTTGCTTTGTGGAGCTGGATATAAGACCATTTATTGGCACTCCATTTCCTATCTTGTTTCTTTTGTGGAGTTAGATGTAAGACCATTGATTGGCTATCTGTTTCCTATTTTGTTTTGTTCTGTGGAGTCAGACGTAAGACCATTGATTGGCTATCTGTTTCCTATTCAGTTTTCTTTTGTGGAGTCAGATGTAAGACCATTTATTGGCTATCTGTTTCCCATGTTGCTTTGTGGAGTTGGACGTAAGACCATTTATTGGCACTCCGTTTCCCATCTCGTTTCGGAGTTGGATGTAAGACCATTTATTGGCCATCCATTTCCAGTTTTGTTGCTCCTTTGACCTTGCTTATTTGCTTATTGTTTTGTATCGCTTAAATTCCAAAGGAACTTCCTTGAATCATTTCTATGATTTTGAGAAAGCAATCCTGCCTGTGGCTTTGTCCCTTAACCTTAACCCTCACCCTTTTGTGCTTAACCTTGAACCTTGTTTTTATCTTTAACCCAAACCAGAAAACTATTGTGCAAACATTTTGACTTGTTTTCAAAACTAGAAGCCTAGGCCTTATGCCTTTGATTTTCAAACTTCCTTTTCATAATACTTATTTTGAATTGAACTTTAAGTCAACTTTGACATGTTTGTGAATACTTCTAATTGGTTAATTCAACCCACTCAATGTGCTTCTTTTGTGATTTCAATGATCACTTCTTAATCAAATTTTCATGCATGAGCCATAGATCTGAGTTATCTTAGTGGTTGATGTGAATCTCACCTTTTGTCCTTAGTGATTGAATTGTAAGACTTCCCTGCTTATTATAGGGTTAACCCCTCACTAGCACGTTGAAGCTGTTCTCACATGGTGGACCTGTGGTTGTTCAGGTTGAGTTTTCTCCCTTTGATAACGAAAGACCTTAAGGCTTTTGTTTAAAACCAATCCACTCACTGTTTTGAAATCTTTTAGCCGAACTTCAGCGTTTTGATCCTTATCTTTCATGAAAGGTACGTAGGCAATGGGTTCATCCATCTACACACAAAATGTAAATAAACTTGTATATTCTTTTCTCATCTCTTCAATCATGTTTGCACATAAATAATTTCATAAACAATAACCTATACAACAAGTTGTGAAAAGGGTTCCCTAGGAGTACCTACGATGTTGTGGGTGCCTAACACCTTCCCACAACACACTTACCCCCTTACCCAGATCTCTGACCCCTTTTTACTAGTTTTGTTTGTAAAACTTTATAGGCTTTTGTTCGCTTTCTAGCCATTCCTTTGGATAAATAGAAGTGCGGTGGTGACTGTATCTTTGTATGATTTACCTTGGATCTAATTAATATTTCCAATGGTGACGAATACACCGCTACAGAAAAGTGGCGACTCTGCTGGGGATCATTGCTTCCTAGTGGGTTTGCCTACTTTTCACACTTGTTGTATTATATTTGTTTATGACATATTTTTGGTGCAATTTGGGATTACTGTATTATTTGTAATGATTGATTTGCTTGATATATCAATTGCTTGTTTGCTTGGTGATCTCTGTGAGATGAGTTCTATACCCGAACTCGAGTGCACCCTATGATAGGAGAATGGCATGCTCTCGTCGACTTGTGTGGAGTTATTCCTTAGCAAGTTGACTTGCGAGTCCATTCACTTGGTGGAGGTCATGTTGGGATCATAATGTCACACAAGTTATTTGTGGTTAGGCATTATCTTTCCAATATGTGCCTTAGAAGCCAAGGACCTTAGTTTACCAAGCCCATCTTGGCCTATTTTTAGAACGTAGTGCGGAGGTCGTTCAAATGTCAGATTTGATGTGATTGTTACGCGATACTACACTCATAAGAGTCTCTCTTGAGAACATTTTTGGAATACGAGTATTCGTTCCTCCGTTAATATTCGAAAAATGGGATGATGACTATGGGAACCTCTGATAGAACATGTTCGGCAGGTTTAAACCCTAGTACACTCCCTTTGGGTGGTTCTTAACCGAGACTCCATGCTCGTGACTCACAACAAACCCGTGATTCATGGTTGATCCGTTCAGACATCCTTAATATCAATGGAACTTGGGTGTCGATAAGGTGTAAACCATAATCCACCAAAATGGATGATTGATATTAAGGAGGGTTGAACCGTTCATATATCGTTAATATCAATGGAACTTGGGTGTTGATAAGGTGAAAACCATAATCCACCAAAATGGATGATTGATAATAAGGATAACATGAACTATCCCATGACCTTTGCTTGGTGTGCTTTGATTGATCCTTGAGTGTGATTGTTGCATTCATGCATTCATCTGCATCCATATCAACAAAAAATGAGAATTTTTTTTTCAAGGAACTTAAGGGGTTTCTTTGCAAAAAATTTCAGACATGGAAAGACAAAGACCTATTCAATGAGATATTTCCATATGCGATAAAATGATTAATATTTCAAAGTTTGCAAATAAAACCCTAGAGTTCCTTTGAAATATAAAAACAAATCATATGCACAAGTATTGCATGCATCATTTGCATAAGCAGATGTCGTTCTCAGCCTCTAGTTATGTGGTCTAAATCTATGCTCTTCATTTATTTTGAAGATAAGCTGACTCATCGGTACTACACCAGAGCCAACTCTGCAAGATTGATGGACCATCTCGAGCAAGAGAACTGTGAACTCAAAGAAGAGGAATTTGCCAGACTAAGTGCTTTTGATGGAATTATTCCTGGTTAGCCACTTGTCTTCCTTCTCATACCTTGGTGCTGAGGATGAAGTTGGAACGCCTTTCCAAGCTTTATCTATAGCCGAGCCTGTTGAGAAGAAAACTCCTTCATTTGCTTCTTATCGAGATGCGAAGTTGGCCATTGAATGTGGTGCAATTGCTGGTTTAGGAAAGATGATTGAGCTTGAAGATAACAAGTCCCGGGCTGGCATTGGCTATTCTTCAGGGGTCTTCAACGAGCAAGGGCTGTTCAAGAGTGGAGGTTTTATCCACGTCGATCAAGCTGAAGGAGTTGCTGCTATCTTGGAAGAGGATGCAGAGGAATCTGACAATTTTGTCATCCCTGGCGGGATTTGCCACAATTGGGTCGCTGTGGATATTCCTACGGTCATTCATAAGTCAGCGTAATATGTTTGCTTTGTTGAAAATCCTTCTCCCATGCCAAAAGGAGAAGTGATGACATTGTTAGCAGCATTTGTACAATGATGTTTTCATTCAATTGATGCATGTTAAACATTTTTTTTTTCCATTTGTTTTCACTTTTTGCACGAAATCGGTGATCACAAAGAAACCATGAAAAACAAGAATAAAAGCAATCTTTTCATCTGCATAATGATTGCCTTATTTGATTTCTAAAAAGCTTTTATATCCAAAATCATTATGCAGGTTGATTTCTAAAACCCATTGAACATAATGATCTAACGCCATCTCCCAATTATGGATTCCCTGTATTCGAAGCAGAGGAAGATGATGTTGGATGGGATTCCTGATGAGATTACCCGTCTTCTTGAGCATAAAAAGAAGATCATTCAGCTGTATCTCGAGAACCCAGAAACTGTCAAACTGGGGCATTACAAATGTAATAAAAAAAAAGGGTGAAAAACAAAATCAAAATCAAAAATCAAAAGAAAGAAAAATAAAAGAAAAGTATACCCTCAAACCCCAAGTTGACTGATTGCTGAATGGGTTCAGAGTCGTTATGACCAGCTGAATTTGATCGAAGAGAAGAGATTGACTGCCATGTGCTATGGTCATTTATATCAGCAGAGAATGAAGAAAGCATTCGATAAGAAGGTCAAACCTCATGTGTTCCGAGAAGGTGACCTCGTGCTCAAGAATGTCTTGTCTTTCGCGCCCGATTCCAGGGGCAAGTGGACTCCAAATTACGAAGGTCCATATGTTGTCAAGTGAGCCTTTTCAGGCGGTGCTTTGATGCTTACAAATATGGATGGGGAGGATTTCACTCGTCCTGTGAATTCAGATGCAGTCAAGAAATACTTTGCCTAAAAATAAAAAAGGGAATAGCTCGTTAAGTTGAAACCCGAAAGGGCGACTTAAGCAAAAATGAGCGTCTTGGTGGATTGAAAACCCGAAAGGGCGATCCAGGCAAAAGTTAGAGACATAAAAAAAAAGGTATATTTGCATCCCGCTAGATTGAGTACCTCATCCTGGGGTAATCTAGGCAAAAATTAGGGATTCGGCAAGTAACTGCATCCTGACAAGACTTTCTGTTTCACAACTGTCTTTTCGTCAGAGATTCTCGCTCAGTCATCGTCAACTGAAGCTTCAAATACATCGGATTCGAATTGGTAGAGAAATGGTCATTATGTTCAATGTAGCCCTCTTCTAATATATATCACCGATTTCAAATTTGTACAGATCTATGGAGTCTTGCCATTTGCAGACTACCATTCCATCAAATCAATTTGAGCTTTTATCCAATTATTTGCACTCTTGTTTCAATTCAACAAATGTTTTGCATGTTTTAATTGATAAAATGTCATTGTTTAAAACAAACAAAATTTTTCATAAAATTGTTTTTAAACAAAGTGAACATTCACAATGATGAAAGGATACTTAAGAAATTCTCAGTGCTCTCCCCAAGGGTGGCATGATTTCCAATAGGGTAAGACTTTTGTTCATATTCCTGGCATGGCTGTATCCTCTTTCTCCAGATTGTTGTTGGGGTTTCTCCCAAGTAGAGCTTCTGTTGAGATTTTCCCCCCAAGCAGGGTGTTTGTTGGGATTTCTCCCGAACATGATTTTGTTGAGCAGAGCCTTTATTATGACTCCTCCTCATTCAGATTGCTTGTTGAGGTTTTCACCTCCCCTCCCTTCAGCAGAGCAGTGATTTCTTTCCTCCTCAGCAATTGTGGTTTGCTTTTTGAAGGTTCAGTATTTGGTGGTTAATCCCCTGTTCTCCTTCTCTTTCTCGGATAAATCCCCAGTAGATTTGTGGCATGATGGATTGTATCTGTAGTGATTCCTCCCCTGCAGAGATTCGGTGATTTCCTGATACTTCTGATCCCCAGTAGAGTTGCTTGTGTGGCAGAATCTATTTGTGTGATCTTTTCTCCCTCAGTGGGTTTTCCCCCAATGGAGTTGTTTGGAGTTGCTTTTATGGCAGTTTTCGCCTGTGTAGTGAGCTCCTCTTTCCCAGCTGAGACTGACGATTCATCCCTTGCAAGAGATCTTGTTGTTTCTTGATCTCGGCAGATTGTTTATTCTCCGGTGATTCTGCTTTCTCTCCTGTGGTGTAGTACCGGGTGTTTGATTCTTGGGCCTGTTTGTGTTAGATATGTCTGTTTTGTCAGCATTAATCAAACATAAATCAAGCATATTCATGCATACTTTCAACATTCAGATATTCATGTTGCATCTTTTACCATATATCTTTTTGTTTATTGTCTCCTGCTAATTGGCGATATAGATCTCCCCAGTAGATCCCCCCAAGCAGAAGTCGGGTGTCTAATCTCTCAACATAGAGTCAGCCCCTTAAGCAGAAAGTGTTTGTCCTTTCCTTTTGCATTTCCCCACTGAGTTATATCCTTGTGGATGACGGTTGTTTCCGTTCCCTCCCAACACACATAATGGGATGGGTTTTCCCTTTTGAGTTCTTTCCTCATTAGGATGAGTCTTGATTCAGTTTGCCTTTTTGGATCATTCCTAAATTGGCTTCTTTTGTGGATGTCTCTTGTGCTTCCCTGTGGTATAAATGAATAGTTGCTTACTAACCGGCACTCATTCATCTTATCCTCAGTGGAACTTGTGGCTTTCTGCCTACTAACCGGTAGTCGTAAGTCCTATCTGTGTGGTTTACTGCCTACTAACCGGTAGTTATAAATCCTACTTTTTATCCCCTAGCAGAGGTAACCTTTGTGGTTCATTCTGGTTGATGGCGGATTTTTTGGTCTTCTACCCATCATCTCGGTAGTTGTAAACCCTATTTTCTCTCCTTGCAGAGTTAACCTTATTTGCTCATCCCAACCGATGACGGTTACTTTTCCGTGGTTTTCTGCCCACAAACCGGTAGATGTAATCCCCTCTTTGCGGTTATCATTACCCAGTTGTCGGTATTGATATTATTTCCCCCTTTTGGATATTTGCTTTGATAAAGCAATCTTATCCCCAGCGGGTTTTCCCCTTCCTTGTGGATAATTGCTACGAGTAAGCAATTGTATCCTCAGCGGGTCCTCTTTCATTCACTGTTGTTGGTAATGATTGTTGCTCCCTTTGATCGGTCATCATTATATACCTAGTTTTGGTATCCCGATGCCTTTCTTTTCGGATGATTTATCCTTTATTAACCCAGTAACCGGTTGTGGATAATCTTCCATGCGAGTATATTATCTACGTTCTGACGGTAATAGATAATATATCTCATGCACTCTTCAGTCGAAGTCTGTTGTGTTTCCCCAGTCGAGTAGGATTTGTGTTCCCTTTGCGGAATCGAATATTAATTTCCCCCCTTTTTTGAGCGTATCTCCCAGTAACCGGTGATATGTCTCCTGGATAATTGCCGTATGCTTGCGATTTATCCCCAGCAAGTTATCTTTCGTCTACCCTATTGTTGTTGGTGACGATTGTTTCTCTTTTCGGTCGGTCACCTATTATATACCCAGTAACCGGTATCCCTGGTGTTCCTTCTGTGGGAGTATACTATCCATGTTCTGACGGTAATGGATAATATATCTCATGCACTCTTTGGTTGAAGCCTTCTGTCCTTCCCCATTTGAGTAAGATTCGTTTTCCCTTTTGCGGAGTCGAATGTCCATCCTGTAAGTCGATTTGCTTTTTCAAGCCCTCCTTTCGGATGATGAGTGTTTTGGAAGTAAACCAATTCACGCTTCGGTCGGTCACCTATTATATACCCAGTAACCGGTATCCCTGGTGTTCCTTCCTTTCTGCTCCCTATTATGACCTTGGTCCCCTACGGAGTCAGATTTCCCTGAGTTGAAATATACCTTTTTCAGGTCTTCCTCAGATGTTTTTGGTTGATTGATATCTCTCACCCTTATACCGGTCTTAGATATTCATTCTTCCTGAGCTTGTTACCCAGTAACCGGTAACGCCTCATCCTTTTGCTTCCTCTGGAGAGTCTTTGTTAGATTTCCCCAGCGGAATTGTTGTTGTGATTCGCTTTTTTATGTGTTGGCATATTCCCCAATACATGCGCCTTCGAGTCAGTTTTGAGTCTTTCCAATGGATCATTCCCTTTGGAAACTCTTTTCCCGAGTTTTAAGTCGTGACCTGCTCACGCATTTTTCAATCAGTTGTTCCCCAGTAGAGTCTCTACCTCATAGAATGAACTATTCATGGGAGTTGTATTTTTCTCCAATTTGTTCTTTTCTTCTTTGTGGACATATATCCCCACAGAGTTTTTGTTTTGGATACATACATTTACATCATGAGGTCTCTTAGGGACCAAAATTTGTCTCTTTGTTATTATTTAAGCCCATTCTACCGCGTCGAGACGAAGATTTTAACCTTCATTTCTCCGGCTAAAATGACCTTAAATAGGGGCATCTGTAAGACAACAATTTTGTCCCTAAGATCCCTCATGGCATCATATCATAGCATTGCATAGCCTCAAGGATCATTGAGCATCTTGCCTTCCTTCCCTGTGGGTGGGATCTTTTTTAGAGTGGTTCTTGATCACCAGGCATTGCTTGCATTATATATCATTGCTTTTCTTGTTTAATCACTAACCAAAAGCACCAAAAATATGTCATTAACCTTTGTTACTTGCAGCTTAAGCAATCAACAGGTCAAGGCATCAAGTGAATCCTTTGTGCAAGAGATGAGGTTTTCATTGAGATATGAATCATTTGATCTTTATATTGAGCTTATATGAGCTAGAGGTTCATTTTGGAGCAAATTCCCCAAGTGGCAGAGGCCCAAGTTCATCAGGCAATTTCAGGTCATCTAAGGACCAATGCAAGTCAACTGAAAGTCAACTGAGGGCTTTGAGTGTGAGAATTGAATTTCTTCATCCCATTCATGTTCAAACAAGGCTTATTCATCATGTCAAACATCAATATTGAAGATTTTGAGGTCAAGTCAAAAATTTCCCAAAATGGAAAGTGACCTATAATTTCAAATTTCCAAAAATGGCAAGTTTTCAGTCCACATTGAACTCAACTTTCCAACATCAAGGAAGCTTCAAATGAATTTTCGTCCAACATGAAAGTTGAAGATATTTCTCTCCCATTTCCAAAAAGTCCAAGATCATGAGCATCTGATGAATGGTTGAGGAGATATGATCAAATGATTGCCAAGGTTGCATGGAACTTGGACAAGCCATAACTTTTGAACCTAAGCTCCAAAATGAGCCCCTCTTTTTGCATATTTCTTCTCTTGAACTATAATTTCCAAATCCATTATTGCATTGCATGAAATTTCCTCATATAATCATTTTCCCATGCATATGTATTTTGGAAGGAAAGTGAAGAATTTGAATTCTATTGATCACATGAGCTAAATACCATTACAATTGTGCTCATTGGAGGATTTTAAGTGAAATTACACATGCACATGCTACTGTTCACGTCCAAAATTTGCCATGCACCTTACACTTACCATTTTTGGTCATACACCCATATTTCACTTAATCCCAATTAACACAAGCTTAATTCAATTTCAGAGTGATTAGGAGATGGTATAAAAGCTTAAGCATAACAGAATTCTGGAGTTTTTTCACTCATTCTAGATCTAGATCCAAAATTTCTCTCATTCCAAACTTGAAAATTCTCCACATAACATATCATTTTTCTTGCATATTCTGGATTATGGAGTGTAATTGAGTGCAAATCAAGCTTTGATTTGAAGAATTCGAGCAGAAATCAAGTTGTGCAAGCTCAAGAACATGAAGATGGAAACTGCCATTTGAGCTAGATCTAGGTCGTGCCAAGCTTCAATTCATACATCAAACTTCAAGTCATCATCTCAGAAGTTGATCTGGACACTTGCAAGGCCTTGGATCCACTATTTCATTGTTCTGCTCTTCAAGAGGTAAAAACTCGAATCTCATAATTCTTCAATCCATTGCCATGTTTAGGTAGATCTCCTCACGCTGAAAATTCTGATATAGATTTCATGGAATTTGGATAAGTATTGCATGAGTTATGCTTGATAGAAGTTTTGTATGTGAAGAAATTTTTGATTCGATTTGCACTTGTTGTGATGAATTGATGTGAAATAATGCTGGATTTGTAATGTACATGTCATGAGCTTTCCAATGATGTGCATTTTGTGTGATTCTGGAAAAACAATTGGTCGCGTTACTGTAGAAACCACCGTCTTCATGAAGAAGACGGTGGAAACCACCCCTGCCTCGCCGTACCAGCCGCCGTCTGCAACAAGCAGAGCTGGCGCTAGGGTTTAGCCAGCGTGTGTCCACGCATGCGCTTTCATGGAGAATTCATTGGCTGTGCTCTCTTTGACTCAGCCACGCGTTGCCTTGACCATGAGTTGGCACGCCAACTCGTTTAATGAAACGACCGTGTTTCAGGTCCCAGCTGTGGATATTTTGTATTTTATTTTGTTCAGCGCTCCTATTTTTCTCACACATAGTTCGATTCCCTCTGAGCGCACATTTTCAAATTAAATCCATTTTCTTCCTTTCCCTCCATTTCATCACGTGTTTTCAATTTTTATTCATATATTTTCATGCCAACTTCAAAAAATCATATCAATTTGAAAACAAATCCAAATCACCTCCAACTTTTTGCTATTTGTTCATTGGAATGTCCTTTTTTTTAATTTGAATTTCATGATTTTATCATTTCTGGAATTTTAAATGTGATTGATCCTTTGGACATGTATGCAAATGTGACATGCTTCATTCATTCTATTGTGAAATGCTCATACATTGGCCAATTGATTTGAAATTTTATATGCTGATTCCCAACATGGTACATGATTTTTTAGGCTTGGTTGTGCATTTTTAGCATTTTTCATCTCTGTTTTAGACACATGATTGTATGGTGTGACAATGTGTGTCACACAATTTGATGTCATACTTGTGCATTTTCATTTCTAGGTCAATTGAGCTCTGTTGATTCTAATTTTTGGCATGATGATTGTGTTTGACATGTTGTGTGCACATACAAATTATCATGAGTGTTTGATTCATTTCTGTTTTAATATGGAATTTTCATTCTTGATGACCAATTATGTGCTTTGAAATTGCCTTTTCCATATCTTGCTCATATGATGCTTTGCTTGATGCTTTTGACTTGGTCCTTTTTAGGACATGTTCTTACTTGATTAAATGTGCTTTATGTTGAATATTGGTTGCTGTTTTGACTTTTTGCTTTGCCTTTGACCCTAGGCTTTGCCCTAGGGGTTTGTACTCACAATTTGAGCTTTGCCTTTCAGGTTCAAGCAATTAGTCCTAATGGATGATGTGATCTCCTTGCTTGAGATGCATTTGCTTTGTTTAACTCATTTTGATTGTGTTGTAGGTCCTTGGATGGCTAACTCACTTGAGTGTTTGCCTCTTATGGCTTACATGTTGTACATATTGGTTGTCTCACTGTTGACTGTCTGTTTGGTTTGTCTGAATGTGAATATTGACTTGTTTGATTTTCTTACAGGTACTTTAGTAGCTTTAACTCATTACTTGAGTTGCTTTGCTTTGCTTGTGGTTGGATTACCACTTAGGTAATTTCTTTAACTCCATGTAGTCTGGAAGCCCTGTCGTTTTTGTTTGGCAGGCATTTGGCTGAAGTCCTCCTTAAGAGGCAATGTCTTTGTTTGTTTAATTTTGTGCTAAAGACCTCATTGTCGAGGCATGTGACTTAAGTCCTCCTAAGTGAAGAGGCAATTGGCAGATAGAAAGGAATGTGCAATCCATCCCCTGCTATTCAGTTGAGTCTTTCACTTTGCGCGCACTAAGTGCTGACGCGTTTTGAATAAACACCCAAAATCTTGTATATAGAGTCAGTCATTGTGGAATAGGGTTCCTCATTCTGGACCCCCACACCTTTTTTAATTAAAGCTCACCCAGGCCAGTTTAAGAGCTATGAGGTCTAACCCTCATCTCCCATTTCATCTGCTCACCCTGACGGTCAATGTCAGTGGTTAAGAGCCTCAGACACCCCTTCCAGTATTTGGCTTGTTTCTCAAGGTCTATATGACCCCTTGACTAAAGCCTAGCCTCGTATGAGCCTCTTGGTTGTGTATAGCGTGTGATAATTGATTGCTTGTTTGCTTATTTGTGCATCATTCATATGTTTGTTTTGCATTTGTTATGTGTTTCCTTTTGAGGAGTCAGATGTAAGACCATTGATTGGCTATCTGTTTCCTGTTCCTTTTGGGGAGCTGGATATAAGACCACTGATTGGCACTCCATTTCCTTTCTCATGTTGCTTTGTGGAGCTGGATATAAGACCATTTATTGGAACTCCATTTCCTATCTTGTTTCTTTTGTGGAGTCAGATGTAAGACCATTGATTGGCTACCTGTTTCCTATTTTGTTTTGTTCTGTGGAGTCAGACGTAAGACCATTGATTAGCTATCTGTTTCCTATTCTGTTTTCTTTTGTGGAGTCAGATGTAAGACCATTGATTGGCTATCTGTTTCCCATGTTGCTTTGTGGAGTTGGACGTAAGACCATTTATTGGCACTCCGTTTCCCATCTCGTTTTAGAGTTGGATGTAAGACCATTTATTGGCCATCCATTTCCAATTTTTTTGCTCCTTTGACCTTGCTTATTTGCTTATTGTTTTGTATCGCTTAAATTCCAAAGGAACTTCCTTGAATCATTTCTATGATTTTGAGAAAGCAATCCTGCCTGTGGCTTTGTCCCTTAACCTTAACCCTCACCCTTTTGTGCTTAACCTTGAACCTTGTTTTCATCTTTAACCCAAACCAGAAAACTATTGTGCAAACATTTTGACTTGTTTTCAAAACTAGAAACCTAGGCCTTATGCCTTTGATTTTCAAACTTCCTTTTCATAATACTTATTTTGAATTGAACTTTAAGTCAACTTTGACATGTTTGTGAATACTTCTAATTGGTTAATTCAACCCACTCAATGTGCTTCTTTTGTGATTTCAATGATTACTTCTTAATCAAATTTTCATGCATTAGCCATAGATCTGAGTTATCTTAGTGGTTGATGTGAATCTCACCTTTTGTCCTTAGTGATTGAATTGTAAGACTTCCCTGCTTATTATAGGGTTAACCCCTCACTAGCACGTTGAAGTTGTTCTCACATGGTGGACCTGTGGTTGTTCAGGTTGAGTTTTCTCCCTTTGATAACGAAAGACCTTAAGGCTTTTGTTTAAAATCAATCCACTCACTGTTTTGAAATCTTTTAACCGAACTACGGCGTTTTGATCCTTATCTTTCACAAAACCGCGCCTTTGCATTCCATCGTGATATGCAAAGCTCTATTGTGATTGCGACCCTCAGGTGTCAAGTCTAGATCCGTGAATCCCAAACCATGTCTCGTGTTAACATTTGCAATAACACCTTCAAGCTGGTTAATAGAAATCTCTTGAGGCATATAATCCATATTCAACATTTTCAACAGGGCGTTATGATGGGCCTCGGAACACATCAACAGAGAGAGAATAGAGATTTTTGACGGTGTCTGGTTCAACTGATCCACGATCTTGTAATCACTCTTCTTGATAATTCTCATAAATTCCTCCACGTCCTTCTCAAAAGAACTCTCGGGCACTTCCTTCCGCACTAGTTCTTCTTCAACTACAACTTGTTTTCCTTTTGTTCTAGCAAGAGCCTCAGCATTGTTATCCTTCGGAACTTGTGGTGCAAACAAACGACCACTTCTCGTAAATCCTCTGGGTCCTCCCACATTACCCACAGCCGAACCAACTGTTACTGGAATCTTATTTGACAAACCAACCGTCACTGGAGTATGATTTACTGATCTGGTCTGATTCTCTGGTCTTCTATTTCTGCAAAAAGCATTGTCATATTTCCACCGAATTGCTCTACTATTCTCAAAAAGTCTTCCACTAGAAGCAGCAATGGTGGTAGGAGTACTGATAGGTACTGGAGCATTAATAATCACGGGAACACCAACAGTCACCGGAGCAGATATGGTCACGGGCGCAGCTACGGTCACAGGAGTACCAACAGTCACAGGCGCACTAATCGTTCTTGGAGCACGTACAAGACCTTCTGACGGTGTAAAGTAAATGGTAACAGTCGATACCTCTTCACGGTCTTTCACTACCCGATCAAACTGTAAACAACCTTCATTCATCAATTCCTGGATACCTTCTTTCAATTTCACACAACCGTTTTCATGATCACCACAATCTGAACAATTCTTGTCACATCCCGGGAATACTCCCCCTCTAAGCAGACGTTCCTTCACCATAAACAACGAAGTTTGAACATCATTAACATCGACTACCAAGTTCAAATTTTCCCCATCTTCCACACTATTTACTCTGGGCCCTCCATGTTGAGGCATAGGATTATTCACCACATTCGGAGTAGGAGCAAAGTTAATCGTCTTGGCATCAATCAAATCTTGAACTTTATGGTGAAAAGCCCGACAATTCTCGATGTGGTGCCCTGGCGCGCCAGAATGAAAATCACAACGGACATTAGCATCATAACCAGCGGGAATACTTGTTAATGGAGCCATAGTGAGAAGTTCAACAAACTTTAACCTGAGCAATTCAGGGAGTAACTCAGCATAAGTCATTGGCAACGGATCAAAATGACGATCTAGCATTCTTTGTCTTGGTTGGAATTGGCGTTGCGGTTGTTGTTGAGGTTGGGTTGCTGGAATAGTCACAGCAGCAACTTGACGGTATTGTTGTCCTCTATTCCCACTTCTCTGATTATGTATAGCATTTGTCTCACCCTCTCTCCTTCTGGGTGCCCCTGAAAATGGTTTTTTAGCACTTGAAGAACTTGAAGAACCAGGGTCTTGGATTTTTCCCGCTTTGATAAGACTTTCAGTTCTTTCTCTGCAAATCACAACATCCGAAAAACTACCAAACAGGCAACTTCCCATACGATCCATGAATACACCTTGAAGGGTTCCAATGAACATGTCAGTCAATTCTCTCTCCAACATCAGAGGTTGTACTCTCGCAGCTAGTTCACGCCACCTCTGGGCGTATTCCTTGAAACTCTCACCGGTCTTTTGAAACAAACTCTGCAACTGGGTTCTGCTCGGAGCCATGTCCATGTTATGCTTGTACTGCCTCAGAAAAGCTTCACCTAACTCTCTCCAGCTTCTGACAGATTCTTTTTTCAAGTCCATGTACCAATCCAAAGAGGCTCCAGACAAGCTGTCTTGGAAAAAGTACATCCACATCTTTTCATCATCAGTATAAGCGGATATATTCCGATAGTAAGCCTGCACATGAGTTCGGGGACAAGAAGTGCCATTGTACTTGTCGAAAGATGGCGCTTTGAACTTGTACGGGATCCTCAAACTATCAACTAAACCCATATTAGTAACATCAAAGCCCAAAGAATTCTGGCACTCCATGGCGTGAATCTTTTCAGCAAGGGCGTCAACCTTTCTATCTCTCTCTTCCGCCTTTCCAAATTCATCATCATCACTGAGAGTGAACATATCTTCTTGCTTGTCAACCAAATGAGAAGGATGGTGAACTGGAGCACGTGCCTCTCGAGCATTAGCAGCCTCTGTAATGATGGGTTGTCCGTTGATTCTAATACCACACAATTCGTCACCATTAGCATGGTTGTTGGCAGGGCTGGTAACAGCAGCATCATTGACAGGGGTTCCTTCTGGCGGATTCTGACCGACAAGGGGAATCACAGTTTCTTGTCTCTGGACCAGGGCTCGGAGTTCCTCTTGCCCTTGCACTACCCCTTTCATCATACTCACGAATTGGACCATGTTGGTCCTCATCTCTGCTAGATCTGCTTGAAATTGATCCATGGTCTTCTGTTGATTCTATCTTGTTGCGTAACGGTGTGGATGATACTCAGTAATCCTGCCTGGAACGGGGACAAGAATGAGAAATCCTTTTCAAGAACACCTGTAATGATGCAAGAATGATATGTGTATGATGCGCATGCTATGTTTTTATCATTTCTCAGGTATTCAAGAGTCTCGTCCACCTTTGAAAAATGGCAACCTGCACCCGTAAGCGAAACATAAACAACAAAGAAGCAACATACATTGGACGACAAGCAAAAGTGAAACATCAATAATCTCATCCATAGAAATAAGAGATAAGGTTCATACAAACATAGTTCAAGCAAAGATTCAGTTCATCAGTGTAGAACAAGGAATCCCATCCAACAATCCTGGAGGTGATTCTCAAAATAACAACAAGACAAACTAGGGAAGTCGTCCTTCAGGAATGAGAGTCTTCAAATACTGGCATTGATCCATCAATCGGTCACACTCTGAACACTCAGGTAGAGGGGTGAGCTTCTCTTTCAATTGCACCCTGAGTTCAACAACTTCCTCTAGGAAATGAGATGCACGGATGTCACTTCCTCTGAGTTGGCTCTCTCCTGCGTGCCTCAGATCTACCTCTTTCTTCAACTGAATATCTTTGTCCTTAAGTTGTCTTTCCAAGTCTCGTATCTTCTTTTTGTAATTGGCTTCCGCTTTTTGTAATCTCAAGCGTTCATGGTGTTCTTCATCCAACATTGTTTCTATCTCATCATAGGATCTCTTTTTATTTCCTGATCTACTAGAACTTTCACCTTCCACTCCTTTGAGTTGATGAGCCAAATTCAGCCTATCAGCTTTTGCTTTGTAAAGCTCCATTTGGATCTCTTGTTCATTTCCCTTCAACTGGTGATTCTCCATTAAGGCTTGTTTGTAATACTCAGCAGGCACACTCTCAGAAAGGATCGAAGGCAGTTGCTCCTATAATGGTTCCATCCGGTCATATGGTAGCAACAAAGTCCCAACTCTTTCCTTGACCCACTCAGTGCAAGCAGGCATAGCAATTGCAAACTTCCTCCCTAAAACAGATCCATCTTTTATACCGATATTCTCCCAAGCTTTTCCCACTTGCTCCAATCTTGCTGGATCTCTCCGTTTCTCAAAGTACATGTTTTCAGCTATCTCGACATCTTGCGGCCTTTCATTCATGACAAAACCCAACTGACGGAGAGAAAGAACCGGGTTTTAGTTGATGCAACCCTTAGTTCCTATTTGTGGAACATTGCGAAACTCTCCACAACTCATAATGACGTTACGCACATTAATCCTATAAGCTTGCCACTTAATATCATAAGATGTGAGCGACATGATCCTCTGAGTCCATTTGTGAGTATTCTGAGTATCCACAAACGGTCCACTGGTTGGTAGAAAAGACAAGAACCACTTGAGTAGCAACGGGAGACAACACCTGATAGCTCCACACTTACCATGCCTGCTGTGTATCGCATAATAGGTGTCAGCTAACAAGGTAGTCACCGGGTTTCCTCCAATGAAAATAGTGATTGCTGCCAGGTCCACGAAACTAGGCATAGTAGGGAACAAAATAACTCCATAAATCATGACAGCCAACTGAGCGTTGAAAGCTACCCAATTTCCTTTCTTTGCTTCTTCCTTAGACATCCTTACCAGGAACTTCAAGAATAAGCCCACAACATCATCGCTTGGTTTCCAATTATCGCTCACTTCCTTGATGCTCAAGTAAAGAGCCTTAGCAACAACTTTGAAATCCACCTCCTTTGGCACATCCAGGAAAGGTACTCGATTTTTGATTCGGACATTCATAAGGATGGAATACTCTTCAAGAGTGGGTGCTAACTGGTAGTCCTGAAAAGTAAAGCAACGAAGCTCCGGATCATAGAACTGTAAGAGAGTCTGCAGAGGTACCGGATCAACCACCATCTTCAACAATGCCAAGATATCCCCATACTGATCATCAAAAACTTTCTGATTACGGTCGGTCACGAGATTACCCAATTCTTCCAAAGATGTCAACGGCTCACGGTAAAAGCTGTAGGTGCAAGTCTTCCTCTTCAACTCTGGAATGGCAGCCATCTCTCGGTGTGAACAGACTCCTGAATAAACCTGAAAAATGATATGCATATGCGGGTTAACTTTTTTTTTCATGCATTATTTTTTTGAAAATGAACATGCTATGATGCAAAATGATGAAACAATGGCTGGTTGGCTGTGTATCACGAGGCACAGGATCAGAACTTCAGCATGAATTCGGAACCGGGAACCATAGAACAGAGTCATCAACTTAGAACCCATACTTCGGAACCAACGGTCACCAACAAAAACCAAACAAAAGTCACCAACAGGACACGGTCACCATCAGTACCTGTAAATGATTCATGGGTGTAATCTAGGTCAGGGTAAGGTCAAGAGAAACGCAGGATAAACGATCCTTTCAAGAATATCATCATATGCACACCAGGTGTATGCAACGATAATACCCCATTAGAATCTGAACTGCTCGTGATACCATGTTCCGCTAAGTGGCGCCATACCACCCGCTTCCCATGAATCACTCTATTCCTAGGTGTCCTAAAGTTCACTCATAGCCTGTGTATTGGGCCTTTTACCTCTTGTGACTCCCATCCAATAGCGAAACAGATACATAGCCAGCACAGTATGCATGAAACAGTAAAGCGCACATAGGATGCAATGCAAGCAGATAAGTATGCAAAGCAATAAATAAATAACACACAATAGACAATAAACAAACAAACGCTAGGAAAAGCCCACTAGGGAAAATAAGTCCCCAGCAGAGTCGCCAATTGTTGCTCCCCGGATTTCTCGAATCCAAGTACAAACGCGAAAAGAGGTGGCGCGGAAAAAAGAGTTGAGTCGCCAGCTATGCACTTTTATCCCAAGAGGAGGGAAAGGTAGTACTGCATAACCAAGAGGGAACGGATAAAACAAAGTTTTGAACCAAAGAAAAACTGAGTAAGGGGGCCGGTTACGTGAAGGGAAGGTTATCGCACCCCTTCACGTCTGTGGTACTCCACATGATCCACGTTTGCTATTTATGTCTAAAGTGTGTGTATAAAAAGTCCTATATGCGATGCAAAAGAGAGAAAATCAAAGTAGGGAAAAGAAAGAATTATTGCTCGCACAGGCCCTACCCTGCTGCATACGTATCTCAAGAAAGACTGAGAATCAGAGCATCGTAGCTCGGCTAACCTATTTTTGTTTGTTTTTTTTTATTTTTAGATGAACGACGTTACTACGCAATCTACCGGATGCTCGACCTTGGGAGACTTACTCACCTGTAGTAGAAGGAGTTAACGTGTTCTTAGGAGAAGAAAAATCAATGATTTTGTTTGTGTTTTAGGAATGCTCATGCAAAAAGGAAGTCCTAGACGAAGGAACCGTGCTACCTTAATTGACATGCAAACGAGAGACTATATGAAGCCTAGCAGTCCTATGGGGAGACGATCACACCACACAAAAAACATATAGCATAAAGTAAACACACCAACAAGGGGGCTCAAACATACATGGGTAGGGCTTTAGTCAAGAGGGGTCATATCAACCTCGACAAACAAGCCATGGAAAGGTAATCAAATGGGCTCTTAACCACTGACATTGAACGTCAGGGTGAGCAGATCAAAAGGGTAATGAGGATAAGACCTCATAGCTCTTAACCCTGGACAGGATGAGCTCATGACAAAGCGTGGGGGTTCAGAAAGATGAAACCCTCTCCACTGACTGACCGGACAAAAGATCTTTGGCTTTTATTCTGAAGCATCGACACGTAGTGCGAGCATAAAGAACGACACACTGAATAACGGGGGATTGACTACTAATCCCTTTTATCCGTCAATTTCCTCTTCATGGAGGTCTTTAGCATTGATGCCTCCTCTTGGAGGTCTTTGGGCACAAAAGTAAACACACACAAAAATTGCCTCCTATCGAGGTTTTCCAGCTAAGAAAGCGGTAAAATGCTGAAAAGATGTAAAAGGGATCAGGAGATCTACCACACGGATAAAGATCCGAAGTAACAGCAACTAAAGAAACAAGAAACCCAGAAACCTCTCAAGCTAGCACCATGGAAGAAAGCAAGTCAGCAAAGCAATCAGAATAAATCTCCAAATGGTATCCCACAAATAAAGTGGAATACCAAGCAAGCTATCTCTTCAAGAGTCATGTGAGCCCTCACAAAAACTCAACGAACAAGTTAGAATAACAAGATGGGGTGAAATCATGAGTTGCACCAAACAAAAGAATGATAGCAACAACAGTGTCAGGTAAACAGTGCACGGATGCAATAGAAAGCATGTCTAACAAAACAAAATAGATTAGAGAGAAAACAGAAAAACCAACTACTATCATGATTGCTACTGCTTCGCTTAGCGAAGACTTAGCGAAGCTTCGCTACAGGTTCGCTTAGCGAGGTGCTAGCGAATGCCTACGGGTTCTGGGTTCTTCCTTGATAACAGTCCAATTTCAGAAATCCAAAAGTCTAATGATACCCAATCTCCCGAATTTCAGAAACAAAGTAATTTAACATGCTAAGAATCGTTCTAAACATACATGCAAACCTAAAAACCCAATCTCCTAAATTCAACCCTAATGATTCATTCTACAGTATTTACACCATTGAAAGCATAAAAGAATGGAGACAGAACAAACCTGATTGAAGAGGTTGATTGATCTTGAAAATGTAACGGCTAGGGTTTGCAATGCCACAGTTAGGGTTTGTGTGAGATGGAAGTGAAAAGTGTGTGAGTCAGAGTGAAAAGTATGAGAGGGAAGTCAAAAAAAATATGACAGTCAAAGTGAGACTAAAATAATTTAAAATGGTTTTTTTGGGCCCAAATGAGTGGGCCTCTGAAAATTAGATGGGTTTCTGCCACGTGATGCTCCCCGGATGTCCCGAATCCAAGTACAAACGCGAAAAGAGGTGGCGCGGAAAAAATAGTAGAGTCCCTAGCTATGTACTTTTATCCCAAGAGGAGGGAAAGGTAGTACTGCATAACCAAGAGGGAACGGATAAAACAAAGTCTTGAACCAAAGAAAAACTGAGCAAGGGGGCCAGTTACGTGAAGGGAAGGTTATCACACCCCTTCACGTCTGTGGTACTCCACAGGATCCACGTTTGCTATTTATGTCTAAAGTGTGTGTATAAAAAGTCCTATATGCGATGCAAAAGAGAGAAAATCAAAGTAGGGAAAAGAAAGAATTATTGCTCGCACAAGCCCTCCCTGCTGCATACGTATCTCAAGAAGGATTGAGAATCAGAGCATCGTAGCTCGGCTAACCTATTTTTGTTTGTTTTTTTTGTTTTTTAGATGAACGACGTTACTACGCAATCTACCGGATGCTCGACCTTTGGAGACTTACTCACCTGTAGTAGAAGGAGTTAACGTGTTCTTAGGAGAAGAAAAATCAATGAGTTTGTTTGTGTTTTAGGAATGCTCATGCAAAAAGGAAGTCCTAGACGAAGGAACCGTGCTACCTTAATTGACATGCAAACGAGAGACTATATGAAGCCTAGCAGTCCTATGGGGAGACGATCACACCACACAAAAAACATATAGCATAAAGTAAACACACCAACAAGGGGGCTCAAACATACATGGGTAGGGCTTTAGTCAAGAGGGGTCATATCAACCTCGACAAACAAGCCATGGAAAGGTAATCAAATGGGCTCTTAACCACTGACATTGAACGTCAGGGTGAGCAGATCAAAAGGGTAATGAGGATAAGACCTCATAGCTCTTAACCCTGGACAGGATGAGCTCATGATAAAGCGTGGGGGTTCAGAAAGATGAAACCCTCTCCACTGACTGACCGGACAAAAGATCTTGGGCTTTTGTTCTGAAGCATCGACACGTAGTGCGAGCATAAAGAACGACACACTGAATAACGGGGGATTGACTACTAATCCCTTTTATCCGTCAATTTCCTCTTCATGGAGGTCTTTAGCATTGATGCCTCCTCTTGGAGGTCTTTGGGCACAAAAGTAAACACACAAAAAAATTGCCTCCTATCGAGGTCTTCCAGCTAAGAAAGCGGTAAAATGCTGAAAAGATGTAAAAGGGATCAGGAGATCTACCACACGGATAAAGATCCGAAGTAACAGCAACTAAAGAAACAAGAAACCCATAAACCTCTCAAGCTAGCACCATGGAAGAAAGCAAGTCAGCAAAGCAATCAAAATAAATCTCCAAATGGTATCCCACAAATAAAGTGGAATACCAAGCAAGCTATCTCTTCAAGAGTCATGTGAGCCCTCACAAAAACTCAACGAACAAGTTAGAATAACAAGATGGGGTGAAATCATGAGTTGCACCAAACAAAAGAATGATAACAACAACAGTGTCAGGTAAACAGTGCACGGATGCAATAGAAAGCATGTCTAACAAAACAAAATAGATTAGAGAGAAAACAGAAAAACCAACTACTATCATGATCGCTACTGCTTCGCTTAGCGAAGACTTAGTGAAGCTTTGCTACATGTTCGCTTAGCGAGGTGCTAGCGAATGCGTACGGGTTCTGGGTTCTTCCTTGATAACAGTCCAATTTCAGAAATCCAAAAGTCTAATGATACCCAATCTCCCGAATTTCAGAAACAAAGTAATTTAACATGCTAAGAATCGCTCTAAACATACATGCAAACCTAAAAACCCAATCTCCTAAATTCAACCCTAATGATTCATTCTACAGAATTTACACCATTGAAAGCATAAAAGAATGGAGACAGAACAAACCTGATTGAAGAGGTTGATTGATCTTGAAAATGTAACGGCTAGGGTTTGCAATGCCACAGTTAGGGTTTATGTGAGATGGAAGTGAAAAGTGTGTGAGTCAGAGTGAAAAGTATGAGAGGGAAGTCAAAAAAAATATGACAATCAAAGTGAGACTAAAATAATTTAAAATGTTTTTTTTGGGCCCAAATGAGTGGGCCTCTGAAAATTAGATGGGTTTCTTCCACGCGATGCTCCCCGGATGTCCCGAATCCAAGTACAAACGCGAAAAGAGGTGGCGCGGAAAAAAGAGTAGAGTACCCAGCTATGTACTTTTATCCCAAGAGGAGGGAAAGGTAGTACTGCATAACCAAGAGGGAACGGATAAAACAAAGTCTTGAACCAAAGAAAAACTGAGTAAGGGGGCCGGTTACGTGAAGGGAAGGTTATCGCACCCCTTCACGTCTGTGGTACTCCACAGGATCCACGTTTGCTATTTATGTCTAAAGTGTGTGTATAAAAAGTCCTATATGCGATGCAAAAGAGAGAAAATCAAAGTAGGGAAAAGAAAGAATTATTTCTCGCACAGGCCCTACCCTGCTGCATACGTATCTCAAGAAGGATTGAGAATCAGAGCATCGTAGCTCGGCTAACCTATTTTTGTTTGTTTTTTTTGTTTTTTAGATGAACGACGTTACTACGCAATCTACCGGATGCTCGACCTTTGGAGACTTACTCACCTGTAGTAGAAGGAGTTAACGTGTTCTTAGGAGAAGAAAAATCAATGAGTTTGTTTGTGTTTTAGGAATGCTCATGTAAAAAGGAAGTCCTAGACGAAAGAACCGTGCTACCTTAATTGACATGCAAACGAGAGACTATATGAAGCCTAGCAGTCCTATGGGGAGACGATCACACCACACAAAAAACATATAGCATAAAGTAAACACACCAACAAGGGGGCTCAAACATACATGGGTAGGGCTTTAGTCAAGAGGGGTCATATCAACCTCGACAAACAAGCCATGGAAAGGTAATCAAATGGGCTCTTAACCACTGACATTGAACGTCAGGGTGAGCAGATCAAAAGGGTAATGAGGATAAGACCTCATAGCTCTTAACCCTGGACAGGATGAGCTCATGACAAAGCGTGGGGGTTCAGAAAGATGAAACCCTCTCCACTGACTGACCGGACAAAATATCTTGGGCTTTTGTTCTGAAGCATCGACACGTAGTGCGAGCATAAAGAACGACACACTGAATAACGGGGGATTGACTACTAATCCCTTTTATCCGTCAATTTCCTCTTCATGGAGGTCTTTAGCATTGATGCCTCCTCTTGGAGGTCTTTTGGCACAAAAGTAAACACACAAAAAAATTGCCTCCTATCGAGGTCTTCCAGCTAAGAAAGCGGTAAAATGCTGAAAAGATGTAAAAGGGATCAGGAGATCTACCACACGGATAAAGATCTGAAGTAACAACAACTAAAGAAACAAGAAACCCAGAAACCTCTCAAGATAGCACCATGGAAGAAAGCAAGTCAGCAAAGCAATCAGAATAAATCTCCAAATGGTATCCCACAAATAAAGTGGAATACCAAGCAAGCTATCTCTTCAAGAGTCATGTGAGCCCTCACAAAAACTCAACGAACAAGTTAGAATAACAAGATGGGGTGAAATCATGAGTTGCACCAAACAAAAGAATGATAACAACAACAGTGTCAGGTAAACAGTGCACGGATGCAATAGAAAGCATGTCTAACAAAACAAAATAGATTAGAGAGAAAACAGAAAAACCAACTACTATCATGATCGCTACTGCTTCGCTTAGCGAAGACTTAGCGAAGCTTCGCTACAGGTTCGCTTAGCGAGGTGCTAGCGAATGCCTACGGGTTCTGGGTTCTTCCTTGATAACAGTCCAATTTCAGAAATCCAAAAGTCTAATGATAACCAATCTCCCGAATTTCAGAAATAAAGTAATTTAACATGCTAAGAATCGTTCTAAACATACATGCAAACCAAAAAACCCAATCTCCTAAATTCAACCCTAATGATTCATTCTACAAAATTTACACCATTGAAAGCATAAAAGAATGGAGACAGAACAAACCTGATTGAAGAGGTTGATTGATCTTGAAAATGTAACGGCTAGGGTTTGCAATGCCACAGTTAGGGTTTTTGTGAGATGGAAGTGAAAAGTGGGTGAGTCAGAGTGAAAAGTATGAGAGGGAAGTCAAAAAAAATATGACAGTCAAAGTGAGACTAAAATAATTTAAAATTGTTTTTCTGGGCCCAAATGAGTGGGCCTCTGAAAATTAGATGGGTTTCTTCCACGCGATGCTCCCCGGATGTCCCGAATCCAAGTACAAACGCGAAAAGAGGTGGCGCGGAAAAAAGAGTAGAGTCCTCAGCTATGTACTTTTATCCCAAGAGGAGGGAAAGGTAGTACTGCATAACCAAGAGGGAACGGATAAAACAAAGTCTTGAACCAAAGAAAAACTGAGTAAGGGGGCCGGTTACGTGAAGGGAAGGTTATCGCACCCCTTCACGTCTGTGGTACTCCACAGGATCCACGTTTGCTATTTATGTCTAAAGTGTGTGTATAAAAAGTCCTATATGCGATGCAAAAGAGAGAAAATCAAAGTAGGGAAAAGAAAGAATTATTGCTCGCACAGGCCCTACCCTGCTGCATACGTATCTCAAGAAGGATTGAGAATCAGAGCATCGTAGCTCGGCTAACCTATTTTTGTTTGTTTTTTTTGTTTTTTAGATGAACGACGTTACTACGCAATCTACCGGATGCTCGACCTTTGGAGACTTACTCACCTGTAGTAGAAGGAGTTAACGTGTTCTTAGGAGAAGAAAAATCAATGAGTTTGTTTGTGTTTTAGGAATGCTCATGCAAAAAGGAAGTCCTAGACAAAGGAACCTTGCTACCTTAATTGACATGCAAACGAGAGACTATATGAAGCCTAGCTGTCCTATGGGGAGACGATCACACCACACAAAAAACATATAGCATAAAGTAAACACACCAACAAGGGGGCTCAAACATACATGGGTAGGGCTTTAGTCAAGAGGGGTCATATCAACCTCGACAAACAAGCCATGGAAAGGTAATCAAATGGGCTCTTAACCACTGACATTGAACGTCAGGGTGAGCAGATCAAAAGGGTAATGAGGATAAGACCTCATAGCTCTTAACCCTGGACAGGATGAGCTCATGACAAAGCGTGGGGGTTCAGAAAGATGAAACCCTCTCCACTGACTGACCGGACAAAAGATCTTGGGCTTTTGTTCTGAAGCATCGACACGTAGTGCGAGCATAAAGAACGACACACTGAATAACGGGGGATTGACTACTAATCCCTTTTATCCGTCAATTTCCTCTTCATGGAGGTCTTTAGCATTGATGCCTCCTCTTGGAGGTCTTTGGGCACAAAAGTAAACACACAAAAAAATTGCCTCCTATCGAGGTCTTCCAGCTAAGAAAGCGGTAAAATGCTGAAAAGATGTAAAAGGGATCAGGAGATCTACCACACGGATAAAGATCCGAAGTAACAACTACTAAAGAAACAAGAAACCCAGAAACCTCTCAAGCTAGCACCATGGAAGAAAGCAAGTCAGCAAAGCAATCAAAATAAATCTCCAAATGGTATCCCACAAATAAAGTGGAATACCAAGCAAGCTATCTCTTCAAGAGTCATGTGAGCCCTCACAAAAACTCAACGAACAAGTTAGAATAACAAGATGGGGTGAAATCATGAGTTGCACCAAACAAAAGAATGATAGCAACAACAGTGTCAGGTAAACAGTGCACGGATGCAATAGAAAGCATGTCTAACAAAACAAAATAGATTAGAGAGAAAACAGAAAAACCAACTACTATCATGATCGCTACTGCTTCGCTTAGCGAAGACTTAGCGAAGCTTCGCTACAGGTTCGCTTAGCGAGGTGCTAGCGAATGCCTACGGGTTCTGGGTTCTTCCTTGATAACAGTCCAATTTCAGAAATCCAAAAGTCTAATGATACCCAATCTCCCGAATTTCAGAAACAAAGTAATTTAACATGCTAAGAATCGTTCTAAACATACATGCAAACCTAAAAACCCAATCTCCTAAATTCAACCCTAATGATTCATTCTACAGAATTTACACCATTGAAAGCATAAAAAAATGGAGACAGAACAAACCTGATTGAAGAGGTTGATTGATCTTGAAAATGTAACGGCTAGGGTTTGCAATGCCATAGTTAGGGTTTTTATGAGATGGAAGTGAAAAGTGGGTGAGTCAGAGTGAAAAGTATGAGAGGGAAGTCAAAAAAAATATGACAGTCAAAGTGAGACTAAAATAATTTAAAATGGTTTTTTTGGGCCCAAATGAGTGGGCCTCTGAAAATTAGATGGGTTTCTGCCACGCGATGCTCCCCGGATGTCCCGAATCCAAGTACAAACGCGAAAAGAGGTGGCGCGGAAAAAAGAGTAGAGTACCCAGCTATGTACTTTTATCCCAAGAGGAGGGAAAGGTAGTACTGCATAACCAAGAGGGAACGGATAAAACAAAGTCTTGAACCAAAGAAAAATTGAGTAAGGGGGCCGGTTACGTGAAGGGAAGGTTATCGCACCCCTTCACGTCTGTGGTACTCCACAGGATCCACGTTTGCTATTTATGTCTAAAGTGTGTGTATAAAAAGTCCTATATGCGATGCAAAAGAGAGAAAATCAAAGTAGGGAAAAGAAAGAATTATTTCTCGCACAGGCCCTACCCTGCTGCAAACGTATCTCAAGAAGGATTGAGAATCAGAGCATCGTAGCTCGGCTAACCTATTTTTGTTTGTTTTTTTTGTTTTTTAGATGAACGACGTTACTACGCAATCTACCGGATGCTCGACCTTTGGAGACTTACTCACCTGTAGTAGAAGGAGTTAACGTGTTCTTAGGAGAAGAAAAATCAATGAGTTTGTTTGTGTTTTAGGAATGCTCATGTAAAAAGGAAGTCCTAGACGAAGGAACCGTGCTACCTTAATTGACATGCAAACGAGAGACTATATGAAGCCTAGCAGTCCTATGGGGAGACGATCACACCATACAAAAAACATATAGCATAAAGTAAACACACCAACAAGGGGGCTCAAACATACATGGGTAGGGCTTTAGTCAAGAGGGGTCATATCAACCTCGACAAACAAGCCATGGAAAGGTAATCAAATGGGCTCTTAACCACTGACATTGAACGTCAGGGTGAGCAGATCAAAAGGGTAATGAGGATAAGACCTCATAGCTCTTAACCCTGGACAGGATGAGCTCATGACAAAGCGTGGGGGTTCAGAAAGATGAAACCCTCTCCGCTGACTGACCGGACAAAAGATCTTGGGCTTTTGTTCTGAAGCATCGACACGTAGTGCGAGCATAAAGAACGACACACTGAATAACGGGGGATTGACTACTAATCTCTTTTATCCGTCAATTTCCTCTTCATGGAGGTCTTTAGCATTGATGCGTCCTCTTGGAGGTCTTTGGGCACAAAAGTAAACACACAAAAAAATTGCCTCCTATCGAGGTCTTCCAGCTAAGAAAGCGGTAAAATGCTGAAAAGATGTAAAAGGGATCAGGAGATCTACCACACGGATAAAGATCCGAAGTAACAACAACTAAAGAAACAAGAAACCCAGAAACCTCTCAAGCTAGCACCATCGAAGAAAGCAAGTCAGCAAAGCAATCAGAATAAATCTCCAAATGGTATCCCACAAATAAAGTGGAATACCAAGGAAGCTATCTCTTCAAGAGTCATGTGAGCCCTCACAAAAACTCAACGAACAAGTTAGAATAACAAGATGGGGTGAAATCATGAGTTGCACCAAACAAAAGAATCATAGCAACAACAGTGTCAGGTAAACAGTGCACGGATGCAATAGAAAGCATGTCTAACAAAACAAAATAGATTAGAGAGAAAACAGAAAAACCAACTACTATCATGATCACTACTGCTTCGCTTAGCGAAGACTTAGCGAAGCTTCGCTACAGGTTCGCTTAGCAAGGTGCTAGCGAATGCCTACGGGTTCTGGGTTCTTCCTTGATAACAGTCCAATTTCAGAAATCCAAAAGTCTAGAGATACCCAATCTCCCGAATTTCAGAAACAAAGTAATTTAACATGCTAAGAATCGTTCTAAACATACATGCAAACCTAAAAACCCAATCTCCTAAATTCAACCCTAATGATTCATTCTACAGAATTTACACCATTGAAAGCATAAAAGAATGGAGACAGAACAAACCTGATTGAAGAGGTTGATTGATCTTGAAAATGTAACGGCTAGGGTTTGCAATGCCACAGTTAGGGTTTGTGTGAGATGGAAGTGAAAAGTGTGTGAGTCAGAGTGAAAAGTATGAGAGGGAAGTCAAAAAAAATATGACAGTCAAAGTAAGACTAAAATAATTTAAAATGGTTTTTTTGGGCCCAAATGAGTGGGCCTCTGAAAATTAGATGGGTTTCTGCCACACGATGCTCCCCGGATGTCCCGAATCCAAGTACAAACGCGAAAAGAGGTGGCGCAGAAAAAAGAGTAGAGTACCCAGCTATGTACTTTTATCCCAAGAGGAGGGAAAGGTAGTACTGCATAACCAAGAGGGAACGGATAAAACAAAATCTTGAACCAAAGAAAAATTGAGTAAGGGGGCCGGTTACGTGAAGGGAAGGTTATCGCACCCCTTCACGTCTGTGGTACTCCACAGGATCCACGTTTGCTATTTATGTCTAAAGTGTGTGTATAAAAAGTCCTATATGCGATGCAAAAGAGAGAAAATAAAAGTAGCGAAAAGAACGAATTATTGCTTGCACAGGCCCTACCCTGCTGCATACGTATCTCAAGAAGGATTGAGAATCAGAGCACCGTAGCTCGGCTAACCTATTTTTGTTTGTTTTTTTGTGTTTTTTAGATGAATGACGTTACTACGCAATCTACCGGATGCTCGACCTTTGGAGACTTACTCACCTGTAGTATAAGGAGTTAACGTGTTCTTAGGAGAAGAAAAATCAATGAGTTTGTTTGTGTTTTAGGAATGCTCATGCAAAAAGGAAGTCCTAGACGAAGGAACCGTGCTACCTTAATTGACATGCAAACGAGAGACTATATGAAGCCTAGCAGTCCTATGGGGAGACGATCACACCACACAAAAAACATATAGCATAAAGTAAACACACCAACAAGGGGGCTCAAACATACATGGGTAGGGATTTAGTCAAGAGGGGTCATATCAACCTCGACAAACAAGCCATGGAAAGGTAATCAAATGGGCTCTTAACCACTGACATTGAACGTCAGGGTGAGCAGATCAAAAGGGTAATGAGGATAAGACCTCATAGCTCTTAACCCTGGACAGGATGAGCTCATGACAAAGCGTGGGGGTTCAGAAAGATGAAACCCTCTCCACTGACTGACCGGACAAAAGATCTTGGGCTTTTGTTCTGAAGCATCGACACGTAGTGCGAGCATAAAGAACGACACACTGAATAACGGGGGATTGACTACTAATCCCTTTTATCCGTCAATTTCCTCTTCATGGAGGTCTTTAGCATTAATGCCTCCTCTTGAAGGTCTTTGGGCACAAAAGTAAACACAAAAAAAATTGCCTCCTATCGAGGTCTTCCAGCTAAGAAAGCGGTAAAATGCTGAAAAGATGTAAAAGGGATCAAGAGATCTACCACACGGATAAAGATCCGAAGTAACAGCAACTAAAGAAACAAGAAACCCAGAGACCTCTCAAGCTAGCACCATCGAAGAAAGCAAGTCAGCAAAGCAATCAGAATAAATCTCCAAATGGTATCCCACAAATAAAGTGGAATACCAAGGAAGCTATCTCTTCAAGAGTCATGTGAGCCCTCACAAAAACTCAACGAACAAGTTAGAATAACAAGATGGGGTGAAATCATGAGTTGCACCAAACAAAAGAATCATAGCAACAACAGTGTCAGGTAAACAGTGCACGGATGCAATAGAAAGCATGTCTAACAAAACAAAATAGATTAGAGAGAAAACAGAAAAACCAACTACTATCATGATCGCTACTGCTTCGCTTAGCAAAGACTTAGCGAAGCTTCGCTACAGGTTCGCTTAGCGAGGTGCTAGCGAATGCCTACGGGTTCTGGGTTCTTCCTTGATAACAGTCCAATTTCAGAAATCCAAAAGTCTAATGATACCCAATCTCCCGAATTTCAGAAACAAAGTAATTTAACATGCTAAGAATCATTCTAAACATACATGCAAATCTAAAAACCCAATCTCCTAAATTCAACCCTAATGATTCATTCTACAGAATTTACACCATTGAAAGCATAAAAGAATGGAGACAGAACAAACATGATTGAAGAGGTTGATTGATCTTGAAAATGTAACGGCTAGGGTTTGCAATGCCATAGTTAGGGTTTGTGTGAGATGAAAGTGAAAAGTGTGTGAGTCAGAGTGAAAAGTATGAGAGGGAAGTCAAAAAAAATATGACAGTCAAAGTGAGACTAAAATAATTTAAAATGGTTTTTTTGGGCCCAAATGAGTGGGCCTCTGAAAATTAGATGGGTTTCTGCCACGCGATGCTCCCCTGATGTCCCGAATCCAAGTACAAACGCGAAAAGAGGTGGCGCGGAAAAAAGAGTAGAGTCCCCAGCTATGTACTTTTATCCCAAGAGGAGGGAAAGGTAGTACTGCATAACCAAGAGGGAACGGATAAAACAAAGTCTTGAACCAAAGAAAAACTGAGTAAGGGGGCCGGTTACGTGAAGGGAAGGTTATCGCACCCCTTCACGTCTGTGGTACTCCACGGATCCACGTTTGCTATTTATGTCTAAAGTGTGTGTATAAAAAGTCCTATATGCGATGCAAAAGAGAGAAAATAAAAGTAGCGAAAAGAACGAATTATTGCTTGCACAGGCCCTACCCTGCTGCATACGTATCTCAAGAAGGATTGAGAATCAGAGCACCGTAGCTCGGCTAACCTATTTTTGTTTGTTTTTTTGTGTTTTTTAGATGAATGACGTTACTACGCAATCTACCGGATGCTCGACCTTTGGAGACTTACTCACCTGTAGTATAAGGAGTTAACGTGTTCTTAGGAGAAGAAAAATCAATGAGTTTGTTTGTGTTTTAGGAATGCTCATGCAAAAAGGAAGTCCTAGACGAAGGAACCGTGCTACCTTAATTGACATGCAAACGAGAGACTATATGAAGCCTAGCAGTCCTATGGGGAGACGATCACACCACACAAAAAACATATAGCATAAAGTAAACACACCAACAAGGGGGCTCAAACATACATGGGTAGGGATTTAGTCAAGAGGGGTCATATCAACCTCGACAAACAAGCCATGGAAAGGTAATCAAATGGGCTCTTAACCACTGACATTGAACGTCAGGGTGAACAGATCAAAAGGGTAATGAGGATAAGACCTCATAGCTCTTAACCCTGGACAGGATGAGCTCATGACAAAGCGTGGGGGTTCAGAAAGATGAAACCCTCTCCACTGACTGACCGGACAAAAGATCTTGGGCTTTTGTTCTGAAGCATCGACACGTAGTGCGAGCATAAAGAACGACACACTGAATAACGGGGGATTGACTACTAATCCCTTTTATCCGTCAATTTCCTCTTCATAGAGGTCTTTAGCATTAATGCCTCCTCTTGGAGGTCTTTGGGCACAAAAGTAAACACAAAAAAAATTGCCTCCTATCGAGGTCTTCCAGCTAAGAAAGCGGTAAAATGCTGAAAAGATGTAAAAGGGATCAAGAGATCTACCACACGGATAAAGATCCGAAGTAACAGCAACTAAAGAAACAAGAAACCCAAAGACCTCTCAAGCTAGCACCATCGAAGAAAGCAAGTCAGCAAAGCAATCAGAATAAATCTCCAAATGGTATCCCACAAATAAAGTGGAATACCAAGAAAGCTATCTCTTCAAGAGTCATGTGAGCCCTCACAAAAACTCAACGAACAAGTTAGAATAACAAGATGGGGTGTAATCATGAGTTGCACCAAACAAAAGAATCATAGCAACAACAGTGTCAGGTAAACAGTGCACGGATGCAATAGAAAGCATGTCATAACAAAGCAAAACAGATTAGAGAGTAAACAGAAAAACTAACTATTGTCATGATCGCTACTGCTTCGCTTAGCGAAGACTTAGCGAAGCTTCGCTACAGGTTCGCTTAGCGAGGTGCTAGCGAATGCCTACGGGTTCTGGGTTCTTCCTTGATAACAGTCCAATTTCAGAAATCCAAAAGTCTAATGATACCCAATCTCCCGAATTTCAGAAACAAAGTAATCTAACATGCTAAGAATCGTTCTAAACATACATGCAAACCTAAAAACCCAATCTCCCAAATTCAACCTTAATGATTCATTCTACAGAATTTACACCATTGAAAGCATAAAAGAATGGAGACAGAACAACCCTGATTGAAGAGGTTGATTGATCTTGAAAATGTAACGGCTAGGGTTTGCAATGCCACAGTTAGGTTTTGTGTGAGATGGAAGTGAAACGTGTGTGAGTCAGAGTGAAAAGTGTGAGACGGAAGTCAAACAAAATCTGACAGTCAAAGTGAGACTAAAATAATTTAAAATGGTTTTTTTTGGGCCCAAATGAGTGGGCCTCTGAAAATTAAATGGGTTTCTGCCACGCTCGCTACTGTCTTTGCCTAGCGAGCAGCTAGCGAATCATCTCGCTACTGTCTTCGCCTAGCGAGCAGCTAGCGAACATGACAGCATTTTGTTTTTTTTCAAAACAGCATGCAAAGCAGAATTCAACAAGGTTCCATCAAACACTCCCAGACTTGGGTAAAAACATAGCTAGCACTTACTCGTTAGGCGAGCATCCAGCGAGCAGGTTAGTGTGCAATTCCAGTAGCAACATCATCAAGGTTCGCTGGAGCGAAGGAGGAAGCGTGGGCTTCGCCTAGCGAGCATGACAGTTTAGGAACAGACCTTTGTCCCTTCAAGATTAATGTTTTGAATGATGAATAGACTCCATTTGAACATGTTGGAAGTATCTCAAGTCATTCCTTAGCCATTTGACCCTCAGTTGACCAACAGTTGACTTTTGACTTCGTAGTTGAATTTTGAACCGTACCGAGCCCATTAAGCTTGATCCTTTGAAGAAAACTTCTGAAAAATGAAACCCTAGCTCCCAAGAGCTCTACACAACATCCATAAGACCTTCAAACCAAAAAAAAGCATCTCGATCATTGAGGAACCCTTACTTTGACTTTGATACCCAGATGAATACAAACTTCTTGGAAGACAAACTCTTGGAGCTAATTCTGATTGACATGATGAAATGCAATATGAAATGTTAAATGACCTAAAATGAATGCATGAATGAGGATGGCAAATTTGAGGTGCTACAGCTGCCCCTATTCAATCAACCGTGAACCTGAACGGATGAAAGCAGCGATTATCAGACTTTCAAGGTAAATAGGGATTGAATACCAAAAGAATCGGAGAATTTGCACTCTGTAGGTGACGAATCAAGGAAAGCGGGGCCATTTACCGATGGCGGCTTCAAAACGAATTTGATATTTACCGATATCAAGGAAAGCGAGGCCATTTACCGATGGCGGCTTCAAAACGAATTTGATATTTACCGATGGACGAAATGAAATACTCGATATTTACGGATAGCGAATCTGCTGGGGAATCTTAAACGACAAAACCATTTACCGATGGTTAACAAGCGGCTGATGTTTACCGACATCGAACAATGATGTTTACCGACAAAAAAAAGGAAAGGACACACACGGGTGTTGACAGAACGATTTTTTGTAGACACCATGAGAGGCATGCCATTTATTGATGGCCAACGATTGGAATTCGACGTTTACCGACATCGGAAGATGATGTTCGCCGACATCAAAGAAAAGCACAGACATTTACGGGGATCAAGACGACACTTACCGGTATCGCAAGGATGATATTTACATATGTCAAACTAAGGCAGACACCTACTGGTGACTAAATCGGAAAAGAATCAAGCTTTCCTTTCACGGATTGGTGAGAAAATAAATCTCACTGGGATTATCGATTCTGAATGTTGCCAAGAGCAACTGTTGCAAATGTGCTACACTGATGTTGAAAAATGATATGTCTCTTCCGGAGATATGATCCAATCTGGTTTATACATGTATGCATATGTTTGAGTTTTCCATGGCGTAATGCTCCATACTGAATGGAAATGCTACACGATTTGAGAATGCGAATGCAAATGATGATTACTACATGCAAGATGCAAAGGGAGGAAAACTCCTGCTGGGAAAGCAAAAGATCACTTTACCGAGCACACAATTTCTGATTCGATCTTCCAAATCTGTGGGGACATACAACAATTCTGCTGAGGATACTTATTGATCTGAAATTCTCGGAACGATAGAGAAACCAACTCAACTTGGGAGTCACTTGTTGGGAAAACATCAACCTCTCGACCATGCTGGGGAAACAAATTATGAACTCGACTTAGACGACCCAACTTCTTACACGACTGGACAGTGTTAAAACCAAAAGGGTCTTCTGAAAATTAAATGGGTGGGCCTCTGAAAATTAAATGGGTTTCTGCCACGCTCGCTACTGTCTTCGCCTAGCGAGCAGCTAGCGAATCATCTCGCTACTGTCTTCACCTAGCGAGCAGCTAGCGAACATGACAAGATTTTGTTTTTTTTCAAAAAGCATGCAAAGCAGAATTCAGCAAGGTTCCATCAAACACTCCCAGACTTGGGTAAAAACATAGCTAGCACTTACTCGCTAGGCGAGCATCCAGCGAGCAGGTTAGCGAGCAATTCCAGTAGCAACATCATCAAGGTTCGCTGGAGCGAAGGAGGAAGCGTGGGCTTCGCCTAGCGAAGGATTGCTCGCCTAGCGAGCATGACAGTTCAGGAACAGACCTTTGTCCCTTCAAGATTAATGTTTTGAATGATGAATAGACTCCATTTGAACATGTTGGAAGTATCTCAAGTCATTCCCTATCCATTTGACCCTCAGTTGACCAACAATTGACTTTTGACTTCGTAGTTGAATTTTGAACCGTACCGAGCCCATTAAGCTTGATCCTTTGAAGAAAACTTCTGAAAATGAAACCCTAGCTCCCAAGAGCTCTACACGACATCCATAAGACCTACAAACCAAAAAAAAGCATCTCGATCCTTGAGGAACCCTTAATTTGACTTTGATACCCAGATGAATACAAACTTCTTGGAAGACAAACTCTTGGAGCTAATTCTGATTGACATGATGAAATGCAATATGAAATGTTAAATGACCTAAAATGAATGCATGAATGAGGAGGACAAATTTGAGGGTCTACAACGTGGATAGACACGAAGCAGACCTGTTGATGACTGAGGTCCATGAGGGTTCATTTGGTACTCAATCCAATGGATATGCCATGGCTAGAAAGATATTGCGAGCAGGTTACTATTGGCTGACAATGGAGTCTGACTGCTGCAAGTATGTGAAGAAATGCCATAAGTGTCAGATTTATGCAGATAAGATTCATATTCCCCTGACACTTTTGAATGTGATTTCATCACCATGGCCTTTCTCCATGTGGGGAATTGACATGATTGGCATGATAGAGCCGAAAGCGTCCAATGGACACAGATTTATTCTCGTAGCGATTGATTACTTCACCAAGTGGGTTGAAGCTGCATCATATGCAAATGTGACCAGGCAGGTGGTCGTGAAGTTTATCAAGAATCAACTCATGCCGATATGGTGTTCCAGATAAGATCATTACTGATAATGGATCTAACCTGAATAACAAAATGATGAAAGAGCTGTGTAGTGAGTTCAAGATTGCACATCATAACTCTTCTCCTTACAGACCCAAGATGAATGGGGCTGTTGAAGCTGCTAATAATAATATCAAGAAGATTATCCAAAAGATGGTTGTCACGTACAAAGATTGGCATGAGATGCTGCCATTTGCTTTACACGGATATCATACATTTATGCGCACTTCAACAGGGGCAACACCTTTCTCTCTTGTTTATGGCATGGAGGTTGTACTCCCAATAGAGGTGGAGATCCCATCAATGAGAGTCTTGATGGAAGCCAAGTTGACTGATGCTGAATGGGTTCAGAGTCGTTATGACCAGCTGAATTTGATAGAAGAAAAGAGATTGACTGACATGTGCCATGGTCAGTTATATCAGCAAAGGATGAAGAAAGCTTTTGATAAGAAGGTCAAGCCTCGTGTGTTCCGAGAAGGTGACCTTGTGCTCAAGAAAGTCTTGTCTTTCGCGCCCGATTCCAGGGGCAAGTGGACTCCAAACTTTGAAGGTCCATATGTTGTTAAAAGAGCCTTTTCAGGCGGTGCTTTGATACTTACAACTATGGATGGGGAGGATTCCATTCGTCCTGTGAATTCAGATGCAGTCAAGAAATACTTCGCCTAAAAATAAAAACAGAATAGCTCGCTAAGTTGAAAACCCGAAAGGGCGGCTGAGTCAAAAATGAGTGTCTCGGTGGATTGAAAACTCGAAAGGGCGATCCAGGCAAAAGTTAGAGTTATAAAAAATGAATATATATATATATATATATATATATATATATATATATATATATATATATATATATATATATATATATATATATATATATATATATATATATATATCCCGCTAGATTGAGTACCTCATCCTGGGGAAATCTAGGCAAAAAAAATAGGGATTTGGCAAGTAACTGCATCCTGATAAGACTTTGTTCTACAACTGTCATCCGTCAAGGATTCTTGCTCATTCGTCATCAACCAAAGCTACAAATACATCGGATTCAGAATTGGTGGAGAAATGGTCATTATGTTCAATGTAGCCCTTTTCCAATATATATCACCAATTTCAAATTTGTAAAGATCTATGGAGTCTTGCCATTTGCAGACTATCATTCCATCAAATAAATTTGAGCCTTTTATCCAATTATTTGCACTCTTATTTGTTTCTATTCAACAAATGTTTTACATGTTTTAATTGAAAAAATATCATTATTTTGAAAAATCGAATTTTTCATAATTTGTTTTTAAACAAAATGAACATTCACAATGACATAAGGATACTTAAGAGATCTTCGGTGCTCTCCCAAGGATGGTATGATCCCCAACAGGGTAAGACATTTGTTCATATTCCCGACATGCTTGTATCTTCTTCCCCCGGGGCCTTTTGTGGTTTTTTCTACTAAGCGGAGTGTTTGGTAGGATATTCACCACTCTTCCCTTCAGTAGAGTGGCGACCTTTCCTTCTCAGCAGGTGTGATCTTTGGTAGTACGGTATTTGGCGGTGACCCTGGAAGCCTCCTGTTTGGTGGTTGTTTCCCCACAGATCCCCCCACCTCCTCGGATAGATTCTCCAGTAGAGTTGCTTATGTGGCGGATTTTATCTGTGCAAAAACCCCTGCCCCCCCCCCCCCATCTGGAATGGCTGATGTTCATCCCCCTGCAGAGATCTTTGTTTCTCGGTATCTCTTGCCCTCATCAGATTGGATACTCTCCGGTGAACCTGGCTTTCTCTCTTGAGATGTAGTACTGGATGTTTGTGTACTTATCCTTTGGAACTGTTTGTGTTAGAAATGTCTGTTTGTCAGCATTCATCATACATAAACCACGCATGCGTGCATATAGTTTTCAAACCTTCAGATATTCATGATTTGCATTCTTTGCCAAATATCTTTGTTTGTTATCCCCTGCTAGTGGGTAATATGCTTCCCAAGCAGATGTCGGTGTCTGATCCCTCAATATAGAGTCAGCCCTTTAAGCAGAAACTGTTTATCTTTCCTTCCATGTTCCCCACCGAGTTATATCCTCGTGGATGATGGTTGTTTCTGTTCCTTCCCAACATATATTGGGATGGGTTTCCCCATTGAGTTATATCCTCACTGGGACGAGTCTTGATTGGGTTTGCCTATCTAGTTTGATCCTAGACTGGCCTTTTATGACTATTTCCTGTGCTTCCCTGTGGTATAAACGAATAATTGCTAAGTATTTAGTAATCATTCATCTTACCCCCGGCGGAGTCTGTGGTTTTCTACCTTTATACCGGTAGTTGTAAACCCTATTTCATCCCCCTTAACGGTTATCATTATCCAATATTCGGTGTTGATATTCCCTCATCCTTTTGGGTAATTGCTCAGATTAAGAAGTTTATTCCTAGCAAGTCATCTTTCATATGCCGATTGCCGGTGATGTTCGTTGCTCCCCTTGAATGGTCATCATTATATACCTAGTTTTGGTATCCCGATGCCTTTCTCTCTCGGTCGATTTATCCTTTATTAACTCAGTAACCGGTTGTGGATAATCTTCCATGCGAGTATATTATCTACGTTCTGACAGTAATAGATAATATATCTCATGCACTCTTTGGTTGAAGCCTTTTGTTCTTCCCTAGTTGAGTAAGATTCGTATCCCTTTGGGAATCGAATGTCCATCCCATAATCGAGTTTGCTTTTAGCCCTCTTTTGGATGATAAGTGTTTTGGGAATATTCCCCAATTCACGCTTTGATTGGTCACCTATTATATGCCCAGTAACCGACATCCCTGGTGTTCCCTCCTTCTGCTCCCTATTATGACTTTTTTGTCCCCTGTGGAATCAGAGTTTCCTGAGTTGAAATATACCTTTTAGGGCTTCCTCAGATGATTTTGTTGATTGATATCTCTCACCCTTATACCGGTCTTAGATATTCATTCTCCCGGAGCATGTTTTTCCCTCACCCTTATACCGGTGGGATCACATGATCTCTTTTTGAGCTTGTTACCCAGTAACCGGTAATACCTCATTTTGTTTTTTCCTCAGCTGAGTCTTTAGTGGACATCCTCACTTGAGTCCATATTTTTGTCCGAAGTATCCATTACGGATAATTTTGCTGTCTCTCATAGGGGCATCTGTAAGACCCTAATTTTGTCCCTAAGACCCCTCATGGCATCATAACATTGCATTTGCATTGCCTCAAGGATCATAAGCATCTTGGTTCCCTTTGCCTTTGGGTGGGACCTCTTGTGAGTGGTTTGAGATCACCAAGCATGCTTGATTTGTATATCATTGCTTTTCTCATTTTTATCTACTAACCAAAAGCACAAAAATATATCACTAACATCTTTTGGTAGCTTGAGCAATCACAAGGTCAAAAGCTTCAAGGAGATCATTGGTACAAAGACATGGCCAAGGGAAGATGATAGCAAGCATGGTAATGGTTCCCAAATCTCTCATCCATCAAATATGCCTCCCTAGCATCTCAATTCATCATTTTGATCAAAGCAAGTTAAAGGGTTTGAGGTTTGTTCCCCAAAGAAACCCTAATTCATCTGTGCACCACAATGCCTTGCTCTTGAAGTAACCTCAACCCATGATCAAATGAAATCAAGGTAAGTTCTTTAACTCATCATTTAATGCATATTTGAACTTATTTGAGTGTCCTCAATCATCAATTCATCCAGATATGAGTCATGGACTTGAGAATTGAGCAGTCAATTCATCTAATTATTTTGAAATGCACTGAGACCTAACTTTTTATGTGTTGGTCAAATGGAGATTATCCCAAAATAAAAATTGTTCTTAAGTACAATATGAACAACTTTCATGTTCATCAAAAATTGATTTGAAGCTTGTAAAGTCATCTCCCATTCCAATACATTATAGGTCATTTTGACTGAAACCCTAATTTTGGGTCAACTTCCCAAGGACATAACTCATTCATTTTTTTATGATTTTGAGGTGGGATCAAATGCATTGGAAAGCTTAAGATGTCTACTTCAAATGTTATGTTGAACAAAATTTCAAAATCTCAAAGGAAATACATGTGATAATGCAAGACATTATAGGTCCTTTTGGATCAAATGCATTAAAAGGCAAAAAAGTCCAACTTCAAGTGCCCATAACTCTTTCATCAAAAATCCAAATGATGCAAAATTTAAGTCCATTTTGATTGTCTTGAATAGATCTACAACTTTGATATTGGAGGTGTTTTCATTTGAGGCTTGCATCATCAAAACAGAAGGGCTTGAACATTGGCCAAATTTAGAAACTTTGCCTTTACATGTTTTGCACCTTGCACTTTAAACTCAAATTTCACCAATTTCCACACTTCAAATGGATTTTTTCCCAACATAACAATTGTTCCTCACATCAAAAGCTTTCCAACCATTACTCACATGCTCATGTTTGGGTTTGGCAAATAGTATTTTCGAAAAGGGGAAGTTTTTGGTTCAATTATGCATAACATATCAAGACTCCATGCACAAGCCACTTCACTCCAAGCTACGCGTCCAAATCATCTCACATTCATTTCAGATTGCATTTGGCATTGATTTTGGGCCTTTTGCATGATCATGCAAGCCCATGCAATGAATATCCAATTCCATGCACACGGATTGAATCACACTTGCCTTGCCTTTCCTTCTATAAATAGAAGCCTTACTCCATTCAAATTTCATCCATGAATCAACCTGAAATGCTGCTGAACTGAAAACCTAACCTCTCACCAAAGGAGCTATTTCACTTTTCTTCATTTTTTTTCAGATCTAAAATTCAACTACATCTGGTTGAATCTTTGGATCTAAAGCTCCTAGACCTCTCTCTCATACTCCATTGATCTTCTGTTTGGCCAAAGGAAGCAAGGAAGCAAGCTCAAATCTCCAGAATTCAAGGTTGTTCTTCAACTGGTTTTTTCTTCGAATCTCACCAATTATTGATCTATTTGCTGGGATTTTGTGTTGGCTGAAGTCCTCTTCATAGAGGCAATTATTTTGTATGCTCAATTATTGAAATCCATGAAGTTCACTTGAACATCATAGAATTTCCATCTCTGATTTCTCTCAATATAGAGATCTAGAGTGGAATTAAGTGGTACAAGGATGATGTACATCATCCCAGCTTTCCAACGATGTATGGATCGTGTATTTTGGTTAAGCTTTTGAAACCTGCAAATGTCACTGGAATCTTCATGCTCACCGAAGAAGAAGGTGGCTCCGGTGGCCGTCCCTTTTCCAGATGCGTTGTGGACCATTGGATATGATCTCCAGTTTATATCCCAGCCCTTGGATCTTTTGACTTTTAATAATGCCATGTGTAGCGCATTGACTTGGACCTATTGTGGAACCGCGCTTCTGGAGCGCATGATCTGCCAGCTCAATTAATGAGCTCAGATCTAACGCTCCTTGTTTTTTTGAATTTCTTATTTTCTGATTTTATTTCTTTTATTTCCATTATTTTCAAAAATTCATATCTTCTTCATTTTAAATCCAAAAATTATGGGACCAATTGCATTCTTCTCCAAATAAATTCTAGTTTCTAATTTTGATTTTTAATATTTTTTATTTTGTCATTTGGTATTTTTTGTGAATTTTCTCTTTTCTGGTTATTTTTAATTCATTTTAAATAGTTTTTGATATTCAAAAAATACAAAAATATTTTCCTAACCTATTTGAATGATGATGAATCTATGAAAAATATTCTCATCAATTTTTTAATTGATTTGAGATTTATTTGAGATTTTAGTTCAATTAGGTTATTTTTATTCATTTTTAATTGATTAAAATTAGTTTCTGACTTTTAAAAATGCTGAATTTTTTTGTCAAACTTTGTTTGACCTTGTTGAACCTGGGATAAATCACTTGGACCTCTCAAGGTTGATTTGAAGTGATTTTGAAGTTTGACCTTTCTTTTATTTTTAATTCAAGTTTATTTTAATATTAAAAATGCCAAAAATATTTTGCTTATTGTTTAACCTCCAATCTTCATCTCATTTCTGATTTCTCATTGTTTGACTTTGACTTTCAATGTCATTTGGTCAACACATATGGATTGGTACGTTTGATTTCACCTTATGCACTTTATTCTTTCCATTTCTTTTTTCATTATTCATCTCTCTCTTCTCCTTCTTCTTTTTCTTTTTGATCAATGAGTTGAAGGTTGATGAGTTAGTATTGATTAGGGAGACTTAACCTTCCTTGATTCAAATCTAATTCATCTTGATCAATTGATCAAGTGAATGGCTTTGCATTAAGGATAGGTTGTTTCCTAAATTATGCAAAAGACTTAAACCAATACAAGATCAATTCTCTTCTTCTTTTTGGCATGGCAAGTTGTTGGAACTTGGTTCACTAATCAAGACTTTTAACTTGTGTTGTTGCCTACATTATTATTGACCGGCCTCAGATAGTTGTGACTTCTACATAAGTCCAATTACGATTGCTTAACATAGCGCTAAATTTGCCTTATGGCACGCTAACTACTAACACTAACTATTAACAATTAACATTTACTTTTTGCACTTTAATTTTATGCAATTTACTATTATTGTACATATTATTCATTTGCTTTTTTTCCTTTGCTCATTTGAGCACATGTTTATGTTAATGCCATTTGCCTTTTGCTCACTTGAGCACATAATTGTGTATATACTTTTGTGCTTGTGTTTTGTTTTGATTGTTGTGAACCAAATGCAAAGAATTGGACAAAATGGACTTAGATCTTAGGACTTTCCCTATGCAAATTTGGAATCAAAGAGAAACTAGGCATTGGGCCTTTAGAGTGCTATAAAAAGTCAAAGAGCAACTAGGCATTGGGCCTTTAGAATGCTTAAGCTTGAAGATGAACATTGAAAGGACCATATTCTAAACTCCCTCTTGTCCATTCTTTGATCGTATTATAGAACATTTTGATGTGTGTTTTCTTTGTGCTAGGGATTCCCACTTGAGCCTAATTGAGGAACCATTGCCATGAGCTTCTAAGAGAGAGAGATCCAAGATACATTGAGGAGTCTTTCCAAGAGTTCATTTGATTGTTGATTGCTTGAGTTTATGCTTTGTGTGATTGCTTATTCCAAAGGATGGGAGCTACTTGGATCATCAATATGATCTCAAGAGAGGAACTCCATTGTGGTTTTGTTTCTTTTCCCTCACCTTTTTGCATTGCTTATGACTTTAGCCCTTCTTCTTCTTCTCTCCACTCTAACCCAAGCCAAAATTTTTGTGCAAACATCTAACACTTGTTTTCAACATTAGAAACCTAAGCCTTATGCTTTTGATTTTCAAACTTTCTTTTCATAACACTTATGTTGAATTGAATCTTTAAGTCCACTTTGACCATTTTGTATATACTTATAATTGATAAATATAACCCATTCAAATGTGTTTTTGTGGTTTCAATGGCCACCTTCTAATCCAAACTTTTTCATAACCTTTAGTTATTAGGTTTGAGTTATCTTTGTAGGTGTTTAATTGGCTGCATTATATGGTAAAACACTAGATGGTTACTAATGTCTTGACTGATGTCATGACATGTATGTGTGACTACAGTGTAGTTACTGCAGGACTAGCTAACACAGGATTTATTGAATGTCAAACTGGATGCTGTGACATTCATACCTGTCAACAGATACTAAGGAATAGAACAGCAGGTGTTCTGTTAGAATTTAGTATCTATTTCCAGTCTGGTTATCAAGGAAAGACCAGACCTGGCATAAGGCCTACTGACTGAATGTCAAACTGGATGTTATGACATTCATCATTGACAGCAGCTGCTGAAGATTAGACAGAGTGGTGTTCTGCTATACTTCAGCATGTAACTTAGTTTGTTCTTCAAAAGAATAACAGAACTAACTTAAGGCCAATTGTGTAAATGTTAAGTTGGACACTTTGACATTTATTAATGTAAGCTTTCAATGTAGTATGGTCATTTTGATCATGTACAGGTCAGCAAAATTGTACAGTCTGTTTTCTGGAAAAACAGACTCAGCATATGGACCTTGATGTCAAGCTAAATGTCGTGACATTCATGCCTGACAGCATATGCTATATTGTAGGTTGTTCAGTTTTCTGTTTCAGCTTTTTCTCAGGCTATTCTTCAGGAAGTCAACAGCTTAGAGAAAAACCAGGAAATCAACAACCAATCTACATTCAATGAACCTAACAAATAGCCTATTTGTTAGTAACCTAAATGTTGAATTTATGGGAACTTGTGTGACCTTAAATTCAGGAGAATACAGGTGCAAAAGCCCAGGATACTGCAATATAAAAGGAAGGCGTTCCTTCATTCAGTTTCAGGGATTTTGAGGCGTGAAGATTTTGTGTGTCCATCATACTTCACTGCTGTATTTTTGTGAGTCTTGTATTAGACGTATCTTGTAAGCCAAGTCATTATCAAGTAGATGATAGCTTTGGCATAGGGTGTTCATTGAGTTGTAAGTGTTGTGTCACTCAAAGCTTTTAAGCGTGAGTGTTGTGTATCTTGATTAAAGCTGTGAAGCACAATCAAGAGTTGTTTGAAGTGTGACTTCAACTTGTCTTTAATATTGTTTAAAGATAGTAATCACTGAGGTGATTGAGGGGGAGTGAGTAGGAACTCTGATCTTAGGTTAAGATTGAAATTGCATTGGGTAGGGATTAAGTGATAAGTTGTAAACGGGTGAGTTTAGCTTTGAATTGATACTACTAATAGTGGATTTCCTCCCTGGCTTGGTAGCCCCCAGACGTAGGTCATGTTGGACTGAACTGGGTGAACAATTACTTGTGTTATTTACTGCACTTACTGTTAAGTTCTGCATAATCCCTGTCTGTGCAGAATTGGATGTCATAACAACCAGTGTGACATCCAAAGTCTGATAACTAGAATTTCAATTGGCATCAGAGCAGGCACCCTGCCTGTGAATTTCTGGGTGAGATCTAGGGAAGTTACTTTCTAGTACCATGGACAAGGATTTAGGACACTCAAACAGACCACCCATGTTGGATGGCTCTAATTATGATGACTGGAAGCCTCGTATGATAGCCTTCTTAAGGTCTCTAGACAGCAAAGTCTGGAGAGCTGTCAACAAAGGATGGGAACATCCAATGAGGACAGGTGAAGATGGAGTCAGTATGCAGATTCCTGAAGAAGAGTGGGACAAGGAGCAAGAGGCATTAGCTCTTGGAAATTCCAAGGCCTTGAATGCATTGTTCAATGGAATCAGCAAGAACATCTTCAGGCTGGTACACCACTGTGAACTAGCTAAGGAAGTTTGGGATACCCTCAAGGTAACTCATGAAGGTACTTCCAAGGTGAAGATGTCCAAACTTCAGATGCTGACCACCAAGTTTGAAAATCTGAGGATGAAAGAGGATGAGACTATTCATGACTTTCACATGAATATTCTTGAAATTGCAAACACCTCTGGTGGACTAGGCGAGAAAATGGCTGACGAGAAACTTGTAAGAAAGATTCTCAGGTCCTTGCCTAAGAGATTTGCTATGAAGGTCACAGCCATAGAGGAGGCGCAGGACATCTGCAACATGAAGGTGGATGAACTCATTGGTTCCCTCCAAACCTTTGAAATGGGCTTGGGTGAGTATGCTGAGAAGAAGAACAAAAGCATAGCTTTTGTATCTAATGCTGAAGAGGAGTCAGAAGCAGGATATACTGGAGGTGATGAAAGTATATCAGAAGCCTTAGCCATGCTTGGGAGACAGTTCAACAAGCTCATAAAGAAATTTGATCAACAGGGTAGACCTAATGTCAAGAACATCCCGTCTGACATAAATAAAAGATCAACTTCTGAAGAAAAGGTCAACCAAGGCAAGGGAATCCAATGCCATGGATGTGAAGGATATGGTCATATTAAGGCTGACTGCCCTACCTTTCCCATGAGGCAAAGGAAAGGGCTATCTGTCACCTGGTCAAAAGAAGACACTGAGAGTGAATCTGAAGGAGAATCGGCCAAACATGTCACTGCACTGACTAGTGTTTGTGCCTCTGAGGATAACTCTAGTGGAGATGAGCTCACCTTGGATGAGCTTGCTGTCTCATATAAAGAATTATGTGTTAAAAGTGCAGAAGTTTGCATCCAAGGAGAAAAGCATAAGAAACTCATCAAAGAACTAGAAGCTGAGAAACTAGAGCAGCTGAAAGTCATAGAGGGTCTGAAGGGTGAGATTTCTTCGCTGATCTCTAAGCTAGACCAAATGACCAAATCCATCAAAATGTTGAATAAGGGATCTGACACCTTGGAAGAGATCCTGAAGACAGGACAGAAGTCTGGAACCACATCTGGTTTAGGCTTTGGGAAAAGATCCTCAGCTGAACGCAAACGCCCAAAGGCTAAAGTTCAGAAACCCAAAGGGAAGTCACATCCAAAGTCACAACATCGAGGAACCAGAATGAACAATCATCAGAAGAAGAAATTCAAGAGATGGAAATGTCATTACTGTGGTAGATTCGGTCACATAAAACCATTCTGCTATAGGCTGCATGGTTACCCAAACCAGACCCCTCAAGGTAGGCCTAAGAAAAAGGTGTGTATGCATAATGTCCCCATTAAGAAACAAACATGGGCGGCTAAGCAGACACCTCAGGTCAATCCTAAGCAACTGGCATCTAAGATTCACTTCTCGCCTGAGAATCAACAGTGTGTTGCTAACCTTGCTCACACTTCTTCAAGGGGACATATCAGACAAAATTGGTACCTTGATAGTGGCTGCTCAAGGCATATGTCTGGGATGAACAACCTAGTGGTGAATCTACATCCTGCTAACACCAAGTTTGTGACATTGGGTGATGGAACTAAAAGAGAAGTCATGGGTGTTGGGAAGCTGGACTGTCCAGAAACTCCAAAATTGAGTGATGTATTGTTAGTAAAAGGACTAACTGTGAACCTCATAAGCATCAGCCAGCTGTGTGACCAAGGATACAAGGTGGAATTTACCAAGGGAGGATGTGTGGTGTTGAATGGGTGCAATCAAGAAGTGATGAGAGGAGATAGATCCAAAGATAATTGCTATTTATGGAAATCTAAAGACTCTCTCAACCTTCCCAAATGTCCTTTGGCCAAGGGAGATCAGGAAGGGAAGCTGGGACATGGAAAACTTGATCCCCTTCAGGTAAAAGGAGTGAAGAAGAGCAGTTCCAAGGGAGCTATGAGAAGAGTCTCATATCTGTCTTTAGGTAAAAGGACAGACTGTGGAAAGTGTCTGATCAAAAGTAATGAGCCCTTGGTTCCCATTGGTCATCATGCTACTGATATGACAGCAAGGGACAGACAGAGGTGTGTATTATTGACGTCTGCAGAAACTCAGTACCTAGCTTGTGGTAGCAAGTGGTCATCTCTAGTATGGAGGAACCTGATGCAGACGGAGTACAATGTCACCCGGAATGTCATGACATTGTACATTACTAAGTGTGAAACTAGTAAGGGCAAAAAGGGAATGCGTGCGTCTGAAAAGTTATAGCAACTAATGAAGTTAGTTAGCTACTGTTTAATAAGTCAAATTATTAAACAACAAATAGTGAGCTCTGAGTGGTCAAAATATAATAGACCTTACTCTTGCATAAAGCGTTTCATATTCAGTCGCTTCATTCTCCACTCGTGCAAACCCTCGTCCAAAGAAACGGTTCATCTTCCCTCGGAGATTTTCAGCATGGCTCGTCAATCCGATACCTCCTCCTACACCACCATGTCTGATTCTCTCAGCACCGAGTCTTACCATCCTACCCAGGAGGATCCAGTTGTTGACGCAGCAACTTCGTCTCATGCAAGAAGACCTAAGGAAACGGTCACCGGGTTTTCATCAGAAATCGCTCTTGATGAACACACAAGGGAAGGGTCAAGGTATGTACATAACTCCATTGCAACTATCGTCACTCAGATACTATCTGGTAATCGAATTGTTCCTGGGGTTTCTGTTCCCTTGAACACAATCATTCCTGATATTGCTGCATGTCAAGATAAAGCTGTAGTGTTGAGGAAAAATGTCACTGACAATGTTGAGCAACCAGATGCTCATGAGGGGTCAAAGATTGACAAACCCTCAGGCAAAGTGAGAGGTGAGAAGGCCAATGTTACTCAAAGTGTTGAGGACAACCCTAGAGCTGAAACGATTAACGTGGAAGAGCTCTCGGACAATGAACTTCTGGCTTCAGTTGTCCCTAGGATAGCCAAGAGAGTTAGGTCTAGAAGGGAAAATAAGACTGTGGAGCAGAAGTCCCCCTCCAAGGAAGTTGGTGAAACAAATCCTCACAAGCAACCAGAGTCAGAGAGTGCACACAAGAGGAAAGGTTATGGACCTACAAAAGCTTGGAGCAAAGAGGTGCCTAAGAAGTTGAAGACCAAGGCTGTGGTGGTTGAGTCTGAATCTGATGTCCCATGTGATGTCACAACATCCATGTCCAGGAAGAAGCCTTCTTCCAGCAGGCTGACAACCAGTGTCCCAGAAGTTCCCATTGACAATGTGTCCTTCCACTTTGCCTCCAGTGTTAACAGGTGGAAGTATGTATACCACAAGAGGCTGGCATTGGAGAGAGAACTGGCCCAGAATGCATTGGAGTGTAAGGAAATTGTGGATCTCATCAAAGAAGCAGGACTGATGAGAACTGTGAGTAAACTCCCTAAATGCTATGAGACCTTAGTGAAGGAGTTCATTGTTAATCTGTCTGAGGAGTGTGCTGATGGGAAATCCAGAGAATTTAGAAAGGTCTATGTGCGTGGCAAGTGCGTGACTTTCTCCCCTTCAGTGATAAATCTGTATTTGGGAAGACCAGATGAAGTGCAGCCAGAACTTGAAGTGACTGACAACACTATCTGTCAAGTCATCACAGCAAAGCAAGTACAGAAATGGCCTCTCAAAGGGAAGCTGGTAGCCATCCAACTAAGTGTTAAGTATGCAATACTTCACAAAGTTGGAGCAGCCAACTGGGTACCCACTAATCACAAGTCAACTGTGTCTGTGGCATTAGGGAAGTTCATCTATGCAGTGGGAACCAAGACAACGGTGGACTATGGCACTTACATCTTTGATCAGACAATGAAACATGCTGGGAGTTTTAGTGTGAAGGGACCCATTGCCTTTCCATCTCTCATATGTGGAATTGTGCTGAATCAATTTCCACATATCCTGACAGATAATGACTTTGTGAGGAGAAGAGAGAGTCCATTGGCTTTCAGCTATAAACTGTTCCTGGGCAAGCATGTCCCTGACATTGTCTTGACATCAGGAGAAACATCCAAAGCTGGCAACCAACCAGACAAAGCTGATGTTATTGCAGTTCTCAAAGAGACTTGCAAAGAACTGGAGGCTAGAAAGCATGCTCTGGAAAAGCTCATCTTGCAATTGGAGACTTCTGCTGAGGACACGGATGGAGCTGATAAGCAAATCTCTGAGGAGGAGGAGGAGGCCAGCTCTGAAGAGGAGGCTGATGATGAGGCTGAGGATTAAATACCTGTCTTTCTGTGTTTTCTGTCATTACTATTTGTGGATCTGTAACTTAATGTGTTGCTTTGGCAACATTTTTGACAAAAAGGGGGAGTGACAAGTGATACCCCAAGACAACAAAAGTTTACTTTGTTAAACTTTGTTAAATTTGTTAAAACAGGTTCTCATTCTGACAGATTGAAGTTTTCCTCTACTGCAGCTTATGTGTGATGAAGTGTGCATTTAGCTTCTGTTTGTATGCTGCTATGTGTGTGTGAAGTTTTTATTTAACTTCTGTATGTGTGTGCTGCTGTGTGAAGTTTTTATTTAACTTCTGTATGTGTGTGAGTGTGCTGCCACTCTGAGTGTATTAGCTAGTATTATTTCCTGCTAGGTGTGTGATTCCGCTGCTGTGAACTCTGTTATGGGGATCAAAGTGTTTTAGCCAAAAATTTGCCAAAGGGGGAGTTTGTAGGTGTTTAATTGGCTGCATTATATGGTAAAACACTAGATGGTTACTAATGTCTTGACTGATGTCATGACATGTATGTGTGACTACAGTGTAGTTACTGCAGGACTAGCTAACACAGGATTTATTGAATGTCAAACTGGATGCTGTGACATTCATACCTGTCAACAGATACTAAGGAATAGAACAGCAGGTGTTCTGTTAGAATTTAGTATCTATTTCCAGTCTGGTTATCAAGGAAAGACCAGACCTGGCATAAGGCCTACTGACTGAATGTCAAACTGGATGTTATGACATTCATCATTGACAGCAGCTGCTGAAGATTAGACAGAGTGGTGTTCTGCTATACTTCAGCATGTAACTTAGTTTGTTCTTCAAAAGAATAACAGAACTAACTTAAGGCCAATTGTGTAAATGTTAAGTTGGACACTTTGACATTTATTAATGTAAGCTTTCACTGTAGTATGGTCATTTTGATCATGTACAGGTCAGCAAAATTGTACAGTCTATTTTCTGGAAAAACAGACTCAGCATATGGACCTTGATGTCAAGCTAAATGTCATGACATTCATGCCTGACAGCATATGCTATATTGTAGGTTGTTCAGTTTTCTGTTTCAGCTTTTTCTCAGGCTATTCTTTAGGAAGTCAACAGCTTAGAGAAAAACCAGGAAATCAACAACCAATCTACATTCAATGAACCTAACAAATAGCCTATTTGTTAGTAACCTAAATGTTGAATTTATGGGAACTTGTGTGACCTTAAATTCAGGAGAATACAGGTGCAAAAGCCCAGGATACTGCAATATAAAAGGAAGGCGTTCCTTCATTCAGTTTCAGGGATTTTGAGGCGTGAAGATTTTGTGTGTCCATCATACTTCACTGCTGTATTTTTGTGAGTCTTGTATTAGACGTATCTTGTAAGCCAAGTCATTATCAAGTAGATGATAGCTTTGGCATAGGGTGTTCATTGAGTTGTAAGTGTTGTGTCACTCAAAGCTTTTAAGCGTGAGTGCTATGTATCTTGATTAAAGCTGTGAAGCACAATCAAGAGTTGTTTGAAGTGTGACTTCAACTTGTCTTTAATATTGTTTAAAGATAGTAATCACTGAGGTGATTGAGGGGGAGTGAGTAGGAACTCTGATCTTATGTTAAGATTGAAATTGCATTGGGTAGGGATTAAGTGATAAGTTGTAAACGGGTGACTTTAGCTTTGAATTGATACTACTAATAGTGGATTTCCTCCCTGGCTTGGTAGCCCCCAGACGTAGGTCATGTTGGACTGAACTGGGTGAACAATTACTTGTGTTATTTACTGCACTTACTGTTAAGTTCTGCATAATCCCTGTCTGTGCAGAATTGGATGTCATAACAACCAGTGTGACATCCAAAGTCTGATAACTAGAATTTCAATCTTTGTGGTAGATGTAATACTCACCTATATCCTTAGTGATGGACAATGAGTCTTCCATGCTTATTATAGGGTTAACCCCTCACTAGCATGTTGAAGCTATCCTCACATGGTGGATTTGTGGTTTTAGGTTGAGTTTTCTCCCTTTGATAACAAAAGACCTTAAGGCTTTTGGACTAATCAATTCACCAAATTATTTTGAGATTTTTACCCCGAACTACGAGGTTTTGATCCTAATATTTTTTAAGATGGTACGTAGGCAATGGGTTTATCCATTCAAACACAAAATGTAAATAACTTGTATATTCTCTTCTCATCTATTCAATCATGTTTGCATAAACAAATTTTCACAAAACAACAACCTTACCACAAGTATGAAAAGGGCTCCCTAGGAGTACCTAGGATTTTTTGGGTGCCTAACACCTTCCCATTGCATAACCAACCCCCTTACTCAGATCTCTGATTCTCTTTTACTAGTTTTTGATAAAACTTTTAGGTTTTTGTTCGCTTTCTAACCATTCCTTTGGATAAATAGAAGTGCGGTGGCGACTCGACTTGTATGATTTACCTTGGATTTAGTCAATATCTCTAATGGTAACGAATACCCCGCTACACTCAAAAAGTTAACAACAAAACAAAATTCAAGCGAAAATCACAGAAGGCAAACAAAACTTCATTGATAGATCAAAGAGATACAAGGCAGATAAGCATAAAAAAAGGAGGCCTCATAGGCAAAAATTCTTATAAAAAATACAAGTAAATAATCCTAGAGTGCCTAAGGGTTTGGAGGAGGAGGCGTCCTCTGAAGTAGATGAGCAAGTAGGCTCTGGATGTTGGAGTTAACTTTATCTTGTTGGTCGAGTCAGGATCTCACCAGTTGCTGTTCTTTTTGAAGCTCTTCCAAAGTTTTGAGAACCAGAGGAGTTAGATCAGATGTTGATGACTAACTTTGAGTTAGAGCAACCTCAGATGTCTTTGCAACTTCTTCTGCAGCTATGCAGGCAGCTTCTTCAGCGTCATCTCTTGCTTTAGCTTTAACTTCAACAGTACTCTCTCCTTAGCTTCTTTTATGGCCTTGTCTTCAGCTTCCTTCATGGCCTGTTCCTCAGCTTCCTGCGCCAGATGCTCCTTAAGTCTTTCCTCATCATCTCTAATATAGTCATTTCTGACTTGTTCAGAGATTCCCTTGAGCTTGAAGACCTCAGATGTCATTCACCTGAGAAACCTATTCCAGTGAGTCCTTACTTCAGAAGGATTGTCACTTAGTATGGATTCTTCAGATAGCTACTTGATCCTCGCAACAGTGCTTTTTGAAAACTTGGAAAAAACCCTATCTAGGGTTGGAAAGGTTAGGTCAGGTTCAGAGGTTTGAGGGATAGGTTCTGAGGGATGTTAGATGGGTTCAGAGGGTTCTGAAGTGAGTGTGGAAGGGGGTGGTATGGGTTCAAAGGCTTCTTGTACATACTTAGTCTGTTCATATTCCGGTGTCTTAAAGTTTCACAAGAGTGGGGGAGGTTGTGTCAGGGACGTCTGAATGTTCAGAGTTTGAGGTTAGGTCATAATATGGAGGAGAACTGGGAGTAGATGAGGGAGGTGATATGGTTTGTTTAGATAGATGGCCTCAGATACAAGGAGTGTTTTAGTTGTGAGATTAAATTTTTGTAGTGGGGATGAGGATTTGTTTGGTTCAGAAATATGGGTTTCATAAGTGTGAGGTTCTGAAAGAATGAGGATTGTGATGGTTGCTTCTAAGATGTTGAAGAATCTCCCAGCTTCTGAGTCTTCTTATTATTATTCTTCTTCTTAGAGGGCTCTCTCTCTTCCTCTTTATAAAATTTGGTGGTTATTCTGGTAGTCATTCCAAGGTGAATCCAGAGATGTCAATTCCCTAGGCTTCCAGATCTTGAAGATAATGAGCGATTACCTCTGGGGGATCTTAGAGAAGAGATACATCCCATTGGATATCTCCCTATGATCCTTCAGAGCTTCCCAGAAGTGTCCAAAGTGGGTTTGACTCTGACCTTGTCAATAAGCCCCATGCTCTTCAAATTCTTGGCATTTAGAGGCTTTCCCACATCCATCGTAACGTCTTCCATCATGTTGATGAAGATGATGTGGTCCACCATCCAAATCCCTAGGAGAACGTCATAAATTAGTCTCCTCAGAGGGATGTAATATTTGGGCTTCATATTGCTTCAGGTGTCTCTGACGGAGTCCCTCAGATATTTGAAGAGGAGGGAGGGAAGATTCAGCTTCAACCCTTTGTGTAGACAGTACATAATTCATTTCTTATTTGTATTAATATAGTCAAAGGAGCTGGACGTTGGGCGATGGTAGATAGTTCCCAAAATGATCTTCAACCAAACTCTCAGATTTTGGTGAAGTTCTTTATTCTTTAAACTTTTCCCTTCTGGGTTCTGATTGAAGATTGTAGGGATAATTTCCTAGGACATATACTTTTTCCTAAGGTTGATGTTGTATATCCTTCTCCCCCCTAAGGTTTCCACATCAAGAAGCTTCATAGTAGACTTCTTTGTGATTACCATCTTGACCCCTAGAACGTAGGATACGATGCAATGGTCATCGCAGTCAGCGAACCTCCAGAATTCCTTCACCTGGAATGTGTAAACTGGACCATAGAGTCGTTTAAAGTAGTTTCCCTACCCTTAGTTCTCAAGTTCTTCAGTAAGATCAATACCATTTCTTTTGAGGTTGTCAAAATCAACCAAAAGTTCACATAACACTTCCATCTTTTGAAAGGGGGTGGCAAGATTAATGTGAGGGGGTCGATCAAGAATATGAGGTTCTTTATATGAAGTTGTTGAAGGTGTAGCAGTTTGGGTTGTAACCTGTTGTGGGGCTTCAACTCGTTATTCAGCAGCCTTCATTTGCTGAGAATATTCAAAAACCTGTTGTTGTTGAGGATTCATGTCGCAGTTATTGAAGAAGATAAAGTTGCAAGGAGGTTGAGGTTGCAAAGAGAATGAGGGAGAGGGGTTTGTGTACGTTATGGGAGTGAAAAGTGTGAAAGTGGGAATTATGGTAAAATATATACACATTTAGCACACATGCAAAACGACAGCGTTAGATGGAAAAGTAATGATAATTGCTAAAATCTGAGTTGACAAGCATGGGGAGAATTAAATGCAGCTAATGATGGTTGTCTAATCTTAAAAATATACACACTGCCCAAGGGGATCTCAACAGTTTGGCTTTTGAGTTCTAAGCTAGAAAATTGTCTAGAAGATCCAAAGCCACACGTTTGAAAGACCAAACATGTTGATGTTTATGAAGTCAAGAATACCATAAGGTTTATGATTCAGAAGGTTTCTAATCCAGATAACATCTAACTTGTAGAAGTATCAGAACCAGAACCATGTGAACAACATATGTTTAAGTCAGAGTCTATTTTAACATTAGAGAGAAAAAATACAAGTTCAGATTCATTCCGAGCAATCTGCCATATTTATATGTTTCATAATGAAAAGAAATCTATCTTCAGCTAAGATTTTTGTGAAGATGTAAGCCCATTGATGGTCTGTATCTATGAATTTTAAAATTATCATCCCTTTCTGAACATAGCCTCTGATAAAATTATGTTTAATTTCTACGTGCTTCGCTCTGGAATGTAAAATTGGATTCTTACTTAGACATATCGCAACAGTATTATCATAAAAGATAGGGATGTTACTCTCATAGATCTGAAAGTCCTCAAGATGATTCTTCATCCAGAGCATCTGAGTGCTGCATAATGAAGCTGAAATGTATTCTGCTTCTGTAATTGATAGTGCAATGGTTGATTGTCTTTTGCTAGCCCACGAGATGAGGTTTCTTCCCAGAAACTGGTAGTTCCCAGATGTGCTTTTGCATTCCAATCTATCTCCAGTGTAATCTGCATCACAGTACCTAGAAAGCATATACTCTGATATTTTCTTATACATCGGGCCAAGGTTAGGTGTTCCTTTCAGATACCTTAGGATTCTCTTAACAATTGTTAAGTGAGATTCCCTTGGATTTGACTGAAATCTAGCATAGAGATATACGCTGAATAATATATCTGGACGCGTAACAGTCAGATAGAGAAGAGAACCTATCATACTACGGTAGAGTTTCTGACAAACCTTTTGCCTTACCACTTCTTTCTCTAGAATGCAAGTAGGATGCATGGGAGTCTTGGTTGGTTTGCTTTCTGACATGTCAAATTTCTTCAGAATGTCTTTTATATATTTGTTGTGGTATACATACGTGGCTTCTGATGTTTGGTTAATTTGAATCCCCAAAAAGAACTTTAGTTCTTGCATCAGACTCATTTCAAATTCTACCTACATTAGCTCAGAAAATTCTTGACAAACAGAGAGGTTATCAGAACCAAATATTATGTCATCAATGTATATCTGACAGATCATGAGATCGTTTTTGATGTTTTTACGAAGGAGCGTGGAATCCACTTTGCCTCTAATGAAGTCATTTTCCAGAAGAAATGAACTGAGTCTTTCATACCAAGATCTAAGAGCTTGTTTCAGCATAAAGAGATTTTTTCAGTTTAAACACATGTTCTGGACATTTTGAGTTTTCATAACTAGGAGGTTGATGGACATACACCTCTTCATAAATATACCCATTCAGAAATGTGCTTTTGACATCCATCTGATATAATTTGATGGAATAATTTACAATAAAAGATACAAGAATACGAATAGATTCTAACCTGGCGATTGGAGCAAAGGTTTCATTGTAGTCAATAGCTTCCTGTTGACTATAACCTTGTGCCACTAGTAGTGATGTGTTTCTAACCATTTCACCCTTTTCATTTAGTTTGTTTTTGTAAACCAATTTGGTTCCAATCACATGGGTTCCCTTGGGTTATGGTACAAGATCCGAGACATCATTCTTGGCAAACTGATCAAGTTCTTTATTTATTTCCAGAATCCATTATTTGTCTTGAAGAGCTTCTTCACAGGATGTTGGCTCTATCAGAGATACTAGTCCCAAAAGTGTTTCTTCAGAACCTTTGAATGTTGATCTTGTTCAGACAGGTTCATTTTTGTTCCCCAGAATCAGTTCTTTAGAAACATTTTGTCTATTTCTTGATCTTTTCCGATTGATTGTAACTTCAGGTGTTTCTGACGTTTCTTTTTCTGCTTCTTCAAATTCTTTGGTCTTTTCATCAGAACCTGCAAGTGTTATCTCCAAATCTGCAAAATTCTCAACTAGCTTTGACTTTTCAGAGTCAAGCTTATCATCAAATCTGACATGTATTGATTCTTCCATAATTTGTGTTTCTGTATTGTATACTATGTATCCTGTAGAACGTTTTGAGTATCCCAACATAATACACTTTTGTGCTTTAGAGTCAAACTTGTACAGATTATCTTTGGTATTCATAATAAAACAGGAACATCCAAAAGAATGAAAATAAGAAATGTTGGGTTTTCTTCCCTTGCACAATTCATAAGGAATATTCTCCAGAATAGGTCTGATAAAGATTGTTTTGTGAATGTAACACGATGTATTCACAGCTTCAGCCCAGAAGTGCTTAGCCACATTTGTTTCATTGATCATGGTTCTGGCCATTTCTTGGAGAGTCCTATTCTTCCTTTCTACAACTCCATTTTGTTGTGGAGTCCTAGGACAGGATAAATCATGGGATATTCCATTAGAGTCAAAAAGTTCTTCAAAACGTTTATTTTCAAATTCGTCACCATGATCACTTTTGACTCTGATGATTTTAGAGTCAAATTCATTTTGCACTTTTGAACAGAAGCTAGTGAAAACAGAATGTGACTTATTCTTGTGTCTTAGGAATTTTACCCATGTCCAACGACTATAATCATCAACAATTACAAATCCATACTTCTTACCATTGACTAACGCTGTCTTAACAGGTCCAAATAGGTCAATGTGTAAAAGTTCCAGAGGCTTAGAGGTAGAAACAACATTTTTGTTTTTGAAAGTTGTTTTAGAAAATTTTCCTTTCTGACATGCTTCACAAAGAGCATCTGAAGAAAACTTCAGCTTAGGTAGGCCTTTGACTAGCTCAAGTTTATTTAGCTGAGAAATACTCCTCAAGCTAATGTGACCCAAGTATCTATGTCACACCCATTTCTCTTTATTTATAGACATTAAATATTTTACGTTTTGATCTTTTAAATCTGAAAGCTTTATTTTGTAAATGTTGTTCTTCCTCTTTCCAGTGAAAAAGGCTGTTCCATTTTTCTGATTAACAGCTTTGCATGTTTTTTTATTAAGGATTATATCATAACCGTTATCACTTAGTTGACTTATGGATAACAAGTTATGCATTAATCCCTCAACATAAAAAACATCGGAAATAGAGGGAAGAGATCCATTACCAACTGTATCGGATCCTCTGATTCTTCCTTTCTGATTTCCTCCAAAGCGTACAAAGCCAGCATCTTTAAGTTCCAGGTTTTGGAACATATGCTTTCTTATTGTTATGTGTCATGAGCTTCTAGAGTCTAGGTACCATGATTGGTGTTTTAACTCTGTTGCACAAGATATCTCTTCAGATTCAGACTCTCTTTTAGAAGAACTTCCAGAGGTAGTTGCCATGAATGCAACTTTTGCTTGCTCCTCTTCAGAATTATATTCTAAAGCTTCATATTCAGAGTCGTCCCATGTTTCCATGTGTAGCGGGGTATTCGTTACCGTTAGAGATATTGACTAAATCCAAGGTAAACCATACAAGTCGAGTCGCCACCACACTTCTATTTATCCAAAGGAATGGTTAGAAAGCGAACAAAAACCTAAAAGTTTTATCGAATCAAAAACTAGTAAAAATGTCAGAGATCTGGGTAAGGGGGTTGGTTATGCAATGGGAAGATTTTAAGCACCCCAAAACATCATAGGTACTCCTAGGGAGCCCTTTTCATAAGTGTTGTTCTAGTCTAAAGGGTGTAGGTATATCTAAAGTACTATTTACTAAAAGGAAGGTTAAAAGAAAATGACTCGCAAGGATGTCGCATCCACTGCCTACGTATCTCACCTGAGTATGAGAATCAGAGTCTTCGTAGCTCGGCTACCTATGTGTTAAAGAGAAGTGTGCTCGGTAAGACGTTGCGTCTTATGCCTACGTATCTCATCTGGAATGAGAATCAGAGCAAAACGTAGTTCGGCTAACTAGGGGTTAAGGATTGCCATCTGAACATGGACTTACAAAAGAGGACACCAGCTGTGTCAAAGGAGGGTGGGCAGTGTGTTCAACGTCCTAGCAGTAGGTGTCGCAGCTCGCTGAATCGAGTCTTAGGCAGTTACCTCTTTGCAATAGAACGGACTGACATGCCACAAGAACGGAGACGCACGGAAGGTCTAAAACTGGGGAAGCTCTGCTCTAGAGTTGTCATGCAATATGGACCTATGTGTTAGGATTTACAAAGGGGAACATCTACCTAATGTTAGCATGCAAAGAATAAGGGAATTCTACCTATGTTATCATACAAAGGGTTCTACCTAATGGGTGCTACCTAAACGGAACAAGAGTCGACGGATGGAGCACGGAGAGGAGTTACAGATAAGGGTAGATGGAGATGCCGGAGGCAATCGACTTACAGGTAGATGGTGATGCCTGAGGCAATCGACTTACAAGAGGATGGATGAATGTGTGCTGGTTCTGTTAAGTTTTGAAAATGATTACTCGACGTTGGATCGAGCTTTTGATCTTATTTTGAAATGGTTATCGGATGTTCGTTTTAATTCTTGTATTAACATGTGACTAAGTAAATAAAGAAATAAATATTATACACTTTATGGGAGAGGGGTACATTTGTTATGAATGGGGATGGTTCATTGCAATCAAACAATAAGAATAATATACCTCATACATCATACAAGTAGGCAACAGTTATCAATCAGATCGGATAAATAAACAATATATAATCAAACCAAAGAATCAAATAATGGAGCATTTAAACAATGCATGGGAGTATGAACATGTTAAATAATCAAGCAATAGAAAGCATGAATGAGAGAAACAAGTATAAAAGATAACAGATGAATCAAACAGATGAAAATATACACACGAAGGGTCCACTGAATAATTTAATCAGGAAATGAGGTAAGGACCGAATAAAATCAAGGTAAAAGGCCTCTAATACATGGCATATGAGATGAACAAGGGAGGATCAAAAGATCTCTTCAATTGCTATAAGCAATCCCTAAGTCAAACATCGATCATAAAGAAGTCAATTGAAAATTCAAGTCAAATTTAAAAATAACAAATAAATAGCAAATTAATCAAGAAAATTATGAAAAATTAAACTAAATAGGGTCGGGTCAGAGCATCAGCATCCCCCAAAAAGATTTTAAAAATAATGAAAATTGGCGCGTGAATTAATTAAAACAAAACATAGGTCAAACCAAAAGTCAATTAATAAGACTAGGTTAGAAATAAATCAAGAATAAATAGTAAATTAATCCAGAAAATTATGAAAGATTAAACTAACTAAGGCGGGGTCAGGACATCATCATCCCCCAAAAAAGTTTTAAAAATAATGAAAACTGGCATGTGAATTAATTAAAATAAAACAGAAGTCAAATTAAAAGTCAACCAACCAAACTGGGTCAAAAATAAATCCAAAATAAATTGAAAATGTGTAATAAAATTCCAAGAAAAGGTCACGTTGACCATGAGACAGTGGTCAACTTTCATCCCAAAAATCAAATGCTAACAATAATTTTAAGTCATAAAAATAAAATCAATAAAAAAAGTGTGTTAAAATGGACCATTTAGAATAAATAATTAAAATAAAATATTAATACTAAAAAAATACGAAAATAAAAATTATATAAAATTAAGTAAAATGTTAAGAAAAGTGAAAAATATTTTTGGGTAATTTTATGGACGAAGAAAATATTTTAAATAAGAAAAAGAAATATGAAAATGGAAGGATTAATGGTGATGAACATGGTAAGCAAGCGTAGATATATCAAAATATGGCCATGGAAGAGATGATTACCTAATGGAAAATAGAAGTGGAATGGAATCCGATATGTGATGAAGCTTTGCCTCCTTTCCACGAAATTCCAATGCTCCTTTAGGGTTAGGGTTTCAGCGTCTTAAATAGGGTGGATTAGGTGTTCTCATGGGCTTTTTAATAAGTGATTTATCCATAAGAATAAAAGTGTGAAGTGAGGTGTAAAATGTTGTTATTTTGGGCCAAACTTAAGTGAATGGATTTCCAATGCATGGCCAAAAGAGGTAAAAAAAACGTGACTGGTTTGTGCAGCATGCTTAGAAAATCTGATTCGGCCAGCCAGGCCCAAAATCTGCCTAGAAAATCAAGTCATGGTGCCCACTTTAAATGAATGTATCTCTCAAACCATAGATCCAAATGATATGATTCCAAAAGGATGTGAAAGAGGACATGTCAAGGTACAATTGTTGTGAAGAAGTCTTGATAAATTTTGAAGATAATGCCTTGAAGTGCAAGAAAACTGGTCAAGAAGTCTTGATAAATTTTGAAGATTTTGGACTTAGAAATTTTTCTAAGTGTCCTAAAAAAATGTCTCACTTTTCTTAAGCATAACTTTCTCAATTCTAATCCAAATGGAGCCAACTTTATATATATAGAAATCTTGGAACAAGAGGAACAACTTTCATGTTGGAGAAAGTTTTAAATGGAGCTTTTATCTTGATGTAAAATGGGCTTAAACTGAGTGCAACGATCATGAAAACTTGCCCTAAATGGAAAGTCAACCATTTCCAAATTAAGTAACTTTTCTAATTCCTGATTAAATGATGAATCCATGATCCAACCTTGATCAAATTTCACATGTAGGATCCCTTAGGCATGGATTTTGAGATTCCACTCTCAAAATGTCAGGAGTTGACTTTTCTGGCCCCACAGTTGACTTTTCCCAAATTGTCTGATTCCCGATTCCATTGATCAATTGAAGCACTTCTAGCTCAAATAAAGAGCTGATTCTTTGTATGTAGACCCTTGTCGACATATGGAGCGCCATGGAAAAGAGTTTCACCCAATGAATCATAAATAAACTGATTTTATACCAAACCCTAGTTTTAGGGCAAAATGATCAGGAACTGATTGCACTGATTGCCAATGGATCTTTCTGGGATAATTGTGAATCTTCCTAGGCCAAGATGCATCTCTAATCGTGACATGGATGAGCTCTTCTACTTCCAACCAAACATTGCTTGTTGCAGGTAGCCATGAAACCCTAATTTCTGATTAAATCTAGATGAACACTCAGATAGCTTTGAATCCTTCACTGATGAACTGAGGACCATAATAAGATACTTGGACCCCCTCAGACCCTTGAGACTTGTATACTTAGAAAATGAAGTCCAATTCTCAATCTTGCTTTGTGTGGGCTCCTTCTGTTAAGGAGTGATCGATCAAAACCTGACCTCCATGTCACTAATGCAGTATGCAATGAGTATGACCTAATATGATGCTAATGAATTGTAAAACATAATCCCATGCTTCTAGGTAAAATGAAGGGTAAATTTTTGGGTATTACAGCTGCCCCTATTCAATCAACTGGAAACCCGAAAGGAAGATAGCAACGGCTTTCGCACTTTCGAGGTATCAAGTGATTGAATACGATAAAAGCCCGAAAGTTTACACTGAAGTGAAAAAATGAAGTAACAATGCCTCTCAGAATCGGCCAAGAGGTGGCCTTGAAAAAGAATCCGTCTGGTACAGTGAGAGTCGGTATGAACACCGAAATAAGGAATGTTAGCCTGAATACCAAAATAAATGGTAACACAGAAATAACCATGGCCTGAATGTCGCTCATCAATCTGAATACTGGAAATGACTTCGATCTGAGCATCGGACGATACTTGATTATCAAACATCGATCCGAACACCGGGAAACTGGCCTGAATGCCACTTCGGTCTGAATACCGGAAAACTAGCCTGAATGCCACAAGTTCCATCGACCTGAATGTCGGAAACTTCTTCGATCTGAACATCGGAAGATATTAGATTATCAAACATCGGTCTGAACACTGGAAAACTAGCCTGAATGCCACTTCGGTCTGAATACCGAAAACTTGGCCTGAATGCCACAAGTTACGTCGACCTGAACGTTGGAAACTTCTTCCATCTGAACATCGGAAAACTGGCCTGAATGCCACTTCGGTCTGAATACCGGAAAACTTGGCTTGAATGCCACAAGTTGCATCGACCTGAACGTCGGAAACTTCTTCGATCTGAACATCGGAAAACTGGCTTGAATGCCACTTCGGTCTGAATACCGGAAACTTTCATGCCTGTCAGCATCGGCAGAAATAGGGAAAATGAAAATTGAGGCGGCGCATGGGCCAACGACCCCTGCTGGGAATAATAAAGATAAGTCATGAATAATCTTCAGTCTGAGTACTGGAAACAACTTCTGGCTTATCACTTGGGATACCGAGAATGCCTTATGCTTTACATGCGTATGTTTGAATTTTTCAATGGCGTAATGCTCCATGAAAATGGAAATGCTACGCAATTTGGGAGGATGCAATGCAATATGATTCTACATGCAGGGATGCGAAATGCTAGGTTAGAGAGAACACCAAGCCGAGGCAAGGAATTCTGCTGGGGAAATGAACACAATCTTCTGGACCCTAACAAGGCTGCTGGAGATGCACAGCACAAAGAACTCTATGGGGAAATGACCCGCCACACGGTGTTCTGGCAAATAACAAAATACCGAGGCTCTGACTGGGGAGTGAATGGCACTGAAAACTTGCTGCTGAGGAAAGCGACAATGGTTTTGGCAACCATAATCTGCGAGAGAGACGACTCAGCAGGGGAAGCAAACACCGATACGGTATCGAGATTCTACTTCAAGGAAAGAGACCATGGGTTTAGCGTCGAGATCATCGATCTGTCATCGAACTCTGAGGAGCAGCCGCTTCTGCTGGGAAGATACAGTCTGGCACTGTCAACTCCGTTGGGGATATACCGTCAGACATTGTCAACTCCGCTGGGGATATACAGTCAGACACTGTTGACTCTACTGGTGAATGTATAATCTGAAACAAATGCTTGGGGAAGTACAGCAGTGAGAGTCTGCTGGGGATTGAAGAATCCAACGCTCGGACCAGCTCTGCAGGGATTAGATACCAAATTCCAACTGTTGAGGAAAAACATCCGCGATCATTTGATGGGGACCTTAAGGAAATGCCCCGAGTGTATCTGTTCTGAATAGATGATCCAAAGCACTTAAAATTTACAGCAATTTTCAATGTTTATTAAGCACGTACCTGTAAAGCTCTAATGTTTCATGATGCAATGTTTATCAAAAATTCGGACGTCATTTTTGCAAACGAAATAGTAAAATGAAAATGAACACAGAGATGTACTGAATAACATGATTTTATTGATTGAGTGGCCTCTGAATAGGTATTTACATCAGGAAGAAATCCCTGGAAAGAGGTAATTGCACAACAGATAAAAACAAAAATTAATCTAATGGCAATGTGAAATGGATTTCTATCGGGTTCCAATTCTGCTATGATTTGCTTGTCTTCAAGATCCTCTAGATGATCAGCTTTCTGAAAAAGGTGATTGGACTGTTTCCTATCCTTCGGAAGTTTCCGGTTATCGACACGAGATGATATTCAGAACTACTCAGAACGCAGTCATTCGCTTAATCCCTAACTTTTGCCTGGATCGCCCTTTCGGGTTTTCAATCCACTGGGATACCTATTTTTCCTAAGTTTCCCTTTTAGGTTTTCAACTTACCGGGTATACAATCTTTCCATTTTTTAATCCCTAACTTTTTCCCGAACCTTTTTCAATTTCTTGGTTCGCCGGGATGCCCATTTTTTTGCTTGGACTATTCTTTTTATCATCCAGCGGGTGTATTTTATGCAAAGTATTTTTTAACTGCGTCTGAGTTCACAGGGGAAGTGAAGTTTTCACCATCCATAGTTGCAAGCATTAAGGCTCCACCATCAAAAACCTTGGTGACAATGTACGGTCCATCATAGTTAGGAGTCCACATGCCCCTGTGATCTGTCGGAGGAGGAAGGATCCTTTTCAACACCAAATCTCCGACTTGGAAGCATAAAGGGCGCACTTTCTGATCAAAGGCTCTCTTCATCCGACTTTGATACAACTGCCCCGACAAATGGCAGCCATTCGTTTCTCTTCGATAAGACTCAACTCCTTGAACCTTGTCTGAATCCATTCAGCTTTGTCTAACTTGACATCCAACATGACTCTTAGAGAAGGAATCTCCACTTCAACAGGTAGGACTGCTTCCATACCATACACAAGGGAATAAGGGGTTGCCCCGGTCGATGTACGTACTGAAGTACGGTACTCATGCAAGGCGAAGGGTAGCATCTCATGCCAGTCTCTGTACGTAACGACCATCTTCTGCACAATCTTCTTTATGTTCTTATTTGCTGCCTCAACAACACTGTTCATCTTAGGACGATAAGGGGAAGAGTTATGATGTTGAATGTTGAAGTTCTTGCACAACTCCTTCATCATTTTGTTATTGAGATTAGAACCATTATCAGTAATGATTCTTTCGGGAATCCCATAACGACAAATGATTTCTTTCTTGATGAATCGGGCAACCACATGTTTGGTGACCTTCGCAAATGACGCTGCTTCGACCCACTTGGTGAAATAGTCGATGGCAACAAGGATGAAGCGATGCTCATTGGAAGCAGTCAACTCAATCTTTCCAATCATATCAATGCCCCACATAGCAAACGGCCACGACGAAGACATCACATTCCGAGGATTTGGCGGCACATGCACCTTATCAGCATAAATCTGGCATTTATGACACTTCCAAGCATATTTGAAACAATCAGATTCCATGGTCATCCAGTAATAACCCGCTCTCAACAATTTCTTAGCCATTGCATGTCCGCCGGCATGAGTACCGAAGGAGCCTTCATGAACTTCTTACATTAACATGTCCGCTTCGTGTCTATCCATGCATCTGAGCAAAACCATGTCGAAGTTCCTCTTATACAACACATCGTCTTTGTTCAAGAAGAAACTTCCTGCCAATCTTCTCAAAGTCTTTCTATCATTATTGGATGTCCTTGCAGGGTACTCTTGATTCTTTAGAAAGCACTTGATGTCGTGATACCAGGGCTTGTCATCAACTACCACTTAAGCAGCAAACACATACGCGGCCCTATCAAGGCGCATAACATCAATCCTGGGAACATGGTTCCACCGAATCACCTTGATCATGGAGGATAGAGTGGCAAGAGCATCTGCCATCTGGTTTTCATCACGAGGTATATGATACAACTTTACTATTATGAAGAAAGTCAACATTCTTCTCGTGTAATCTCTGTATGGGACCAGATTAGGCTTGAGAGTGTTCCAATCACCATTCACTTGATTGATCACTAGAGCTGAATCTCCGAAGATGTCTAGAGTCTTGATTCTCAAATCAATGGCTTGCTCAATACCCAAGATACATGCTTCATACTCAGCTTCATTATTGGTGCACTCAAAAGACAGACGAGCGGTGAAAGGCATGTGGGCACCTTTCGGAGTGGTAATGACAGCACCAATTCCACTTCCTTTGTCATTGACGGCCCCATCAAACATTAAAGTCCACTTTTCATCTGGATCAGGTCCCTCCTCAACAACTGGCTCTTCACATTCTTTCATCTTGAGGAACATGATGTCTTCATCCGGAAAATCAAACTTCATCGGCTCATAATCATCAATCGGCTGCTGAGCAAGATAGTCTGACAGAATACTCCCTTTGATGGCTTTCTGGGATGTATACTGGATGTCGTACTTTATCAGTACCATTTGCCAACGAGCAACCCTTCCGGTGAGAGCTGGCTTCTCAAATATATACTTGACTGGATCCATTTTGGAGATCAACAAGGTTGTGTGAGTCAGCATGTATTGTCTCAATTGCTTAGTAGCCCATGCAAGTGCACAACATGTCTTTTCAAGCATTGAGTATCTTGACTCGCAATCTGTGAATTTTTTACTCAGGTAGTCGATGGCATGCTCTTTCCTACCTGTCTCGTCGTGTTGACCGAGAACACAACCCATGGAATTATCAAGTACTATCGAATACATAATCAGTGGTCTCCCTGGGGCTAGAGGCATAAGGATTGGAGGATTCGGCAAATACTCTTTTATTTTCTCGAAAGCCCTTTGACAATCATCATTCCACCTGATGGCCTGATTTTTTCTCAACAATTTGAATATTGGCTCACACGTGGCTGTTAGGTGAGAGATGAACCTTGCAATGTAGTTCAACCTTCCTAAGAAACCACGAACTTGTTTTTCTGTTCTTGGCTCAGGCATTTCTTGTATCGCTTTCACTTTGGCCGGATCCACCTCAATCCCTTTTTCACTAACAATAAAACCCAACAGTTTTCCAGATCTCACCCCGAAAGTACACTTGTTCGGATTAAGCCTCAGCTTAAATTTCCTCAAACGCTCAAACAGTTTCTGCAGATTCACCAAATGTTCTTCTTCCATCTGAGATTTGGCAATCATATCATCAACATAAACCTCGATTTCATGATGAATCATATCATGGAAAAGAGTTACCATAGCTCGTTGATATGTTGCCCCAACATTTTTCAGACCAAACGGCATCACCTTGTAGCAGAAGGTGCCCCATGGGGTTATGAAAGTTGTCTTCTCCATGTCTTCTGGTGCCATCTTAATTTGATTATAGCCAGAAAAGCCATCCATGAAGGAGAATACCGAGAACTGAGCCATGTTATCCACCAAAACATCGATGTGAGGTAATGGGAAATCATGTTTAGGACTAGCTCTGTTCAGATCCCGGTAGTCAACTCACATCCGTACCTTTCCATCCTTCTTAGGTACTGGAACGATATTTGCAACCCATGGCGGATAATTCGTAACCGCTAGAAACCCTGCGTCCAACTGTTTTTGGACTTCTTCCTTTATCTTAACAGCCATCTCTGGTCTTGTTCTTCTGAGCTTCTGCTTGACCGGAGGACAATCCTCTTTGAGAGGCAAACGGTGTACCACAATGTCTGTGTCAAGCCTTGGCATTTCCTGATAAGACCAAGCGAAGATGTCAACATACTCTTGCAGCAATTCAATCAGCCCCTTCTTCACATTATCTTCCAAAGTAACCCTTATCTTGATCTCTCTCTTGACGTCCTCGGTGCCGAGATTAATCACTTTAGTAGACTCTTGATGCGGTTGAATGACCCTTTCTTCCTGTTTTAACAACCTGTCAAGTTCTTCAGGGAGTTCACAGTCTTCATCACCCTCTTCTTCAGCTTGAAAGATTTGATTTTCAAAGTCGAAGCGAGCCATAGCAGAACTATTATCAATAGGATCCGGTGACATGCATCTGCATGAGTGATGGTATGTGCTTATGAGTGTGAACAAGAAGTAGAAAGACAGTGAACAAAATATTTGAATGCAAAAAGACGTCCTTTATTTATGATAAAAAATGCAGGTATCCACATAGATGAGCCCTACAATGAGTCATCACGCCCTGGGCGGAACGTAAGACTTGGATATGCATGAATAAACAAAGAAAATTACTCTTTAAGAAGAGTGACTTGGATAATCTCTTCAGAAGACCAGTTGCGGAGAACTTCACCCGGGACCCTTGGACGCACCCAGCTGTCAATGTCGTAATCACTATCCTCATCTTCCTTGTTGATTGCAGAGACCTGGCCATACTGAATGATGCCAGCACTGGAGAAAGTAATCGGCCCCTGACGAGTCTGAGGCGTTGAAGTTGTAGAAGTCAATGCCGGCTGATACCTAATCCCAAACTTGTGTTCCTTTACAGGTAAATCCACCAGATGTCCCCAACCGGGAGCAACACCTGAATTTACCAAGGCCTGTGCCTGCTTGAAGGATGACAAAGAGGAACCTGCTTAAACCTCTTCCACTGGAGCTGCATCCTTGACTTGAACTGCCTCAAAGGCCTGACACAGGGTCTCATGAATCTCACCTTCTACCTCTACATACTTGAATGTAGACAGGTTACTAACCAAAATATCCTCCTCACCACAGACAATGATAATTCTTCCGTTGACCGGGAACTTGATCTTCTGATGCAAGGTCGAGGAGACTGCCCCAGCATTGTGGATCCAAGGACGACCCAGCAAGCAGCTATATGAAGGACTGATATCCATCACATAGAAAACAATATTGAAGGTTTGCGATCCAATCTAAATTGGCAACTCTACCTCTCCGAACACCGACCTCTTAGAACCATCGAAGGCTCTCACCACAAGATCGGAAGGCTTCAAGATCAAACCTTCTACATCCAACCTTGACAGGGCTCTCTTGGGTAACACATTGAGAGAGGAACATGTATCCACCAGAACATGGGAGAGCACAGTGTCTTTACACTCCATCGAGATGTGCAAAGCCTTGTTATGATCGCGTCCAACTGGCGTCAAGTCATAATCAGTAAAACCCAACCCGTTGCTTGTATGAACATTTGCAACGATCCTTTCTAGTTGGTTCACTGAGATCTCCTGAGGCACATATGCAGCATTAAGAACCTTCAGGAGTGCCTCCCTGTGTGCCTCTGAGTCACAGTCATACTCAGAAATCTTATTTATTGAAGTACAAACATCCAAAACATCGGAATCAAGTTCAGCAAGTACATCAGAATCAAACACCATGTTTGGAATATCAGTAACAGCATCAGAAAAATTAATTACATCATTGAGAATTACAAAATCAGCAGGAACAACATTTGTAAATTCTTTAGCATCTTCAGGAAAGAGAGGATCAACATCTGCATTCTCAACAACCACTTCAACAGACCTTTGGGCAGATAAGTCTTCAGCTTGGAGGATACCATCGTCAAGCAAGGCCTGGATACCCTGTTGCAGCTTCACACAACCCCCACTCTGTGCAACACAACCCAAACAACCGCTTCCACAGCCGGGGAAAACATCTGCCTTTAGCAAGTATTCTTTGATTTCTAACAGCGGAGTCTTCAGTTTCAACACCTCCTTGACTAATTTGACTTCTCCTTCAACCATGTTAACATTTGCTCTACCATGCTGCGACATAGGATTGTTGACAACATTAGGAGCCGACGCAAAGTTAATGGCCTTTGAATCAATAAGGTCCTAAACTACGTGCTTAAAAGCTTTGCAGTTCTCAATAGTGTGGCCAGGTGCCCCAGAGTGGAAATTACACCTAGCATTGACGTCATAACCCACTGGAAGCCTGCCAACAGGAGGAGCCAAAGTGCGTAACTACACAAGTTGCAAATGTTGAAGGTTGGGAAGCAACTGGGCATACGACATCGGAAGAGTGTCGAAACGCCTATCCATCATCCTCTGTCTCTGTTGATAAGCAGGTTTGTTACCCTGTTGTTGTTGGTATTGATTTTGTTGACGTTGAGGTTGTTGTTGCTGCACTGGTGCTGCAGCCAGAATGGTCACTGCTGCAACATAAGGTTGTTGATGGTAATTCTGAAAGTTATTCCTTCGGTTACCCCTATTCTGATAAGAAGATATGGCATTTGCATCCCCTTCTCTCCTCTTTTGTCCTCCTAAGAACGAATTCTTTAACCCCGAAGATGATCCAACCCCATTTTGGATCTTACATGTCTTCAAGTAGTTCTCCACCCTCTCACCGGTAGAGACCACATCAGCAAAATTCGAGGCGTTGCAACCCACCAGACGCTCCAAATAAGATCCAGGCAGTGTGTTCATAAACACGTTGGCCATCTCTTTTTCCAACATCGGAGGCTGAACACGGGAAGCCAACTCTCTCCATCGTTGAGCATACTCTTTGAAGCACTCGTTGCTCTTGAGAGACAGATTCTGGAGCTGAGTTCTGTCAGGTGCCATATCCGTATTGTATTGATATTACTTCACAAAGGCCTCAGCCAAGTCTCTCCAGCAGCGAATATGGGCTTTGTACATCCTCATATACCACTCCAAGGATGCCCCAGTTAGGCTGTCCTGGAAGAAGTACATGAGCAGCTTCTCATCATCAGAATACGCGATCATCTTGCAAAAGTAAGCTTGTACATGAGTCTTCGGGCAAGAGTTGCCATTGTACTTATCAAACACGGGGACTTCGATTTTTGGCGGAACTCTCACGCCTGGGACCAGCCCCAAGTCAGCAACATCCACACCAAGAGCATTTTGCCCTTCCACATCTTTCAACCTCTCTTCCAGTCTCCGAAACATAGGGTCCATACCATGGCCCATGCCAAATTCCTCCTGAAGCAGGGGGAACTGATCCTCCAGATCGTCATGGATGGGTTGTTGACCAAGGTTGCCATGTGGGATTGGGATAGGCCCCGGTCCATTGGGTCCATTAGCCTCTCCAGCGGGAGGATCAGCCACAACCTCCGGTTGAGTAGTAGGGGGATTCCCCTGTACCAACAATCTAATCTCCTGTTGTCCCTTAGCCACTCCTTGGACCACTTCCATGAACTGATTCATGTGAATCCTCATCTCAGCGAGCTCTGCTTGTAAACCTTCCATTGCTCTCTGTTGATTCCTTCGGGTACCGTATCGGTGAATGCCTGAGTCAACTATCCTAATAATGGAATACCAAACAAGATGAGAACACTACGGTGGTACCTGTTATGCAAGACATGCTAATGAATATGCAAATGCAATGACATGTTTATCAATTTCAAAGGGTATTCTACCCCTTGATTCCAGTCTCACATTAGATAAAAAGTGTAAGAAAACCCCCTAGAATCAAGAAGAAGATATAAACCCCTAGGAATAGATAAACATGATGCATGCAATGCTTATGATTTAATTTTTATATCAGAGGAACTTTAGAGTCTTATTTGCAAATTTTGGAAATATTAAACGTTTATCACATACGGAAATATCACGTCAATTAATATTTGGAAATGTTTTTATGCCAAAGAAGTACAGTCTTGGTAACCAAATACAATACAAGAGAGAAGGAAAATGAACATCCTATGGATCCCTAGAAGCAATCATCCAAAGCCCTCGAGACCGGAAGATAAGCTGCACAAAGCCTCTTCACCTCCCTCTCATAGGCTGCCTCCATATCTGCCTTCTCTTTGGCGAGTCGATCATACTTCCTCTTCCAAAACTTGGAAGACCGAGGAAGTAGAGAAGTCAATGCGTCAGCAGGATCATCAATAACCTGGTGCTCAAAGAACTCTATCAAAGCATCCTTCTTTTTGATCTGCTAAAGCAACTCCTCTCGTTCACGGATCCAAGCACGCGAACGGTCTTCGTCTCTCAACTCCTCTACTCCTTGGCTCGGAAGGGTTGAAGGCCCAGCCACAACCAAAGGTGTGGGTCTTGGATACTCATAAGGCATGAGGTACTCGTAAGCTCTCCTCCTAACCCAAGAGGTATAGGGTTCCAAAGCGATACAGTTCTTCGGTCCTAGCTCCTTCCTTCCTTTCTTATGGATCTTGCGCCAAGCGCGGACCATCCTGCCCTTCAAGCCTTGGGGATCTTTACCCTCCTGAAAGAACACACCCTCTAACAGAATGTTATTGGGTTTATCCTTTAGGGAGAACCCAAGCTGACGACGTGCCAAAATAGGGTTGTAGTTAATTCCACCGCATTTACCAAGAAGAAGTACATTGGAAAATTCACCACAAGAGTCGATAATCTGCACACCACCATATACACGGTTGTACCAAAAGATATCATCACTAGTGAGAGACATAAGTCTCGTGGACCACCATAGACATCCTTTGTTCTCCTTGAAGGCGAGCTTCTGAGGCAAGTGCGAAATAAACCACTTGTACAACAGAGGCAAACATCACACAATGGTACCACCGCCCTCTGCATTCCTCATATGCAAAGAGAAATAAGTGTCACCCAACAGAGTAGGAACGGGATTAAGAGTAGAGAAAATCCTAATGACGTTCACATCCACAAACTTGTCGATGTTGGGGAATAACACTAGCCCATATATGAGAAGTACAAATATGGCCTCAAAGGCGTCCTCACTCATGGCCTTCCCAAACATAGTAGCTTGATCAATGAGGAAATCAGACGGGAGACCTTGAATTCCACCTTTGGTAGTCATATGAGCACCAATAGTAGATTCATCTATACGCAACAGATCAGCAATCTCTTGAGAAGAAGGAACTCTCTCCAAGCCACTGAACGACAACTGGTCTAGGATAGGTATGCCCACAAGATAGGCATACTCCTCAAGCATGGGCAAAAGCTGGAAATCCGGAAAAGTGAAGCAACGGTACAAGGGATCATAGAACTGCACCAACACACTCATTAGACCTTCATCCACTTGAGTAGCCAGAATAGACAGAAGCTTCCCACGACGAGCCTTGAATTCCAAGGGATCTAATACATAGGATGTCAAACTCCTTAACTCTTTCAAGTCGGGTTGTCTGAAACTGTACTTCTTCGTATTCCTTCTTTGCTTATCCTTGTCTGAAAATTTGCAAATAGACCTCTTAAGTTCCTTGAAAATTTTCTCATTGTTAATGACATGGATGTTTATGAATGCATGAATGCATGGATGCAACAATCACACTCAAGGATCAAGAAAATCACACCACACAAAGGTCATGGGATGGATCAAGTCATCCTTAATATCAATCATCCATTTTGGTGGATTATGGTTTACACCTTATCAACACCCGAGTTCCACTGATATTAAGGATACACAAGAACAGATCAACCACGAATCAAGGGTTTGTTGCAAGTCACGAGCATGGAGTTATAAGACCCCAATTTTGTCCCTAAGATCCCTCATGGCATCATATCATAACATTGCATTGCCTCAAGGATCATTGGACACCTTGCTTCCTTCCCTGTGGGAGGGTCATCTTTTTGAGAGTGGTTCTTGATCACCAAGCATGTTTGCATTTGTATATCATTGTTTTTTTTTTCTTTTTATCACTAACCAAAAGTACAAAAATATGTCATCTAACCTTTGTCTTGTAGATGAAGCATTAACAGGTCAAGGCAATCAAAGGCATTCATTGAGCAATAGATGGTGGTCATTCTTGAGATTTGGACCCCACAATCATTCACAAGAGTTCATATGAGCTATGATGTCATTTTGAAGCAAAATCCCAAGTGGTAGAGGCTTAAATTTCATCAGAACATTGTCAAGTCATCTGAAGACCAAGAAAGTCAACTGCAAAGTCAACTGTGGATTTGGAGGTGGGAAGTGATTAGGAATACTTCATTCATGTTCAAACAAGTCTCATTTGACATTTCAAACACTCACATTGAAGAATTTGAGGTCCAGTCAAGAATTTCCAAAAATAGCAAGTGACCTATAATTTGAACTTTCCAAAAATGGAAAGATTTTGGACCAACTTCAACTTAATATTACATCATCAATAAGGCTTCAAATGACATTTTGTTGAACATGAAAGTTGTAGATCTTTCTCTCCCATTTCCAAATTTTCCAAGATCATGAATTTCTAATGTGTGGTTGAGGAGATATGATCAAATCATGGCAAAGTGTGTTCAAAAATTCAAATGAGCATAACTTTTGAACCAAAGCTCCAATTTTGGTGGTTCTTTTGGCAGTTTGTTCATCATGACTTGTATTTTCCAAACATATCATTACATGGCTTGAATTCCATTTGCATTATCATGTGTTCATTCATGTAGTTTTTGAAGAGAAATTTCATAAAACCATTTTGGATGATTGTATGCATACAAAACCAATTCAAAAGCTTGCATGGGCCTTGTTTAACAGGTTTTGGATCAGCATTGTGCACTGTTCACGCATGCATGAAGTGCATGAGGTGAAATACCATTTTTGAACATACACCTCATAAGTTGCTAATCTCATTTGCATTAGGCTTAAACAGGTTTTAAATAGGATTAGCATGGCATATATATTGTTAAACATAACTGCATTCAGGATTAACTACATTTTTCAGATCTGAATCTCAAAATTCTCCAAATTTTTCTCTCAAAACTATTTTGCAATTCTTCACACAAAAGCCATCTCTCTTGATTGATTCATGATGAGGAAGCATTTCTGAGCAAGTTTGAACGTGGAATTGGAGCAATTGGTGCCATATTGAACCATACTCGAAGCTTGAAGGTTCCATGGATTTTGCAAATTGAGCTGGATTCGTGCATGCTGGAGCATTCAATTCATCATCAATTACTTCAACAAGCATTGTAGAGAAGATTTGAGGCTTGGCTGAGCTTGTAGCGCGCGATTCAAAGGCTCTGCACTTCAAGAGGTCATAATTCGCCTCTCTTAATTTTAAAATTCATTAGGATATTGTTGTAGATCTTGTTGTCCTGATGAATCTGAGCTTTGAATCCTGTGATTTGGTGCTGTTTTGAGTTAGTTATGGATGTTTGAACATTTGACATGTTGAAATAATTTTCTTCGATCCGAGTTTGTTTTGATGTTTTTGCGTGTTTTTGGTTGTTGATCTTGAATGTACATGTCATGATGATTCGAATGCTGTGCTTGTTTGTGATTTCTGGACATTTTTTTGATTTTCTGGAAATCCAGATGAAGATCATCATGATTGTAGCGGTGTATTCGTCACTTTATGATTTATTGACTAAATCAAAAGCAAAGCATACAAAGAATCGAGTTGCCACCGCACTTTTATTTATCCAAAGGAATGGCTAAAAAGCGAACAAAATCCTAAGAAGTTTTACACATAGAAAACTAATGAAAAGGTCAGAGAATCTGGGTAAGGGGTAAATTACGCAATGGGAAGGTGTTAGGCACCCAAAACGTCCTAGGTACTCCTAGGGAGCCCTTTTTACACTTGTTGTACGAAATGTTATTTGTTTATGAAATATTTATTGTGCAAACATGGATTGAAAGGATGAGAAAAGAATATACAATTTTTATTGCTTTTGTGTTTGAACGGATGAACCCGTTGCCTACGTACCTTTCCATGGAAGGTAAGGATCAAAACGCCGTAGTTCGGCTAAAAAAATTCCAAAATATGAGTGGGTTCATATTAAACAAAATCCCTAAGGTCTTTCGTTATCCACGGGAGAAAACTCAACCTTATACGAACAACAAGTCCACCATGTGAGAAAAGCTTCAACTTGCTAGTGAGGGGTTAACCCTATAATAAGCAAGGAAGTCTTACAATTCAATCACTAAGGACAAAGGTGAGGTTAACATCAACCCACTAGGAGATTGGTGTAAATCCATTGATTAGTTAGGGTGAAGCAGATGAAATGGAGATGAGGGGTGTGCCTCATAGCTCTTATCCCTGGTCAGGGAGAGCTTTAAACAATAGAATGTGTGGGAGTTCAGAAAGTTGGAACTCTTCTCCACAAATGATTTGACTCTATAAGATCTTGGGTTAATATCCACAATGCATCAATCATGTTATATGAGCAAAGGGATGACACACTGAATAGTAGGAGATGGACTACACATCTCTTTTATCAACCAATTGCCTCATAAGAGGACTTTTCCTGCGTGGCACAAAGAGTAAACAATCACAAGCATTGCCTCTTAAGGAGGACTTCAGACAGGTGCCTGCCCACATCACAGGACAGGTCTTCCAGACTACATGAAGAAGAGAGGTTATACCTAAGTGGTTAAGCAACCAAGCAAAAGCAAGTTCAAAATGAACTTAAGCAACTTATGTACCTGTGGAAACATCAAACAAATCAGTACAACTATACAGACAAACAACCAACAGTTAATATCAACAGTCAAACCCAATAAGCAAAGGCATAAGCCACAAGTCAAGCTCAAATGAGTTAACAACCCTACAAAACACACAATGTTAGTAGTCAAAGGCAAACATCAAATGCTCAAATGATGGAGCATCATGAACCATATAACTTGGATGTTCAACCTGAAATCAAAGCTCAAACATGAGAGGCAAACCACTAGGTCAAAGCCTAGGGTCAAAGATGGAGAAAAAATTCAAAACAGAAGCTGAAAATTAACATGAATCAACTTCAAACACATCTTGAAACAATCCAAAAGATCTCACATCAATATCATATACCAAATCCATTTCATGATCAATTGAAGTTCAAGACTATTTTAAAGCACAAATGTGACCAACCAGAATGAAAAATCTCAATTAAATCAGAAATCAATCAAATAATTCCAAGAAAATTCATGTTCATTCACAACATTCATAATATGCATCATGCAAAAAATTAGAGCAATTGGAATTCATTTGATATGGCAAACACATCACATAAGATGAACAAGCAAAGGTGTGACACAAATTGTCACACCTACATTAACATGATCATAAAACAGCAATGACACATGATAAAAATACCAAATCAACACCAAAATGTCAAGCAAAGAGTCTAGTTTCATCATGCAAATTTTCAGATTCATTGGATAAAAGCTCAGCATTTCACAAATGATATGGCAAGGCAAGGTACAAAATGCATACATGTTCAAATTCCCTAGCACAAAACAAAAACCAGCCAAGCACAATTTATGGAAAAATGATCAAAAAATAATAGACAGAATAAGAAACGCAATGCAAAAAACCTCATATTTTTTGGATGATTATTCACTTAGTTATGGATTTTTAAAGATGGAAATGAAAATGAAATAAAAATTGAAACAAGAAAATGGATTAAATGAATTTTGTTATTTAATTTGAATTATGGAGATTTGGCGCCAAGACCATACGCTGCGTTTCATTTAAAATCGCCTTGGCCAATCAGAACCCTGCATGAGCGTTCCATGCAACCAGTAGCGCGCTAACCCTAGGAAACAAAGGCAACCGTTTTTGCACGGACCAAAGCGTGGCCAAAGACACTGAACTTCCTCTTCTTCACAAACGCACGCGATGAACAGTAACCACTCAAGAACACGAAGAACATTATTTCCAGATTTTAAAAACGAACATATCATCATGTAGCACATGCATCATAGATCAAGAATCAAGCATTGGCTAAGCATCTAACATCGTAAATCAAGTGGATCGAGCAAATCATCATTCATCATCCAAACTTTAATCTACCATAACTAAGTCAATAATGCATGGATTTCAGTGATTCAAAGCTCAGAACAACCACAACAACGAGATCTACAACATTAGCATAAGGAATTTAAGAAAAGAGAGAATCAATTTTGTGACCTCTTGAAGTGCAGAATTGGAATTGGACGAATTCAGGCCTTGCAATGCTCAACAGATCTTCTAGGAAGCTTGTACAAGTGAATGGATGAAAGATCAAAGCTCAATTGTTCTTGATTCAACAGAATTTGGATTTCACCATTGTTGAGCTCAAGCTTGCATATGCTTCAATGTGCACGAATTTTCTTGGATCTAGGTTCGATCTTGATCAGTGATGCTTCAGAATCATGAATTAAGCAAAGGAAATGCAAATTGTTTGAAGAAATTGAGAGAAAAATTGAGAGAAAATTTTGATGATTTTTCTAGATCTGAAAATTATGATTGTTGTTAGCTGAAAACAATTAGGGTTTGTGTTATATACTCCCTCCTAATCACTCTCCTAATCATGTTTAGGCAATGGTAATTGGAATTAGCTAAAATGGAGTGTAAATGCAAAATTGGGATTTCACCCTTATGCATGGTGTGCATGATGAACAATGCACGAAATCACTTGATTTTCACTTAAAACCACATTTTAAAATCAATGGTAATTGCCAAATGTTCAAATAATTCACCAATTAAAAATTTCAAGATTTCCCTCCAAAAATTCAAGAATTGGCAAATAATTATATGATGAAAATTGATGAAATGCAATGCATGATTTTGAAAGTAGAGGTCAAGAGAAGAATGTACAAAAAAAATCCACTTGAATTGGAGTTATGGTTGAGAAGTTATGCCCATTTGATGATCTTGGACTTTTTGGAAATGGGAGACAAAGATCTACAACTTTCATGTTCAACAAAATTTCATTTAAAGCTTTATTGATGATGTAATTTGAAGTTTAAGTTAGGTTAAAACCTTTCCATTTTTGGCAAATTTGAATTATAGGTCACTTTCTATTTTTGGAAAGTTTTAACCTGACTTTATTTTCTTCAATGTTGATGTTTGAAATGTCAAATGAGACTTGTTTGAACATGAATGAAGTATTTCTAATCACTTCCCACCTCCAAATCCACAGTTGACTGAGCAGTTGACTTTCTAGGCTTCTAGTTGACCTGGCAATGTTATGATGAAATTCAAGCCTCTACCACTTGGGATTTTGATTCAAAATGATAACATGGCTCATATGCACTCTTGATAATGACTGTGGGGTCCAAATTCTCAAGAATGGCCACCATCTATGGCTCAATGAATGCCTTTGATTATTTTGACTGTTGATTGCTTCATCTGCAAGACAAGGGTTAGATGACATATTTTTGTACTTTTGGTTAGTGATAAAAAGAAAAGCAATGATATACAAATGCAAAATATGCTTGATGATCAAGAATCACTCTCAAAAAGATATCCCACCCACAGGGAAGGAGGCAAGGTGCACAATGATCCTTGAGGCAATGAAATGATATGATATGATGCCATGAGGGATCTTAGGGACAAAATTGGGGTCTTACAGATGCCCCTATTTAAGGTCATTCTAGCCGGAGAAGTGAAGTTTAGAAATCTTCATCTCGACGCGGTAGAATGGGCTTAAATAACAGTAATGAGACAAATTTTGGTCCCTAAGAGACCTCATGATGCAAATGTATGCATGCAAAGACAAACTAAACTCTGTGGGGAATATGAGTCCACAAAGAAAGAAAAGACGATCCATCGGAGTAATACACTCACCAGGAACAGAGACTCTAATCGGACTCTCATGGGGATAAGAAAAAGAAAAAGCGTGAGCAGGACACGACTCTGAATTAGGGAAAACAAGAATTAGACACAGCGTGAACAAGACACGACTCTGAATTAGGGTAAAACTGACGCGGCGTGAACAAGACACGATTGGACTGGAGACCTCACCGGGGAGTGGAGGACTCACACCGGGGAAGAGAAAGAATTCCAAAGGAAGACACATCCATTGGAAAGACACAAGCTGACTCAAACTATCCACAAAGGATACTTCGGATAAAAATCCGGACTCGGACCAAGGAAAAGATTCACAAAGAACCTCCCTGCCGGGGAAAATTGCATATATTGGGGAAAACGCCAATACAGCACCGGGGTAAAGATCACCACAGGAAACTCCACTAGAGAAGGTCTAACAAAAAGACTCTCCTGGAGAAGCAACAAAGAATAAGGTGTTACCGGTATAAAGGTAACAAACTCAGGAAGAATGAATATCTAAGACCGGTATAAGGGTGAGAGATATCAATCAACCAAACATCTGAGAAAGACCTGAAAAAGGTACATCAACTCAGGAAAATCTGACTCCACAGAGGACCAAGGTCATAATAGGGAGCAGAAAGGAAGGAACACCAGGAATACCGGTTACTGGGTATATAATAGGTGACCGACCAAAGCGTGAATTGGTATATATGCCAAAACACTCATCATCCGAAAGGAGGGCTTGAAAAAGAAAATCGACTTACAGGACGGACATTCGAATCCACAACAGGAAAACGAATCTTACTCAACTGGGGACACAAACCCAAAGAGCGCATGAGATATAATATCCATTACCGTCAAAACGTGGATAGAATACTCGCATGAGATATATTATCTATTACCATCAAAACGTAGATAACATACTCGCATGGAAGGAACACCAGGGATACCGGTTACAAGGTATATAATAGGTGACCTACCGAAAACGTGAATTGGTATATATGCCAAGACACTCATCATCCTGAAGAGAGCAAAACGCAAACTTATCAGAGGATGGATATTCGATTCTACAAAGAATACGAATCTTACTCCGCTGGGGAAAATCAACAAAGGATTCCAACCAAAGAGCGAAAGAGATATATTATTCATTACCGTCAGAACGTGAATAATACCCTCGAAAAGGAAGAGATACCAGAGATACCGGTTACTGGGTATATAATAGGTGACCAACCACAAAAGAGAGACGATCGTTACCACAACAACAGGGTAAACGAAAGATAACTCACAGGGATAAATTGCAAGCATCCGGCAATTATCCAAGAGACAAAGAATATCCGATTCCACAAAGGAATACGAATCCTACTCGACCGGGGAAACACAACAGGCTTCGACTGTAGAGTGCATGAGATATATTATCCATTACCGTCATAACATGGATAACATACTCGCATGGAAGATTATCCACAACTGGTTACTGGGTTAATAAAGGATAAATCAACCGAAAAGAAAGGCATCGGGATACCAAACTAGGTATATAAAGATGACCAATCAAAGGGATCCAAAATCTTTAAAGCAGGCTTCTCGAAAATATACTTGATTGGATCCATTCTGGATATCAACCAAGTTGTATGATTTATCGTGTACTGGTGCAAACGCTTAGCAGCCCAAGCCAAAGCACAACACGTCTTCTCAAGCATAGAGTATCGGGACTCACAATCAGTAAACTTCTTACTGAGGTAGTAGATAGCAGATTCTTTCTTCCCTGATTCATCTTGTTGACCGAGTACACAACCCATCGAGTCTTCAAGAACAGTCAAATACATGATCAGAGGTCTTCCTTCTACAGGCGGAGACAAGATCGGAGGTTCAGACAGACATTCTTTGATACTGTCAAAAGCTTTCTGGAAATCCTCGGTCCAATCATGAGATTGATCTTTCCGGAGGAGCTTGAATATCGGCGCACATGTGGCAGTCATGTGGGATATAAATCTTGAAATATAGTTCAAGCGGCCAAGAAAACCTCGGACTTGCTTCTCAGTTTTGGGTCCAGGCATCTCTTGTATTGCTTTGACCTTGGCAGGATCAACTTCAATACCTCTCTCGCTGACTACAAAACCGAACAACTTGCCGGAACGGGCTCCAAATGTACATTTGTTCGGATTCAGGCGAAGTCTAAACTTCCTCAGGCGCTGAAAAAGCTTCAACAAATGCTCAACATGTTCAACTTCCATTCAGGACTTAGCAATCATATCATCAACATAGACCTCTATCTCCTTGTGCATCATATCATGAAACAAGGTAGTCATAGCTCGTTGATACGTGGCTACGGCGTTCTTCAAACCGAAGGGCATCACTCGATAACAGAATGTTCCCTAAGGTGTGATGAATGTTGTCTTCTCCATATCTTCGGGTGCCATCTTGATTTGATTATAACCGGAAAATCCATCCATAAAGGAAAAGACTTTGAATTTAGCTGTATTGTCTACCAACATATCAATGTGTGGTAGAGGGAAATCATCTTTCAGACTAGCTTTATTCAAATCTCTGTAATCAACACACATACGGACTTTTCCGTCTTTCTTAGGCACAAGCACAATATTGGCCACCCATTGAGGATATGTAGAAGTCACCAGAAACCCCGCATCAATTTGCTTCTGAACTTCCTCTTTGATCTTCACTGCCATATCTGGATGAGTTCTTCTGAGCTTCTGCTTCACAGGCATGCACTCAGGCTTCAAAGGTAGGAAATGTTGCACAATATCTGTATCTAGACCTGGCATGTCTTCATACGACCAAGCAAAGATATCGGAATATTCTCGTAGCAAACTGATCAACCCCTTCTTAATAGACTCTTCAAGAAGTGTCCATATCTTCACCATACGATCACAATCTTCAGACCCCAAGTTGACTGTTTCCAGATCTTCGAGATGCGGCTGAATGATCTTCTTCTTGTGCTCAAGGAGACGGGTAATCTAATCAGGAATCCCTTCAACATCATCTTCATCCGCCTCAAATACAGGGAATTCAAAATTGGGAGATGGCGTTGGATCATTATGTTCAATGGGTTTTAGAATCAACCTGCATAATGATTTTGGATAATAAAAAACTTTAGAATTTAAACAAGCAAATCATTATGCAGATGAAAAAGATTGCTTTTATTCTTGTTTTTAGGGTTTTTTATGATCACTGATTTAATGCAAAAAGCAAAAAGTGAAAACAAATGGAAAACAAATGTTTAACAATGCATTAATTGAATGAAAATATCATTGTATAAATGCTGCCAACAATGTCATTACTTCTCTTTTTGGCATGGGAGAAGGGTTTTGAACAAAGTGAACCATTACTCTGATCTATGAATGATTGTAGGAACATCTACAGCGACCCAATTGTGGCAGACACCACCAGGTATGATGAAATTGCTCAAATCCTCTGCATCCTCTTCCAGAATAGCAGCAACCTCTTCAGCTTGATCAGCATGGATGAAACCTCCACTCTTGAACAAACCTTGCGCATTGAATGCCCCAGAAGAATAGCCAATGCAGCCCGGGACTTGTTATCTTCCAGCTCAATCATCTTCCCTAAACCAGCAACTGCACCACATTCAATGGCCAGTTTCGCATCACGATAGGAAGCAAATGAAGGAGACTTCCTCTCAATCGGCTCAACAATAGACAAAGCTTGGAACGGCGTTCCAACTTCATCCTCAGCATCAATATATGAGAAAGAAGACAGGTGGCTAACCAGGAGAGCCTTTTCTCCCCCTACCACAACTAGTTTCTTATTCTTAACGAATTTCAGCTTCTGGTGTAGGGTGGATTTCACGGCGCCAGCCTCGTGAATCCATGGTCTACCAAGGAGACAGCTATAAGATGGGTGGATATCCATAACCTGAAAGGTATCTTGGAAATCACTTGGTCCAATCTTGATTGGGAGATCAACTTCCCCAATCACAGTCTTACGCGACCCATCAAAAGCCTTCACAACAACACCACTCTGCCTCATGGGAGGCCCCTGATATGACAATCTAGAAAGAGTGGTCTTCGGCAATACATTTAGAGATGATCCAGTGTCCACCAACACATTGGACATGGCGTCAGTCTTGTAGTTCATAGAAATATGTAGAGCCATGTTGTGGTCTCTTCCCTCCTTAGGGAGATCGGCGTCATAGAAACTCAAAGTGTTGCAAGCAGTAATGTTTGCAACTATACTGTCAAACTGTTCAATCGTGACATCATGATCAACATAAGCCAAGTCTAAAACCTTCTGCAGCGCCTCCCTATGGGGTTCTGAATTCAAAAGCAAAGATAGCACGGAGATCTTGGACGGCGTTTGCAGAAGCTGGTCTACAACATTGTACTCACTCTTCTTGATGAGCCTCAGCATCTCATCACATTCTTCATTCACAGTGCCACTCGGGCCAACAGAAGAAATAAGAGTCTTTTGTACAGAGGAGGGTTTGGCAACAGCAAGTGCCGGATTCTGAACATTCACAACAGTCCCAATCGGGCGCTCAGCAGAATCAGAAACAACGGCTCTAGCCTGAGGCTTTGGTGCTGAAAACACACGACCACTATGGGTCAACCCACTCACATCTGCAATATTAACAACGAAGGTTGACGGAAACGGCACTTCCTTCCCATCTTCCACAGCAACGGGATTGTATCGGAAGGGAATAGCTCTATCCGAAGAATAAGGCATAGGGCCTGCAGGCTTGATTACCAATGAAGGAGAAACCTTCGGCTTGCTACCATCGTAACGGATGACAACAGGCTCAGGCAATTTGAACACAGGAGAAATAACATTTACCTCTGGTTTGTCTTCATCAACATTTCGATTCTGCAGAATCTCAATGGTACCCTCATCCAACAGCTCTTGAAGCTCTCCTCGCACTTGGCGACAACCCAATCTATTAACAGAACAGATGCGGCATCTGTCATGGTCGTGCTCCATATGAATGTACTGACGCAGCAAACGATGCAACTCGACCAATGATTGTCGAATATGGCTCACATATTTGACTTTATACTTACCAGGGCAACCCTGGACCATGTTAACCGACTTCCCATGCTCGGGCAATGGGTTCTTCGTAACATTCGGGCCTGAGTCCTCAAAGCTCAAGATGCCGCATCGCATAAGGTCTTGCACCTTAGTCTTCAATGGATAGCAGTTCTCAATGTTGTGACCCGGAGCACCGGAATGATAAACACAATGCTGGTCAGGCTTGTACCACCACTGCGGGTTAGCAGGCACTGCTGGAGGCTCTCTGGGAGTAACCAGTTTCCTCTCCAATAAGGAAGGATATAGCTCAGCATATGACATAGGAATGGGATCGAAACTGATCTTCTTCCTATCATAATTCAAATTGGCCTGATTACTGGTACTGCCACGAGGCTGGTAAGCCTGTTGCTGTGGACGATGTTGCTGTTGATACTGAGGTTGTTGCTGATATTGATGATGTTGCTGATACTGCTGAGCATTATCTATGAAAATAGGTGCTATATGAGCCACCTGGTGCTGGCTGTTGGCATGACGCACAGGCTTCCTCTTGACAGAGGGTCTTCTTGGTTTAGCATGGGATTGCACAGCAGGTGCCTCCCCATCTTTCTTCTTAAACGCCCCATACCGTTTAGAAGAGCTCTCATCTTTAGCCAATCGTCCTTCACGGACACCTTCCTCCAGACGCATCCCCATGTTCACCATTTCGGTGAAATCAGAGGGAGCACTCGCAACCATCCGCTCGTAATAAAAGGAACTAAGAGTCTTCAGAAAGATCTTAGTCATCTCCTTCTCTTCCAGCAGAGGAGTGATCTGAGCCGCTAACTCTCGCCACCTCTGGGCATACTCCTTAAATGTCTCTTTATCCTTCTGAGACATGGCCCTGAGTTGATCACGGTCAGGAGCCATATCAACATTATATTTATATTGCTTGACGAAGGCTTCGCCAAGATCGTTGAAGGATCGGATGTTTGCACTATCAAGGCTCATATACCAACGAAGAGCCGCACCGGACAAACTATCCTAAAGATAATGGATCAGAAGCTGATCATTATCTGTCTGAGTCGACATTTTCCTGGCATACATGACCAGGTGAGCGAGAGGGCAGGTGTTCCCCTTATATTTTTCAAATTCAGGGACTTTGAACTTGACCGGAATCTTCACACCGGGAACCAGGCAAAGTTCAGCAGCAGACTTGCCAAACAGATCTTTCCCTCGGAGGGTCTTCAATTCCTTACGGAGCTCGAGGAATTGATCATTCATAGCATCCATCTTCTCATTAACATATGGGCCCTCAGACGGCTCATAATGATAGATGGTGTCGTCTACCCTAGGAATGGTATGCACGACAGGAGGAGGCATCGCAAGGACCGGGCTAGATGCCAGCATGGAAGCAAAAGTAGGAGCTGGAATATCAGGCATGAAACCTGGAGGCATACCCCACGGAAATCCGGCTGGCATGGCATTCGGCATGAAATGAGCACTAGAAGCAGGCACAGTCGAAGACACAACCTCTGATATCACCGTCCTCTGGGGAGGAGTTGAGGGAGGTGGAGAAGGTTGATGTTGAGCAGCCAACAATTGCTCCATCAGAGCACCCAATCTGGCAACTTCTTCTTTCAGTTCTTTGTTCTCTTGTTCCAGTTGATCCATCACTCTTGCAGAATTGGCTCTGGTATAGTACCGGTGAGTCAGCTTGTCTTCAAAATAAATGAAGAGCACAGAGTTAGGCCACAGACAAGAAGACCAGAACAACTTGCTTATGCAAAATGATGCATGCAATGCTTGTGCATATGCTTTGTTTTATTTCAAGGAACTTTTAGGGTTCAATTTGCAAATTTGAATATTTAAAGCATTTAATAGCATATGGAAAAATATCACATCAAATATATTCGAGACAAAGAAGTACAGCATTGTTGATCCTTACAAGGGAAAAGGAAAATAAACATCCTATGGATCCCTAGAAGCTCGAGATGCTGGAAGACGAGATACACAAAGCTTCTTGATCTCTCTCTCATATGCTGCTTCCATATCCGCTTTCTCCTTAGCAAGTCGATCATACTTCCTCTTCCAGAATTTGGAATACTGAGGAAGCAGAGAAGTCCAGGTATCATTCGGATCATCTATCACCTGATGCTCGAGGAACTCGATCAGAGCGTCCTTCTCCTTGATTTGCTGAAGCAACTCTTCTCTTTCACGGATCCAGGCACGTGAAAGGTCTTCTTCTCTCAACTCCTCTACATCTTGGTTAGGGAGGGTTGAAGGCCCAGCCACAACCAATGGTGTAGGTCTCAGATAGTCATATGGCATCAAATACTCAGAAGCTCTCTGTCTGACCCAAGAAGTATATGGCTCCAAAGCAATGCAGTTCTTCGGACCCAATTCATTTCTACCCTTCTTATGAATCTTGCGCCAAGCGCGGACCATCCTGGCTTTCAGGCCTTGGGGATCTTTACCCTCCTGAAAGAATACACCTTCTAACAGAATGTTATGAGGTTTATCCTTTAGGGGGAACCCAAGCTGACGACGTGCTAAGATAGGATTGTAGCTGATCCCACCACATGTACCAAGAAGAGGCACATTAGGGAATTCACCACAATAATCAATGATCTGAACTGTATCATACACGCGATCATACCAAGAGATATCATCATTAGTGAGAGACATAAGTCTCGTAGACCACCGTAGACATCCTTTATTCTCCTTGAAAGCGACCGTCTGCGGTAAGTGAGAAATAAACCACTTATACATCAGAGGCAAACAACACACAATAACTCCTCCACCCTTTGCATTCCTCAGATGCAAAGAGAAGTAGGCATCATCCAACAGAGTCGGAACGGGATTAAGAACTGAGAAGATCCTAATGGCGTTCACATCCACAAATTTGTCGATGTTGGGGAACAATACCAAACCATAGATGAGCAGCACAAATAAAGCCTCAAAGGCATCCTCACTCCTGGCCTTCCCATAAACGGTAGCTTGAGCGATGAGGAAATCAGAAGGAAGACCCTGAATTCCACCTTTGGTAGTCATATGCGCTTCAATCAGGGATTCATCTATGTGCGACAAGTCTGCAATCTCTCGAGAAGTCGGAATACTCTCTAGGCCACTGAACGACACCTGATCCAGAATAGGAATACCCACAAGATGAGCATACTCCTCAAGCGTAGGCAATAGCTGGAAGTCCAGAAAAGAGAAGCAATGATACAGAGGATCATAGAACTGAGCCAAAGTACTCATCAACCCTTCGTCAACCTGAGTAGTCAACAGAGGCAGAAGCTTCCCATAACGAGCTTTGAAACCCAAGGGATCTAATACATAGGATGTCAGATTCCTTAACTCTTTCACATCGGGTTGTCTAAAGCTGTACTTCTTTGTATGCCTTTTTGGTCTTTCCATGTCTGAAAATTTTGCAAATAAACCCTTTAAGTTCCTTAAAAATTTTCTGATTTTTTCTGATGACATGAATGCAGATGAATGCATGAATGCATGAATGCAACAATCACACTCAAGGATCAAACAAAGCACACCAAACAAAGGTCATGGGAAAGCTCATAGTATTCTTAATATCAATCATCCATTTTGGTGGATTTTGGTTTTCACCTTATCAACACCCAAGTTCCATTGATATTAACGATACATGAACCGGCTCAATCATCCTTAATATCAATCATCCATTTTGGTGGATTATGGTTTGCACCTTATCAACACCCAAGTTCCATTGATATTAAGGATGTCTGAACGACTCAACCACGAATCACGGGTTTGTTGAGAGTCACGAGCATGGAGTCTCGGTTAAGAACCACCCAAAGGGAGTGTACTAGGGTTTAAACCTGCCGAACATGTTCTACAAGAGGTTCCCATAGTCATCATCCCATCTTTCGAATATTATCGGAGGAACGAATACTCGTATTCCATAAATATTCTCAAAAGAGACTCTTATGAGTGTAGTATCGCGTAACAATCGCATCATATCTGACATCTGAACGACCTCTGCACTACGTCCTAAAAATAGGCCAAGATGGGCTTGGTAAACTAAGGTCCTTGGCTTCTAAGGCACATGATTGAAAGAATAATGCCTAACCACAAATAACTTGTGTGACATTATTAATCCAACATGACCTCCACCAAGTGAATGGACTCGCAAGTCAACTGTTTAAGGAATACTCCACACAAGTTGACAAGACTATGCCATTCTCCTATCCTAAGGTGCACTCGAGTTCGGGTATAGAACTCACCTCACAGAGATCACCAAGCAAACAAGCAATTGTATATCAAGCAATTCAAACATTACAATTAATACAGTTATCCCAAATTGTACAAAAATATGTCAAATAACAAATAAACAATATATCACAACAAGGGTGAAAAGTAGGCAATACCACCAAGGAGATTCCTCCCCAGCAGAGTCGTCACTTTTCTGTAGCGGTGTATTCGTCACTTTATGATTTATTGACTAAATCAAAAGCAAAGCATACAAAGAATCGAGTCGCCACCGCACTTTTATTTATCCAAAGGAATGGCTAAAAAGCGAACAAAATCCTAAGAAGTTTTACACATAGAAAACTAATGAAAAGGTCAGAGAATCTGGGTAAGGGGTAAATTACGCAATGGGAAGGTGTTAGGCACCCAAAACGTCCTAGGTACTCCTAGGGAGCCCTTTTCACACTTATTGTACGAAATATTATTTGTTTATGAAATATTTATTATGCAAACATGGATTGAAAGGATGAGAAAAGAATATACAATTTTTATTGTTTTTGTGTTTGAACGGATGAACCCGTTGCCTACGTACCTTTCCATGGAAGGTAAGGATCAAAATGCCGTAGTTCGGCTAAAAATTTTCCAAAATATGAGTGGGTTCATTTTAAACAAAAGCCCTAAGGTCTTTCGTTATCCACGGGAGAAAACTCAACCTTATACAAACAACAAGTCCACCATGTGAGAAAAGCTTCAACTTGCTAGTGAGGGGTTAACCCTATAATAAGCAAGGAAGTCTTACAATTCAATCACTAAGGACCAAGGTGAGGTTAACATCAACCCACTAGGATAAATCAAACCTATGGCTAATGTATGAAAACTTATCAAGAATGGACAAAGCCATAAAACAATTGAATGAGTTGGATTAACCAATTAAGATTTATTCACAAAAGATGGTCAAAGTATGATTAGAATTCAATTCAAAGAAGTATTATGAAATGGAGTTTGAAAAATCAAAGGCCTAAAGCCTAGGTTTCTAATTTGAAAACAAATGAGAATGTTTGCACAATAGTTTTCAGGTTTTGGATTAGCATGCACATGGAGGTTTAAAGAACAAAAAAGATGGATGGGTGAAGGAAGTAAAACTTCTTAGATGTTCACCTCTTGAAATCATATGTAGATGATTCAAGTGATTCCTTTGGAATAAGGCAACAATGCAAATAAGAAAATGAGCAAAGCAAATGGATACCGGATGCCAATCAATGGACTTATACCAATCTCACAAACAAAGGTGGATACCGGATACCAATCAATGGATTTACACCAATCTCCTAAAACAAAACACATGATACCAGATGCCAATCAATGGACTTACACTAATCTCACAAACAAACATGGATACCGAATACTAATCAATGGATTTACACCAATCTCCTAAAACAAAACAAATGATACCAGATGCCAATCAATGGACTTATACTAGTCTCACAAACAAAGGTGGATACCGGATACCAATCAATGGATTTACACCAATCTCCTAAAACAAAACAAATGATACCAGATGCCAATCAATGGACTTATACTAGTCTCACAAACAAAGGTGGATACCGGATACCAATCAATGGATTTACACCAATCTCCTAAAACCAAACAATGATACCAGATGCCAATCAATGGACTTATACTAGTCTCACACAACAAAATAACAAGGATACCAGATGCCAATCAATGGACTTATACTAGTCTCCCACCATATCATAGGAATAACTGCAAAGTAATGGGCTTATGCTTGTCTCCTCCATGGACAAAGCAAAATGCTATAAAGCAAAGTTTATGAAATGATATACAAATGATGATGATAAATGCACAAAGGCACACTCAAGCAACTATGCACAGATGAATCAAGTAAGCAGACAAACAAGTCAATTAGCACACACTATATACAATCAATTAGGCTCAAGCAAGGTTAAACTTTAAAGTCAACTGGAATGGGGTATGTTGTGCTCTTAATCCTAACATTGAGAGTTAGGGTGAAGCATATGAAATGGAGATGAGGGGTGTGCCTCATAGCTCTTATCCCTGGTCAGGGAGAGCTTTAAACAATAGAATGTGTGGGAGTTCAGAAAGTTGGAACTCTTCTCCACAAATGATTTGACTCTATAAGATCTTGGGTTAATATCCACAATGCATCAATCATGTTATGTGAGCAAAGGGATGACACACTAAATAGTAGGAGATGGACTACACATCTCTTTTATCTACCAATTGCCTCATAAGAGGACTTTTCCTGCTTGGCACAAAGAGTAAACAATCACAAGCATTGCCTCTTAAGGAGGACTTCAGACAGGCGCCTGCCCACATAACAAGACAGGTCTTCCAGACTACATGAAGAAGAGAGGTTATACCTAAGTGGTTAAGCAACCAAGAAAAAGCAAGTTCAAAATGAACTTAAGCAACTTATGTACCTGTGGAAACATCAAACAAATCAGTACAACTATACGGACAAACAACCAACAGTTAATATCAACAGTCAAACCCAATAAGCAAAGGTATAAGCCACAAGTCAAGCTCAAATGAGTTAACAACCCTACAAAACACACAATGTTAGTAGTCAAAGGCAAACATCAAATGCTCAAATGATGGAGCATCATGAACCATATAACTTGGATGTTCAACCTGAAATCAAAGCTCAAGCATGAGAGGCAAACCACTAGGTCAAAGCCTAGGGTCAAAGATGGAGAAAAAATTCAAAACAGAAGTTGAAAATTAACATGAATCAACTTCAAACACATCTTGAAACAATCCAAAAGATCTCACATCAATATCATATACCAAATCCATTTCATGATCAATTGAAGTTCAAGACTATTTTAAAGCACAAATGTGACCAACCAGAATGAAAAATCTAAATTAAATCAGAAATCAATCAAATAATTCCAATAAAATTCATGTTCATTCACAACATTCATAATATGCATCATGCAAAAAATCAGAGCAATTGGAATTCATTTGATATGGCAAACACATCACATAAGATGAACAAGCAAAGGTGTGACACAAATTGTCACACCTACAACATGATCATAAAACAACAATGACACATGATAAAAATACCAAATCAACACCAAAATGTCAAGCAAAGAGTCTAGTTTCATCATACAAATTTTCAGATCCATTGAATAAAAGCTCAGCATTTCACAAATGATATGGCAAGGCAAGGTACAAAATGCATACATGTTCAAATTCCCTAGCACAAAACAAAAACCAGCCAGGCACAATTTATGGAAAAATGATCAAAAAATAATAGACAGAATAAGAAACACAATGCAAAAAACCTCATATTTTTTGGATGATTATTCACTTAGTTATGGATTTTTAAAGATGGAAATGAAAATGAAATAAAAATTGAAAAAAGAAAATGGATTAAATGAATTTTGTTATTTAATTTGAATTATGGAGATTTGGCGCCAGGACCATACGCTGCGTTTCATTTAAAATCGCCTTGGCCAATCAGAACGCTGCATGAGCGTTCCATGCAACCAGTAGCGCGCTAACCCTAGGGAACAAAGGCAACGGTTTTTGCACGGATCAAAGTGTGGCCTAAGACAATGAACTTCCTCTTCTTCACAAACGTACGCGATGAACAGTAACCACTCAAGAACACGAAGAACATTATTTCCAGATTTTAAAAACGAACATATCATCATGTAGCACATGCATCATAGATCAAGAATCAAGCATTGGCTAAGCATCTAACATCGTAAATCAAGTGGATCGAGCAAATCATCATTCATCATCCAAACTTTAATCTACCATAACTAAGTCAATAATGCATGGATTTCATTGATTCAAAGCTCAGAACAACCACAACAACGAGATCTACAACATTAGCATAAGGAATTTAAGAAAAGAGAGAATCAATTTTGTGACCTCTTGAAGTGCAGAATTGGAATTGGACGAATTCAGGCCTTGCAATGCTCAACAGATCTTCTAGGAAGCTTGTACAAGTGAATGGATGAAAGATCAAAGCTCAATTGTTCTTGATTCAACAGAATTTGGATTTCACCATTGTTGAGCTCAAGCTTGCATATGCTTCAATGTGCACGAATTTTCTTGGATCTAGGTTCGATCTTGATCAGTGATGCTTCAGAATCATGAATTAAGCAAAGGAAATGCAAATTGTTTGAAGAAATTGAGAGAAAAATTGAGAGAAAATTTTGATGAATTTTTCTAGATTTGAAAATTATGATTGTTGTTAGCTGAAAACAGTTAGGGTTTGTGTTATATACTCCCTCCTAATCATGTTTAGGCAATGGTAATTGGAATTAGCTAAAATGGAGTATAAATGAAAAATTGGGATTTCACCCTTATGCATGGTGTGCATGATGAACAGTGCACGAAATCACTTGATTTTCACTTAAAACCACATTTTAAAATCAATGGTAATTGCCAAATGTTCAAATAATTCACCAATTTTAAATTTCAAGATTTCCCTCCAAAAATTCAAGAATTGGCAAATAATCATATGATGACAATTGATGAAATGCAATGCATGATTTTGAAAGTAGAGGTCAAGAGAAGAATGTACAAAAAAGAGCCACTTGAGTTGGAGTTATGGTTGAGAAGTTATGCCCATTTGAATCTTCAAGTACACCTTGCCATGTTTTGATCATATCTCCTCAACCACACATGAAAAATTGATTATCTTGGACTTTTTGGAAATGGGAGAGAACGATCTATAACTTTCATGTTCAACAAAATTTCATTTGAAGCTTTCTTGATGATGTAATTTGAAGTTGAAGTTAGGTTAAAACCTTTCCATTTTTGGCAAATTTGAATTATAGGTCACTTTCTATTTTTGGAAAGTTTTAACCTGACTTTAATTTCTTCAATGTTGATGTTTGAAATGTCAAATGAGACTTGTTTGAACATGAATGAAGTATTTCTAATCACTTCCCACCTCCAAATCCACAGTTGACTGAGCAGTTGACTTTCTAGGCTTCTAGTTGACCTGACAATGTTCTGATGAAATTCAAGCCTCTACCACTTGGGATTTTGATTCAAAATGATAACATGGCTCATATGCACTCTTGATAATGACTATGGGGTCCAAATTCTCAAGAATGGCCACCATCTATGGCTCAATGAATGCCTTTGATTGTTTTGACTGTTGATTGCTTCATCTGCAAGACAAGGGTTAGATGACATATTTTTGTACTTTTGGTTAGTGATAAAAAGAAAAGCAATGATATACAAATGCAAAATATGCTTGGTGATCAAGAATCACTCTCAAAAAGATATCCCACCCACAGGGAAGGAGGCAAGGTGCACAATGATCCTTGAGGCAATGAAATGATATGATATGATGCCATGAGAGATCTTAGGGACAAAATTGGGGTCTTACAATGATCTTCATCTTCAACCTATGAACTTCATGCATTTCCAGATTTGCTACGGTTTTGCCATGCATTTGCTACGAAATCTTCATATGTTTGCTACGATTCTGGATTTCCATGCAGCTTAGGGTTTTTGAGTCAAAACGGTGTCGTTTTGATTGAGGCGCGCAAATTCAAATGTGCGCCAGGTTCGATCCTGGCCGGGTGAACTTTTTCAAATGCTTCATCATTTTCTCACTTTCCCTCCTATTTTCACATGCTATGTCCATTTCCATTTTCAATTTTTTCCTTAACTTAGAAAAATCATATAAAATAGAAAAATGCATCAATTTCACTCCAATTTTTTGCATAATACTCCTTATCCTGTATAGTTTTTTATGAGCATAAATTTGCAAGTTGTGCCTGGCTGGAAAAATATTTTGTGCTAGGATGATTGAATACATATGCATGTGTGACCTTGGCTTGCTTATCTCATTGTGAAATGCTTGTTTCTTATCCAATGAACCTGAAATTTTGCATGCTAATTCTAGACACATTGCTTGACATTTTGGTTTTGGGTTGGTATTTTTCTAATGCTCCATTGTTGTTTTATGCTTATGCTAACTTGGTGTGACAATTTGTGTCACACCTTTGAATGTTCAACTTGTGCAATGTAATTTCCATGCCAAATGATCTCTGATTCCCCTAATTTTTTGTATGTTGATCATGTTAGATGTCTTGAATGTGTATAAATGTTTCCAGATTTATTTGAATCATTTCTGTTTTGATTTGAATTTTTCATTCATGTTGATCACATATGAGCTTTGAAATTGCCTTGAACTTCTCTTGATCATGAAATGCTTTTGGTGATTGATTTTGATGTGAGATTTTTTAGGATATGTCAATATGTGTTTGAAGTTGCTTTATGTTAAATTTCAGCCCCTGTTTTGAATTTTTTCTCCATCTTTGACCCTAGGCTTTGACCTAGTGGTTTGTTGCTTACATTTGAGCTTTGATTTCAGGTTTAAGCATCCAAGTTCCATAGTTGATGATGCTTCATCATGTGATTGTTGATGTTTGCTCTTGATTACTAACATTGTGTGTTTTGTAGGTTGATGCTAACTCATTTGAGTTTGCCTTTTGGCTTACACATTTTGTACATTGGGATTGTCTGTTGCTTATTGACTGTTGTCTGTTTGTCTGAGTATTATACTGATTTGTTTAGTTGTTTCCACGGGTACCTAAGTTGCTTTAAGTTCATTTGAACTTTGCTTTGCTTGGTTTCTTAACCACTTAGGTATAATCCCTAATCTTCATGTAGTCTGGAAGACCTACTGTTATTGGTAGGCACCTGTCTGAAGTCCTCCTTAAGAGGCAATGTTTGTGCTTGTTTAATTTTGTGCCAAGCAGGAAAAGTCCTCTCATGAGGCAATTGGCAGATAAAAGAGATGTGTAATCCATCTCCTGCTGCTCAGTGTGTCATTCACCTTGCTCACACCATGTGTTGATGCATGGTGAATAATAACCCAAGATCTTATAGAGGCCATTTGTGGAGAAGAGTTCCAACTTTCTGAACTCCCACACTTTCCATTGATCAAAGCTCTCCCTGACCAGGGATAAGAGCTATGAGGCACACCCCTCATCTCCTTTTCATCTGATTCACCCTAACTCTCAATGTTAGGGTTAAGAGCTCAAAATACCCCATTCCAGTTGGCTGTAAAGCCTAACCTTGCTTGAGCCTAATTGATTGTATATAGTGTGTGCTAATTGACTTGTTTGTTTGATTACTTGATTTATTTGTGCATATTTGCTTATGTGTGCCTTGGTGCATGTATCATCATTACTTGTATATCATTTCATAATCATTGTTCATTACTTTGTGACATTTTGTTTTGTCCATGAAGGAGGCAGGCATAAGTCCATTGCTTGGCAGTTGTTTCCCATGATATGGTAGGAGACTAGTATAAGTCCATTGATTGGCATCTGGTATCCATGTTTCTCTTTGTTTTGGGAGACTAGTATAAGTCCATTGATTGGCATCTGGTATCCATGTTTTCTTTTTGTTTTGGGAGACTAGTATAAGTCCATTGATTGGCATCTGGTATCCATGTTTCTCTTTGTTTTAGGAGATTGGTATAAGTCCATTGATTGGCATCTGGTATCCATTTTGTTTTGTGAGATTGGAATAAGTCCATTGATTGGCATCCGGTATCCATTTACTTTGTTCATCTTTTATTTGCTTATTGCCTATTCCAAAGGAATCACTTGAATCATCTACATATGATCTCAAGAGGTGAACATCTAAGAAATTTTACTTCCTAACCCTTCCACCTTTTGTTTCTTTAAACCTCCATTTGCATGTTAATCCCAAACTTGAAAACTTTTGTGCAAACATTTTCATTTGTTTTCAAATTAGAAACCTAGGCCTTAAGCCTCTTATTTTTCAAACATCATTTTCATAATACTTCTTTTGAATTGAATTCTAATCACACTTTGACCATCTTTTGTGAATAATCCTAATTGATTAATTCCACTCATTCAATTGTTTTGTGGCTTTGTCCATTCTTGATAAGTTTTCATACATTAGCCATAGGTTTGATTTATCCTAGTTGGTTGATGTTAATCTCTCCTTTTGTCCTTAGTGATTGAATTGTAAGACTTCCTTGCTTATTATAGGGTTAACCCCTCACTAGCAAGTTGAAGCTTTTCTCACATGGTGGACTCGTGGTTGTATAGGTTGAGTTTTCTCCCGTGGATAACGAAAGACCTCAGGGCTTTTGTTTTAAAAATCAATTCACTTACTTTTGGAAATATTTTAGCCGAACTACGGCGTTTTGATCCTTACCTTCCATGGAAAGGTACGTAGGCAACGGGTTCATCCGTTCAAACACAAAAATAATAACTTGTATATTATTTTCTCATCCCTTCAATTCATGTTTGCACAATAAATATTTCATAAACAAATAACATTTCATACAACAAGTTGTGAAAAGGGCTCCCTAGGAGTACCTAGGACGTTTTGGGTGCCTAACACCTTCCCATTGCGTAATTAACCCCTTACCCAGATCTCTGATCTTTTCATTAGTTTTGTATGTGTAAAACTTCTTAGGCTTTTGTTTGCTTTTTAGCCATTCCTTTGGATAAATAAAAGTGCGGTGGTGACTCGATTCTTTGTATGCTTTGCTTTTGATTTAGTTAATAAATCATAAAGTGACGACTACACCGCTACAGAAAAGTGGCGACTCTGCTGGGGATTATCTCCTTGGAGGTTTTGCCTACTTTTCACCCATGTTGTATGATATTGTTTATTTGTTATATGACATATTTTTGTACAATTTGGGATTACTGTATTGATTGTAATGCTTGAATTGCTTGATATACAATTGTTGTTTGCTTGGTGGTCTCTGTGAGATGAGTTCTATACCCGAACTCGAGTGCACCTTAGGATAGGAGAATGGCATAGTCTCGTCGACTTGTGTGGAGTATTCCTTAGCAAGTTGACTTGCGAGTCCATTCACTTGGTGGAGGTCATGTTGGATTAATAATGTCACACAAGTTATTTGTGGTTAGGCATTATTCTTTCAATCATGTGCCTTAGAAGCCAAGGACCTTAGTTTACCAAGCCCATCTTGGCCTATTTTTTAGGACGTAGTGCGGAGGTCGTTCAAATGTCAGATTTGATGCGATTGTTACGCGATACTACACTCATAAGAGTCTCTCTTGAGAATATTTTTGGAATACGAGTATTCGTTCCTCCGATAATATTCGAAAGATGGGATGATGACTATGGGAACCTCTTGTAGAACATGTTCGGCAGGTTTAAACCCTAGTACACTCCCTTTGGGTGGTTCTTAACCGAGACTTCCTGCTCGTGACTCTCAACAAACCCGTGATTCATGGTTGAGTCGTTCAGACATCCTTAATATCAATGGAACTTGGGTGTTGATAAGGTGTAAACCATAATCCACCAAAATGGATGATTGATATTAAGGATGATTGAGCCGGTTCATGTATCGTTAATATCAATGGAACTTGGGTGTTGATAAGGTGAAAACCATAATCCACCAAGATGGATGATTGATATTAAAGATGCTATGAGCTTTCCCATGACCTTTGTCTGGTGTGATTTGCTTGATCCTTGAGTGTGATTGTTGCATTCATACATTCATGCATTCATCTGCATTCATGTCATCAGAAAAATCAGAAAATTTTCAAGGAACTTAAAGGGTTTATTTGCAAAAATTTTAGACATGGAAAGACCAAAAAGGCATACAAAGAAGTACAGCTTTCGACAGCCCGATCTGAAAGAGTTAAGGAATCTGACATCTTATGTATTAGATCCCTTGGGTTTCAAAGCTCGTTATGGGAAGCTTCTGCCTCTGTTGACTACTCAGGTTGACGAAGGGTTGATGAGTACTTTGGCGCAGTTCTATGATCCTCTGTATCATTGCTTCTCTTTTCCGTACTTTTAGCTGTTCCCTATTCTGGATCAGGTGCCGTTCAGTGGCTTAGAGAGTATTCCGACTTCTCGAGAGATCGCGGACTTGTTGCACATAGATGAATCCCTGATTGAAGCGCATATGACCACCAAAGGTGGAATTCAGGGTCTTCCTTCTGATTTCCTCGTCGCTCAAGCTACCGTTTATGGGAAGGCCATGAGTGAGGATGCCTTTGAGGCTTTATTCGTGCTGCTTATCTATGGTTTGGTATTATTCCCCAACATCGACAAATTTGTGGATGTGAACGCCATTAGGATCTTTTCTGTTCTTAATCCTGTTCCTACTCTGTTGGGTGATACCTATTTCTCTTTGCATCTGAGGAATGCAAAGGGTGGAGGAGCTATTGTGTGCTGTTTGCCTCTGTTGTATAAGTGGTTTATTTCTCACTTACCGCAGACGGTCGCTTTCAAGGAGAACAAAGGATGTCTACGGTGGTCTACGAGACTTACGTCTCTCACTAATGACGATATCTCTTGGTATGATCGCATGTATGATACAGTTCAGATCATTGATTATTATGGTGAATTCCCTAATGTACCTCTTCTTGGTACATGTGGTGGGATCAGCTACAACCCTAACTTAGCACGTCGTCAGCTTGGGTTCCCCCTAAAGGATAAACCTCATAACATTCTATTAGAAGGTGTATTCTTTCAGGAGGGTAAAGATCCCCAAGGTCTGAAAGCCAGGATGGTCCGCGCTTGGCGCAAGATTCACAAGAAGGGTAGAAATGAGTTGGGTCCGAAGAACTGCATTGCTTTGGAGCCGTATACTTCTTGGGTCAGACAGAGAGCTTCTGAGTATCTTATGCCATATGATTATCCGAGACCTACACCGTTGGTTGTGGCTGGGCCTTCAACCCTCCCTAACCAAGGCGTAGAAGAGTTGAGAGAAGAAGACCTTTCACGTGCCTGGATCCGTGAAAGAGAAGAGTTGCTTCAACAGCTTAAAGGAGAAGGACGCTCTGATCGAATTCCTCGAGCATCAGGTGATAGATGATTCGAACGATACCTGGACTTCTCCGCTTCCGCAGTCTTCCAAATTCTGGAAGAGGAAGTATGATCGACTTGCTAAAGAGAAAGCGGATATGGAAGCAGCATATGAGAGAGAGATCAAGAGGCTTTGTGTATCTCGTCTTCCAGCATCTAGAGCTTCTAGGGATCCATAGGATGTTTATTTTCCTTTTCCCTTGTAATGATTGACAATGATGTACTTCTTTGTCTCGAATATATTTGATGAGATATTTTTCCATATGCTATTAAATGTTTAATATTTCAAAATTTGCAAATAGAACCCTAAAAGTTCCTTGAAATAAAAATAAAGCATATGCACAAGCATTGCATGCATCATTTTGCATAAGCAGATGTTGTTCTGGTCTTCTTGTCTGTGGCCTAACTCTGTGCTCTTCATTTATTTTGAAGACAAGCTGACTCATCGGTACTACACCCGAGCTACTTCTGCAAGAGTGATGGATCAACTTGAACAAGAGAACCGTGAGCTGAAGGAAGAGGTCGCTAGACTGAGTGCCCTCATGGAGTAATTCTTAGTTGCTCAGAATCAACCATCTCCACCTCCTGCTACTCCTCCCCAAAGGACTATTATATCTGAAGTAGTTGCGTCAACTGTGCCAGCTGCTAGTGCCCATTTCATGTCGAATGCCATGCCAGCCGGGTTTCCGTGGGGTATGCCTCCAGGTTTTATGCCAGATATTCCAGCTCCTACATTTGCTTCCATGCCGGCATCTAGCCTGGTCCTTGCGATGCCTCCTCCTGTCGTGCATACCATTCCCAGGGTAGACGACACCATCTATCATTCTGAGTCGTCTGAGGGCCCAGATGTTAATGAAAAGATGGATGCGATGAACGACCAATTCCTTGAACTCCGCAGTGAATTGAAGACCCTCTGAGGGAAAGACTTGTTCCGCAAATCTGCTGCTGAATTATGTTTGGTTCCCGGTGTTAAGATACCCGTCAAATTCAAAGTCCCTGACTTTGAGAAGTATAAGGGGAACACCTGCCCGCTCAGCCACCTGGTCATGTATGCCAGGAAAATGTCTACTCAGACGGATAATGATCAACTGCTGATTCATTACTTCCAGGATAGTTTGTCCGGTGCAGCCCTTCGTTGGTATATGAGCCTTGATAGTGCAAACATCCGTTCCTTCAACGATCTTGGCGAAGCCTTCGTCAAGCAATACAAATATAATATGGATATGACTCCTGACCGTGATCAACTCAGAGCTATGTCCCAGAAGGACAAAGAGACATTCAAGGAGTACGCTAAGAGGTGGCGAGAGTTGGCAGCTCAGATTACTCCTCCGCTGGAAGAGAAGGAGATGACTAAGATCTTTCTGAAAACTCTTAGTTCATTTTATTATGAGCGGATGGTCGCTAGTGCTCCCTCTAATTTCACCGAGATGGTGAACATGGGGATGCGATTGGAGGAAGGAGTCCGGGAAGGACGGTTATCCAAGGATGAAGGCTCTTCTAAACGATATGGGGCGTTTAAGAAGAAAGATGGGGAGGCACATGCTGTGCAATCCCATGTTAAACCTAGAAGACCCTCTGCCAAGAGGAAGCCTGTGCGTCATGCCAGCAACCAGCATCAGGTGGCTCACATAGCACCTGTCTTCAGAGACAACAATCAGCATAATCAGCAACAACCTTAGTATCAACAGCAACATCGCCCACAGCAACAGGCTTACCAGCCTCGCAACAACAGTAATCAGACTAATTTGAATTATGAGAGGAAGAAGATCACTTTCGATCCTATTCCTATGTCATACGCTGAGCTATATCCCTCTTTAATAGAGCGGAAACTGATTACCCCGAGGGATCCTCCGGCTGTACCTGCTAACCCGCAATGATGGTACAAGCCCGACCAACATTGTGTTTATCATTCCGGTGCTCCCGGTCACAATATAGAAAACTGCTATCCGTTGAAGACTAAGGTGCAAGACCTTATGAGATGCGGCATTCTGAGCTTTGAGGACTCAGGCCCCAATGTTACGAAGAACCCATTGCCCGAGCATGGGAAGTCGGTTAACATGGTCTAGGGTTGCCCTGGCAAATATAAGGTCAAATATGTAAGCCATATTCGACAGTCATTGGTTGAGTTGCATCGTCTGCTGTGTGATTACAGTCATATGGAGCACGACCATGACAAATGCCGTATCTGCTCCGTCAATAGATTGGGTTGCCGCCAAGTGCGCAGAGAGCTTCAAGAGCTGTTGGATGAAGGGACTATTGAGATTCTTCAAAACAGAAACGTTAATGAAGATGAACCAGAAGTAAATGTGATTTCTCCTATTGTCGCACCCCAAAATTTGACTTTGGCTTTGTTGACCATATCCTGATTAATCTCGTTGTCTCGTATTCATCTCAATTTCTTAAACTTCGCATGACAACTGGTTTGATTAGGTTTTGTGTGTTTTCGTTGCTTACCGCGTTGTATTTCGTTGTTTTAGCAAAACCTGGCCGATATCGTTGCCTCGTATTTATCTCGCTTATCTCTTTTGTGCGTGGCATCGCTTCGATTAGGTTTTGTGTGTTTTCATCTATTTAATTGTTTGTTTGTCGGTATTTTGACTGTATTTCGAATATATTAGGGTTTTCGTATTGTCCGATCATTTGTGATTGTGTTTGTCAGCGTTTTCGTGATGTCGTGTTGATTTTATTATTGCCTAGGTTTGTTTATTTAATTACGTGTCGTGCCGTGTGTTTTAATCGAGTTCGGTAGTGTCGTGTTGTTGATTTTACTGGTTTACTGGTTTTTATCAATTTGTCTGGTTTGCTGTGAAATTGTCATCGTTTTTATCGCGTTCGAGTCGCTTGATTTTTATCGTGTTTTAATCGTGTGCCGTTCATTATTTGTGTTTAGTATTTAATTGTGTTAAGATATTAATTAGGTTTAATTAGTTTAATTATAGTTTATATTATTATTATTATTATTATTATTATTATTATTATTAATATATAAGTTTATATATTCTTATTTGTTAGATATTTTGGTAGAAAACCTTCACCTTAAGTTACGTTTACACCGCCATAGTTGCTTTTGGACATAATATATATATTAAGTGTTAACATATAAGGTAGGGGGGAGATATCAGTAAGTAAGAAAGTAGTGGCGGTAAAGATCAGTAGAAAAAATAGAGAATATCAGAAATATTTCCAAAGCCATCACTTTCACCTTGTTCATCATTTGTTCTTCATTTTCGGTAACCCAAAATCGTCCCGATTATCCACCGAAATTCAGAACCGACAACATATCCGTGAAGTTCGTCGAGTCCAGGTCACAAATATCCAAGGTTCATTTCATTCCGGCGTCGTTTCACCGATCAAAAGTGACGTTGAAGTCAGGTACTCGCGAAGGTAGCCAGCAGTGCGTCGGTGACGGTTTCCAGCTTTCGGTCGATCATTTGGACGATCAAAAGTTCATCCTCTTCACACAAGTTTCAGCTCGATTAACTCCACTAACTATTCGTAATACTAACTATTCATAGCTAACTGTGTTGTAATAATTTACTTCCTCGCATTTTTTATTTATATTTTTTGTATTGTGTGTTTAATTGTATTGTTCACGTTTTATGTTAAAAATCGAAAAACACAAAAAGAGAAACCCGATGCGATTCCAACGGTCGCCGTTTAAGAAACCCTTTTCACACACTCATAAGCTTACTCTCGGGCTTTCCTGTAATGAGCCCATTTATTTATTTCTTTAGGGTTTAGGCTCGTTCAAATCTAAAATCAACAAAACAGACTTTCCCCTTTTCTTTTGGGAGAACTACGTGGATTCTGATTTCTCCATTACACCTTGGAGATACGTAGGCATGAAGTCTACGACTTTATCGAGTCCAAAAACAATAAAATCAAGTTCTTTTCTCATCTCCCCAATCAAACGATCAAAGCGAAAAAAGCAAAGCATTCACATAAACATAAGCAAAAAGGTTCCTGTGGAGTACCACGGATGTAGAGGGTGCTAATACCTTCCCTTTGCATAACCAACCCCCGAACCCGTAACTTTAAAGGGATTTATCGTTATTTTTCCCTTCCTCTTTTTGGATAAAATAAAAGACGGTGGCGACTCTTGCATTTAAAATATTTTTCAAACGGGTTAAGTTCAATCAATACTTAATCTTGTGAAAAATCCCGCCGCGACACCCGTGTTCAAGATTCCTGAGCCTGTTGTCATCCGTTATGATGGTAGCAAGCCGAAGGTCTCTCCTTCCTTGGTGATCAAATCTGCAGGCCCTGTGCCTTATGATTCAGACAGAGCAATTCCCTTCCGCTATAATCCTGTTGTTGTTGAAGATGGGAAAGAAGTGCCTTTGCCTTCATCTTCCGTTATTAATATTGCGGATGTAAGCGGATTGACCCGTAGTGGTCGTGTGTTTTCAGCGCCTAAGCCTCAGGCTAGAGCTGATGTTGCTAATACTGTTGTACGTCCGGTTGGGACTGCAGTGAATGTTCCGAATCCGGCACCTGTTGCCAAACCCTCCTCCGTACAAAAGACTCCTCCTTCTTCTGTTGGCCCTAGTGGCATTGTGAATGAAGACTTTGATGAGATGCTGAGGCTCATCAAGAAGAGTGAGTACAACGTTGTAGACCAGCTTCTACAAACGCCGTCCAAGATCTCCGTGCTATCTTTGCTTCTGAATTCAGAACCCCATAGGGAACTCTGCAGAAAGTATTGGACGTGGCTTATGTTGATCACGACGTCACGATTGAACAATTTGACAGTATTGTTGCAAACATCACTGCTTGCAACACTTTGAGTTTTTGTGACGCTGATCTCCCTGAGGAGGGAAGAGACCACAACATGGCTTTACATATTTCCATGAATTGCAAGAACGACGCCATGTCCAACGTGCTGGTGGACACTGGGTCATCTTTGAATGTATTGCCGAAAACCACTCTTTTGAGATTATCATATCAGGGGCCTCCCATGAGGCAGAGTGGTGTTGTTGTGAAAGCTTTTGATGGGTCGCGTAAGACCGTGATTGGGGAAGTTGATCTCCCAATCAAGATTGGACCAAGTGATTTCCAAGTTACCTTTCAGGTTATGGATATCCACCCATCTTATAGCTGTCTCCTTGGTAGACCATGGATTCACGAGGCTGGCACCGTGACATCCACCCTACACTAGAAGCTGAAATTCGTCAATGTCGCATTACACGAAAAATCGGCGGGAAAAAGAAACAACAGAGCCGCCACCGTGCGTTATTTATCCCGAAGGAGGGAAAGGAAACGCTCGAAGTAAACCTGGAAAAGACATAGTCTCGCGACCAGAGAAAGATGGGATCGGGAGTCGGTTATGCGAAGGGAAGGTATTAACACCCCTACGCATCCGTCGTACTCGACGGGATCCACGCACAAAAGAAAGGATAAGGTTGCTAAAAACTTCTCAAACATCACACAAGGCTGGAAGGAAACACAGACGGACAAAAGAAACTAACTCGGCAGGACATCGCATCCTGGGCCTACGTAGTCTATCAGGCACAGACATCAGAGTTGACGTAGTTTGGGACAGGGGAAACGTGCTCGCTAGGATGTCGCATCCTATGCATACGTATCTTCTCTGACTGGAGAAGAATCAGAGCACCCGTAGCTCGGCTAACGCACGCCAAAAAAAACACAAACAGGAAACCGACTGCCAATCGCTAGACTTACGTCAGACTCCACACAAACAGGCAAACATGGAAACCGAATGCCAATCGCTGGACTTACATCAGACTCCGACCGACAAACACACGCACAGGAAACCAACTGCCACTTGCTGGACTTATGTTGGACTCCAAACAAAGAAATAAGACACAGGAAACCAACTGCCTATCGCTGGACTTACGTCAGACTCCAAACACACACAAAGGGGTGAAAAAGAAAAAGGGCGCCCGGAGAGATCAGCTCATCTCCTGCCTACGTACCTCATCTGGTATGAGGATCAGGGCGACGTAGTTCCCCTACGCAGGGAAAAAGGACTTCTAGCCTAACCAGATACAAAGGGAGACTCAAACTACTAGGAAGACTACGACTCGAGCCTAGAAGTTGTCATGCATACAATCCCTATGTTGAGGTTTCTATCTAACTTGCACAGGGAGCAAGCTATCCTAAACAGCACAGGCAAATACATACAAACACACAAAGCAAACACACACACTATATGCAAACAATTGGGCTCATACAAGGTTAGGCTGTGAAACACAAGCCAACTGGAATCGGGTGTAGTTAGCTCTTAACCCAAACATTGTGAGTTAGGGTGAAGCTGATGAAATGGGAAGTTAGGGTAAGACCTCACAGCTCTTATCCCTAGCCTGAGAGAGCTTCAGACAAATGAAAGTGTGGGAGTTCAGAATGTAGGAACTCTTCTATCCACGTATGACTGACACAACAAAGATCTTGGGTTAATATCCACGATGCATCAACACATGGTGTGAGCAAAGTGGATGACACACTGAATAGCAGGAGATGGATTACACATCTCTTTTATCTGCCAATTGCCTCATAAGAGGTCTTTTCCTGCTTGGCACAAAAATAAACAAACACAAGCATTGCCTCTTAAGGAGGACTTCAGACAGGTGCCTGCCCACATAACAGGACAGGTCTTCCAGACTACATGCAGTCAGAGAGTTATACCTCAATGGTTAAGCAACCAAGCAAAGCAAAAGCAAGTTCAATAAGAACTCAAAGCAACTTAGGTACCTCTTGAAGTGCAGATCTAGAAATCATGAGTCTCAAGGCTTGGTAATGCTTCAATCTTCTTCCAGCGTGCTTAGGGAGGTAAATGATGATGAATTGGAAGCTCAACACTAAACGAAACAAGCTAAATCCTCAACTACCATGGAAGCTTCAAGATATGAACATGAACTCGAATGCAATGAATTCCTCTGTTTCCACGTCCAAAGATGATCACTAATAGCTCATGATGATGAATGAATCAAGGAACAATGCTTGTGTTTGCAGAATTTTAGAGAAAAAAGTGAGAGAGAATTTTGAGAAATTTTGAAAACCTAGATCTATAATTGGTAATTGTGATGAAACAATTAGGATTAAGGTTATATAGTCCCTGCTAAACATGATTAAGAAAGGATTAGGGCAAATGCTAATGAGATTAGGGGCTTTGTGGTGTTTATGCAAAAAATGAAATTTATGCTCCATGCACCCTCATGCACGTGAACAGTGCATGTTCTTGGTTCAAAATGACTTAAAAACCTTCCATGCACATGTTGGAAAAAATTTGGTATGCTCATGTTACACCAAAATGAATTTATGAAATTTTCCACCAAAATCTTCATGATTGAACCAATGCCATGCAAATACGATTTCATGCCAAATGATTGTATTCCTAGAAAATACATGTTATAAGGAGCAATATCCAAAAAGAACCACTCAAATTGGCCTTTTGGTTTGAAAGTTATGCCCATTTGAAATTCAATGCATCCTTGGCCAAGTTATGATCACATCTCTTTAACCACACATGAGAAATCCATGATCTTTGACATTTTGGAAATGGGAGAGAAAGATCTTCAACTTCCATATTGGACAAAATTTCATTTGAAGCTTCCTTGCTGATGTAATATTGAGTTGAAAACCTTTCCATTTTTAGCAAATTCAAATTACAGGTCACCTGCTATTTTGGGCAAGTTTTGATCTGACCTCAAATCCTTCAATGTTGATGTTTGAAATGTCAAATGAGACTTGTTCCCACATGAATGAGGCATCTCTAACCATATCCCACCTCCAAATCCGCAGTTGCACTGACAGTTGACTTTTGTTGACTTTTTAGGGTTTCAAATGATTTGCACATTGACTGATGAGCTTTGAACCTTCAATTCTTGACCAAATCAATTCAAAATGATTCTTGGATCACATGAACTCAATGTACCAACCCTAGGGCTTTGATTCCATAGAAAATGCACTTGTTGCCTTGCACAACTGAATCTCCTGATGCCAGTCTGACTGATGATTTGGTGGACTATGCAATGAACAATGCAATGTTAATGACCTAAACATAAAAATGTATATACAAAATGGGAGGTGTAAATTTGAGGTGCTACAGCTGCCCCTATTCAATCAACTAGGAACCTGAACGGATGAGAGCAACGACTGTCAGACCTTCCGGGTAAACAGGGATTGAATACCAAAGAACCGTAGAAATTTGCACTCCGCAGGGGATAATACAAGGAAAAGCCAAGTAACCAGACAAGACGTTTACCGACGACTCCAGGGGATTCTGATTTTGTATCAAAGGAAAGTTACAACCAAACGTCAACGGACGAATGGGAAAAACTCAGTGTTTACGACACCAACGGAGAGGTGACCAGACATTAACGAATGACTGGGAAGACTCGACCAGACGTCAACGGACGAAAGGGAGAAGCCCGACGTTTATCGACACCAACGGAGAGGTGAACACTTCACTGGGGAAGGAAAACAAACACTTGCAGCTGGAAACCAAATAGGACGTTTACCGACGACTCTACTGGGAGACTCTGGCTGGGGAACAACCAGACACTTACCGATGATTGGGGAAAATACTCGACGTTTACCGACATCGAAAGATGATGTTTACCGACATCAAAGAAAGGTGACCAGACATTTACCGATGACTGGGATGAGACTCGACATTTATCGACATCGAAAGGTGATGTTTACCGACACCAAAGAAAGAAGACCAGACATTTACCGATGACTGGGATGAGACTCGACATTTACCGACATCGAAAGATGATGTTTACCGACACCAAAGAAAGAAGACCAGACATTTACCGATGACTGGGATGAGACTCGACGTTTACCGACATCGAAAGATGATGTTTACCGACACCAAAGAAAGAAGACCAGACATTTACCGATGACTGGGATGAGACTCGACGTTTACCGACATCGAAAGATGATGTTTACCGACACCAAAGAAAGAAGACCAGACATTTACCAATGACTGGGATGAGACTCGACGTTTACCGACATCGAAAGATGATGTTTACCGACACCAAAGAAAGAAGACCAGACATTTACCGATGACTGGGAAATAAAATGTGCAACCAGGCGTCAACGGACGACAGGCAAAAACTCAACGTTTATCGACACCAACGGAGAGGTGGGCTTACTAGGGAAATAATCACAACCAAACGTCAACGGACGATCGGGAAAAACTCAACGTTTATCGACACCAACGGAGAGGTGAACAGACATCAACGGATGACCTGTGGGGAGGATACAACTAGACGTCAACGAACGAATAGGAAAAAAACTCATCGTTTATCGACACCAACGGAGAAGTGAACAGACATCAACAGATGACATGTGGGGAAGATACAACTAGACGTCAACGGACGAATAGGAAAAACTCATCGTTTACCGACACCAACGGAGAGGTGAACTCTGCACTAGGAGAAAGATGTTACGAACATCGAAAAATGATGTTTACCGACATCAACAAAGAAGACCAGACATTAACGAATGACTCGGGATGGACTCGATGTTTACCGACACCGAAAGAATGGTGTTTACCGACACCAAAGAAAGAACACACGCGGGTGTTGACATGAAACTTACCGGTATCACAGGGACGACATCTACATATGTCAGGGCAAGGCTAAACACTTGGTGGGGGTCTCACTGGGGAGAATCAAGCTTTCCGTTCGCGGACAGGTGAGGAAATACACCTCTCTGGGGAATATCAATCCTGAATGCTGTCAGGAGCCACTGTAGCAAACATGTTGTACAGATGTTGAACAACGATCCGCCTCTGCCGGGGATATGGTCTGACTGGGTTTAACACATGAATGCATATGTTTGAATTTTTCTATGGTGTAATGCTCCATATTGAATGGAAATGATACACGTTTTGAGGATGCAATGATCACTACATGCAAGATGCAAAATGATGAACTCCTGCCGGGGAGCAAGTAGATCCAATACTCCAACTCTGTGGGGAGACTCTGTCTGAGGAATACTCTGCGGGGAGTAATACCAACTTCTCACTCATGCTGGAAAATAGCACTGCTGCTGGGGAAAGGATCCCCAATCCACTCGGGGACTCTGCTAGGGAAACAACCAAAGTGACCTCGCTGGGGAGAGATGCCAATCCAATCAACAGGTAGGATAAACTCTGCTGAAGATAATTTTCACTGAACCTGATCCACTCGGGGAACCTGCTGGGGAAAACCATCAACACAAACCTCTACTCGGGAGATCTGCTAGGGGAACACATCACCACCCTGATGGGGAAAGGCATTCACAACTCTGCTGAGGAAAAGCATAACTCTGTTGGGGAAATAATATACCAGACCACGCTGGGGATAGACATCAATAACCCTGCCGGGAAAAAGCGTTCACGACCACGCTGGGAATAGCAGTACTTCAAACCAAACTGCTGGGGAATAAAACCACTCCACTGACACCTCCGCTGGGGATATAACATCCTTCTAATCCGGTGGGGATTAACAATCTCTAGCTCTGTGGGGAAATGCCAGCTTTCAGCCTAGCTGGGGACTTAACAATCCTTAGCTCTTCTGGGAATAGAAGGCACTATCAACAGACGTCTCTGCAGGGGAGAAAAATAGTTCTGACAGCCTTCAGACTCGCTTGGGGAAATAGCCACTTCCAAGCCTGTCGGGGAATCGTCCTCAATCCGGCTGAGGAATTCCTGATCTTGACTACGCTGGGGAGACAAGTCGAACTTGCTGCAACTGCTGGGGAAAATCCCCATCCCACACCACTGCTGAGGAATCAACCATGGCTTAACCGCTTCAGCCAAGAATCAAAGGTAACAACCTGCAAAACAGCACGACATACATGCACCAGGGAATGCATGGACAAGATATGCTCAAGTATCCTCAACATTCAAAATGATTTTCAAATGTTTTATCTTTCTGCACGTTATTGTTCAGCCTTCATGTTCTTATATGCAATGTTTATCAAAAATTCGGACATTTTTGCAAACAAAACGGTAAAATAAAAACAAGAGAGTAATTTATCTGAATAACGACTTTTATTGATTGAAAATGGGCTTGAAAAGGCGAATACATCGGGAAGCAATTCCTAGAAAGAGGTTATTGCGCACAAAAGGAAAAAATCTATCCTAATGGCAATGTGAACATGGCATCCACTATTTCCCAGTTCTGTTATGACTCACAGATCATCAGTTTTCTCCCAATTTCCCTGCTTTCTGAGAAGAATGATTGGACCGATCCTATCCTTCGAGATGGCAGACGATGAAGCGCGATGAAGTACAGATAACTCAGACTGTAGTCTTCGCTCTAATCCCTCTTTTGCCTGGATCTCCCTTTCGGGTTTTCAATCCACCGGGATACCCATTTTTGCCTAAGTCGCCCTTGAGGGTTTTCGACTTACCGGGTGTACAAATTCTTTTCATTTTTATCCCTAACTTTTGCCCAAACCTTTTCTTCTTTTTTTCTTGGTTCACCGGGATGCCCTTTTTTGCCTGGACTCTTTTATTCTGTTTGTCCAGCGGGTCAATTTATGCGAAGTATTTTTTGACTACATCTGAGTTAACAGGGGACGGAAAATCTTCACCATCCATAGTTGTAAGCATCAAGGCTCCACCGGAGAAAACCTTCTTCATAACATATGGACCTTCATAATTAGGAGTCCACTTGCCCCTGTTATCTGTACCGGGAGGAAGGATCCTCTTCAAAACTAGATCACCAATCCGATAGCTTCGAGGACGCACTTTCTGATCAAAGGCTCTTTTCATCCTTCTCTGATACAACTGCCCATGGCACACAGCAGCTAACTGTCTCTCTTCGATAAGGCTCAACTCATTAAACCTTGTCTGAATCCACTCAGCTTCGTCAAGCTTAACATCCAGCAAGACTCTCAGAGAAGGGATCTCCACTTCAACTGGTAGGACTGCTTCCATACCTTACACAAGGGAGTACGGGGTTTCCCCGGTCGATGTACATACTGAAGTACGGTACCCATGCAAAGCAAAAGGTAGCATCTCATGCCAATCCTTGTACGTCACGACCATCTTCTGCACAATCTTCTTGATATTCTTGTTTGCCGCCTCTACAACACCATTCATCTTCGGTCTGTAAGGAGAAGAATTGTGATGTTCAATCTTGAAATCTTTACAAAGCTCTTTCATCATCTTGTTATTGAGATTCGAACCATTGTCAGTGATGATTCTCTCAGGGACCCCATAACGACAGATGATTTCCTTCTTGATAAACCGGGCAACCACTTGTTTAGTCACATTAGCATAGGAAGCTGCTTCTATCCACTTGGTGAAGTAGTCAATCGCAACCAGGATGAAGCGATGTCCATTAGAAGCAGTAGGCTCAATCTTCCCAATCATATCAATACCCCACATGGCGAACGGCTAAGGCGAATTCATGACATTCAGAGGGCTTGGTGGTACATGCACCTTATCAACATAAATTTGACACTTATGGCACTTCCGAGCATACTTGAAACAATCGGATTCCATAGTCATCCAGTAATAACCGGCTCTCAACAGTTTCTTGGACATTGCATGACCACCAACATGGGTACCAAAAGATCCTTCATGCACTTCCTGCATCAACATGTCTGCTTCGTGTCTATCCACGCATCTGAGCAGAACCATGTCAAAGTTCCTCTTGTACAACACATCATCCTGATTCAAATAAAAGCTTCCAGCTAGCCTTCTCAGGGTTTTCTTATCATTCTTTGACGCACCTTCAGGATACTCCTGGCTCTTGAGGAAGTTCTTGATATCATAGTACCACGGTTTCTCATCAACAACAGACTCGGCTGCGAACACATACGCAGGCCTCTCGAGTCGGTTCACCGTAACATGTGGCACATGATTCCACCAATGAACTTTGATCATAGAGGACAAAGTAGCCAAAGCATCAGCCATCTGATTCTCATCCCGGGGAACATGATACAACTTCACCTTCTTGAAGAACGTCAGTATTCTTCTGGTATAATATCTGTAAGGAATCAAATGCGGCTTATTGGTATTCCAATCTCCATTGACCTGGTTAATCACTAGAGTGGAATCTCCATAAATGTCAAGTGTTTTGATCCTCAGATCAATGGCTTCTTCAATCCCCATGATACAAGCCTCATACTCAGCCTCGTTGTTTGTGACGTCAAAAGTCAATCTGGCAGAAAAAGGTATATGAGCACCTTTAGGATTAATAAGCACTGCCCCAACATCGTTACCATTCACATTAACAGCCCCATCAAACATCAATGTCCACTTGTCATCAGGATCCGGTCCTTCCTCGACAAGAGGCTCTTCGCAATCTTTCATCTTAAGATACATGATGTCTTCATCAGGGAATTCAAACATCATCGGTTGATAATCATCAATCGGTTGCTCGGCAAGGTAGTCTGACAGAATACTACCTTTGATAGCCTTCTGCGACGTGTACTGAATATCGTACTCAGTTAGAATCATCTGCCAACGGGCAACATGTCCGGTGAGAGCCGGCTTCTCAAAGATGTATTTCACTGAATCCATCTTAGAAATCAATAAGGTAGTATGGTTCAACATATACTGCCTCAGTCGGCGAGCAGCCCAGGCCAAAGCACAACAAGTTTTCTCAAGCTGTGAATACTTGATTTCATAGTCGGTAACTTTTTGCTAAGGTAGTATATGGCATGCTCTTTTCGACCAGACTCGTCATGCTGTCCCAATACACACCCCATCGAGTTCTCAGTCACTGATAAGTACATTATCAGAGGTCTCCCAGGAACTGGAGGTGTAAGGATTGGAGGTTTCTGTAGATACTCTTTTATCTTGTAAAAAGATTTATGACAATCATCATTCCACCTGATTGCTTGATTCTTTCTTAGCAATTTGAATATCGGTTCACACGTTGCGGGTAGGTGAGATATAAACCGTGCAATGTAGTTCAATCTCCCTAAAAACCCACGAACCTGCTTTTCTGTTTTCGGTTCAGGCATTTCTCGAATAGCTTTGACTTTTGCTGGATCAACCTCAATCCCTTTCTCACTGACAATGAAACCTAACAGCTTCCCAGATCTCACCCCAAACATACACTTGTTTGGATTCAGCCTCAGTTTGAACTTTCTCAGCCGGTCAAACAGTTTCTGCAAATTAACCAGGTGCTCCTCTTCTGTCTGCGACTTCGCAATCATATCATCCACGTAGACTTCAATTTCTTTGTGCATCATGTCATGAAAGAGAGTCGTCATAGCCCTCTGATAGGTAGCACCGACATTCTTTAGCCCAAACGACCTCACCTTATAGCAGAACGTGCCCCAAGGTGTAATGATTGTCGTCTTTTCCATGTCCTCTGGCGCAATCTTAATCTGATTATAGCCAGAAAAACCGTCCATGAAAGAGAAAACCGAGGATTGAGCCGTATTATCCACCAATACATCAATGTGAGGTAATGGGAAATCATCTTTCGGACTCGCTCTGTTCAGATCCCGGTAATCGACACACATTCTTACTTTGCCATCCTTCTTCGGCACGGGAACTATGTTGGTTACCCACGGGGGATAAGTAGTCACTGACAGAAAACCCGCATCCAACTGCTTTTGAACCTCTTTCTTGATCTTAACAGCCATATCAGGACTAGTTCTGCGAAGCTTCTGCTTGACTGAAGGACACTCTTCTCTGAGAGGTAGTCTATGCATCACAATATCGGTATCCAGCCCAGGAATATCTTGATACGACCAGGCGAATATCTCAACATACTCTCTCAGCATCTCAATCAACCTGCTCTTGACATCTTCCTTCAAAGCAGCCCCGATCTTAATATCTTTTCTGGCATCCTCAGTACCAAGATTAATAATCTCCAACTCCTCTTGATGAGGTTGGATGACCCTTTCCTCTTGCTTCAACAGTCTGACCAATTCTTTAGGGAGTTCACAGTCTTCCTCACTCTCCTCTTCAGCTTGGTAGATGGGATTATTGAAATCATACTGAGCCATAACAGAACTGTTCATAGTGGGATCCGTAAGATCGATTCTTCATGTTTAATGCTTTATTTTAGAAAAAGGAGTTCAAGAAAGTCACAAAAAACATAAACATTGCCATTTTTATTTTTTTGAAAAATGAAAACAAAAATAGAAAGACAGGGATCACAAAATTGTTTGCAAAACGTCCTTTATTAATGATATTATTGAAAAACATGATGAGGCCCTACAATGAACCACTACGCCTTGGGCAGAACGTAGGGTTTTGTGCAAAATGAAAAACAAAAGAAAATTACTCTGTTTGAAGAGTAACTTGGACCATATCTTCTGTGTCCAGTTGTTGATCAACTCCCCTGGTGCACACGGGCGAACCCAGTTGTCCAGATCACAATCACTGTCACAGTCTTCACTATCAGCTGCAAAGACATCACCGTGATTCATCAGCCCAGCGTTGGTAAAGGTACTCGGACCTGTTTGCATTCCCTGCTTCGCCTGCAGAGGTTGATAACGAATTCCGAACTTGTCTTCTTTAATAGGCAAATCCACCATCTTGCCCCAGCCTTCTGCTTTACCAGAGTTGACAACCTCTACCGCCTGCTTATACGATGCAATCGAGGCACTTGGCTTCTTCTGCTCCGCAAAAGCCACCCTCTCAAGAGCAACAGTCTCGAACGCCTGGCATAAAGTTTCATGGATCTCGCCATCCACCTCTACATACTTGAAAGAGGATAGGTGACTCACCAGAATATCTTCTTCACCGCACACAGTCACAATCTGACCGTTCCAGACATACTTCAACTTCTGGTGGAGAGTTGACGAAACTGCCCCAGCCGCGTGAATCCAAGGATGCCCCAATAAACAACTATATGCGGGCTGGATGTCCATCACATAGAAGACAATGTCGAATACCTCCGGGCCAATCTTTACCGGCAATGTGACTTCACCAAAAACAGACCGTTTGGATCCATCAAATGCACGCACTATCAGATCACTCGGAGTGAGGATAACCCCTTCCACATCAATCTTACCCAGAATCTTCTTAGGCAGCACATTCAAAGATGAGCCAGTGTCTACCAACACATGTGACAATACTGCACCCTTGCACTCCATAGTGATATGCAAGGCCTTGTTATGGTTGCGACCCTCAGGCGTTAAGTCCAAATCTGTGAACCCCACACCATGCCTGGTGCTCACATTAGCAATCACACCCTCCAACTGGTTGACAGATATCTCTTGAGGCACGTAAGCCAAATTCAGCATCTTCAACAAGGCGTTACGGTGTGCCTCAGAGCACAGGAGCAATGAGAGGATAGAAATCTTAGGCGGAGTCTGATTCAGCTGATCTACAATCTTGTAGTCACTCTTCTTAATTATCTTCATGAACTCCTCCACGTCTTTCTCGAACGACCCCTCAGGCGCCTCCTTCTGAGCAGGTTCTTCATCAACCACGGCCTGTTTACCCTTAGCTTTAGCGAGAGCCTCGAAATTGTTATCTCTCGAAGGCTGTGGAGCAAATAAACGACCGCTTCTGGTGAAACCTCCGGGTCCCCCAACATTGTCCACAACTGGACTTGCAATCACAAGAGTCCTACTAGGCACACCAATAGTCACAGGAGACTGACTCACCGGCCTAACCTGATTTTCAGCCCTTCTGTTGCTGCGGTAAGCGTTGTCATACTTCCATGGCAAAACCCTACTATCAATAACCCTTCTTCCCGAAGCAACAATGGTAGTTGGAGCACTGACGGTTACAGGAGCAGAAATGGTAACAGGGGTACCAACAGTTATAGGTGCATTACCAGTCCTCTGACCACGTCCCTCGGACGGTTTGAAGTAAATGGTGACGGTTGACACCACCTCGCGATCTTTAGCAGCCCTACTAAACTGTAAATAGCCCTCGTCAATCAAATTCTGAATACCAGCCTTCAACTGATCACAACCATTTTCTGACTCTGCACAGTCTACGCAGCCCTCATAACAGCCCGGGAATACGCCCCCCTTCAATAGACGGTCCTTCACAACACCCAACGGAGTCTGAATCTCATCCACACTGACCACCAAGTCTTCAGCCTCTCCACCTTCAACATTATTCACTCTGTGTGCATCATGCTGAGGCATAGGGTTGTTCACAACATTCGGCACAGGAGCAAAATTGATAGTTTTAACGTCAATTAAGTCCTGGACTTTATGATGAAAAGCCCGACAGTTCTCAATATGGTGAACCGGTGCACCAGAGTGGAAATCACAACGCACGTTGGCATCATACCCAGGTGGTATTTTTGTCAACGGAGCCATGGTACGCAATTCCACGAATCCCAATCTGAGCAACTCAGGCAATAACTCAGCATAGGTCAACGGCAAAGGGTCAAAACGTCGATCAGGCATCCCTTGTCTAGGCTGATACAGACGTTGCTGTTGTTGTTGTTGTGGTGGTGGTGGTTGTTGAACTCTCGGTTGTTGCTGTTGACGAGGTTGAGGTGCTGAAATAGTCACAGCAGCAACCTGGCGATACTGATTTCTGTTTGTACTTCTTCTGTGTTGCACCGCATTGGTTTCACCCTCTCTCCTGCGAGGTGCCCCGACAAATGGTTTCTTCGACGACGAGGACCCTGCATCCTGAATTTTTCCGGATTTGATCAGACTTTCAGTCCTCTCACCACAGATTACGACGTCTGAGAAACTACCGAATGGGCAACTCCCCATCCGGTCCATGAATACACCCTGTAAAGTACCGATGAACATGTCAGTCAGTTCCCTTTCCAGCATAGGGGGTTGTACTCTTGCGGCTAATTCATGCCACCTCTGGGCGTACTCCTTGAAGCTCTCTCCAGATTTTTGACAAAGACTCTGCAACTGAGTCCGGCTCGGCGCCATGTCCATGTTATGTTTATATTGCCTCAAGAAGGCCTCACCCAAATCTCTCCAATTTCGGATAGAATCTCTCTTTAGCTCCATGTACCAATCCAAGGAAGCCCCAGACAAGCTATCCTGGAAGAAGTACATCCATATTTTTTCGTCATCTGTATAAGCAGAGATCTTCCGGTAAAACGCCTACACATGGGTGCGAGGGCATGATGTACCATTGTATTTATCAAATGAGGGCGCTTTGAATTTATAGGGGATTCTCAAACCTTCCACCAAACCCATGTTAGTCACATCAAACCCAAGGGAGTTCTGACATTCCATAGCTCTAATTTTCTCAGCAAGGGCATCAACTTTATGGTCCCTCTCTTCAACTCTCACCACATCATCATCTTCACTAAGGAGTGTGAACATGTCCTCCTGTCTGTCAACCAGGGGAGCAGGATGGCGAATCGGAGCCCGGGTAGCTCTGGCATTAACAGTCTCTGCAGCAAGAGGCTGTCCGTTGATTCTAATACCCCTCAATTCATCCCCTACAGCGTAGTCATTGGCGGGAGCAGCAGCAACAACATTCTCATGAACGGGTACACCCACTGGTGAAGCACGGTTGGACGGCGGAATCACACAGCTTCCTATCTCTGGGCTAAGGCACGCAGCTCCTCTTGCCCCTGAACAACCCCTTGCATCATTGTCATGAATTGGGCCATGTTAGCCCTCATCTCAGCCAATTCTGCTTGAACCTGGTCCATATTCCTCTGATGATTCAATCTGGTTGAATAACGGTGCGGTCGTTGATCAGCTATCCTGCCTGACACAGGAACCAGAGTGAGAAGCCACGAACAAGAACACCTGTTATGCAAAATGATATGTGTATGATGCTAATGATGCATATGATGCACATGATATGTTCATTTCTCAGGCATTCAAGAGCCTGATTCATCTTTCAAGAAATGGCAACCTGCAGTAAGAGCAACACAGAAGCAAGGAACAACATACACAAATTATGAGCACCAGGATTAAACACCAATAACCTCATCTATAGATAAGAGTAACAAAGATCATACAACAAAGATCCAAACTATCAGAGTACAACAAAGAATCCCATCCAACAAGCCTGGAGGTGATTCTCAACATAAGCAACAGAGATACAAGCTAAGACAAATGACTTCCAGGAATGAGAGTCTTCAGGTACTAACATTGGTCTATCAACAGGTCACACTCTGAACATTCTGGTAAGGGAGTGATCTTCTCCTTCAGTTGTCTTCTGAGCTCCACAACTTCTCCTCCAAGTTGGCTCTCTGATGCACGTCTCAAGTCTACTTCCTTCTTCAACTGGACACCTTTGTCTCTGAGTTGCTTCTCCAGGTCTCTTATCCTCTTCTGATAACTGGCTTCAGCTCTCTGCAACCTCAAGCACTCCTGGTGTTCTGCATTCAACAAGTTCTCCATCTCTTCATAAGATCTCTTCTTGCTCTTTACTCTAGCAACATCTTCACCCTGCATGTCTTTGAGTTGATGAGCCAAGTTCAACATATCAGCTTTGGCTTTGTAGAGCTCCATTTGGGTATCTTGCTCCTTCTCTTTCAACCGGCGATTCTCCATCAAGGCTTGCTTGTACTGCTCAGCAGGTACACTCTCAGCAAGGATCAAAGGTGGTTGTTCTTGCAAGGGCTCCATCCTATCATAGGGCAACAACAAAGTTTCCACTCTCTTCTTGACCCACTCAATATAGTCAGGCATAGCAACGACAAACTTCTTCCCCAGGACAGCTCCATCCTTGATACCAATGGTCTTCCAAGCTCTTCCCACTTGCTCCAATATAGCAGGGTCACTTCGCTTCTCAAAATACACACTTTCATCTATCTCAGCATCAAGTGGTCTTCCATTCATCACAAACCCCAACTGGCGAAGAGAAAAAACCGGGTTGTAATTGATGCAACCCTTAGTCCCTACAAGTGGCACATTACGGAACTCTCCATAACTCATGATGACATTACGCACATCCATCCGGTAAGATTGCCACCTGATATCATAAGAGGTGAGAGACATAACCCTCTGAGTCCACTTATGAGTGCTCTGAGCATCCACAAAAGGTCCACTGACTGGCAGGAGAGACAAGAACCATCTGAGCAAAATTGGGAGACAGCACCTGATAGCTCCACCCTTACCATGCCTACTATGAATAACATAGTAAGTGTCCGCTAACAAAGTAGGAACCGGGTTTCCTCCAATGAAGATAGTGATGGCAGTAAGATCCACAAAATTAGGCATACTCGGGAACAACACAACTCCATAAACCATAATGGCCAACTGAGCATGAAAAGCTTCCCAATTTCCCTTCTCTACTTCTTCTCTAGCCATCCTCAACAGGAACTTCAAAGGCAACCCTACAACATCCCCACTGGACTTCCAATTATCACGCACTTCCTTGATACCCAAATGGAGAGCTCTGGCAACAACTCTGAAATCAACTTCCTTAGGCACATCCAAGAAAGGAACCTGATACCGGATCGGGACGTTCAACAGAATGGAGTACTCCTCAAGAGTAGGCGCCAACTGATAATCCTGGAATGTGAAGCAACGAAGCTCTGGATCATAGAACTGTAGAAGAGTTTGCTATGGCACTGGATCTACTACCGTCTTCAACAGTGTCAACAGATCCCCATACTGATCAACAAACCCCTTCTGGTTACCACTGGTCACAAGGTTGCTCAACTCTATCAAAGGCATCAAAGGCTCACGGTAGAAACTGTAGGAGCAAGTCTTCCGCTTCAACTCGGGACCAGTTGCCATCTCTATCAATGAATAGACCCCTGAATGAACCTGAGAAATGATATGCATGCATAGATTAGCTTTTTCTTTTTCTATTTCTTTTTCAGTTTTTCATTTTTTCATTGCATTATTTTTTTTGAAAATAAACATGCTATGATGCAAATGATGCAGACACGACTGGCTGGCTGTGTATCTCGGAGCACAGGATCAAAGCTTCGGCTTGAACTCGGAACCACAAATCATCTGAGACCCAAAGTCATCTGAGACCCCAAAATTCTGAACCAATAGTCATCAACAGGACCACAAGTCACCAACTAGTGACCAACAAGTCACCAACAAGTCACCAACTATACCTGTAATAATGATCATTCCCTCCCCACTCACGGGTGTCATCTAGGCCAGGGTAAGGTTGAGAGAAATGCAGCATAAATAACCCTTTCATAGAATATCATCATATACACACCCGAAGTATGTAACGATAATACCCCATCAGAGTCTGAACTGCTCGTGATATCAATGTTCCGCTAAGTGGCGCAATACCACCCGCTTCCCATGAATCACTCTATTCCTAGGTGTCCTAGATTTCACTCATAGCCTGGGTATTGGGCCTTTTACCTCATGTAACTCCCACCCCAACAGAGAGACAAACACAACACAGCCAGATGAACAGATGAAAATGATGAATGCAAATATAAATGCAAACATAAATGCAAACAATAAATAAATGAATGCAATAAATGAAACAGCAAAGCAACCAACCCTATACTAAAGAGCGCTAGGAGAGACTCGCTTAGGGAAGATGGATCAGCAAGAGGTCAACTTCTTTGAAGTCCCCAGCAGAGTCTCCAGCTGTCGCATTACGCGAAAAACCGGCGGGAAAAAGAAACAACAGAGCCGCCACCGTGCGTTATTTATCCCAAAGGAGGGAAAGGAAACGCTCGAAGTAAACCTGGAAAAGACATGGTCTCGCGACCAGAGAAAGATGGGATCGGGAGTCGGTTATGCGAAGGGAAGGTATTAGCACCCCTACGCATCCGTCGTACTCGACGGGATCCACGCACAAAAGAAAGGATAAGGTTGCTAAAAACTGCTCAAACATCACACAAGGCTGGAAGGAAACATAGACGGACAAAAGAAACTAACTCGGCAGGACATCGCATCCTGGGCCTACGTAGTCTGTCAGGCACAGACATCAGAGTTGACGTAGTTCGGGACAGGGGAAACGTGCTCGCTAGGATGTCGCATCCTATCCATACGTATCTTCTCTGACTGGAGAAGAATCAGAGCACCCGTAGCTCGGCTAACGCACGCAAAAAAAAACACAAATAGGAAACCGACTGCCAATCGCTGGACTTACGTCAGACTCCATACAAACAGGCAAACATGGAAACCGAATGCCAATCACTGGACTTACATCAGACTCTGAACCGACAAACACACGCACAGGAAACCAACTGCCACTTGCTGGACTTATGTCGGACTCCAAACAAAGAAATAAGACACAGGAAACCAACTGCCTATCGCTGGACTTACGTCAGACTCCAAACACACACAAAAGGGTGAAAAAGAAAAAGGGCTCCCGGAGAGATCAGCTCATCTCCTGCCTACGTACCTCATCTGGTATGAGCATCAGGGCGACGTAGTTCCCCTACGCAGGGAAAAAGGACTTCTAGCCTAACCAGATACAAAGGGAGACTCAAACTACTAGGGAGACTACGACTCGAGCCTAGAAGTTGTCATGCATACAATCCCTATGTTGAGGTTTCTATCTAACTTGCACAGGGAGCAAGCTATCCTAAACAGCACAGGCAAATACATACAAACACACAAAGCAAACACACACACTATATGCAAACAATTGGGCTCATACAAGGTTAGGCTGTGAAACACAAGCCAACTGGAATCGGGTGTAGTTAGCTCTTAACCCTAACATTGTGAGTTAGGGTGAAGCTGATGAAATGGGAAGTGAGGGTAAGACCTCACAGCTCTTATCCCTGGCCTGGGAGAGCTTCAGACAATTGAAAGTGTGGGAGTTCAGAATGTAGGAACTCTTCTATCCACATATGACTGACACAACAAAGATCTTGGGTTAATATCCACGATGCATCAACACATGGTGTGAGCAAAGTGGATGACACATTGACTAGCAGGATATGGATTACACATCTCTTTTATCTGCCAATTGCCTCATAAGAGGTCTTTTCCTGCTTGGCACAAAAATAAACAAACACAAGCATTGCCTCTTAAGGAGGACTTCAGACAGGTGCCTGCCCACATAACAGGACAGGTCTTCCAGACTACATGCAGTCAGAGAGTTACACCTCAATGGTTAAGCAACCAAGCAAAGCAAAATCAAGTTCAATAAGAACTCAAAGCAACTTAGGTACCTCTTGAAGTGCAGATTTGGAAATCATGAGTCTCAAGGCTTGGTAATGCTTCAATCTTCTTCTAGCGTGCTTAGGGAGGTAAATGATGATGAATTGGAAGCTCAACACTAAACGAAACAAGCTAAATCCTCAACTACCATGGAAGCTTCAAGATATGAACATGAACTCGAATGCAATGAATTCCTCTGTTTCCACGTCCAAAGATGATCACTAATAGCTCATGATGATGAATGAATCAAGGAACAATGCTTGTGTTTGCAGAATTTTAGAGAAAAAAGTGAGAGAGAATTTTGAGAAATTTTGGAAACCTAGATCTAGAATTGGTAATTGTGATGAAACAATTAGGATTAAGGTTATATTGTCCCTGCTAAACATGATTAAGAAAGGATTAGGGCAAATGCTAATGAGATTAGGGGATTTGTGGTGTTTATGCAAAAAATCAAATTTATGCTCCATGCACCCTCATGCACGTGAACAGTGCATGTTCTTGGTTCAAAATGACTTAAAAACCTTCCATGCACATGTTGGAAATGATTTGGTATGCTCATGTTACACCAAAATGAATTTATGAAATTTTCCACCAAAATCTTCATGATTGAACCAATGCCATGCAAATGAGATTTCATGCCAAATGATTGTATGTCTGGAAAATACATGTTATATGGAGCAATATGCAAAAAGAACCACTCAAATTGGCCTTTTGGTTTGAAAGTTATGCCCATTTGAAATTCAATGCATCCTTGGCCAAGTTTTGATCACATTTCCTTACCACACATGAGAAATCCATGATCTTTGACTTTTTGGAAATGGGAGAGAAAGATCTTCAACTTTCATGTTGGACAAAATTTCATTTGAAGCTTCCTTGCTGATGTAATATTGAGTTGAAAACCTTTCCATTTTTGGCAAATTCAAATTACAGGTCACCTGCTATTTTGGGCAAGTTTTGATCTGACCTCAAATCCTTCAATGTTGATGTTTGAAATGTCAAATGAGACTTGTTCCCACATGAATGAGGCATCTCTAACCATCTCCCACCTCCAAATCCACAGTTGCACTGACAGTTGACTTTTGTTGACTTTTTAGGGTTTCAGATGATTTGCACATTGACTGATGAGCTTTGAACCTTCAGTTCTTGACCAAATCACTTCAAAATTATTCTTGGATCACATGAACTCAATGTACCAACCCTAGGGCTTTGATTCCATAGAAAATGCACTTGTTGCCTTGCACAACTGAATCTCCTGATGCCAGTCTGACTGATGATTTGGTGGACTATGCAATGAACAATGCAATGTTAATGACCTAAACATAAAAATGTATATACAAAATGGGAGGTGCAAATTTGAGGTGCTACAGTCAAGAATAAGAAACTGGTTGTGGTAGGGGGAGAAAAGGATCTCCTAGTTAGCCACCTGTCTTCTTTCTCATATATTGATGATGAGGATGAAGTTGGAACGCCTTTCCAAGCTTTGTCTATAGCTGAGCCGATTGAGAAGAAGTCTCCTTCATTTGCTTCCTATCGTGATGCGAAACTGGCCATTGAATGTGGTGCAGTTGCTGGTTTAGGGAAGATGATTGAGCTTGAAGATAATAAATCTCGGGCTGGCATTGGCTATTCTTCTGGGGCATTCAATGAGAAAGGATTGTTCAAGAGTGGAGGTTTCATCCATGCTGATCAAGTTGAGAAAGCTGCTGCTATTCTGGAAGAGGATGCAGAGGATTTGAGCAACTTTGTTATCCCTGGCGGTGTCTGCCATAATTGGGTCGCTGTGGATGTTCCTACAGTCATTCATAAGTCAGCGTAATATGTTCACTTTGTTTCAAAAACCCTTCTCCCATGCCAAAAGGAGAAGTGAAGACATTGTTGGCAGCATTTATACAATGATATTTTCATTCAATTAATGCATGTTAAACATTTGTTTTTCCATTTGTTTTCACTTTTTGCTTTTGCATGAAATCGGTGATCACAAAAAACCCTAAAAACAAAAATAAAAGCAATCTTTTCATCTGCATAATGGTTTGCTTGCTTAAATTCTAAAGTTTTTCATTATCCAAAATCATTATGCAGGTTGATTCTAAAACCCATTGAACATAATGATCCAACGCCATCTCCCAATTTTGAATTCCCTGTATTTGAGGCAGAGGAAGATGATGTTGAAGGGATTCCTAATGAGATTTCCGGTCTCCTTGAGCACGAGAAGAAGATCATTCAGCCGCATCTCGAAGATCTGGAAACAATCAACTTGGGGTCTGAAGATTGTGTTCGTATGGTGAAGATTGGGGCACTCCTTGAAGAATCTGTCAAAAAGGGGTTGATCAGTCTGCTACGAGAATATTCCGATATCTTTGCTTGGTCGTATGAAGACATGCCAGGTCTAGATACAGATATTGTGCAACATTTCCTGCCTTTGAAGCCTGAGTGCGTGCCTGTGAAGCAGAAACTCAGAAGAACTCATCCAGATATGGCAGTGAAGATCAAAGAGGAAGTTTAGAAGCAAATTGATGCGGGGTTTCTGGTGACTTCTACATATCCTCTATGGGTGGCCAATATTGTGCCTGTGCCTAAGAAGGACGGAAAAGTCCGTATGTGTGTTGATTACAGAGATTTTAATAAAGCTAGTCCGAAAGATGATTTCCCTCTACCACACATTGACATGTTGGTAGACAATACAGCTAAATTCAAAGTCTTCTCGTTTATGGATGGATTTTCCGGGTATAATCAAATCAAGATGGCACCCGAGGATATGGAGAAGACAACATTCATCACACCTTGGGGAACATTCTGTTATCGAGTGATGCCCTTCGGTTTGAAGAACGCCGGAGCCACGTATCAACGAGCTATGACTACCTTGTTTCATGATATGATGCACAAGGAGATAGAGGTCTATGTTGACGACATGATTGCTAAGTCCCGAACGGAAGTTGAACATGTTGAGCATTTGTTGAAGCTTTTTCAGCGTTTGAGGAAGTACAAGCTTCGTCTGAATCCGAACAAATGTACATTTGGAGTCCGTTCCGGCAAGTTGTTGGGTTTTGTTGTCAGCGAGAGAGGTATTGAGGTTGATCCTGCAAAGGTCAAAGCAATACAAGAGATGCCTGCGCCCAAAACTAAAAAGCAAGTCCGAGGTTTTCTTGGTCGCTTGAACTACATTTCCAGATTTATATCCCATATGACTGCCACATGTGCGTCGATATTCAAGCTCCTCCAGAAAGATCAATCTCATGATTGGACCGAGGATTTCCAGAAAGCTTTCGACAGCATCAAAGAGTATCTGTCTGAACCTCCGATGTTGTCTCCGCCTGTAGAAGGAAGACCTCTGATCATGTATCTGACTGTTCTTGAAGATTCCATGGGTTGTGTACTTGGTCAACAAGATGAATCAGGGAAGAAGGAATCTGCTATTTACTACCTCAGTAAGAAGTTTACTGATTGTGAGTCTCGATACTCTATGCTTGAGAATACGTGTTGTGCTTTGGCTTGGGCTGCTAAGCGTTTACGCCAGTACATGATAAATCATACAACTTGGTTGATATCCCGAATGGATCCAATCAAGTATATTTTCGAGAAGCCTGCTTTAACTGGGAGGATTGCCCGTTGGCAGATGTTGTTATCTGAGTATGATATCGAGTATCGAGCTCAGAAAGCTATTAAAGGTAGTATCTTGGCTGACCATTTAGCACATCAGCCGATTGAAGATCATCAGTCTATTCAGTACGACTTCCCAGATGAGGAGATTCTGTATTTGAAAATGAAAGATTGTGATGAGCCTACACTTGATGAAGGTCCAGAACCTGGTTCCAGATGGACGATGGTGTTTGATGGCGCTGTAAATCAGTATGGAAATGGAATTGGGGCAGTAATCATTACTCCTCATGGCACGCATATTCCGTTTACAGCAAGGCTAACTTTCAAATGCACGAATAATATGGCTGAGTATGAAGCTTGTATTATTGGATTGGAAGAATGTATTGATTTGAGAGTCAAGCATCTTGATGTGTATGGGAATTCGACCCTGGTTGTCAATCAGATCAAGGGTGAATGGGAGACGAATCAACCTGGTCTCATTCCGTATAGAGATTATGCGAGGAGGATTTCAACGTTCTTTACAGAAGTTGACTTTCATCATATTCCTCGAGAAGATAATCGGATGGCAGATGCTCTTGCTACGCTTGCTTCGATGATTGTGGTCAAGTATTGGAATGAAGTTCCCAATATCACCGTGATGCGCTTGGATAGACCAACTCATGTGTTTGCAGTTGAAGAAGTGAATGATGACAAGCCTTGGTATTTTGATATCAAGAATTTCCTCCAGAACCAGGTCTACCCGCCTGGGGCATCTGTGAAAGATAGGGAAACTTTAAGGAGGTTGTCAGGCAATTTCTACTTCAGTGGTGAAGTGCTTTACAAGAGAAATTTTGACATGGTTTTGCTCAGATGCATGGATAGACACGAAGAAAACCTATTGATGACTGAGGTCCATGAGGGTTTATTTGGTACTCATTCCAATGGACATGCCATGGCTAGAAAGATGCTGAGAGCAGGCTACTATTGGCTGACAATGGAGTCTGACTGCTGCAAATATGTGAAGAAATGCCACAAGTGTCAGATTTATGCGGATAAGATTCATATTCCTCCGACGCTTCTGAATGTGATTTCATCACCATGGCCTTTCTCTATGTGGGGAATCGACATGATTGGCATGATTGAACCGAAAGCGTCCAACGGACACAGGTTTATTCTCGTAGCAATTGATTACTTCACCAAATGGGTTGAAGCCGCTTCGTATGCGAATGTGACCAGGAAGGTGGTCGTGAAGTTTATCAAGAATCAACTTATTTGCCGTTATGGTGTGCCAGATAAGATCATTACTGATAATGGATCTAATCTGAATAACAAGATGATGGAAGAGTTGTGCGCTGAGTTCAAGATTGCACACCATAACTCCTCTCCTTACATACCAAAGATGAATGGGGTTGTTGAAGCTGCTAACAAGAATATCAAGAAGATTATCCAGAAGATGACAGTCACGTACAAAGATTGGCATGAAATGCTGCCATTTGCTTTGCATGGTTATCATACATCTGTCCGCACTTCAACAGGGGCAACCCCTTTCTCTCTTGTTTATGGCATGGAGGCTGTTCTCCCAGTAGAGGTGGAGATCCCATCAATGAGAGTCTTGATGGAAACCAAGTTGACTGATGCTGAATGGATTCAGAGTCGTTACGACCAGTTGAATTTGATTGAAGAGAAGAGATTAACTGGCATGTGCCATGGTCAGTTATATCAGCAAAGGATGAAGAAAGCATTCGATAAGAAGGTCAAGCCTCGTGTGTTCCAAGAAGGTGACCTCGTGCTCAAGAAAGTTTTGTCTTTCGCGCCCGATTCCAGGTGCAAGTGGACTCCAAACTATGAAGGTCCATTTGTTGTTAAAAGAGCCTTTTCAGGCGGTGCTTTGATGCTTACAACAATGGATGGGGAGGATTTCACTCGTCCTGTGAATTCAGATGCAGTCAAGAAATACTTTGCCTAAAAAATATATATATAAAAGAAAAACAGAATAGCTCGCTAAGTTGAAAACCCGAAAGGGCGGCTTAGGCAAAAATGAGCGTCTCGGTGGAAAACCCGAAAGGGAGATCCAGGCAAAAGTTAGAGACATTGGAAAAAAAGAGTATTTGCATCCCGCTAGATTGAGTACCTCACCCTGGGGAAATCTAGGCAAAAATTAGGGATATGGCAAGTAACTGCATCCTGACAAGACTTTCTGTTCCGCAGCTGTCCTTTCGTCAGAGATTCTCGATTCGTCGTCAACTGAAGCTTCGAATACATCGGATTCAAATTGGTAGAGAAAGGATCATTATGTTCAATGTAGCCCTCTTCCAATATATATCACCGATTTCAAATTTGTACAGATCTATGGAGTCTTGCCATTTGCAGGCTACCATTCCATTAAATCAATTTGAGCTTTTATCCAATTATTTGCACTCTTATTTGTTTCAATTCAACAAATGTTTTGCATGTTTTAATTGATAAAATGTCATTGTTTTAAACAAGTAAAATTTTCAAATTGTTGTTTTAAACAAAGTGAACATTCACAATGATGAAAGGATACCTAAGAATTTCTCAGTGCTCTCCCAAGGGTGGCATGATTTCTAACAGGGTAAGACATTTGTTCATACTCCTGGCATGGTTGTATCCTCTTTATCCAGATTGTTGTTGGGGTTGTTCCCTAAGCAGAGCTTCTGGTGAGATTTTGTTCCCTAAGAAGAGTGTTTGTTGAGAACTTCACAATCCCCTCCAACAATATTCTCTCCCCAGCCTGGATGCTTTCCTTTTGGAAGATTCGGTAGTTGGTGGATTGACATCCCGGTACTTCGTCTGTTTCCTCAGTATAGTCGCCAGCGGAGTTGTAGGCATGATGTACTTCATCTATGCTATCTTTCTCCATCAGAGTGCTTGTTGAGGTTTTCACCTCTTATCCCTTCAGCAGAGCAGTGATTATTTCCTCCTTAGCAGTTGGTGGTTTCCTCTTAGAAGGTTCAGCATTTGGTGGTTGATCACCAGTTCTCCTTCTCATCCTTAGATGATTCCCCAGTAGATTTGTGGTACGGTGGATTGTGTCTGTGATGTTTCCCTGCAGAAGTTTCGTGATTTCCCTGCAGTATCCCCAACAGAGTGGGTATTCTCAACAGAGTTGCTTTTGTCGCAGTTTCTGCCTGTTGTAAACTTATGTTCCCTAGCCGGGTTGGTTGGTGATCTATCATCCATAGATTTGGTTGATTTCCTGATGCTTTTGATCCCCAGTAGAGTGGCTTGTGGCATAATCTACTTGTGTGATCTATTTTCCCTCAGTGGGTTTATCCCCATTGGAGTGGCTGACAGTATCCCCAGTAGAGTTGCTTGTGCGGCTAGATTCTACTTGTGTGTTTTGTTCTCTTCAGCAGTTCTTGCTTGTGCAGTGAACTCTTGTTTCCCAGTTGATACTAAGGATCCCCCTGCAGAAATCTCGGGATTTCTCCATTTCCCCGAACAAATTTGCTTTTGTGGCAAATTCTGCCTGTTGTGAACTTTTGATCCCCAGTTGGGTTGATTGATGATCCATCACTCAGAGATTTTGTGATTTCTTTGATATCTCTGATCTTTTACTTTCTAGCAGATCTTTGCTTTTTAGCAGTTAGATCTCCAACAGATTGGCTTTCCTTGGATTTTCCTCTGGAAGTGTAGTACCGGGCGTTTGATTCCTGGACCCGTTTGTGTTAGATATGTCTGTTTTGTCAGCGTTCATCTAACATAAATTACGCATATTCATGCATACTTTCAACATTCAGATATTCATGATTGCATTTTTTGCCATATATCTTTTGTTTGTTGTCTCTTGCTAATGATGATATAGATCTCTCAAGTAGATCTTCCCAAGCAGATGTCGGGTGTCTAATCTCTCAATATAGAGTCATCCCCATAAGCAGAAAGTGTTTGTTTTTCCTCCTGCAATTCCGCACTGAGATATATCCTCGTGGATGACGGTTTTTTCCGTTTCCTCCCAACACATATATTGGGATGGATCTTCCTATTGAGTTATATCCTCATTAGGACGAGTCTTGATTCAGCTTGCCTTTTTGGTTTGACCCTGAATTGGCATTTTTCAACTGTCTCTTGTGCTTCCCTGTGGAATAAATGAATGAATTGCCCAGTAACCGGCAATAATTATTTTTATCCCCAGTAGAGTTTGGGCCTCTACCCAGTAACCGGTAGTTATAAGTCCTATCCTTTGTGGTTTTCTACCCAGTAGCCGGTAGTTGTAAATCCTGTATACCTTTTTTTCCCTTTTGTGGAATAGGTGTTTGTGAACATCTTTGTTCCTCAGCAAAAGTCGATGGTTTTCTACCCAGTATTCGGTAGTCGTAAATCCTATTTTTCTTGCTCTCCAGCAGTTGGTGGTTTGTTATAAACCCTATTTTGTTTCCCCGTGCGGAGTTGTGATTCTTTCATTCCCCATGCAGAGAGATGTTGGTTTTCTACCATGTATTCGGTAGTTACAAACCCTACTTTTATCCCCTAGCAGAGGTAACCTTTGTGGTTCATTCTGGTTGATGGTGGATTTTGTGGTCTTCTACCTAGTATTCGGTAGTTGTAAATCCTATGTTGTTGTTGTCTCCATGGCGGAGTCTGTGCTTTCTTGTGGATAATTACTCTGTATTCTGCAATTATTTCACCCTATCCTCAGCCAGAGTTTTCGGTCTTCTACCCCGTATTCGGTAGTTGTAAATCCTAATTTCTCCTTTTGTAGAGTTAACCTTGTTGTTCATCCTAACCGATGATGGTTACTCTTTGTGGTTATCTTCATCCAGTATTCGATGTTGATATTCCCTCTTTCTTCTGGGTAATTGTCGTATGCTAGCAATTTTTATCCCCAGCAGATCTTCCCTTGTGGATAATTTCCGGATGCTAGCAATTTTATCCTCAGCGGGTCCTTTCACCGTATGCCAGTGATTTGTTCCCTGGATCATTGATGTTTATCAATGCATCCCCGGTGAGTTCTCTTTCATTTACGCTTTTGATTTGTAATGATTGTTGCTCCCTTGGTATCCCGATGCCTTTCTTTTCAGTCAATTTATCCTTTATTAACCCAGTAACCGGTTGTGGATAATCTTCCATCCGAGTATGTTATCCATGTTCTGACGGTAATGGATAATATATATCATGCACTCTTTAGTCGAAGCCTGTTGTGTTTCCCCAGTCGAGTAAGGTTCGTATTCCTTTGTGGGATCGAATATTCTTTATTCTCCTTTTTTTGAGTGTATCTCCCAGTAGCCGGTGATACGTCTCTTTGATAATTGTCGGATGCTTGCAATTTATCCCCTGTGAGTTATCTTTCGTTTACCCTGTTGGTGTTGGTATCGATTGTCTCTCTTTTCGGTCGGTCACCTATTATATACCCAGTAACCGGTATCCCTGGTGTTCCTTCCATGCGAGTATACTATCTACGTTCTGACGGTAATAGATAATATATCTCATGCGAGTATACTATCCACGTTCTGACGGTAATGGATATTATATCTCATGCGCTCTTTGAGATTTTTCCCCAGCTGAGTAAGATTCGTTTTCCCGTTGCGGAGTCGAATGTCCATCCTGTAAGTCGATTTGCTTTTTTAAGGCCTCCTTTAGGATGATGAGTGTTTTGGAATATATACCAATTCACGCTTTGGTCGGTCACATATTATATACCCAGTAGTCGGTATCCCTGGTGTTCTTTCCTTTCTGCTCCCTATTATGACCTTGGTCCCCTGTGGAGTCAGATTTTCCTGAGTTGATGTACCTTTTTCAGGTCTTTCTCAGATGTTTGGTTGATTGATATCTCTCACCCTTATACCGGTCTTAGATATTCATTCTGCCTGAGCTTATTGTTCTTTCACCCAGTAACCAGTGCTTAGATCACATGTCTCTTTGAGTTTGTTACCCAGTAGCCGGTAACACCTCATCTTGCAGATTTCCTCCAGGAGAGTCTCTTTGTTAGACATTCCCCAGTGGAGTTTCCGTTGTGTTTTTTCCCTTTTGCTGTATTGGCGTTTTCCCCAATATGTGCAGTTTTCCCCGGCAGGGAGATTCTGTGTGAGTCTTTTTTTTCCCAGTCCGAGTCCGGATTTTCATCCGAAGTATCCTTTGTGGATAGTTTGAGTCAGCTTGAGTCTTTCCAATGGATGTGTCTTCCTTTGGAATTCTTTTTTTCCAGTTTGAGTCATTTACTCCCCAGTAAGGTCTCTAGTCCAGTCGTGTCCTGTTCGCGCCGCGTCAGTTTCCCCTAACTCAGAGTCGTGTCCTGCTCACGCATTCTTTTTCTTGTTCTTACCCCCATGAGAGTCCTGTTAGAGTCTCTGTTCCTGGTGAGTGTATTACTCTGATGGATCGTCTTTCTTTGTGGACCGGTACTTCCCACAGAAGATAGTTTGTTTTGCATTCATACATTTGCATCATGAGGTCTCTCAAGGACCAAAATTTGTCTCATTACTGTTATTTAAGCCCATTCTACCGCGTCGAGATGAAGACTTTAACCTTCACTTCTCCGGCTAGAATGACCTTAAATAGGGGCATCTGTAAGACCCCAATTTTGTCCCTAAGATCCCTCATGGGATCATATCATAACATTGCATTGCCTCAAGGATCATTGGACACCTTGCTTCCTTCCCTGTGGGAGGGTCATCTTTTTAAGAGTGGTTCTTGATCACCAAGCATGTTTGCATTTGTATATCATTGTTTTTTTTCTTTTTATCACTAACCAAAAGTACAAAAATATGTCATCTAACCTTTGTCTTGCAGATGAAGCATTAATAGGTCAAGGCAATCAAAGGCATTCATTGAGCAATAGATGGTGGTCATTCTTGAGATTTGGACCCCACAATCATTCACAAGAGTTCATATGAGCTATGATGTCATTTTGAAGCAAAATCCCAAGTGGTAGAGGCTTGAATTTCATCAGAACATTGTCAAGTCATCTGAAGACCTAGAAAGTAAACTGCAAAGTCAACTGTGGATTTGGAGGTGGGAAGTGATTATAAATACTTCATTCATGTTCAAATAAGTCTCATTTGACATTTCAAACACTCACATTGAAGAATTTGAGGTCTAGTCAAGAATTTCCAAAAATAGCAAGTGACCTATAATTTGAACTTTCCAAAAATGGAAAGATTTTGGACCAACTTCAACTCAATATTACATTATCAAGAAGGCTTCAAATGAAATTTTGTTGAACATTAAAGTTGTATATCTTTCTCTCCCATTTCCAAAATGTCCAAGATCATGAATTTCTAATGTGTGGTTGAGGAGATATGATCAAATCATGGCAAAGTGTGTTCAAAAATTCAAATGAGCATAACTTTTGAACCAAAGCTCCAATTTTGGTGGTTCTTTTGGCAGTTTGTTCATCATGACTTGTAGTTTCCAAACATCTCATTACATGGCTTGAATTCCATTTGCATTATCATGTGTTCATTCATGTAGTTTTTGAAGAGAAATTTCATAAAACCATTTTGGATGATTGTATGCATACAAAACCAATTCAAAAGCTTGCATGGGCCTTGTTTAAGAGGTTTTGGATCAGCATTGTGCACTGTTCACGCATGCATGAAGTGCATGAGGTGAAAAACCATTTTTGTACATACACCTCATAAGTTGCTAATCTCATTTGCATTAGGCTTAAACAGGTTTTAAACAGGATTAGCATGGCATATATATTGTTAAACATAACTGCATTTAGGATTAACTACATTTTTCAGATATGAATCTCAAAATTCTCCAAATTTTTCTCTCAAAAATATTTTGCAATTCTTCACACAAAAGCCATTTCTCTTGATTGATTCATGATGAGGAAGCATTTCTGAGCAAGTTTGAACGTGGAATTGGAGCAATTGGTGCCATATTGAACCATACTCGAAGCTTGAAGGTTCCATGGATTTTGCAAATTGAGCTGGATTCGTGCATGCTGGAGCATTCAATTCATCATCAATTACTTCAACAAGCATTGTAGAGAAGATTTAAGGCTTGGCTGAGCTTGTAGCGCGCGATTCAAAGGCTCTGCACTTCAAGAGGTCACAATTCGCCTCTCTTAATTTTAAAATTCATTAGGATATTGTTGTAGATCTTGTTGTCCTGATGAATCTGAGCTTTGAATCGTGTGATTTGGTGCTGTTTTGAGTTAGTTATGGATGTTTGAACATTTGACATGTTGAAATAATTTTCTTCGATCCGAGTTTGTTTTGATGTTTTTGCGTGTTTTGGTTGTTGATCTTGAATGTACATGTCATGATGATTCGAATGCTGTCCTTGTTTGTGATTTCTGGACATTTTTTTGATTTTCTGGAAATTCAGATGAAGATCATCATGATCTTCATCTTCAACCTATGAACTTCATGCATTTCTAGATTTGCTACGGTTTTGCCATGCATTTGCTACGAAATCTTCATATGTTTGCTACGATTCTGGATTTCCATGCAGCTTAGGGTTTTTGAGTCAAAACGGTGTCGTTTTGATTGAGGCGCGCAAATTCAAATGTGCGCCAGGTTCGATCCTGGCCGGGTGAACTTTTTCAAATGCTTCATCATTTTCTCACTTTCCCTCCTATTTTCACATGCTATGTCCATTTCCATTTTCAATTTTTTCCTTAACTTAGAAAAATCATATAAAATAGAAAAATGCATCAATTCCACTCCAATTTTTTGCATAATACTCCTTATCCTGTCTAGTTTTTTATGAGCATAAATTTGCAAGTTGTGCCTTGCTGGAAAAACATTTTGTGCTAGGATGATTGGATACATATGCATGTGTGACCTTGCCTTGCTTATCTCATTGTGAAATGCTTGTTTCTTATCCAATGAACCTGAAATTTTGCATGCTAATTCTAGACACATTGCTTGACATTTTGGTTTTGGTTTGGTATTTTTCCTATGCTCCATTGCTGTTTTATGCTTATGCTAACTTGGTGTGACAATTTGTGTCACACCTTTGAATGTTCAACTTGTGCAATGTGATTTCCATGCCAAATGATCTCTGATTCCCCTGATTTTTTGTATGTTGATCATGTTAGATGTCTTGAATGTGGATAAATTTTTCCAGATTTATTTCAATCATATCTGTTTTGATTTGAATTTTTCATTCATGTTGATCACATATGAGCTTTAAAATTGCCTTGAATTTCTCTTGATCATGAAATGCTTTTGGTGATTGATTTTGATGTGAGCTTTTTTTGGATATGTCAATATGTGTTTGAAGTTGCTTTATGTTAAATTTCAGCCCCTGTTTTGAATTTTTTCTCCATCTTTAACCCTAGGCTTTGACCTAGTGGTTTGTTGCTTACATTTGAGCTTTGATTTCAGGTTTAAGCATCCAAGTTCCATAGTTGATGATGCTTCACCATGTGATTGTTGATGTTTTCTCTTGATTACTAACATTCTGTGTTTTGTAGGTTGATGCTAACTCATTTGAGTTTGCCTTTTGGCTTACACATTTTGTACATTGGGATTCTCTGTTGCTTATTGATTGTTGTCTGTTTGTCTGAGTATTGTACTGATTTGTTTAGTTGTTTCCACAGGTACCTAAGTTGCTTTAAGTTCATTTGAACTTTGCTTTGCTTGGTTGCTTAACCACTTAGGTATAATCCCTAATCTTCATGTAGTCTAGAAGACCTACTGTTATTGGTAGGCACCTGTCTGAAGTCCTCCTTAAGAGGCAATGTTTGTGCTTGTTTAATTTTGTGCCAAGCAGGAAAAGTCCTCTCATGAGGCAATTGGCAGATAAAAGAGATGTGTAATTCATCTCCTGCTACTCAGTGTGTCATTCACCTTGCTCACACCATGTGTTGATGCATGGTGAATAATAACCCAAGATCTTATAGAGTCCATTTGTGGAGAAGAGTTCCAACTTTCTGAACTCCCACACTTTCCATTGATCAAAGCTCTCCCTGACCAGGGATAAGAGCTATGAGGCACACCCCTCATCTCCTTTTCATCTGCTTCACCCTAACTCTCAATGTTAGGGTTAAGAGCTCAAAATACCCCATTCTAGTTGGCTGTAAAGCCTAACCTTGCTTGAGCCTAATTGATTGTATATAGTGTGTGCTAATTGACTTGTTTGTTTGATTACTTGATTTATCTGTGCATATTTGCTTATGTGTGCCTTGGTGCATGTATTATCATTACTTGTATATCATTTCATAATCATTGTTCATTACTTTGTGACATTTTGTTTTGTCCATGGAGGAGGCAGGCATATGTCCATTGCTTGGCAGTTGTTTCCCATGATATGGTAGGAGACTAGTATAAGTCCATTGATTGGCATCTGGTATCCATGTTTCTCTTTGTTTTGGGAGACTAGTATAAGTCCATTGATTGGCATCTGGTATCCATGTTTTCTTTTTGTTTTGGGAGACTAGTATAAGTCCATTGATTGGCATCTGGTATCCATGTTTCTCTTTGTTTTAGGAGATTGGTATAAGTCCATTGATTGGCATCCGGTATCCATTTTGTTTTGTGAGATTGGAATAAGTCCATTGATTGGCATCCGATATCCATTTACTTTGTTCATCTGTTATTTGCTTATTTCCTATTCCAAAAGAATCACTTGAATCATCTACATATGATCTCAAGAGGTGAGCATCTTAGAAGTTTTACTTCCTAACCCTTCCACCTTTTGTTTCTTTAAACCTCCATTTGCATGTTAATCCAAAACTTGAAAACTTTTGTGCAAACATTTTCATTTGTTTTCAAATTAGAAACCTAGGCCTTAAGCCTCTGATTTTTCAAACTTCATTTTCATAATACTTCTTTTGAATTGAATTCTAATCACACTTTGACCATCTTTTATGAATAATCCTAATTGATTAATTCCACTCATTCAATTGTTTTGTGGCTTTGTCCATTCTTGATAAGTTTTCACACATTAGCCATAGGTTTGATTTATCCTAGTTGGTTGATGTTAATCTCTCCTTTTGTCCTTAGTGATTGAATTATAAGACTTCCTTGCTTATTATAGGGTTAACCCCTCACTAGCAAGTTGAAGCTTTTCTCACATGGTGGACTCGTGGTTGTATAGGTTGAGTTTTCTCCCGTGGATAACGAAAGACCTCAGGGCTTTTGTTTTAAAAATCAATTCACTTACTTTTGGAAATCTTTTAGCCGAACTACAGCGTTTTGATCCTTACCTTCCATGGAAAGGTACATAGGCAACGGGTTCATCCGTTCAAACACAAAAATAATAACTTGTATATTCTTTTCTCATCCCTTTAATTCATGTTTGCACAATAAATATTTCATAAACAAATAACATTTCATACAACAAGTTGTGAAAAGGGCTCCCTAGGAGTACCTAGGACGTTTTGCGTGCCTAACACCTTCCCATTGCGTAATTAACCCCTTACCCAGATCTCTGATCTTTTCATTAGTTTTCTATGTGTAAAACTTCTTAGGCTTTTGTTCGCTTTTTAGCCATTCTTTTGGATAAATAAAAGTGCGGTGGCAACTCGATTCTTTGTATGCTTTGCTTTTGATTTAGTCAATAAATCATAAAGTGACGAATACACCGCTACAGGAGTCTTGGTTAAGAACCACCCAAAGGGAGTGTACTATGGTTAAACCTGACAATCATGTTCTACAAGAGGTTCACATAGTCATCATCCCATCTTTCGGATATTATCGGATAAACGACTACTCGTATTCCAAAAATATTCTCAAGAGAGACTCTTATGAGTGTAGTATCGCGTAACAATCGTATCAAATCTTACACTTGAACGATCTTCGCACTACGTCCTAAAAATAGGCCAAGATGGGCGTGGTAAACTAAGGTCCTTGGCTTCTAAGGCATATATTGGAAAGAGTAATGCCTAACCACGACTACTCGTGTGACATTATTGATCCCAACATAACCTCCACCAAGTGAATGGACTTGCAAGTCAACTTGCTAAGGAATAACTCCACACAAGTCAACAAGACTATGCCATTCTCCTATCCTAAGTGCACTCGAGTTCGGGTATAGAACTCAACTCACGAAGATCACCAAGCATACAAGGAATTAATATTCAAACAATTCAATCATTACATACAATACAGTAATCCCAAATTGCACAAAAATATGTCACAAAGCAATATACCATACAATACAACAAATATGAAAAGTAGGCAAAACCCACTAGGCAAATGATAGTCCCCAGCAGAGTCGCCACTTTTCTATAGCGGGGTATTCGTTACCATTAGGGATATTGACCAAATCCAAGGTAAACCATACAAGTCGAGTCGCCACTGCACTTCTATTTATCCAAAGGAATGGTTAGAAAGCGAACAAAAACCTAAAAGTTTTATCGAATCAAAAACTAGTAAAAATGTCAGAGATCTGGGTAAGGGGGTTGGTTATGCAATGGGAAGGTTTTAAGCACCCCAAAACATCCTAGGTACTCCTAGGGAGCCCTTTTCATAAGTGTTGTTCTAGTCTAAAGGGTGTAGGTATATCTAAAGTACTATTTACTAAAAGGAAGGTTAAAAGAAAATGACTCGCAAGGATGTCGCATCCACTGCCTACGTATCTCACCTGAGTATGAGAATCAGAGTCTTCGTAGCTCGGCTACCTATGGGTTAAAGAGAAGTGTGCTCGGTAAGACGTCGCGTCTTATGCCTACATATCTCATTTGGAATGAGAATAAGAGCAAAACGTAGTTCGACTAACTAGGGGTTAAGGATTGCCATCTGAACATGGACTTACAAAAGAGGACACCAGCTGTGTCAAAGGAGGGTGGGAAGTGTGTTTAACGTCCTAGCAGTAGGTGTCGCAGCTTGCTGAATCGAGTCTTAGGCAGTTACCTCTTTGCAATAGAACGGACTGACATGCCACAAGATCGGAGACGCACGGAAGGTCTAAAAGTGGGGAAGCTCTGCTCTAGAGTTGTCATGCAATATGGACTTATGTGTTAGGATTTACAAAGGGGAACATCTACCTAATGTTAGCATGCAACTAATAAGGGAATTCTACCTATGTTATCATACAAAGGGTTCTACCTAATGGGTGCTACCTAAACGGAACAACAGTCGACGGATGGAGCGCGGAGAGGAGTTACGGATAAGGGTAGATGGAGATGCCGGAGGCAATCGACTTACAGGTATATGGCGATGCCTGAGGCAATTGACTTACAAGAGGATGGATGAATGCGTGCTGGTTCTGTTAAGTTTTGGAAATGATTACTCGATGTTGGATCGAGCTTTTGATCTTATTTTCAAATGGTTATCGGATGTTCATTTTAATTCTTGTATTAACAAGTGACTAAATAAATAAAGAAATAAATATTATACACTTTATGGGAGAGGGGTACATTTGTTATGAATGGGGATGGTTCATGGCAATCAAACAATAAGAATAATATGCCTCATACATCATACAAGTAGGCAACAGTTATCAATCAGATCGGATAAATAAACAATATATAATCAAACCAAAGAATCAAATAATGGAGCATTTAAACAATGCATGGGAGTATGAACATGTTAAATAATCAAGCAATAGAAAGCATGAATGAGAGAAACAAGTATAAAAGAAAACAAATGAATCAAACAGATGAAAATATACACACGAAGGGTCCACTGAATAATTTAATCAGGAAATGAGGTAAGGACCAAATAAAATCAAGGTAAAAGACCTCTAATACATGGCATATGATATGAACAAGGGAGGATCAAAAGATCTCTTCAATTGCCATAAGCAATCCCTAAGTCAAACATCGATCATAAAGAAGTCAACTGAAAATTCAAGTCAACTTTAAAAATAACAAATAAATAGCAAATTAATCAAGAAAATTATGAAAAATTAAACTAAATAAGGTGGGGTCAGGACATCATCATCTCCCAAAAAGATCTTAAAAATAATGAAAATTGGCACGTGAATTAATTAAAACAAAACATAGGTCAAACCAAAAGTCAATTAATAAGACTAGGTTAGAAATAAATAAAGAATAAATAGTAAATTAATCAAGAAAATTATGAAAAATTAAACTAACTAAGGTGGGGTCAGGACATCATTATCCCCTAAAAAGATTTAAAAATAATGAAAATTGGCACGTGAATTAATTAAAATAAAACAGAAGTCAAATTAAAAGTCAACCAACCAAACTGGGTCAAAAATAAATCAAAAATAAATTGAAAATGTGAAATAAAATTCCAAGAAAAGGTCAGGCTGATCATGAGACAGTGGTAAACCTTCATCCCAAAAATCAAATGCTAATAATAATTTTAAGTCATAAAGATAAAATCAATAAAAAAGTGTTTTAAAATGGACCATTTAGAATAAATAATTAAAATAAAATATTAATACTAAACAAATACGAAAATAAAAATTATATAAAATAAAATAAGACGTTAAGAAAAGTGAAAAATATTTTTGGGTAATTTTATGGACGAAGAAAATATTTTAAATAAGAAAAAGAAATATGAAAATGGAAGGATTTATGGTGATGAACATGGTAAGCAAGCGTAGATATATCAAAACATGGCCATGGAAGAGATGATTACCTAATGGAAAATAGAAGTGGAATGGAATCTGATATATGATGAAGCTTTGCCTCCTTTCCACGAAATTCTAATGCTCCTTTAGGGTTAGGGTTTCAGCTTCTTAAATAGGGTGGATTAGGTGTTCTCATGGGCTTTTTAATAAGTGATTTATCCATAAGAATAAAAGTGTGAAGTGAGGTGTAAAATGTTGTTATTTTGGGCCAAACATAAGTGAATGGATGTCCAATGCATGGCCAAAAGAGGTAAAAAACGTGACTGGTTTGTGCAGCATGCTTAGAAAATCTGATTGGGCCAGCCAGGCCCAAAATCTGCCTAGAAAATCAAGTCATAGTGCCCACTTTAAATGAATGTATCTCTCAAACCATGGATCCAAATGGGATGATTCCAAAAGGATGTGAAAGAGGACATAGGAAGGTACAATTGTTGTGAAGAAAGTATTTTCAAATAATGCCTTGAAGTGCAAGAAAACTGGCCAAGAAGTCTTGACAAATTTTGAAGATTTTGGACTTAGAAATGTTTCTAAGTGTCCTAAACAAATGTCTCACTTTTACTAAGCATAACTTTCTCAATTCTAATCGAAATGGAGAAAACTTTATATCTATAGAAAGCTTGGAACAAGAGGAACAACTTTCATGTTGGAGAAATTTTCAAATGGAGCTTTTATTTTGATGAAAAATGGGCTTAAAGTGAGTGCAACGATCATGAAAACTTGCCCTAAATGGAAAGTCAACCATTTCCAAATTAAGTAACTTTTCCAATTCCTGATAAAATGATGAATCCATGATCCAACCTTGATCAAATTTCACATGTAGGATCCCCTAGGCATGGATTTTGAGATTCCACTCTCAAAATGTCAGGAGTTGACTTTTTTGGCCCCACAATTGACTTTTCCCAAACTGTTTGATTCCCGATTCCATTGATCAATTGAAGCACTTCTAGCTCAAATAAAGAGCTGATTTTTTGTATGTAGACCCTTGTGGTCATATGGAGGGCCATGGAAAAGAGTTTCACCCAAATAATCAGAAATAAACTGATTTTATACCAAACCCTAGTTTTAGGACAAAATGATCAGGAAGTGATTACACTGATTGCCAATGGATCTTTCTGAGATAATTGTGAATATTCCTATGCCAAGATGCCTCTCTAATCATGACATGGATGAGCTCCTCTACTTCCAACCAAACATTGTCTGTTGCAGGTGTAACACCCCAAAATTTTCCCTCCTCATTCATGCATTCATTTTTTAGGTCATTTAACATTTCATATTGCATTTCATCATGTCGATCAGGATCAGATCCAAGAAGCCCGAACATCATCCAAGACACTTTGTGGGTTCTATCCAGGTGATCAGTCAACACAAGGAAAAGACTTGAGTTACTTCCAGCAGGTTCAAATAGGGTCTATTCATCATTCAAAACGTTAATCTTGAAGGAGCAAAAATTTGTCCCGAGATGTCATGGTCGCTAGGCGAGCAGCGTGGTTCGCTTAGCGAAGGGAACTATCATGCTCGCTAGGCGAGCAAATCCTTCGCTAGGCGAAGCTCACGCGTTTTCAGAAAATAACAGAAGGTCATGGGCTTGGGTTGCCCTCATTTGAGCCCACCAAGTCACAAAAATCAAGTTATAAATTCAGAGTTTCATTGAGCCAAACCCTATTCTATGCTATTCCTATTATCAGAGAGAGAAAGAAAAGAATTGAAAGAATTCAGAGTAGCCTCCGGAGACCTACGAACTAATCTGCGGGAACCTCCAGACAGCTCTGAAAAGTTCACTCTGACTCGCACACTTTTTCACCCATCTCACGCAAATCCTAACATTGCTTCGCAAACCCAGCCGTGCCATTCGATTTTAATCGATCTCTCCAATCAGGTTTTCCTTATTCATATCACTTCTGTTTCTAATTTGAATGCTCTGAATGTATGAGGTATTACCGGGAGGTTTTCCATGTGTGTTCAGATCTTCATGAATGTGTAAACAATACCTTGAATGTTTAATCGTTTCGTTTCTCATGGATATCATAGGGCTTGGGTTTCCGAGATCGGACTGTTATCAATGAAGAACCCAAAACCCGCAGGCGTTCGCTAGCCGCTTCGCTAGGCGAGCCTGCAGCGAAGCCTCGCTAAGCCTTCGCTAGGCGAGGCAGTAGCGAGCGTGGCAGCAGTTGCCTTTTTTTCTGTTTGCTCTAACCTGTTTTGTGTTTGTTATGGCATTATTTTCTCTTGATTCCATCCTTTTACTCTAACCTTTTGTTGAGTTTTTGTGAGGGCTCACATGACTCTTGCAGGGATAGCTCGCTTGGTGTTCCACTTTATTTGTGGGATACCACCTGGAGGTTTATTCCGATTACCTATACTGATCGGTTTTCTTTGATAGTGCCAGCTTGAAAGATCTCTGGGTTTCTTATTTCCTTAGTGGTTGTTGCTTCGGATCTTTATCCGTGCGGTAGATCTCTCTATCCCTTTACCTTTCCCGTGTTTTACCGTTTTCTTAGCTGGAAGACCTCGACAGGAGGCAATGTTTTTGTGTGTTTACTTTTGTGCCCAAAGACCTCCAAGAAGAGGCATCAGTGCTAAAGACCTCCCTGAAGAGGCAATTAACGGATAAAAGGGACTAGTAATCAATCCCCCGTTATTCAGTGCGTCGTTCTTTAAGATCACACTATGTGTCGATGCTTCAGAACAAAAGCCCAAGATCTTTTGTCCGGTCAGTCAGTGGAGAGGGTTCCCTCATTCTGAACCCCCACGTCTTGTCATGAGCTCACCCTGTCCAGGGTTAAGAGCTATGAGGTCTTATCCTCATTACCCTTTTGATCTGCTCACCCTGACGGTCAATGTCAGTGGTTAAGAGCCCATTTGATTACCCTTCCATGGCTTGTTTGTCGAGGTTGATATGACCCTTCTTGACTAAAGCCCTACCCATGTATGTTTGAGCCCCTTTGTTGGCGTGTTTACTTTATGCATGTTTGTTTTGTATGGTGTGATCGTCTCCCCATAGGATTGCTAGGCTTCGTATAGTGTCTCGTTTGCATGCCAATTAAGGTAGCGCGGTTCCTTCGTCTAGGACTGCCTTTTTGCATGAGCATCCCTAAAACACCAACAACTCATTGATTCTTCTTCTCCTAAGAACACGTTTACTCCTTCTACTACAGGCGAGTAAGTCTCCAAAGGTCGAGCATCCGGTAGATTGTGTAGTAACGTCGTTCGCCCCAAAACACAACCCTTTACCCGTAGTTAGCCAAACTACGGCTTGCTCTGATTCTCATTCCAGATGAGATACATAGGCATAAGACGCGACGTCTTACCGAGCACACCCCCCCCCTTTACCCATAGGCAGCCGAGCTACGAAGACTGTGATTCTCATATTCAGATGAGATACGTATGCAGTGGATGCGACATCCGTGCGAGTCATTTTCTTTAACCCCCCTTTTAGTAAATAGTACATTAGATAAACCCACACCCTTTAGACAAGAACCACAAGCGTGGATCCCGTAGAGTACTACGGATGCGTAGGGGTGCTAATACCTTCCCTTCGCATAATCGGCTCCCGAACCCAAGATTTGGTTGCGAGACCTTGTCTTTTCCTTTCCTTTTTCCAGGTTTACTTCGAGCGTTTCCTTTCCCTCCTTTGGGATAAATAACGCACGGTGGCGACTCTTCTGTCATTTCTTTCTCGCCGGTTGTTTTTTCGCATTTCCTTTTTTCAGGTTGCGGCAGCTGGCGACTCTGTTGGGGAAACATTTTCCCTAGTGGGCCTTTCCTAGCGTTTGTTTGTTTATTGTCTATTGTGTGTTATTTATTTATTGCTTTGCATACTTATCTGCTTGCATTGCATCCTATGTGCGCTTTACTGTTTCATGCATACTGTGCTGGTTGTGTATCTGTTTCGCTGTTGGGTGGGATGTTCCACAAGAGGTAAAAGGCCCAATACACAGGCTATGAGCGAACTTTAGGACACCTAGGAATAGAGTGATTCATGGAAAGCGGGTGGTATGGTGCCACTTAGGGGAACATGGTATCACGAGCAGTTCAGATTCTGATAGGGTATTATCGTTGCATACACCTGGTGTGCATATGATGATATTCTTGAAAGGATTATTTATCCTGTGTTTGTCTTGACCTTACCCTGGCCTAGATTACACCCGTGAGTGGGGCGGGAATGAATCATTTACAGGTACTGATGGTGACTTGTTCTGTTGGTGACTATTGTTCGGTTCTTATTGGTGACCGTTGGTTCTAAAGTATGGGTTCTGAGTTGATAACTGTGTTCTATGGTTCCCGGTTCTGAGTTCATGCCGAAGTGTTGATCCTGTATTTTATTCCTCAGCGGGTTTCTCTCCAAGCAGTGCAACCTGACAGATGTTCAAGAGGATCCAGCAATCCTGATTGACTTTCCTTTGCATTGCATAACATCATCTACATATTTGCATCCAACATCTCATGCTTATTCATTTGCAGGGTATTCCCTTTTTAAGGGGGTTGCCTTGAAATTGAATAAGCAGTGCATCGCATACCATGCATACTAACCCTTGTTTGTTTTGCAGGTGTCATCGCAGTGTCTAATGTTTGTTCCCTGTCTCAGGCCTTATTGGTCCCAAGCGAGTCCACAGGTACCCGAGAAAGGAAAATCATTCGCAACTAGCGATGAACCAGGTACAGAAAGAGCTGGCTGATACGCGTGAAAGGATGGATCAGTTCATGAAATTGATGACTGGTATGGCAGAAGGCCAGGAAAAACCGAGGGAATTGGTTGAGCAACCGAGGCCCGATCCAGAGGTAGAGAAACCAAATGCTGAGGGAAACCCTGGTAACCCTGGGAACGCTGATAACCTTGTGAACAATGGTAACACGGGTAACGCAAATGCTGATGGAAACCCGGGTAATGTTGGCAACACGGGGAATGTTGGAAATGGTATTGGCGGAAGGTACAATGTGAATTAAGGAATCCGGATTAACGGGCGCCCCGTTACTAAAGATTGTCAATATGATCAATTCTCTTTGCACGACGAAGCTCACGAGACCACTCGCCGTATGGATGAGCTTGCTGAGAAGCTCAAATCTTTGGAGTCTCAAAATTCCTTAGGTTTTGATGTCACAAATCTTGGTTTGGTTCAGGGAGTAAGGATTCCTCACAATTTCAAACCCCCTACTTTTGAGAAATACAACAGGGCTTCTTGCCCACACACTCATCTCCAATCTTATTTGGGAAGGTTGGGAGCTCACACAGAAGATGAAAAGCTGTGGATGTACTATTTTGAAGACAGTCTAACTGGAGCTTCTCGTGAATGGTATTCTCATTTGTCTCGTACTACCATCAAGAGATGGAAAGACTTGGCAGAGGCTTTTGTCAAGCAATATCAATACAACTTGGACATGGCTCCAAATCGGACCTTGTTACAAGGAATGTATCAGACTGCCAAGGAGACCTTTAGAGAATATGCTCAGCGTTGGAGACAAATTGTTGTGTCCGTCCAACCCCCTATGTCTGAAAGGGAGATGGCAGACATGTTCATGAACACCCTTCAAGGCAATTATATTGAGAGATTGGCTGCTTGCCCGTCAATCAGCTTTGCATAGATAGTAATTGCTGGAGAAAGAATCGAGAGTCTGTTAAAGATGGGCCAAATTCAAGACAGTAGTGCTTCCAAGAAATCGTTTGCTGGTAACGGTCAACGAAGAAGAGAAGGCGAGACAAGCGTTGTGTATGCCGGCAGAGGCAGGGGCAGAGGACGCCCTAATTATTATCAAGATCAAGTTGCCGCCGTCACTATTCCAACACCTGTTCCTCAACAGCAACAACAGCCGCAGTATCATTCGCAACAGCAACCCAGGTACAAAAATCAACAACAAGGAGGTAATCCGGGTCAGCAGAGACACTATCAACAACGTCCAAGGCAGACAGATCGGGTCATTCAGCCAATCCCAATGCCTTATTCTGTATTACTTCCCAAGCTGATTGACATGAATCTGGTTACGTGAAGAACTTTGGCCCCACCAATCGATCCCAATAATTTGCCCAGAGGTTATGATGTCAACGCCAAATGTGCTTTTTGTAACACCCCGATAAAATATGATAATTATTTAATTTAAGTTAATAGTATATTATTAATTTAATTAAATAATTGGATTATTATTATTGGATTATTATTATTATTATTATTATTGGAATAATAGAGTTGGAAATAAAAAGGTCCCATTTGGTAAAAGGGGGTTTTCACGTGAAAACAGAGAAACGACTCTAAAGTGGAAAAGGGCAAAGAGCAAGAGAACGAGGGTTGAAGAAAGGAAAAAGCTGGAAGCAAAAGGTTGCCGGATTAACTCAGGTAAGGGGGGTTTATCGTCGTTTAATGGGTATTATGGGTTAACATGTAATGGGTAGTGATAAGCCATTGATTTGTCCCTAATTGGAATGATGAATGCTGTAAATTGGGAACTGATGGATGAACGAGATATGGGTTATAATGGGAGAAGATTCGTAAGAATTAGATGGAATAATGTTAGAATTTGTGAAATTGAATAGGGTATGATTCGTGTTAGATGATATGAATGAATTCTGTGTAAAAATTGGACTGTGGGAGGTTGGATTTGGGAAACCTCGTAGCAGAGAAAACCCATAGCAGATCTGGAAATTCTGGTTCTAGTCATACGCGTATGGCACTAGGCAATACGCGTATGAGATGGCCTGGAGGGGGGAAAAAAACTGGCGCTGATACGCGCCATACGCGTGTATTACGCGTATCCTGTGTTGGTACGCGTATGGGGTGAGGCCATACGCGTATGGATGAGGAAGATGATGATTTTAACGTAGTTTTGTCTCTGTTGGTACGCGTATGAGGAAGTGGTACGCGTAGCATACGCGTATGGGACAGGCCAATACGCGTATGGGTTTGGCTAGAAAATGGGCCATACGCGTATGGGCAGAATTGTGATTTTTCTGAGCTGTTGTTGTGCAGTTTTGGTCGTTTCAGCTGAGTAATGTAATTTAGCTGATGTATGCTATAATAGGGACCATTTCCCGTTGTTTTGAGTAGTGTAGGTATTAGTAGAGTGTGCTAATACTGTGATTGATTATTTGACATGATGTGATTCTGGGATAAATATGCTGATGATGTATGATTGTATGCATAATGCTGTGAATGTATCTGTTATGTATGCAATTGTGAATGGACTGTTTATGGCTTAGAGTGTGAGCATATGTCCATCTTGGATTGTTGTTGTTGTTGCATGCTAGGTGATTTAGCGTGCATAGTATGGCCTTTATGGTGGTAGCTAATTCCCATGGTGAGGAATTAGTGAGTGAGTCACTAGGTCTCAAATGAGTGGGACTAGTGAGCTTGGTAGCCGTATCTGGATTTGATCGGTGAGGTTGAACTATATGTTCACGAATAGTCGGTACCGCATGCATGGAGTCTCACTGCATAATGTATGTATGGCGTATAATATGAATGGATATATTCCAATATTATACGTGTTGTTTTGTGTTGGTGTTGAGTATGATTATGATTATGATTTGATGTTGCCGTTGCTGAATGTGTGATCTGATTAGGGTGATGATATGTGTTAAATTACTTAGCATTACATGATATTTTATAATGCTTATTATATCGATTGAGGAACTCACCCTTACAACTATGTTTTAGGTAACGAATAGTGATTGAGTAGAAGCTAGTGCTTGGAGTCTAGTGTAGTTCCTTAGTGGGTCATGCTCTGGTAGATGTAACATCGGGACGGGATGTTTTACCTTGTTTCATTTGTTGGTTGTTGAACAGTTTTACATGTAATGTGTTACATGGTTTGCATACTGTTAGATCTTCTATCCGCTGCGAATTGTGCAATGTCTTAATTTGATTTATAAATGAGCATGACAAGCTATTTTGATGAATGGTGTGAAGTGTCAAGTGTGACACCCTTAATTGCATATTTACTCTGATTTATATTTTGTTGTTTTAATTTAAAAGTTTGGGGTATTTTAAAAAGAGTGTTACATTAGTGGTATCAGAGCATAGTCGGTCGAGTCGAGTCGTAATTATTCTGTTCCCCTGTACGGGATAGGTGTTGTGTAACCCTATAAGTACTTATTGTTTTAGCTTGTTGGACTTTCAGAATAGAATGGCTGGAAGAGGTAGAGACGATGCTGCGATTGCTGAGGCTCTGGGTATGCTAGCTGGAGTACTTGGAGGGAATCCGAATGTTGTGGGCTTGGAAGCTGCTCGTCAACTGAGTGAGTTCCAGAAGAACAATCCTCCAATGTTCAAGGGAGCATACGATCCAGATGGTGCTCAGAAGTGGTTGAAGGAGATTGAGAGGATCTTCCGAGTGACTGAGTGTGCCGATAACCAGAAGGTCAGGTTCGGTACGCATATGCTGTCAGAGGAAGCAGATGATTGGTGGGTTGCTACCCGCACTGAGTTGGAAGCTGCTGGGGGTGCTGAGATCACTTGGGCGGTGTTCAGAGAGAGATTCCTGAGGAAGTACTTTCCCGAGGATTTCAGAGGAAAGAAAGAGATAGAGTTCTTAGAATTGAAGCAGGGCAACCGGTCTGTTACTGAGTATGCTGCTAAGTTCACAGAGCTGTCGAAGTATTACACTCCCTATAATGAGGCTACTGGGGAATTTTCAAAATGTGTGAAGTTTGAGAACGGGTTACGTCCCGAGATCAAGCAGGCTATTGGGTATCAGCGGATTAGAGTGTTTTCTGACTTGGTTGACTGTTGCAGGATTTTTGAACAGGATACCAAGGCCAAAGCGGAGAGCTATCAGCAGAGGGTTGATAGGAAAGGCAAGAATCAGAATGATCGTGGAAAACCGTATGCAGCTGGCAAGGGTTTCCAGAGACAGAGTGGGATAAAGAGACCTAGTGGAGGAGACTCCAGTGCCCCTGCTAAGTGTTTCAGATGTAGTCAGGCTGGACATCGTATCCATGAGTGTACCAGTACTGAGAAGAAGTGTTTCAAGTGTGGAAAAGGTGGTCACTTGGCTGCAGAGTGCCGGTTGAAGACTGTGACTTGTTTCAACTGTGGAGAGGTGGGTCATATCAGTCCACAGTGTCCTAAGCCGAAGAGAGAGAACCAGTCGGGGGGCAAGGTCTTTGCTTTATCGGGTTCTGAGACTTCTGCAGATGATCGTTTGATCCGAGGTACGTGTTATATTAATGGCTTTCCTCTTGTAGCTATTATTGACACAGGTGCGACTCATTCCTTTATATCTTTGGATTGTGCTGTGAAACTTAAATTAGAGATATCTGAGATGCATGGGAGTATGGTGATTGATACTCCTGCGAAGGGTTTAGTGAATACTACTTCAGTTTGTTTAAATTGTCCTTTGAGTATTTTTGGTAGAGACTTTGGGATGGACCTCGTGTGTCTTCCACTAGTGAAGATTGATGTTATCCTGGGTATGAACTGGTTGGTGTTTAACCGAGTTTATATCAACTGTTTTGATAAGACGGTGATCTTTCCTGAGATTGAGGAAGGAAAGAGTTTGTTTCTATCAGCAAGGCAGGTGAATGAGGCAGTAGCAGATGGGGCAGAGTTGTTTATGCTGTTAGCGACTTTGGAGGCTAAAGATAAACTGGTGATTTGCGATCTAGCCGTGGTGTGTGATTTTCCTGATGTGTTTCCTGAAGAAGTGAATGAATTACCGCCAGAGCGTGAAGTTGAGTTCTCGATTGATTTGGTACCTGGTACTAGGCCGATATCGATGGCTCCGTACCGTATGTCTGCTGTTGAGTTAACTGAATTGAAGAGTCAACTGGAAGATCTGTTGGATAAGAAATTTATTCGTCCGAGTGTGTCACCGTGGGGCGCACCAGTGTTATTGGTTAAGAAGAAAGAAGGTACTATGAGATTGTGTGTGGACTACAAGCAACTGAATAAAGTGACGATCAAGAATCGATATCCTTTGCCGAGGATTGATGATTTGATGGATCAGTTGGTTGGTGCGAGTGTGTTCAGCAAAATAGATTTGAGATCGGGTTATCATCAGATACGTGTGAAAACTGAGGATATTCAGAAGACTGCTTTCAGAACAAGGTATGGACATTATGAGTATTCTGTAATGCCTTTTGGTGTGACTAATGCGCCTGGGGTATTTATGGAGTATATGAATAGGATTTTCCATCCGTACCTAGACAAGTTTGTTGTGGTGTTTATTGACGATATTTTGGTGTATTCGAAATCTGAAGAAGAGCATGCTGAACATTTGAGAGTGGTTTTAGGAGTTCTACGAGAAAAGAAGTTATTTTCTAAACTGTCCAAGTGTGAATTTTGGTTAGAAGAGGTTAGTTTTCTTGGTCATGTGGTTTCAAGAGGTGGTATTGCTATTGATCCTTCTAAGATAGAAGCGGTATCTAAGTGGGAAACTCCGAAGTCAGTTTCTGAGATAAAGAGTTTTCTTGGACTTGCAGGTTATTATAGGAAATTCATTGAGGGATTTTCTAAGTTGGCATTACCGTTGACGATGTTGACTAGAAAGGGGCAAGCGTTTGTTTGGGACTCAAAATGTGAAGAAGGTTTCCAAGAGTTAAAGGGAAGGTTAACTACTGCTCCTATTCTGATATTACCAAGTCCGTCGGAACCATTTGAGGTTTACTGTGATGCTTCATTGTTGGGTTTGGGTGGTGTTTTGATGCAGAATAAGCAGGTTGTAGCTTATGCTTCGAGACAACTGAAGGTTCATGAGAGGAACTATCCGACACACGATTTAGAGTTGGCAGCTGTGGTATTTGTTCTGAAGTTATGGAGGCATTACTTGTACGGGTCAAGATTTGAGGTTTTCAGTGACCATAAAAGTTTAAAGTATTTGTTTGATCAGAAAGAGCTGAATATGAGACAGAGGAGATGGTTAGAGTTTCTGAAGGATTATGACTTTGGTTTGAATTACCATCCGGGTAAAGCAAATGTAGTGGCTGATGCATTGAGTCGGAAATCATTGCATATGTCTATGTTAATGGTTAAGGAATTGGATTTAATTGAGCAGTTTAGAGACTTGAGTTTGGTGTGTGAGAGTACTCACAATAGTGTTAAATTGGGAATGTTGAAGTTAACGAGTGGTATTCTGGATGAGATTAGAGAGGGTCAGAAATCCGATGTGCTTTTGGTTGATAAGTTGACTCTAGTGAATCAAGGTCAAGGTGGTGAATTCAGAGTTGATGAGAATGGTGTTTTGAAATTTGGTAGTCGGGTGTGTATTCCGGATATTACCGAACTTAAGAAGAGTATTCTTGAGGAAGGACATCGTAGTGGTTTGAGTATTCATCCTGGGGCTACGAAGATGTATCATGATTTGAAAAAGTTATTTTGGTGGCCAGGAATGAAAAGAGAAATTGCGAGTTTTGTTTATTCTTGTTTGACTTGTCAGAAGTCAAAGATTGAGCATCAGAAGTCGTCTGGGCTAATGCAACCGTTGGCTATCCCAGAGTGGAAGTGGGATAGTATCAGTATGGATTTTGTTTCTGGTTTACCGAGGACAATTAAGAATTTTGAAGCTATTTGGGTGATTGTTGACAGATTGACAAAATCGGCTCATTTCATTCCGATCAGAATGGATTATCCGTTAGAGAGATTAGCTGAGTTGTATATCGAGAAAATTGTAAGTTTGCATGGTATTCCGTCGAGTATTGTTTCGGACAGAGATCCTAGATTTACATCGAAGTTCTGGGAAGGTTTGCAAAGGGCTTTGGGAACTAAGCTGAGATTGAGTTCTGCATATCATCCGCAGACTGATGGTCAGACTGAGAGGACGATTCAGTCACTGGAGGATCTTTTGAGGGCTTGTGTTTTGGAAAAGGGAGGTGCTTAGGATTGTTATTTACCTTTGATTGAGTTTACCTACAACAATAGTTTTCATTCGAGCATTGGTATGGCACCGTTTGAAGCTTTGTATGGTAGGAGATGTCAGACACCTTTATGTTGGTATGAGTCCGGTGAGAGTGCTGTGGTTGGACCGGAGATTGTTCAACAAACTACGGAAAAGATTAAGATGATTCAGGAGAAGATGAGGATTACTCAGAGTCGTCAGAAGAGTTATCACGACAAGAGGAGGAAGTCACTTGAGTTTCAAGAGGGAGATCATGTGTTTCTTCGTGTTACTCCGATAACTGGGGTTGGTCGAGCTTTGAAGTCGAAGAAGTTGACACCTCGATTTATTGGTCCTTATCAGATTTTGGAGAGGATAGGGGAGGTAGCCTATCGTATCGCTTTACCGCCGTCACTTGCGAATTTGCATGAGGTTTTTCATGTGTCTCAGTTGAGGAGGTACATTCCTGATCCGTCACATGTGGTCCAAGTAGATGATGTACAGGTGAGAGATAACCTGACTGTTGAAACATCACCTATGAGGATCAAGGATCGAGAGTTGAAGCAGTTGTGGGGTAAAGAGATTGCTTTGGTAAAGGTAGCTTGGGGAGGACCAGCAGGTGGCAATGTAACTTGGGAACTTGAGAGTCAGATGAAGGAGTCTTATCCAGAGTTATTTGCTGGAGGTATGTTTTCGAGGACGAAAACTCTTTTAGTGGGGGAGAGTTGTAACACCCCGATAAAATATGATAATTATTTAATTTAAGTTAATAGTATATTATTAATTTAATTAAATAATTGGATTATTATTATTGGATTATTATTATTATTATTATTGGAATAATAGAGTTGGAAATAAAAAGGTCCCATTTGGTAAAAGGGGGTTTTCACGTGAAAACAGAGAAACGACTCTAAAGTGGAAAAGGGCAAAGAGCAAGAGAACGAGGGTTGAAGAAAGGAAAAAGCTGGAAGCAAAAGGTTGCCGGATTAACTCAGGTAAGGGGGGTTTATCGTCGTTTAATGGGTATTATGGGTTAACATGTAATGGGTAGTGATAAGCCATTGATTTGTCCCTAATTGGAATGATGAATGCTGTAAATTGGGAACTGATGGATGAACGAGATATGGGTTATAATGGGAGAAGATTCGTAAGAATTAGATGGAATAATGTTAGAATTTGTGAAATTGAATAGGGTATGATTCGTGTTAGATAATATGAATGAATTCTGTGTAAAAATTGGACTGTGGGAGGTTGGATTTGGGAAACCTCGTAGCAGAGAAAACCCATAGCAGATCTGGAAATTCTGGTTCTGGTCATACGCGTATGGCACTAGGCAATACGCGTATGAGATGGCCTGGAGGGGGGAAAAAAACTGGCGCTGATACGCGCCATACGCGTGTATTACGCGTATCCTGTGTTGGTACGCGTATGGGGTGAGGCCATACGCGTATGGATGAGGAAGATGATGATTTTAACGTAGTTTTGTCTCTGTTGGTACGCGTATGAGGAAGTGGTACGCGTATCATACGCGTATGGGACAGGCCAATACGCGTATGGGTTTGGCTAGAAAATGGGCCATACGCGTATGGGCATGAGGTATACGCGTATGGGCAGAATTGTGATTTTTCTGAGCTGTTGTTGTGCAGTTTTGGTCGTTTCAGCTGAGTAATGTAATTTAGCTGATGTATGCTATAATAGGGACTATTTCCCGTTGTTTTGAGTAGTGTAGGTATTAGTAGAGTGTGCTAATACTGTGATTGATTATTTGACATGATGTGATTCTGGGATAAATATGCTGATGATGTATGATTGTATGCATAATGCTGTGAATGTATCTGTTATGTATGCAATTGTGAATGGACTGTTTATGGCTTAGAGTGTGAGCATATGTCCATCTTGGATTGTTGTTGTTGTTGCATGCTAGGTGATTTAGCGTGCATAGTATGACCTTTATGGTGGTAGCTAATTCCCATGGTGAGGAATTAGTGAGTGAGTCACTAGGTCTCAAATAAGTGGGACTAGTGAGCTTGGTAGCCGTATCTAGATTTGATCGGTGAGGTTGAACTAATATGAAAGGATGTATTCCAATATTATACGTGTTATTTTGTGTTGGTGTTGAGTATGATTATGATTATGAGTTGATGTTGCCGTTGCTGAATGTGTGATCTGATTAGGGTGATGATATGTGTTAAATTACTTAGCATTACATGATATTTTATAATGCTTATTATATCGATTGAGGAACTCACCCTTACAACTATGTTTCAGGTAACGAGCAGTGATTGAGTAGAAGCTAGTGCTTGGAGTCTAGTGTAGTTCCTTAGTGGGTCATGCTCTGGTAGATGTAACATCGGGACGGGATGTTTTACCTTGTTTCATTTGTTGGTTGTTGAACAGTTTTACATGTAATGTGTTACATGGTTTGCATACTGTTAGATCTTCTATCCGCTGCGAATTGTGCAATGTCTTAATTTGATTTATAAATGAGCATGACAAGCTATTTTGATGAATGGTGTGAAGTGTCAAGTGTGACACCCTTAATTGCATATTTACTCTGATTTATATTTTGTTGTTTTAAATTAAAAGTTTGGGGTATTTTAAAAAGGGTGTTACACTTTTCACTCCAACGCACCTGGCCATACTACAGATAATTGCAAGGCTCTCCAGCTAAAGGTACAAGATTTGAGAGATGCCCAGGCTATCAATTTTTCTCCGGTGCCTAATGTTATCCAAAACCCGATGCCAGCCCAGGACGGGCAGAGGATTAATGTTGTTGATAGTGGGGAAACTTTGAATTTGGTTTCTGATGTGACTAAAGTGAAGACTCCGCTATCGGTGGTTAAAAACCGACTCTTGAAAGGACAGATTTTCCCGGGCTGTGGGGAAAAGTGTAGAAATTGTCAAGCTGCCAAGAACGGATGTGACAGTTTGAGAAGGGGTATTCAACAACTGATAGATGAAGGTTGTCTTCAGTTCGATCAGACCCGTCCAGTGAAGAATGATGTGTCGACAGTGATGATTTACTTCACTCCTGAAGAGATATATGTTCCCAAGAGACCCGCTTTGACAACAATATATTTCCCAGAAAGTACATAATCAGCAACGGTGAACATCGGAAGTCCAACACCAGTTAAAATTTACTCTGACAACCCTCAACCGGTTTTGTTTAGTCCAATCACCATCACGGTGCCAGGACCTGTTCCTTATGAGAGAGACAGTGTTATCCCGTGGCACTAGGGGGCTGATATCTACTGCCAGAGGCGGAAAGTTAACGAAGAAGGCATTGACATTGGTAGCTCCGCTGTAGACAATGTTGGAGGGGTTGGTGGCTTCACTCGCAGTGGACGCCTATTTGCACCATCAACATTGCGCACGAATACTGAAGCTGAGGCAACTACCAAGGCTAAAGGAAAACAGGTAGCCACCAAAGAGGTTACTATTGAGGAAGATCCTCCTAAGACCGCATTCGAGAAGGAAGTGGATGAGTTTATGAGGATTATCAAGAAAAGTGACTACAAAGTAGTCGACCAGCTAAATCAGACACCCTCAAAGATCTCCATTCTCTCATTATTGATGTGTTCTGAGGCGCACAGAGCAGCCTTGTTGAAAGTACTGAATATGGCCTATGTTCCACCAGAGATAACTGTTAACCAGCTAGAGTCGGTAGTTTCAAATGTAAACGCTAGACATGGGTTAGGTCTCACCGATTATGACCTGACATCCGAGGGCAGGAATCACAACAAAGCCTTGCATATCACAATGGAATGCAAAGGGGTGGTGCTTTCCCATGTTTTGGTTGATACAGGCTCTTCTCTGAATGTTCTTCCAAAGAAAGCCTTAATGAAGTTGGATTGCGATGGCATCATCCTGAAGCCGAGTAATTTTGTTGTGAGGGCTTTTGATGGCTCTAAGAGATCCGTCTTTGGCGAAGTTGAGTTACCAGTTAAGATTGGACCGCAGGTGTGCAAGAGCACCTTTTATGTGATGGATATCCAGCCTGCCTATAGCTGTCTGCTAGGTAGGCCCTGGATTCATGTTGTCGGTGTTGTTACTTCTACTCTCCACCAGAAGCTCAAATATGAACTAGAAGGTCAGGTCGTCACTGTCTGTGGTGAAGAGGATATTTTTGTTAGCCACCTATCTACATTTAAGTATATGGAGATGGATGGCGAGATGCATGAGATTCTGTGTCAGGGCTTTGAAGCCATAAACATCAGTGAGGTCGTGCCCGAAGCTGTCTTCTCACCCAAGTCTGAGAAGGTCGGGACTTCTATCTCTTCATACAAGCAAGCTGTTGAAGTGGTTAAAGTTCGTAACGCCCAAGGCTGGGGCAAACTTGTGGAGCCAGTCATCAAAGAAGACAAGTTTGGATTGGGGTATACTCCGGGGACTCAGAAGAATGAAGTCGGTACTTTCTCCAGTGGGGGTTTGGTTTCTCCCCACATCGTCAATGCTGCAGATGAAGACAAGGCTGACAGCGATTGTGACTTAGATAGCTGGATTCGCCCGTGTGTCCCGGGAGAAAAGCTCAACAATTGGTCGTCTGAAGAAGTCGTCCGGGTTACTCTACTGAAAGAGTAATTTTTATTGTTTTCCTTTTATTACATGTATAATAAAGTCTTACACTTTGCCCAAGGTGTAATGACTCATCTGTAGGGCCATCCATTTAGTCGCATTTCGCAATTATTTTCATCATCAATAAAGGACAGCTTTTGCAAACAATTTTGTGTTCTCTTTCTTTCAATTATTTTTACTTCAACAATAAAAATGGCAATGTTTCTTTTTCGTTTTTCTTTCCAAAAAAAAAATCTCGTTCTAAGGTAAAGCATGATCCTCCATCAAGCAGAGATGATCACCCAGATCTCACTGCTATGGCCAAGTATGACTTCGACAATTCTATCTATCAAGCCGAAGAAGGGGTTGAGGAAGATTGTGAATTGCCTGAAGAGTTAGCCAGGTTGTTGAAACAGGAGGACCGAGCTATTACACCTTATCAGGAGGTGACTGAGACCGTCAACATTGGTACCGAGGACGACAAGAAAGAGATCAAGATCGGGGCCAGTCTACAGGCCAAGGTGAAAGAACAGTTGATCAGTTTGCTTCACAAGTACGTCGACATCCTTGCTTGGTCCTGTCAAGATATGCTAGGTTTGGATACAGACATCGTTGTGCACAGGTTACCGTTGAATGAAGATATGTCGCCGGTAAAGCAGAAGTTAAGCCGAACTCATCCTGGAAAGGTCAATGGGTTGTGTGCTCGGTCAGCATGATGAGTCAGGTCGAAAAGAGCATGCAATATACTACCTTAGCAAAAGGTTTACCGACTGTGAACAAAGATATTCACTGCTCGAGAAAACTTGCTGCGCTTTGGCATGGGCTGCTCGCCGACTAAGACAGTATATGTTGACTCACACGACGCTATTGATATCAAAAATGGATCCAGTCAAGTATATTTTTGAAAAGCCAGCGCTTACCGGAAGGGTTGCTAGGTGGCGAATGATACTGACAGAGTATGACATCCAATACACTTCACAAAAAGCCATCAAAGGAAGTGTCTTGTCAGACTATCTTGCAGAGCAACCGATTGATGATTACCAGCCTATGAGGTTCGACTTTCCTGATGAGGACATCATGTTTCTCAAATCGAAAGATTGCGAGGAACCACTCCCGGAGGAGGGGCCTGACCCTGAATCCAAATGGATTATGATGTTTGATGGGGAGGTCAACGTCAATGGTCACGGAGTTGGTGCAATGTTGATCACGCCGGAGGGAGTTCATATGCCATTTTGTGCCAGAATAACTTTTCCCTGCACCAACAATGAAGCCGAATACGAAGCTTGTATCCTAGGACTTGAGGAAGCCATCAACCTACGGATTAAAACCCTGGATGTTAAGCTGGACGAAGCAGAATGGGTTTGTTCCCGATACAATAAGCTAAGAGACTGGCAGCTATATGCCATGGCCAACTATATTAGAGACGAATGAAGAGGGCATTTGATCAGAAAAGTGCGCCCTCGGGAGTATCAAGTCGGTGAATTGGTACTCGAAAGAATTCTTCCTCCCAACACAGATCATAGGGGCAAATGGACACCGAACTGTGAGGGTCCATACGTGGTTAAAAGAGTTTTCTCTGGCAGAGCTTTGATGTTAACAACCATGGATGGCGAAGACTTCCCATCCCCTGTCAACTGAGACACAGTTAAAAAAATACTTCGCATAATTGACTCGCTGGACAAAAGAAAAAGAGTCCAGGCAAAAAAGGGCATCCCGGCGAACCAAGAAAAAAAAAGAGAGGTTCGGGCAAAAATTAGGCATATAAAAATAAAAATGTACACCCGGTGAGTCGAAAACCCGAAAGGGCGGCTCAGGTAAAAAAGGGTATCTCGGTGGATTGAAAACCCAAAAGGGCGATCCAGGCAAAAGTTAGGGAATAAGCGAATGACTGCGATCTAAGTTCATCCGTGTTATATCACCGTTTCATTCAATCCGACAATCTTCGAAGGTTAAAGATCGACTAATCATCCACTTCAGAAAGCAAGATGAGCAAGCGTCTTGAGATCATACGAGCCATAGCAGAGTTGAAACTCAGTGGGACCCCGTATCCACATTGCCATTAGGATAGTTTTCTTTTGTTCAATTTATAGTGATCTCCTCTTTTCAGGGATCAGCTTCCTGATGTACTCGCCTATTCCTGGCACAAATTTTTTCAACCAATAAAAGTCGTTAAAAAGCCTCTTTATTTTTCATTTATCAGTTTGTTTGCAAAAGATGTCTGAATCCTTGATGAAACATATTGCATCTGAACATGATGGTGGCTTTTGCAGATGATTTGCACAGTAAAACATTTAAAATTGCTTTGAATGTTCTTAACCCCGGAGGGTGAATTCAAACCGAGTAATTCCCCCGAGACATACGTGTGTGATTGCAGGTCTCAGGAACCGGATGCCAAGTCATGAATCCTCATCCCCAAGCGGTTGACAAAGTCTCTCCTCAACAGGGCATGTCCCCCAGTAGAGTTGCACCTTGTATCCCCAGCAACAGCGGAGTAGTTGCATACCCAATAGACGAGAGGGTGGTGTTCCCAGTGTTCATCTTATTCCGTAACAGATTATTTTTAACGGATTTGTTTTGATCCCCAACCTGAGGACAATTAACAAGTTCATATCCCCAGCAAAGGTCGAATCCTACGACATTTCCCCAGGAAGTGCTTTCCCCACAGACTCTCCTTACAGAGCCTCGTCAAGCAAAGTTTCCATAGTTGATACTCCCCCAGCAAGGTCAACTTTTCAACAAAAAAAAGAAGCCTATTTATTTTCGGTGGCTCCCCGGTCCCGGCAGACTGATCATTCCCCACAGAGCATTCAAGGATTGATACAACGATTTGTTCCCTACCGGAGTTTGCTTCCCCAAGCAGATTTCTTTTTACACCATGCATAACATTTGCATTTGCATATCATATCAAGCATACGCATAAGCTGATAAACAGGTTCTTCAAAGCAGACTGAAGAATTACTTTACAACCAAAGTCATGAGATCCAGCCAGAGGATCAAGTGTGTGCGATCCAGCATGAGGGTCATTTCGAAGATTAAGCCTGAGAATCGTTTTCCAATGAGCCAACCTAAGGTTCAATTTGAAGACTCAGCCAGAGAGTCGCCTACAAGCGTTATTTCCCCAGCAAGCCAGCTAGAGGAGTAGACTGACAGCTCAACAAAAAGTCAACCTACAAGAGGATCCAGCCCGCGGATCGCAATTTAGAAAAACAAAAGTCTAAATTGAAGAGTCGTTACAACATGTTCTAGCCTGAAGAATATGTACGAAGCCCAAAAAGTGGAATATTCTCGAAGCTGCATAACTAACATGAAGATTGGGTGTAGATTTCGAAAGAGGGTCGACCAACGCATGCCTCAGATGCGAGATCCTAATGATGGGAATTTATCATCAAAACAATCCAGATCTAGCCAGAAGATCGAAGTAGATCTAGCCAGAAGATCGAAGTCAGGTCTAGCCCGAAGATCGAAGATAGATTCAGCCAGAGAATCAAAGAGTATAGATCCAGCCAGAGAATCGAAACAAGAAGATCTAGCCAGAAGATCGAAGAAGATCTAGCCAGAAGATCGAAGAAGATCTAGCCAGAACATCGAAGTCAGGTCTAGCCCGAAGACCGAGAATAGATTCAGCCAGAGAATCAGAGAAATCAGATTCAGCTAGAGAATCAAAGAAAATATATTCAGCCAGAGAATCAAAGAGAATAGATTCAGCTAGAGAATCGAAGCAAAGTAGATCTAGCTAGAAGATCGAAGCAGATCTAGCCAGAAGATTGAAGTCATGTCTAGCCAGAAGATCGAAATCAGGTCTAGCCCGAAGACCGAGAATAGATTCATCCAGAGAATCAAACAAAGAAGATCTAGCCCGAAGATCGAAATAGATCCAGCCAGAGAATCAAAACAAGAAGATCTAGCCAGAAGATCAAGTTGTATCCAGCCCGAGGATCAAAATCGTATCCAGCCCGAGGATCAAAATTAATATCCAACCAGAGGAAAATTTAGTATAGATTCAGCCAGAGGATCGAAACTCCAGTTTAAGTCAGAAGACTGATTCAGATTCAGCCAGAGGATCGGAAGAGAAATAAACAGCGCGGTGTATTTCAGCATTTTTGTGGTGTTCTAAGAGTGCAAATTTTCGGTCTGTCTTTGGTATTCAATCACAACTCACCCTGTCTGTCTGATAAGCTGTTCGCTTTCATCCTGCTCGGGTTAGCTGATGATTGAATAGGGGCAGCTGTAACACCCTAAAATTTGCCCTCCTCATTCATGCATTCATTTTTTAGGTCATTTAGCATTTCATATTGCATTTCATCATGTCGATCAGGATCAAATCCAAGAAGCTCGAACATCATCCAAGACAATTTGTGGGTTCTATCCAGGTGTGTTAGACGGTGTGGCTAGTGATCGAGAGGGGGGGGGGGTGAATAGATCACCTCTTTAAAATAAACGGTTTTAAAAATCTTATCAGAGTTATTGAAACTTAGCGGAAAATTACAGTCCCGAATCGACTTCAGTCTATTCTGAACCGCTACTAGAAAACCGGACACGCGAATTTATTGCTGGATTTGAATTAAACTATCGAGATTATTAACACCAGAATCTTATCAAATTAAATGCACTTATCACAAGATCCTAATTCCAATGAATAAAACTCAGTGGACAGTTTTGTCAAACAATTGGTGTGTATGTGATCAATGATGAACAATGGTGGACTTTAGTTAAAGAAGTTTTCTTGCCACTATTGTATCGCGAAAAATACAGCCACAACACACTAACTGAAATTACAAAACTATTTGAAAACGTAAAGAGAGATAAGGAAAGAATACGATACGCAGAGATTTGGTAAGGAAGTTCCCCACTGTCGTCCTCGCGTGTGGGTACGTCTCCCTCTCAATTTCAAATGAAATTGAGAACTGTAATTATCAATAATGCCGAATTCGTTGATACAAGGTTACAATAAAAAGACAGAATTCTAAATCCCAAGAACTTCTTCTTGTATCAAACCTCCACTTGATCTGAGCTCGATCAAGAATTTCCTGCAAGAAATTGCAAACAATTCACCGGTTTCACGACCTGTTTGCGAAATCACCCAATTTTCAAACCCTACGCTACGGCTGAATCTGTTCTGCAAACGTGACTAACAAACCCGCAAGAACACTCCAGTTCTTGAAGGACAAACCGTTTGGTTTTTCCTTGAAACCCCCTTCAACCTTCAACTCAGCTAGATCCTCGATCGTTCCACTAAACACCTCAGCTAGATCCTTGATCGTACCACTGAACGTTATCTCGTTGATCCTTTAATCCAAAGAACAAGAATGATTATGTGTTGATGTTCTTGAAGAAAAGAGATTGAGAAGATGAAGAAGACGAATTCTCTTTCAGGTTTCTATCTGCTTAAACAATTGCTGCTACACACTCCTTGACTTGTGTTACAACGGTTTTTCACCTTTGAATTCGTACCTTGCACTGCTGTCAAAAATACTTCTTATATATGAAAGACAGAAGCTGTTAGTAGACACAACAGAATTATGAATTGATACAAAAGGTTATGCATCGATACATACTGTAACTTTGATTAATTTTTAGAGAATTAATGTAAGCATGTATCGATGCAAAGCTCGTATGTATCGATACATGGAGCATTTTAACTAAGCATGTATCGAAGCAAAGCTCGTATGTATCGATACATAGAGCATTTTAACTAAGCATGTATCGATTCAAGACTCGTATGGATCGATACATACTGAAGCAAAAACATTTTGTGATTTACAACAAATTTATGGATCAATGCATATGAACATGTGTCGATACATACTGACACAAAACAGTTTTTATGAGTTCTTTGAAGAAATGTATCAATGTGGATCTTTATGTATAGACATGAAACAGTAGTATAGGCTAAAAACACAATTGAAACATGTAAAATAATGCACAACCAACAATTGGACAATGATCACACAATTTTCTATCATTCAAAACTTATTCAAAGTAAAGAATTTGCTCACAAACTCCCCCTTTTTGATGATGGCAAATTTTTAGCACGATGTGTGTTACTCCCCCTGAGTTTGTGCATATCTGTCAACATCTGAATTTCTCCCCCTTTGTCAACATCAAAAAGAAGAAGAAACAGTTTTATCGAGGCAACATGTTGTAGCAGGACATAGAAAAAATGATAAAGAAGCTAACCATCACAAAGAAGGAAGCTTAAAAAGTAAAGAATCACTCACAAAGAATGACAAATGTGGGCAATAACATCAGAAGTAAACAGAAAGTAATAAGCATTTAAGTAGTAGGAAGTGTTTGAAAATTACATAAGCCAAGACATATATTGTACAACTAATCCAAAAAAAACTTAAGCAATATGCAATGAAATGCAGTGAGATGAAATGATGATGGTTTAATGTGGATTATAGCCACCACAGGACTCTTCGTCATCTCTATCAGGATCTCTGAAGCTTGGCGGAGGCGGAGGACGAGACATTGCATCTGGATTGTGGCCCATGAAGGTGTAGTGCCTGAACCGGTCCTGAACTTCAACACTTTTGAATCTGTCTATAATACCAGGATTGGCACGGCAGTCGTCCATAAAACCAGACATTTCATTGTAGAAGACTCGGTGCCACTTAACCAAGTCTGTGTGCCAAGAGTGTTGGTTATGGAACATCCGTGTATGATCGTCATGCCACTCACGATGCTCCTTATGCCACTCACTTTGTTGTACATGCCAGGACCGTGCCTCTTCATGACGTTCTTGGTTGGCAAGCTCCATCTGTTGAAGCATTTGAGTTAGGTGCGCAGTGGATGTTGAAGATGAAGTACCGCCGGAGAACGGAGGAACCGTTGGTTCATGTACGTAGTTGGTTAGAGACCACCTTTGTGGCACCCAATCACCCCAACCAGCATTGTCATCAGCTGCAGGCACATCTGCTTCATTCACATCATGCATTTCTTCATCAGGTTGGTCTTCAACTACATGAATCCTTTCAGAAGGCACATCAAAGTTATAGATCCTTGTTTTGGATTTCCTTTCAAAGAAATAGAAACATTGACGATCCTTGTCCCACCAACATCCCATATGAGATAAAGTGGAAGAGTCAAACTCTTGAGCAGCAGATGGTGATATGAGAGGAACTAGAGGGATTGCAACATTCCAGAACTTAAGAATTTTCATGATTTGAGACGCATAACCAAGAGCAACATTCTTGGCATTGTTACGCACGAAAAAGAGGCGCTTCACAAAGTAATTTGCCCAATTCAATGGAACCTTATTTTGAAGAATATACAGGAGATGAATGCTTGTCGTGTCTAACCTAGAATGTCCACTGTTTGCTGGACGCAGAATGTGCGAGATAATCCAATGGAGTATACGAGGAATTTTCTTTATCATACCAGATGTAACATGTTCATCCTCACCCAGCGGTCTGTCCAATTTCAAGATAGATGGAGTAAACTCCTTCAGGTTAAATTCAGTGTCAAACTTCAAGTCATGCCAGGTCTTGAAATTATGCGACGGAAGCGGAATTTGAAACACTGTTTCCCAATCACCAGCTTCAAAAGTATAGGTTCTGACCCCAATAGAACACTTAAACATATATCCTTTGCCAGATTGTAAGCCAGCATAAAATGCACGGATAAAATCCTCATGGTAATCATCCTTTGTAGACAAAAATGACCCAAGTTTTTGTGCATGAAGGAGTTCAACCACATCATTGAGATGCAGATGAATATCATCATGTTTATCGAAGACATGGGGTTTCATAACTAACCTTGTCTTGAAAGAATCCTCAAACTCAGTAGCAATTGCAGGATGAAGCAAATCTAAGGCATTTGGAGGAATTTCTGGTAACTGCTGGGAAGTGCCAACCGGTTCCTTTCCTTTTCCTTTTCCCTTTTCTCTAGCTGGAATGGTTCTTGGAGGCATGGTGATGAAATATTGAAGAGAAGTGAGATGAATTTAGGGTTTTGGAAAGAATGATGATGAAGGAAATTAGGGTTAGCCGCAGGTTTTGGGAGGTATGGGAACTGCTAATGCTAAGTTTGTGAAAAGATGTGATAAGAATTGCTGATGTGTCGATCCATGAGTGAAAAAAAATGCATTTAATCCAAATAGCAATCAGTATGTGTCGATGCATATGGGCATGGATCGATCCATGTCACGCATTTTTGTTTTTAAAGAGTCTATGTATCGATACAAACGACGGATGGATCGATACATACTGAACCAGTTTTGACAAAAGTGAAATGAGGAAGACATGAATCGATACATGCATCTTTGCATCGATACATACTGATGTCAAACCAAATTTTAATTAATTTTTATGCAGTATGGTTATGCATTATGAAGTATTTCATGGTAATGATGCCCAAGTATAATTCACAGATCAGATATTAATGTTCAAACAATATATGCAAAGAAATTCACATAAACAAAAATAAGAAATTTTGTTCTAACATACACAATCACATAGTTCTAAGAGAGATATAGAAAGGAGTGATATTACCTCTGTTGATGTAACCTTGTGAGGTATAAATGAAATCTAAAACAAATCTCATCAACCAAGGTGAGGCATAATATAAATAAGAACAAACATGCTTAAGACAACAATGGAGAGAGATCTAGGATCCCTAATTCGCGAAGAATGTTGAAGAACGGTTCCGTTGCCAAAGGTTTAGTGAAAATATCAGCAAGCTGATTTTTAGAATCAACATGCTCAAATACACCGTCTTCTTTTTCAACATGATCGCGAAGAAAGTGATGTCTAATCTCTATGTGTTTAGTGCATGAGTGTAGAACAGGATTTTTAGTAAGGTTTATGGCACTAGTGTTGTCACATTTTATTGGAATCTGTTTGAGTTTAATGTTAGAGTCTTGTAGTTGTTGCTTTAGCCACAAAATCTGAGCGCAACAACTACCAACTGCAACATACTCAGCCTCTGCAGTTGACAAAGCCACAGATACCTGCTTTTTGCTATGACAACTTACCAAGGAGTTTGAAAATAAGTGACATGTACCACTCGTGCTTTTCCTATCTGATTTGCATCCAGCAAAATCAGAATCGGAGTAACCTACTAAGCTACAATCACTTCCTTTGGAATACCAAAGCCCATATTTAGATGTTCCATGAAGGTATCTAAATATACGCTTAACAGCTTTCAGGTGTGATTCCTTAGGATTTAATTGATATCGTGCACACATACAAACACTAAACATGATGTCAGGTCTAGAAGCAGAAAGATACAGAAGAGACCCAATCATACCTCTAAACTTTTTGACATCTACACTCTTACCATGCTCATCTTTATCTAGATTTCCGTTGGTAGGCATAGGGGTGTCAATTGATTTTGAGTCGTTCATTCCAAAGCGCTTGAGTAGTTCTTTGCAGTACTTTGTTTGACATACTGCTGTACCCTCATCAAGTTGCTTTATCTGAAGACCTAGGAAGTAATTCAGCTCCCCCATAAGACTCATCTCAAATTCACCCTGCATAACCTTAGAAAATTCTTCGACCAAGTGTATGTTAGTTGAACCAAAAATTATATCGTCTACATAAACTTGAACTAAAAGAATGTGCTTTCCCTTGTGTTTAATAAAGAGAGTATTATCCACTTTACCTCTTGAATATCCATGATCAATTACAAATTTGCTAAGCCTTTCATACCAAACCCGAGGGGCTTGTTTAAGACCATACAAAGCTCGTTTTAATTTGTAAACATAATCTGGATTTTCAGCATTCTCAAAACCAGGAGGTTGTGAAACATATACCTCTTCATTTATGACACCATTTAAAAACGCACTCTTTACGTCCATTTGGTAAAGCTTAAAATCATTAGAACACGCATAGGCAAGCAAGAGACGTATAACTTCAAGGCGAGCAACTGGAGCATAAGTTTCCTCATAGTCTATGCCCTCCTCTTGGTTATACCCTTGTGCTACTAAACGTGCCTTGTTCCTAGTTATCACTCCGTTTTCATCAAGCTTATTTCTAAAAACCCATTTAGTACCTATGATATGATGATCTCGCGGACGAGGGACAAGTTCCCAAACGTCATTTCTTTTAAATTGATTAAGCTCTTCTTGCATGGCCATTAGCCAACATTCATCAATCAAGGCCTCTTTGGAATTTTTAGGTTCTACTTGTGAAACAAACGCGAAGTGAGAACAAAAATTACTTATCTTAGAACGAGTCATTACTCCCTTTGAAATATCTCCCAAGATGTTGTCAATAGGATGATCTTTTGAAGATTTCCAAGCTGGTGGAAGGTCATTCACTTCAGCTGTCCTTTCTTCCTCATCTTCTTCATGACTAGTATCTTCCTCCTTCTCATGGGCAGCTGTTATGGACTGATCAGTTTTCGTAACAGCTTCCTTGAGTATGTCTTCTGTAGATACACCTGCGTCATCAAAAGAAATACCTTTTCCGACACTTTTCGGATAAGACTCATCAAAAGAAACATGGACAGATTCTTCAACAGTAAGTAAACGCTTATTATATACTCTATATGCTTTACTTGATTGTGAGTATCCAAGAAAGATACCTTCATCCGCTTTTGCATCAAACTTCCCAATATTTTCCTTACCGTTATTCAAAACAAAACACTTACAACCGAATACGTGAAGATGTGACAAGTTTGGCTTTCTTCCTTTTAAAAGCTCATAAGGAGTTTTATTTAAAATAGGACGGATTAAGATCCTGTTTAAAACATAACAAGTTGTGCTAACTGCATCAGCCCAAAAATATTTTGGTAATCCACCCTCATTTAGCATTGTTCTTGCCAACTCCTCTAAAACACGATTTTTACGCTCCACAACGCCATTTTGTTGTGGAGTTCGAGGAGCTGAAAAGTTATGCTCAATGCCATACTTGTCACAGTACTTATCAAAGTGATAGTTTTGAAATTCACCACCATGATCGCTACGAATTGTAACTATTTTGGAATTCATTTTGTTTTGGGTTAGATTTGCAAAATTCTTAAAAGCAGAAAAAGTTTCATCTTTGCTATGAAGGAATATAGTCCAAGTAAATCTAGAATAGTCATCAACGATTACAAAACCATAATAATTTCCACCTAAGCTCTTTGTCCTAGAAGGTCCAAAGAGATCCATATGGAGAAGCTCAAGGGGTCGTGAAGTTGAAATTACACTTTTAGATTTAAAAGAGACCCTCGTTTGCTTTCCCATTTGGCACGCGTGACATAGGTGGTCTTTTGAAAATTTTATTTTTGGAAGACCGACTACTAGATCCTTAGATACAACCTTATTAAGCAAATCGAAATTAACATGCGCTAAACGTCTATGCCAAAGCCAAGAATCATCATTCAAGGTAACTAGACATTTAGTACTTGTTAAAGATACATCAAAAAGGTCAAGCATATAGATATTGTTTACTCTTACACCCTTAAACACAACATTCTGTTCAACATGTTCAATTATGCAGCATGTTTTTGTGAAAGAAACTTTATAACCCTTGTCACACAATTGACTTATGCTTAACAAATTGTGTTTAAGTCCCTCTACTAAATGGACATCAGAAATGGTAGTGGTAGAGGGATTACCTACACTACCTTTGCCAAGTATAGCTCCTTTGTTATTGTCTCCATAAGTAACATATCCCTTCTACTTTGCTTTGAAGTCTATAAAAAGCGATATGTCACCGGTCATGTGCCTTGAGCAACCGCTGTCAAGAAACCATCTCCTATCCACGGAAGCAAGGCACTCATCCTACAATATCAAAAGAGAGAAGTTGGTACCCAATTTTCATTGGGTCCAAGTGGGTAAGTGCTACCATGGTTGCCTTTTGGCTTCCATTGATAAATACCTTTAGGAACAAGAAATCTCCTAAACTTGCATTTCTCAATGGTATGGCCAGCATGACAACAATAATGACATAAACCATGATGATGTGTTTGTTTATTCTTGTTCATTAAATCCGTTGGAATAAAAGAGTATTTTGCATATGGTGGATTTAATGACTTCTTAAACAACATAGAGTCAACGGCATAAGTAACCTTAGGTTGTAAAGCTTTTTCCAATTTGACGTTGAGAGTGTTTACCTCTTTTTGCCAAATATGACAAGCTTCACAATACCTAACTTTACTACATCCATCAATGTCAATATTTTTTGAATTTTCTGCAATACTAGCTTTTAACCATTCTAAATCTTTTTCAGCTTTGTATACTTTACCTTCCAGAAATGAAAAAATTTGTTTATCGGAAGATAATCTTTTAAAAGCATCTACAACTTCGTTATGCAGATTTTCAAAAGCTATTTTCAGTTCAGAAAAAGTCATAGAAGAGAAATTATTATAGTAGGCTTGTTTTACCTTTCTATCATTGATTTTCTTCTTGTGGTAGGACAGATTTTTGGTGTGCACCATAAGGCACAGATTTGCGGTTTCATCACTATCACTTGAACTTTGTGTGCTTGATGAATCACTATCACTTTCCCATGCAATGTAAGCTCTTCTTTGTTTGATGTACCCTTTTGTTGGAGCTTTTCCTTGATCCTTATACTTCATAGGACAGTCTGTTTTATAATGTCCAAATTTACCACAATTAAAGCAAGATCCTCTTCCTCTACTCTTCTTATTCTCTTCCTGTTTTGAATCTGTAGATTGTCTTCGAAACTTCATGAGGTTTTTGTCGGAATGCTTGACTCTGTTCTTTCGAATGAATCTATTATATCTCCTTACAGAAAGTCCCATTTCCTCATCATCCGAATCTTTGTCACTACTAGAATCATTGTCACTTTGCTCTTTTCGTGAGGACTTAGAGCTAGAGGCCATAAGAGCTATTGGCTTCTTCTCTCCCTCTTTGTCTCTCTTCTTCTCCTCTTCCTTCTTACTTTTGTTCTCAAACTTTTCAAGACTTTCTAATGCTTACTGATGTTCTTCCAGCTTTCCAAACAGAGTTGTAATCGTAAGTGTCGTTAGATCGTTGGCTTCCTTAATAGCTGTTACTTTAGGTTGCCATTCCCTGTTTAGACACCTCATAATTTTATTAGTAGCTATTTCATTGGAAACAGGTTTTCCAAGTGCATTCAACCTATTAGTGAGATGAGTGAATCTCTTTTGCATGTCGGAGATAGATTCTACTTTTTTCATGCGAAAGAGCTCAAACTCTTGAATGAGTGTGTTAATACGGGACTGTTTTACTTCAGTAGTACCCTCACGGGAAACTTCTAAAGCATCCCACATTTCTTTAGTTGTCGTGCAATGGGATACCCGATAATACTCATCAACACCAAGTGCTGAAATTAGCATATTTCGAGCTCTCCAATCACACGACCACTTTTTCTCATCTTTCTCATTCCAATCAGCTTCTGGTTTAGGAACTATTGCGCCAGCCGCATTTGTCATAGTAATTTGAAAAGGACCATTTTCAATGGCAGCCCATACTAGCCTATCAACAGAATTTATATGAACTCACATGCAGTCTTTCCAGTAGCCGTAATTTTCACCGTTGAAAATCGACGCTCTATTATACGCCCCCTTTGGTTCAGAATCCATATCGTTACAGGCAGCCACAGAGCACCAGCGAACCGGCGCTCTGATACCACTTATTAGACGGTGTGGCTAGTGATCGAGAGGGGGGTGAATAGATCACCTCTTTAAAATAAACGGTTTTAAAAATCTTATCAGAGTTATTGAAACTTAGCGGAAAATTACAGTCCCGAATCGACTTCCGTCTATTGTGAACCGCTACTAGAAAACCGGACACGAGAATTTATTGCTGGATTTGAATTAGAACTATCAAGATTATTAACACCAGAATCTTATCAAATTGAATGCACTTATAACTAGATCCTAATTCCAATGAATAAAACTCAGCAGACAGTTTTGTCAAACAATTGGTGTGTATGTGATCAATGATGAACAATGGTGGACTTTAGTTAAAGAAGTTTTCTTGCCACTATTGTATCGCGAAAAATACATCCACAACACACTAACTGAAATTACAAAACTGTTTGAAAACGTAAAGAGAGATACGGAAAGAATACGATACGCAGATATTTGGTAAGGAAGTTCCCCACTGTCGTCCTCGCGTGTGGGTACGTCTCCCTCTCAATTTCAAATGAAATTGAGAACTGTAATTATCAATAATGCCGAATTCGTTGATACAAGGTTACAATACAAAGACAGAATTCTAAATCCCAAGAACTTCTTCTTGTATCAAACCTCCACTTGATCTGAGCTCGATCAAGAATTTCCTGCAAGAAATTGCAAATAATTCACCGGTTCCACGACCTGTTTGCGAAATCACCCAATTTCCAAACCCTACGCTATTGTTGAATCTGTTCTGCAAACGTGACTAACAAACCCGCAAGAACACTCCAGTTCTTGAAGGACAAACCGTTTGGTTTTTCCTCAAAACCCCCTTCAACCTTCAACTCAGCTAGATCCTCGATCGTTCCACTGAACACCTCAGCTAGATCCTTGATCGTACCACTGAACGTTATCTCGTTGATCCTTTAATCCAAAGAACAAGAATGATTATGTGTTGATGTTCTTGAAGAAAAGAGATTGAGAAGATGAAGAAGATGAAGTCTCTTTCAGGTTTCTATCTGCTCAAACAATTGCTGCTACACACTCCTTGACTTGTGTTACAACTGTTTTTCACCTCTGAATTCGTACCTTGCACTGCTGTCAAAAATACTTCTTATATATGAAAGACAGAAGCTGTTAGTAGACACAACAGAATTATGAATTGATACAAAAGGTTATGCATCGATACATACTGTAACTTTGATTAATTTTTAGAGAATTAATGTAAGCATGTATCGATACATGGAGCATTTTAACTAAGCATGTATCGATGCAAAGCTCGTATGTATCGATACATAGAGCATTTTAACTAAGCATGTATCGATTCAAGACTCGTATGGATCGATACATACTGAAGCAAAAACGTTTTGTGATTTACAACAAATTTATAGATCGATGCATATGAACATGTGTCGATACATACTGACACAAAACAGTTTTTATGAGTTCTTTGAAGAAATGTATCAATGTGGATCTTTATGTATAGACACGAAACAGTAGTATAGGCTAAAAACACAATTGAAACATGTAAAATAATGCACAACCAACAATTGGACAATGATCACACAATTTGCTATCATTCAAAACTTATTCAAAGTAAAGAATTTGCTCACAAGGTGATCAGTCAACACAAGGAAAAGTCTCGAGTTACTTCCAGCAGGTTTAAATAGGGTCTATTCATCATTCAAAACGCTAATCTTGAAGGAGCAAAAATTTGTCCCCGAGTTGTCATGCTCGTTAGGCGAGAAGCGTGGTTCGCTTAGCGAAGGGAACTGTCATGCTCGCTAGGCGAGCAAATCCTTCGCTAGGCGAAGCTCACGCATTTTCAGAAAATAACAGAAGGTCATGTGCTTGGGTTGCCCTCATTTGATCCCATGAAGTCATGAAAATCAAGTTATAAATTCAGAGTTTCATTGAGCCAAACCCTATTCTATGCTATTCCTATTATCCGAGAGAGAAAGAACAGAACTGACAGAATTCAGAGCAGCCTCCGGAGAGCTACGAACTAATCTGCGGCAACCTCCAGACAGCTCTGAAAAGTTCACTCTGACTCGCACACTTTTTCACCCATCTCACGCAAACCCTAACATTGCTTTGCAAACCCAGCCGTGCCATTCGATTTTAATCGATCTCTCCAATCAGGTTTGCCTTATTCCTATCACTTATGTTTCTAATTTGAATGCTCTGAATGTATGAGGTATTACCGGGATGTTTTGCATGTGGGTTCAGATTTGCATGAATGTGTGATCAATACCTTGAATGTTTAATCGTTTCGTTTCTCATGGATATCATAGGGTTTGGGTTACCGAGATCGGACTGTTATCATTGAAGAACCCAAAACCCGCAGGCGTTCGCTAGCCGCTTCGCTAGGCGAGCCTGCAGCGAAGCCTCGCTAAGCCTTCGCTAGGCGAGGCAGTAGCGAGCGTGGCAGCAGTTGCCTTTTTTGCTGTTTGCTCTAACCTGTTTTGTGTTTGTTATGGCATTGTTTTCTCTTGATTCTATCCTGTTACTCTAACCTTTTGCTGAGTTTTTGTAAGGGCTCACATGACTCTTGCAGGGATAGCTCGCTTGGTGTCCCCCTTAATTTGTGGGATACCACCTGGAGGTTTATTCCGATTACCTGTACTGACCGGCTTTCTTTGATAATGCCAGCTTGAAAGATCTCTGGGTTTCTTATTTCCTTAGTGGTTGTTGCTTCGGATCTTTATCCGTGCGGTAGTTCTCTCGATCCCTTTACCTTTCCCGCGTTTTACCGTTTTCTTAGTTGGAAGACCTCGATAGGAGGCAATTTTTGTGTGTGTTTACTTTTGTGCCCAAAGACCTCCAAGAAGAGGCATCAGTGCTAAAGACCTCCCTGAAGAGGCAATTGACGGATAAAAGGGATTGGTAATCAATCCCCCGTTATTTAGTGCGTCGTTCTTTAAGATCACACTACGTGTCGATGCTTCAGAACAAAAGCCCAAGATCTTTTGTCCGGTCAGTCAGTGGAGAGGGTTCCCTCATTCTGAACCCCCACGTCTTGTCATGAGCTCACCCTGTCCAGGGTTAAGAGCTATGAGGTCTTATCCTCATTACCGTTTTGATCTGCTCACCCTGACAGTCAATGTCAGTGGTTAAGAGCCCATTTGATTACCCTTCCATGGCTTGTTTGTCGAGGTTGATATGACCCCTCTTGACTAAAGCCCTACCCATGTATGTTTGAGCCCCCTTGTTGGCGTGTTTACTTTATGCATGTTTGTTTTGTATGGTATGATCGTCTCCCCATAGGATTGTTAGGCTTCGTATAGTCTCTCGTTTGTATGCCAATTAAGGTAGCGCGGTTCCTTCGTCTAGGACTGCCTTTTTGCATGAGCATCCCTAAAACACCAACAACTCATTGATTCTTCTTCTCCTAAGAACATGTTTACTCCTTCTACTACAGGCGAGTAAGTCTCCAAAGGTCGAGCATCCGGTAGATTGCATAGTAACGTCGTTTGCCCCAAAACACAACCCGTTACCCGTAGTTAGTCGAACTACGGCTTGCTCTGATTCTCATTCCAGATGAGGTACGTAGGCATAAGACGCGACGTCTTACCGAGCACAATCGGCTCCCGAACCCAAGATTTGGTTGCGAGACCTTGTCTTTTCCTTTCCTTTTTCCAGGTTTACTTGGAGCGTTTCGTTTCCCTCCTTTGGGATAAATAATGCACGGTGGCGACTCTTCTGTCATTTCTTTCTCGCCGGTTGTTTTTTCGTATTTCCTTTTTTCAGGTTGCGACAGCAGGTAGCCATGAAACCCTAATTTCTGATTAAATCCAGATGAACACTCTGATACCTTTAAATCCTTCACTGATGAACTGAGGACCAAAATAAGATACTTGGACCCCCCTGAGACCCTTGAGACTTGTATACTTAGAAAATGAAGTCCAATTCTCAATCTTGCTTTGTGTGGGCTCCTTCTGTTAAGGAATGATCGATCAAAACCTTATCTCCATGTCACTAATGCAGTATGCAATGAGTATGACCTAATATGATGCTAATGAAGTGTAAAACATAATCCCATGCTTCAAGGAAAAATGAAGGGTAAATTTTGGGGTATTACACCATGAGTCCCTTATTCTTTGCTTTAAAGGATTTGTTCTTGAAACCTTCCTTTTTGGAGTTATCTTTCTTGAGCTTTGGACATTCATTTATGTAGTGTTCAGGTTCTTTACATTCGTAGTAGGTTACTTCCTTGTTAGGTATGCCTCTGGATGTTGAGTCTGGATGATCTCCCTTATGTCTGGGCCTTCTGAAGTTGTTATTTCTTTTTCTCCAGAGCTGTTTGATTCTTTTGGAAAGAAGAGATAAGTCATCTTCATCATCAGAATCTTCATTCTCAGAGTCATCTTCGTCTTCTTCTTCAGCTTATTAGGCTTTGTTCCTTTTTGGCTTTCTTCTTTCTGATCTTGACTTCAGAGCTACTGATTTCTTCTTCTTCTGAGGTTCATCTTCCTCTAGCTCTATCTCATGACTTCTGAGGGAGCTGATAAGTTCTTCAAGGCTTATGTTGTTCAGATCTTTAGATAGCTTTAGAGCAGTAACCATAGGTCTCCATTTCTTAGGAAGACTTCTGATTATCTTCTTGACATGTCTGTTGTAGTATATCCTTTATCCAGAACCTTGAGTCCTGCAACTAAGGTTTGGAACCTTGAGAACATTACTTCCATAGCTTCATCACCTTCCATTCTGAAGGCTTCATACTTTTGGATTAAGGCCAGAGCCTTAGTCTCTTTAACTTGATTATTGCCTTCGTGGATCATTTTCAAGGAATTAAAGATTTCTTTATCTGTTTCCCTGTTGGTGATCTTCTCATACTCATTGTAGGAGATTGCGTTCACCAAAATAGTTCTAGCTTTATGGTGATTCTTGAAATCACGCTTCAGGTCATCATTCATTCTACTTGAAATAGCGACACCAACAACAGAAATGGATGGTTCATAGATATTTGTGACAATGTCCCATAGATTAGCTTCGTAGCCTAGGGAGAAGCTTTCAGTTTTGTCCTTCCAGTAGTCAAATTTTTCTCAATCAAAAACTGGAGGTTTTGAGTTAGCCATGATGTTTTTCTCACGCTGGATCTCTCTACATTGTTAAGTGTTTGACTCAAAAATCAATAATAGAGCCGAAGCTCTAATACCAATTGAAGGTAGAGAAAAACAAGAAAGGGGGGTTTGAATTGTTTTCACATTAATCAAAAACTTTTGCAACAGCACTCACACGGAAATAAATGCTAACAACACAAGAAATTTATCCTGGTTCACTTGAAAATCAAAGCTACTCCAATCCACCCAGCCAAGGTAATTTTGCCTTCAATAAGGACTTAATCCAACAATCTCAAAAGATTATAAAAACGCCTAAGAGTTCAACAATCTCTTAGCCCTCTCCAGTCTACAGACTTCAATAAGTCACTTGAGGAAAATCAACAACTTTAAAGAATTACAAGTGTTTGCTTTAGTGCTTCTAGGCAAGCAGTGAACACAATTAAGGATACGAATCAATGACCACACTATGAGCAACAACTCTTATGCGATTACTGAGTTTTACAATGAAGAGTATTGAGTGTATAGATCGAAGTGTATTATCGTATTCTTGTGTATTCTTCTTATTCAGCATGATGATGATAAGGCCTTTATATAGTGCTTTGAGATGGCACCGTTGGAGAGAAAATTAATGGATATTTCTTGTCCATTATGAGACTTAATGACATTAACTTTCTTGTCCTTTCCATAGCAATTTTGGAGCATAATCCATAATTTACTTATAGAGATTTATACCATACTTGGAATACTTCTTGATTAAGTTTTTGATTTTGATGAGTCAAATGAGCTTGAATCAGAGTCGGCAGAGTCAGAGTCTTTGAGTAGAAGCTTGTAGTCTTCAAATATTCTCTTAACTAGTCTTCAGATAGTTGTTTGTTGAATAGACTTTAGATAGATGTTTGTCTTCAGATATTGGCTTGACTGGTCTTCGGATACAGTGTCTTCTGATGTTGTCTTACAGAGTCTTCAGGTGTAGAGTCTTTAGACATCAGATATTAACTTCAATGCCAGACTATGTATGTGATTCTTCAGATGTGTTTTTATTCAGAGCCAAATATGATTTCTTCATTGTTGGATCAACTTTTCAGGACTGTGTTAAAAGCTAGATATTGTTTTCCTCAAATTCAGTTTTCCTTAGAAACCTGCACACTTAGAGAAAATTATTAGGGTACCAAATTGTTTCATTCTCTGTTATCATCAAAACTTAGAGATATATTGCAGAACCAAAATCTTGTTCTAATAGACGTTTGGGCCATGTTAACATGAGAAGGATTTCTCAGCTAGATATTCTTGAATTATTCATATGCTCTTTGTGAAGCATGTCAGAAAGGTAAGTTTTCTAAAACATCCTTCAAAGCAAAAATTGTTGTTTCTACTTCTAGACCATTAGAACTTTTACACATTGATATGTTTGGACCTGTGAAAACTACTTCTATCAATAGAAAGAAGTATGGATTGGTGATAGTTGATGATTACATTCGTTGTACATGGGTAAAGTTCTTAAAGCACAAGGATGAGTCACATTCTGTGTTTTCTACCTTCTGCTCACTAGTGCAAACAGAAATGAATTGCAAAATAGTCAAAGTCAGAAGTGATCATGGTGGCGAATTTGAAAACAAACATTTTGAAAATCTTTTTGATTCAAATGGTATTTTCCATGATTTCTCCTGTCCTAGAACTCCACAGAAAAATGGAGTTGTAGATAGGAAGAATAGGACTTTGCAAGAAATGACCCGCACCATGATCCAAGAAACTGATATGGCTAAGCATTTCTGGGCTGAAGTAGTCAACACAGCGTGTTATATTCAGAACAGAATTTCTATCAGACCTATTCTGGGTAAGACTCCTTATGAATTATGGAAGAACAGAAAGCCCAACATTTTTCTTACTTTCATCCTTTTGGATGTGAATGTTTTATGCTAAACACAAAAAAAAATCTTAGCAAGTTTAACTCTAAGACACAGAAGTGTTACTGTTAGGATATTCTGAACACTCTAAAGGCTACAGAATCTTTAACACAGAAACACGAATTGTTGAGGAATCAATTCATGTTAGATTCGATGATAAGCTTGACCCTGAAAAGTCAAAGCTAGTTGAGAAGTTTACAGATTTAAATATCAATCTCTCAAAATCCAAAGACTCTGCCTCTGGAGAAAAAGACTCAGAAGGCAAAGCCAAATAATCTGAAGAAACAACTCAACCAAAAGCAATAGCTGATCCATCTCATCAAAAGAAGATCAGATCAAGAACTTCTCATTCTGAAGAATTGATTCTGGGAGACAAGAATGCTCCAGTCAGAACTAGATCTTCATTCAGACCTTCTGAAGAAACTCTTCGGTGTTTGGTGTCTCTGATAGAACCCACATCAATTGATAAAGCTCTTCTGGATAATGAATGGATCTTGCTATGGAAGAAGAATTGAATCAATTCACCAGAAACGATGTCTGGGATCTTGTTCAGAAACCAAAAGGTTTCCATGTCATTGGAACCAGATGGGTCTTCAGAAACAAGCTGAATGAGAAAGGAGAAGTTATCATAAAGAAAGCTCGACTGGTAGCACAAGGTTATAGTCAGCAAGAAGGTATAAACTATACAAAAACCTTTGCTCCAGTTGCCAGGTTAGAGTTTATTTGTCTTCTATTTTCTTTTGCAGTCAATCATGACATCATCCTTTATCAGAGGGATGTTAAGAGTGCATTTCGGAATGGATATATTTCTGAAGAAGTATATGTGCATCAACCCCCTGGTTTTGAAATTTCTCAAAATACTAATTTTGTTTTTAAATTGAAAAAAGCTTTGTATGGTCTGAAGCAAGCTCCCAGAGCTTGGTATGATAGACTAAGCAACTTTTTGTTGGAAAGTGATTTTACTAGAGGGAAAGTGGACACAACTCTCTTTTGCAAAATCTTCAAGAATGATATTCTGGTTATGCAAATTTATGTTGATAATATTATTTTTGGTTCTTCTAATACGTCGTTGTGAAAGGATTTTTCTAAGTCTATGCAGGCAGAACTTGAAATGAGTCTGATGGGAGAACTTAAGTTCTTTCTGGGAATCCAGATTGATCAAAGATCAAAAGGCACTTATATTCATCAAAGCAAATATACAAAGGAACTTCTGAAGAAATTCAACTTATTAGAATGCAGGCTAGCAAAGACTCCAATGCATCCTACATGTATTCTGGAGAAAGAAGAGGTAAGCAGTAAGGCAAATTAGAAGCTATTCAGAGGTATGATAGGTTTTCTTATATATCTAACCGCTTCTAGACCTGATATCTTATTTAGTGTCTTCTTATGTGTTCTCTTCCAATAAGATCCTAGGGAAACTCACTTAATTGTTGTTAAGAGAATCTTTAGGTATCTGAAAGGTACTACTAACCTTGGTTTATTTTATAGAAAATCAAGTGAGTATAAATTAGTAGGCTATTGTGACATTGACTATGCTGGAGATAGAATTGAAAGAAAAAAAACTTGTGGAAGTTTCCAATTTCTGGGAGATAACTTGATCTCATGGTCCAGCAAGAGACAGTCAACAATTGCACTCTCAACAGTAGAAGCTGAATATATTGCAGCTTTTGGATGCAACACTCAGATACTCTGGATGAAGAGTGAGCTAAAAGATTATCAGATATCTAAGAGTAACATTCCTATTCTCTATGATTATACTTCTACTATCTGTTTATCTAAGAATCCTATCTTGCATTCTAGGGCTAAGCATATTGAAATAAAACATCAGTTTTTATGTGACTATGTTCGGAAGGGAACTTTTCACTTAAAATTTTTTGATACAGACCATCAATGGGCTGATATCTATACAAAACCCTTTGCTGAAGATAGATTTGTGTTCATTATGGAAAACTTATTTATGAAATTATATCCAGAATGAAAAGATGTTTTTCAGAATGTAAAAGTCTTTAGAACTCTGGATTAGATTATGAGATTGTTTTCTTTCTGACTCTGAAACATGAGCTTTCTGAAGTAAGGAAGTTTTCATGAATCAGAAAGGTTTTGATCATAAGAAATCTTATCAATTTGACTTCCTGATTCTGAATAATCGCTGCATTAAATGGTTGTCTTGTCGTTTGATTTCATGTGGTTCTTAGTGGCGACAATTGTCCCACTTTCTAAGCACGCGTGATGAAAGCGTGACACATTGGGTTTAACAATTCTTGGAAGTAGGTCTAAACTCTTACGCATCCCTCTATGACTGCGTATTCCCTTTTTTTGTCATCATTGAAAAATTTTCTATATAAACCCACTTCGCTCACATTTTCACAATACGCGCACATCTCTCCCACAATTTAAGTTTTCAAACCTTTAAACAACCCTTTTCTCTCTACAACTGTTCTTCATCTTCATCTTCTTCAAATGGATGATCAATAACAACAATCTTCAAGCTCCTCAAAGGCAACAAATAACAACACCATGTTGGAAGGGATTCCAGAGTTAACCATTCACACTCCAGTCAATGAGTTAACAGTGTTATGTAAAACCATTGTTGATTTCAAAAACCTAAAGGATAACGATTTTGATTTCACTGAAACTTTGAATGTTCAAGGCTAGAACACCTTCTTCGAAAGACTCACAGGCCCAGTTTACCCTATGTTAGTAAAGCAGTTTTGGGTTCATGCAACTATTGCAAAGGAAACTATCACTTCCTATGTCATGAATAGGAAAATAGTCATTACTGAGAAGTCCATAGTTGATCTCATTGCTCATGATGGTAAAGGGAAGAGGACTCATAGTGAAAAGATCACTGCTAAGAGAGATGCTGCCATTTCTCTTGTCATCTTCAAGGAAGAAACTAACTTCGTTGATCAAGAGAGTCCTAGTGCTAAGGACTTAACAAGGAACCTAAGAGTTTTGTTCAAGATCATTTTGGGTTGAATTCACCATATTCCAAGTACAAATAGTTATGGCTACATCAACACACGTCAGAAATTCATGCTATTTCTTCTGGAGAAAGGGTGTCAAGCTGGGACTTCCATCACTTCTATTTAAGCTCATGAGGGATTCTATCAGAGAATCCAGAACTGGTGGCTCATCCAAGAAATCTAAGATAAAATTCATTCCCAACAGAAGATTGATTTCTGATATCCTTGTAGAAAGTGGCTTGGTGGATGACCTCTAGTTAGTGGTTTGACATAAGAGATGATGAAGGATGCTGGTAAAGTCTTCTGGGGGAAGAATCTGAAGAGTATGGGTCTTATCTCCAGATTTCAAAGGCCATATGTCATTCTGACTAAGGATGATATCTATGGTACAAGAAATCCCATTGATAACTACCCTATATTCACCAAAATTGACCCTCCACAGGTTCTGATGGCTTATTTGGAAAGTTGTTTGAAGGACGGAATTGAACCTTTGGTGGATCCTTTTAACCTTCCTGAAACTTACCATGATGTTCATGGAAAGAGAATGAAGGAGTTCAGAGATGAAGGATCTTCTAGGGCTTAGAAGAAGAAGAAGATTGTTGTTTTTCAGGATGAAGATGATGTGCCTCTAAGTGAGCGCCATAAGGCAATGATTCTGAAGGATACTTCTGGAGTCATCCAGTTTTCAAGAGTTTTTTGTAAGCTTCCTTCTGATAGAACTCCTTTAAATTCTAATCCAATCTCTTCTGAAAGGATCTTACCAATCCCTCATCCATCTCAATCCTCTGTGTCTAAACCAATCCAAATTCCACCACCAGAATTAAACCCACCAATATCAACCCCGGTCATAGAAATTCCACTACCAATATCAAGAAAGAAAATTACATTTTGGGTTCGTGCCCTTCATGGAACTGTGGAGGCTAAGAAATTACCAAATATGCCTTACTTCTCCATAAATAAAGAAAGCCTCTCCAAAAGATATGGAAGAAGAAGAAGCTTCTCCAGAAACATAGATCGTTCAACACACTGAGTCTGCTCCAGAACCTGTTGCTACTTCTGACCCTCAAGACTCTGTTATGGAAGAAGCTCCTACTCAGATGGTCGTCTCAGAAGCTTCTGCCTCTCAGCCTATTCCGGTTTCTCTTTTGAGGATAATCAACCAGATCAAGGCTGATAATGCAAAGGTCAATGAGCGTCTGGATAAGCAAGATCTCATGTTCCAATTGATTCTCTCAAGGCTTCCTCCTCCTCTTCCACCTCCTCCACAAAACCCTTAGTTTTTATTTTTTTTACCTTCTTGAAAATTTTCTTTGTTGTACTCTGCACTGCCTGTTGGCATTTTAATTAATGAAAAATGTTTTGTTTCTCTTTATTTATTTATTGTATTTTATCTTTTTGATTGATGACAAAGGGGGAGAAAACATAACATTCTAAAGGGGAAGAATTAAGTGCTTATTTTGATATCTAATTTCCTTAAGTAAAACCCAAACATTGTTTAATACTTCTGCTAACAAATACTTCGAAAAAAGAGTTTGTTAAGTGTTTTCTGCAGGGCTATTTTCTCAAGAATCAGAATGGTTCTGAATATGATATTTCTGATAAGAGAGTTTTTCTTCTAAAGTAAAGTCAAGGTTCAAATAAGAAAACCTTCTCCTTTAAAAGCTTTTCAAGTAAAGTCTATCAGAATGATGATGTTATTAAACCAGTGTTCTAGACAACATCAACTTACTTCTGAAGATAAACCATATTTTGACTAAATATTCACTCTGGTACTTCAAAAAGGTTAATCAAGAAAGTGTTATTTCATTCTGATTTTATATTTATAGGATTATACATCTCAGGGGGAGCTTTATGCTTATGTAAGATGTATTCTTCTATGATTACCTTGCACAAAAATGTTCATCAAAATACATGTTTTGTCATCATAAAAAAGGGGGAGATTGTTAGAACAATATTTGGTTCTACATCTATACCTTGAGTTTTGATGATAACATTATTGTATTTGTGTGAGAACAATTTTGGTACCCTAACAGTTTGTTATTGTGTAGCTTTAACGACCAGTTCTGATTCTGAATATATGATGTACAACATCATTATTTTCTGAATTATGTGCCTCTAAATCCACTTCTGTGCAAAGTCTTAGAAGTTCTGAAAGACATCATTATTGTTGATGCAATGTTCTTTCTGCTTCTGAGATGTTTTAGTCATTAGAAGCTTCTGACGAGACTTTATGTTGCTGATGCAATATTCTCTTAGTTCGTGCTTTTGGACGTGACTGATAACCAAACTTCTGAAGAATGGCAAGCTTTTGAAGTTCTGTTATGAAGCTGAAGATTCTGAAGATCTCAAGCCAGACAATTGAAGTTATCAAGGTTCTGACTGAGGATTCTAAAGACTCTGAAGATACTGAAGACCTCAAGCCAGATTACTGACGTTGTCAAGGTTCTGACCCAAGGTTCTAAAGTTTCTGAATCTAGCTCGCTACTTCTTCATTTCATGCTTCAATCATCTTTCATCCAAAGCCAATGAATTTGAAGATAAGATCAAAATAGGAACGTAATTAAATAGTACATGGTACAAATCTAACAACCTTTCCACTACCTGATTTCGTGGGCAGGGACAGTAGTATACATCATACTGTCGCTGAATTTATGAGAGAAAGGACAATAAGCAGTATCATTCCTTTCCCATCCAACAATGGACAGTCGCTCAAATGAGCTTTCCCTAGTTTTCCCTCCAACGTTCACATGCTTATGCTATATAAGCATGCATTTGAGACTTGAAGAAAATGTTGATTGCATAAGTATTTTGACAAGCTATTTTTCTTTGTGAAAAGTTATCATTCTTTGTATAAAGTTTTCTTTAAGTGTTTTTTATTCATTTGTGTAAAATCTGCTTGTGTAGAAGCATCTTGTAACACACTAAATATTCTTCAAACTATTTATTTGAGTCCTTAAGGAGCTTATCCTTGAGAAGACAAAGAAAGTTGTTCTTTGTGAGTCCTTAAGAAGACTAATGTTTAGTTGTATTCTTGAGAAGACAAAGAAGGTTATTCTTTGTGTTTATTGTAATCTGTTGATTATAGTGGATTAAGTTCTTGTGTATAAGGAAAAGTCACCTTGGCGGGTGGTGATCGCGACATAGTAAGTCTACATGAATCGTGACTGCAAGTGCACAGTCTTATCGCGTAGTTTTAAATATTATCGAACCCACAAGGACTAATAATCGAACGTATCTTGGTCTAATGTTGTTATGTAAATCTATGGCCGATGATTGTTCTAAGATTGGAGGGATGAAGAGAAATAATTATAACGTAAATAGAATAAAGATAAGGGATATATGGGATATCGGTATGTAATACCTCAAACTTTGGGGATTCGATAGATAGTTGGTGTAATCTTATTGGTTAAAATATTCTTTAGTAGAAATTATTTATAGAAAGGACTTAGTCTCACACTCTCGTTTTTATTGACTCTGACCATACTCCTAAACCAGAATGCTTGGCTCTCGGGTCTCATTTTGAATTTAAAAGTAATTTTTGAATATAAATAAAGTTTAATTAATCCTAAAGCGCTCTCGCTGTGTTTAGGATTAATGCCTAATTTCAGCTATTTGGTTAAAATCTCAAACTCTCGTTCTTGTTGACCGTAACCTTAGTTTGTTTTGTACTCTCGTACGAAAAACAGTTTGATTAAAATAAGAAACTAAAAACCGGAAAAATAAGTTTTATAAAAACTAACACCAATTCTTTATTGAATCTCGTCGTTTCGACGGTCTTTACATACCGATACCTAAGGCTTTAGCCGGACATGTATCTGGTAACAGACATGGTATTTGGGAAATTAAACATGCAATAATGCATAAATAAATAAAACAGTAATCAAAATAAAACCTAGATTGCAATTTAAGAACTGAAACTGAATCTTGAGTCTTTGATTAAAATAATTCCGGCAGGCTTTGGCAATGAATAACCCTTACAATTGAATCCCAAATGCGTAAAATAATAAACCGTAATAGTCCCCGATGTGGAGAAACTATCACTTTTACGAGGTAAGAAACTGCTTAGAAAACAAAAAGAAAAATAGTGCTGAATAAAATTAAGCGTAAACAGAAAACTGGAAGAAGAGACTTTTCGTGCGAGTCTGAAAAGTCTTTTATATATGTTTTACAATTCCTCATTTGTAGCAAAGGTAGTGGCAATCGTGGATAAAAAGGTGGAGGAAATGTAGGAAGACTAGGTTGTGGCAGTTGCCACAACCCTAGCTTCATGATAAGTGGCGAGTGCCACTCTTGTAGCAACCGTTTTCCACTTCTCAAGGGTTGGTGGCGGGCGCCACCTCCCTCTTGGCCCAATGTGGCGGGCGCCACACTCTTTGGATAATGGGCGCCACAAGCCCATTTTCTTTGGTGGCCCATTATCCCTTTGGAAACCTCATTTTCTTCTAGTTTCTTGCCTTTTTCTTTCCTTTTTGCTATTTTCTATTTTTCTTGCGGCAAACCTTTTAATCGATAAATACCTGCAATAAACATAAAATACGGTGTAATAATAAGTGTTAATCGAGTAAAAAATATGAATATGGAGCCAAAAATATGATACGTTTTTGCGTTATCAAACTCCCACGTACTTAAACCTTTGCTTGTCCTCAAGCAAATGTCGAGTACATGAAAAGTTTTGTAAAATATTTGCAGCATGCATTATCAAGACTCGTAGAAAACACAGTTTCATTCGGATACTCATTCTAGTCTATAAACTTTACTTTTGTTCCAAACTGTATTAACAGGTACTTACTTCCACACTAAGGGTATCGTTAGAACACATAGTCGCAATGTTGCAACCATAAGTCTCCCTCCTATACAAACCAATCTGAATCATGTTGTCATGCTTATGCCTACCTTACTAAACCTTCTTTTTATCCTTTTTCATTCTGGCGCAATCACATTAAGCCCGTTATCCTTTCACATTCATAGCAAGATAATTTGTTAGTGACTATGACCTCATCATTATTTCTTTCTTTCTTTTTCGCACTTTGGCTCAAATAACAATTGAAGATGGTTATACCGTTGGGCTAAATGACCGGGTGAGGGTCACCTAACTTAGAAGGAACAACATTTTTCATACATTTTGTAATCTTTTCTTCTTTTAAGCCTGAAATCATATACTTATTTGCATCGACTTCTTGCGTAGTGTGTGCTTAAGATGGTGCTGACTGCTAGATAAACTACTTAACGAATTATTAAAGGATAAAATTTAAGGCTATGGCATGACAAGTACTCAAATCGATCTTATACTTGGGAGATTTAAGGTGTTAAAACGATACCGATCCTATAATGCTTTTCTAAATCTTTACAATTCAACCGCAGTTTGATTTATAGTTTAGAATTTTCAAAAGATGCACTGTATCTCAAAGTCTAGATTTTTGCAAAAAAAATTGTATGGCTTAAGTAAATAGGAGAATTAGTAAATAACGGAAACCACGCATAAAGACTCGACAACACATTGATATTTAACTCGACTGACACTTTAACAAAAATTGAAATAACCAAAAAATTATAAAATAACAAAAGGAAATAACAATATTTTAAATCTAACTAGAAAGTGGTAAATAAAAAATATTAAAGCTTCCTCCCCCATACTTAAATCTTGCATTGTCTCCAATGCAACGACATAAGATAGGAAAGAAAGGTAGAACCTAGTTATTCTGCTACTAACGCCTTCTGCCACGTGTACGTGGACGTCCACCGTTTCCTGGTTGGTGAGGTGGTGTATAGTTCTGAAGATCTTTCACACGCATTGTCAATGTTGCCATTTCATCGATCAAGCCAGACATGTTTTGTTCGGTTCTGAAAGCGTGGTCAGGCTGATCATGCTGCATTTGGTGAAGGATTTGCATCATTTTAGTTTGTTGAGCTCCCATGGTTTGGATCTATAAGTCTCGCTGAGCATCTAATTCTCTATGCCGCAACAGTTCAGCATATATCTCATCAAGAGTGGCTGGTGCCACATTTCTTCTTAGTCTTTGACTGGAAGACGTACCTGCAACATTTTCAAATGAAGTGTGTGTTATGTGCGGGTCAGTAGCGGGAGCAATTTGCTTCGGAGTGTGATCCTCATTGGTGTCCCCGCCAGCAGCTACATTCTCAGGAATATGCGTGGGGACTTGGTTAGGCACCGGATCATTAGTATAACAATAATTATCCGGGTTGTGCACATTTGTACGATTTGGATTTGGGAGGATAAAATCTTGTAACACATTATTAGCAATTATTAAATTAAATTTACCGTCACTCCTTCATTTTACTAGTTTCATGCTCCTTGCCATGTCAATGTCAATGGCATGATGCGGGAGCGGGGTTAGCCTGGAGAATTTTTCTTCGAGTCCTAGGACTCTGGCTATGGAGGTTATTAAACCTCCAAAAATAATTGGGCCTCGCTTCGCATTGACAATGGCTTGCATGTGAGATAGCATAAACGGGGAGGTACTCACCTTTTGTGGCAAAAATCTGGCGAACAAATAAAAGAGTTCTTTTTCGTTCACCTTGTTAGAATTTGCTCGGCCAAAAATGGTGCACGTCAATATTTGGCGGAAATATCGAATAGTCGGGTTTTGAATTAAAGTGGCTCTGTTTCCCTCAAAACTATGGGTGACTGTACCGGTTATTACCCTCCAAAATGGTTAGAAGGCGTGTTGCCAACCCTCAGTATCTGAGACCTCACTTACTACGCCATCCCCGTGGGGGAAGTGTAGCAGGTCCGCTAGTTAGAAAATGTAAGGGAATATTCGACATTAAATAAACGAAACTGGAGCAGTTTGTGTTGGGTGTGGGACTAAAAATTAATGAGCTCAGAAATTCTAATGTTAGTTGAGCATAGACAGGGTCCTTGAGAGATAGAAAATAATTTAAATTTAACATATCTAGCGTATAGTTAACATTATCTTGAATTCCTAAGGCATATAAACAGTGTTCATCGGCGTACCTTGTTGATTCGATCTTTTTGGCGCTTAGAGACATATACACCTCCTCTTGTAATTCGCCCGGCTCGCCGTTTTTGAACACTATTTTGTATTCCCTCATCTGTGCCATAATGGATTTCACAATATTTGTGTAATATAGTGAGAATAGAGAAAGAGAGGAGAGAAATATGTAAATGAGAGGTGTGATTTGTTGAGGTAGTGTTGGTGGTTTATATAGAGGTGATGGTGGTTAGAAAATTAATTGGTAAATATATTGCATTTATGGTTTTTTATGTCTTGGTCAAAGAGTGTTGAAAGTGGTTGAATGGCATTAAGACATTGTCTGCATGCAAGGAACATCACAATAAAGGTGATTTGAATGGTCCAAAATACACAGCCTGCGCGTGCAAGCTTGTGTAGTGGCCTGCGCCACTTTTCGTGTTGGTGGCGGGCGCCACTATGGGCTCTGTGGCGGGCGCCACAACCCTCACATGGGTGCCACAATTGTGTGTGGAAGGCACCACATATAATGTGGTTTCCCATGTGTGTGCTTTTATTTTGCTTTGACCATGCCATTTTAATTTGCCAATAATATAGTGTATGGGAACAATAAACATGATATAGTGGAATGGAATTTAATCGTAACATTGACGAATAAAAGAATCGAGTAGACGGGAAAAGAGGAAATAATTTGTCTACTGGAATAAAAGTAAATGAAGTAATTAAATAAATTCCAATATGTAACAACAAATAACAATAAATTTCCAAACAAGAAAATAAAATAAAATGAAAGTTAGTGAATCGGTAATACTATAATAAATTAGCCATTACGGCGACTGCTGGTAGGAGGAGCGAACGAGTAGAAGTGCTGGTAAATGGGATCCAGGTTCTCTGTCACTACATCCATAAAATCGTGGAATTCTGTGCGGAGGGTGCTCAGCTCGCCTCTCAGATTGGTGACGTCTGTCTAAACAACTTCGATGGCAGCAACATGATCGATGAGAGGTGTAGCCAGTATAACTGGGGCATGTGATTCAGCATCAGAGAGATAATTGTCATGATGATCATGAATTTAGGGTGGTGGTCCATCCGAATCATAGAGCTAGTTGTTCCTATCATGTAAACTCGTCCTAGGGTATGGCAGGGTAAACAGGTGTACTAGTTGGCTGTTAATGAGGAATTCAAACACATTCGGGCCTAAGTTCCTAATGATACCGGTGTTGACACAAAATTGGATGTTCATAGGTCGTATAACCCTAACAACTGGGTAATGTAGCCCCATTGCATGTGCTATCATGGTCACTAAGCCTCCCACTGAGATTGGTCCATAGTCTTCCTATGTTATACGTATAGATTAGCTATCATGAATGTAGCAGCGTTAACAGGTCGGACATATGATGCATAGTACATTATAAATAATCCGTCTTTGGACACAACGGTTCTGTTCGTTTCCTTTCCAAATAGGGTGTGAGCTAGGATCTTATGAAAGCAACGAATGGCAAGGTTATGGATGTTCTCTGATTGCATAAGGTATGGCTCGGGATGGTTGTTTCCGGTGATGCTACCCCAAAAGAGGTCTAATTGATGGTCCTCAAGTATGTCTTCCTGGGTAATGGTAAAGGTATCAGGGCCATTAGGACATCCTAGGACTTCAACCATTTCTCTGTGGGTGTAGTGGTAGTCTTTATCAAACAACCTAAAGGTGATTAGGCCTTCGTTAAATCCCATAACATGGTTTGGCAGGTACACTAGGGAGCTTAGGAATTCTAGAGTCAACCTAGTGATGGAACTAAATTTTCTCTTGATAGCAAAGGTGTCTCAGCCTAGTTGGTTAATGAGGAACATAACACTGTCTCTTATACCTAATTTTGTCATGGTGTGTTCATCTGGATATAAGGTTATTGTCATTTCTCTCTGAAATAGAGTCTCAAAACGTCTTCTTTGAGCTCTGCCTCTAAAGACTATATCCATATAATCTACTTGTTGCATTGTAATAGTAAGTAGCTAGATAAAATCAAGTAGATAATAGCATTAAGGTAGTAATGGTCAATAATACAGAAATGTACCGATTAACTTTATGAGAAATAAATAAAGAATAAAACAAAGAAATGAAAATTAAGTAATAGTAATAATTATAAATTTGTGATGAAATTAATTAGTTAAAGACAGAGTGTGGGTTATCTCCTACCAAGCGCTTTGTTTATTGTTGTAAGCTCGACAGAAATAGGATAGGCGTTATTCTTTTGAATAAGCGTGAGGCTCTGCAAGCTTAAGATTTGCAATGAAATCATTGTTATCAATGTTGTGGTAATGTTTCAAACGTTGGCCATTTACTATGAATGGTTCGCTCGTTTTTCCTTTTATCTTTATTGCTCCGTTCGGAAAGATATTGGTGATTTCGAAAGGATTGGACCACCTAGAACAAAGTTTTCCAGGAAAGAGTCTGAGGCGGGAGTTAAATAGGAGTACTTTGTCGCCTTGGTTAAACTCTTTCCTTAATATGCGATTGTCGTGCATTTTTTTGTTCTTTCTTTATAGATTCAGACATTCTCATACGCATCTAGCCTATGTTTTTCTAGTTCATGGATATCTAATATTCTTTTCTCGCCTGCGGCAGTATAATTGAGATTAAGGTCTTAATGTCCCAATATGCTTTATGTTCTAATTCTACCGGCAGATGACATGATTTTTCATAAACTAGCTTAAAATGTGTGGTTCCTATTGGGGTCTTATAAGCTGTCCTATATGCCCACAGGGCTTCTGGTAATTTTGAGGACCAATCTTTCCTAGAGGTGGAAACTGTCTTTTCTAAGATTTGTTTAATTTCTCGGTTCGAGACTTCTACTTGCCCACTCGTCTGTGGGTGGTAGGGTGTTGCTACGCGGTGCCGAACTCCATATTTCAGTAATATCTTTTCAAAAATATTTGAAATAAAGTGGGAGCCACCATCATTGATGACAAGTCTCGGCACTCTGAATCTAGGGAAGATTATTCGCTTAAAGAGTCTAATTACCACTCGTGTGTCATTCGTTGGAGAGGATATTGCCTCAATCCATTTTGATACGTAATCGACAGTAACAAGGATATACTTGTTACCAAAAGAAGATGGGAAAGGTCTCATAAAATTGATTCCCCAAACATCGAAGACTTCTACTTCCAAAATGCCTTTAAGTAGCATTTTGTCGCGTCTAGATATGTTTCCAGTGCGTTGACACCAATCGCAATTTGTGATCACGATGTGGACATCTTTCCACAAAGTAGGCCAAAAGAGGTCGGCTTGCAAGATCTTAGTGCAAGTCTTCTAGGTGCTTGCATGTCCTCCATAGGGAGCAGAATGATAGTGGGAAATTACGTTTTCTACCTCATCTTCTAGGACACATCGAAGGAAAATGCCGTTGGCACCTCTCTTGAAAAGTATAGGCTCTTCCCAATAATAGTGTTTAATATCATGGAAAAAAAATTTATTTTGTTGGTAGGTCAAGTCTGGCGGAAGCACCCTAGCTGCTAAGTAGTTGACGAAGTCAGCGTACCTGTAAGACCCCAATTTTGTCCCTAAGATCCCTCATGGCATTATATCATATCATTGCATTGCCTCAAGGATCATTGGACACCTTGCTCCCTTCCCTTTGGGTTGGTTATCTTTTTGAGAGTGGTTCTTGATCACCAAGCATGTTGGCATTTGTATATCATTGCTTTTCTTTTTATCACTAACCAAAAAGTACAAAAATATGTCATCTAACACTTGTCTTGCAGATGAAGCAATAACAGGTTAAGGCCATCAAAAGCATTCATTGAGCAATAGGTGGTGACCATTCTTGAGAATTTGGACCCCACAATCATTCACAAGAGTTCATATGAGCTATGATGTTATTTTGAAGCAAAATCCCAAGTGGTAGAGGCTTGAATTCCATCAGAACATTTCCTAGTCAATTGAAGGCCTAGAAAGTCAACTGCCAAATCAACTGTGGATTTGGAGGTGGGAAGTGATTAGAAATACTTCATTCATGTTCAAACAAGTCTCATTTGACATTTCAAACATCAACATTGAAGAATTTAAAGTCAGGTCAAAACTTTCCAAAAATAGAAAGTGACCTATAATTTGAATTTGCCAAAAATGGAAAGGTTTTAGACCAACTTCAACTTCATATTACATCATCAAGAAAGCTTCAAATGAAATTGTGTTGAACATGAAAGTTGTAGATCTTTCTCTCCCATTTCCAAAAAGTCCAAGATTATCAATTTCTCATGTGTGGTTAAGTAGATATGATCAAAACATGGCAAACTATGCATGAAGATTCAAATGGACATAACTTCTCAACCAAAGCTCCAAAATGGATGGCTCTTTTTGCATCATACTTCTTTTGACCTCTAGTTTCCAAACCATGCATTGCATTTCACAAATTATCATCACATGAGCACTTGCTAATTCATTGGATTTTTGGAGGGAAAACATGAAATTCAAATTTGGTGCGTTGTGTAGACATTTGACCATTACCATTGGCTCCAAAATGGATTTTTAAGTGAAAATAAATCAGATTTCGTGCACTGTTCATGCATGCACTTCATGCATAAGGTGAAAAAGGCAATTTGCACTTACACCTCATTTTTTCTAAACTCACTTACCAATTGGCTTAAACATGATTAAAGAGTGATTAGCATGACCTATATAAACCAAAACCCTAACTGTTTTTCAGATTAACAACTCATTTTTCAGATCTAGATCTAAAATCATTAAGTTTTCTCTCAAAATTTTCTTGCAAATTCTTCACATCCAAGCCAATTCTCTTGCTTGATTCTTGCTCCTGAGGTGTTATTGAGGAGATTTACACGTGGAACTGAAGCAAGCAGTGCAAGATTGAAGCATACACAAGCTTGAAGCAACAATGGTGATTCCAAATTTTGGTGGATTCGTGCACAATTAAACTCCAATTCTTCCTCCAATCATCCATACAAGTGTCATAGAGAAGTTGTTGATCATCTAAAGCCTTGAATCCATCCAATTCCAGATCTGCTCTTCAAGAGGTTACAAATCAACTCTCTTGTTTTTGATTTTTCTTACCATGATGTTATAGATCTTGTTATGCTGATGAATTTGAGCTTTGAATCATGAAAATCCATGTTGTTTTGAGTGAGATACGATTGATTAAAGTTTTTGATGATGAATCTTATTTGCTTTGATCCGTGCATGTTTGATTGTTTCTTGATGAAATGTTTGTGGATTAATGATGTGTGATGAAAGATCTACACAATGATATGCTCAGTTTTGATTTCTGGACACTTTGAATTTTTCTGGAAATTTCCAGATGAAGATCTTCATGATCTTCATCGTGTTCATACATTCTCCAGTTTTCCTGCGAATTTAGCTAGGAAACGCATAAGTTTTCCTGTGGATTTAGCTACGAGTTCATGTGGTTTTGCTGTGGATTTTGAAATTCATGCATGAGCGCGCGTTAGGGTTTAAGTGTCCAAACTACGTCGTTTGGCATGTGGCGTGCATTTTGATTTGAATTGTTACCTAATTCGATTCCCAGCCGTGCCATATATTCATATGCTTCATTCATTTTCTCATGTGTTTTTATTTTTTCCTCATCTTGGAAAAATCATATCTAATTGAAAATCAATCCAAAAATTACCAGGTTTCCTGCATTGTGTTTCTTTTTCTGTGTATTATTTTTTGATCATTAATTCCAAAATTGTGCTTGGCTGGATTTCATTTTGTGCTAGGGTATGTGAGCATGTATCCATTTTGTACCTTGCCTTGCTTATACATTTGTGAAATGCTGGTCTTTTATCCAATGATTCTGAAATTTTGCATGATGAAACTAGACTCATTTCTTGACATTTTGGTGTTGATTTGGTATTTTTATCAATGTCCATTTCTGTTTTATGATTGTTCTAAGTTGGTGTGACAATTTGTGTCACACCTTTTGATGTTCAACTTATGTGATGTGTTTGCCTTGCCAAATGATCTCCAATTGCCCTAATTCTTTGTGTGATGTATGTTATGGATGTTGTGAATGAGCATGAATTTTCCTGGAATCATTTGAATCATTTTTGATTTAATTGATATTTTTCAATCTGGTTGATCACATTTGAGCTTTAAGATTGCCTTGAACTTTAATTGATTATGGAATGCTTTTGGTTAATGATATTGATGTGAGACCTTTTGGAATGTTTCAAGATGTGTTTGAAGTTGATTCATGTTAAATTTCAGCTCCTGTTTTAAATTTTTTCTCCATCTTTGACCCTAGGCTTTGACCTAGTGGTTTGTTGCTTATGTTTGAGCTTTGATTTCAGGTTGGACACCCAAGTTGCATAATTGATGATGCTCCATCACTTGAGTATTGTTGTTTGCCTTTGATTACTAACCTTTGTGTGTTTTGTAGGTTGATGTTAACTCATTTGAGTTTGACTTTTGGCTTACACATTTTGTACTTTGGGATTGTTGGTTGCTTACTGACTGTTGTTTGATTGTCTGAGTATTGTACTGATTTGTTTGATGTTTCCACAGGTACATAAGTTGCTTTAAGTTCATTGTGAACTTTGCTTTGCTTGGTTGCTTAACCACTTAGGTATAATTTCTAATCTTCATGTAGTCTGGAAGACCTACTGTTATTGGTAGGCACCTGTCTGAAGTCCTCCTTAAGAGGCAATGCTTGTGATTGTTTACTCTTTGTGCCAAGCAGGAAAAGTCCTCTTATGAGGCAATTGGTTGATAAAAGAGATGTGTAATCCATCTCCTACTACTCAGTGTGTCATTCACTTTGCTCACACAATGTGTTGATGCATTGTGGATAATAACCCAAGATCTTATAGAGTCTATTTGTGGAGAAGAGTTCCAACTTTCTGAACTCCCACACCTTCCATTGATCAAAGCTCTCCCTGACCAGGGATAAGAGCTATGAGGCACACCCCTCATCTCCTTTTCATCTGCTTCACCCTAACTCTCAATGTTAGGGTTAAGAGCACAAATTACACCATTCCAGTTGGCTGTAAAGCCTAACCTTGCTTGAGCCTAATTGATTGTATATAGTGTGTGCTAATTGACTTGTGTGTTTGCTTACTTGACTCATCTGTGCATATTTGCTTGAGTGTGCCTTTGTGCATTTGTTATCATCATTTGTACATCATTTCATAACTTTGCTTTATGGCTTCTTGTTTTGTCCATGGAGGAGGCAAGCATAAGACCATTGATTGGCAGTTGTATCCTATGATATGGTAGGAGACTAGTATAAGTCCATTTATTGGCATCTGGTATCCTTGTTTTGTTTGTTTTGTGAGACTAGTATAAGTCCATTGATTGGCATCTGGTATCCATGTTTTTTTAGGAGACTGGTATAAGCCCATTGATTGGCATCCGGTATCCATTTTGTTTTGTGAGATTAGTGTAAGTCCATTGATTGGCATCTGGTATCATTGTTTTGTTTTAGGAGATTGGAATAAGTCCATTGATTGGCATCCGGTATCCATTTGCTTTGCTCATTTGCTTATTTGCATTGTTGCTTATTCCAAAGGAATCACTTGAATCATCTACATATGATCTCAAGAGGTGAACATCTAAGAAGTTTTACTTCCTCACCCTCCCACCTTTTTGTTTCTTTAAACCTCCATGTGCATGCTAATCCAAAACAAGAAAACTATTGTGCAAACATTTTCATTTCTTTTCAAATTAGAAACCTAGGCCTTAGGCCTTTGATTTTCCAAACTTCATTTTCACAATACTTCTGTTGAATTGAATTCTAATCATACTTTGACCATCTTTTTGTGAATAATCCTAATTGGTTAATTTCACTCATTCAATTGTTTTGTGGCTTTGTCCATTCTTGATAAGTTTTCATACATTAGCCATAGGTTTGATTTATCCTAGTTGGTTGATGTTAATATCACCTTTTGTCCTTAGTGATTGAACTGTAAGACTTCCTTGCTTATTATAGGGTTAACCCCTCATTAGCAAGTTGAAGCTTTTCTCACATGGTGGACTTGTTGTTTGTATAAGGTTGAGTTTTCTCCCGTGGATAACGAAAGACCTTAGGGCTGGTGTTTTAAAATCAATTCACCCATATTTTGGAAATCTTTTAGCCGAACTACGGCGTTTTGATCCTTACCTTCCATGGAAAGGTACGTAGGCAACGGGTTCATCCGTTCAAACACAAAAATAATAACTTGTATATTCTTTCTCTCATCCCTTCAATCCATGTTTGCACAATAAATATTTCATAAACAAATAACATTTCATACAACAAGTTGTGAAAAGGGCTCCCTAGGAGTTTGGGTGCCTAACACCTTCCCATTGCGTAATTAACCCCTTACCCAGATCTCTGATCTTTTCATTAGTTTTCTATGTGTAAAACTTCTTAGGCTTTTGTTCGCTTTTTAGCCATTCCTTTGGATAAATAAAAGTGCGGTGGCGACTCGATTCTTTGTATGCTTTGCTTTTGGTTTAGTCAATAAATCATAAAGTGATGAATACACCGCTACAGAAAAGTGGCGACTCTGCTGGGGATCAACATCCTTGGTGGTTTTGCCAACTTTTCACCCTTGTTGTATGATATTTGTTTATCTGTTATATGACATTTATCTGTTATATTGATTGTAATGATTGAATTGCTTGATATACAATTGCTGTTTGCTTGGTGGTCTCTGTGAGATGAGTTCTGTACCCGAACTCGAGTGCACCTTAAGATAGGAGAATGGCATAGTCTTGTCAACTTGTGTGGAGTATTCCTTAACAAGTTGACTTGCGAGTCCATTCACTTGGTGGAAGTCATGTTGGATTAATAATGTCACACAAGTTATTTGTGGTTAGGCATTATTCTTTCAATCATGTGCCTTAGAAGCCAAGGACCTTAGTTTACCAAGCCCATCTTGGCCTTTTTTTAGGACGTAGTGCGGAAGTCGTTCAGATGTAAGATCTGATGCGATTGTTACGCGATACTACACTCATAAGAGTCTCTCTTGAGAATATTTTTGGAATACGAGTATTCGTTCCTCCGATAATATTCGAAAGATGGGATGATGACTATGGGAACCTCTTATAGAACATGTTCGGCAGGTTTAAACCCTAGTACACTCCCTTTAGGTGGTTCTGAACCGAGACTCCATGCTCGTGACTCTCAACAAACCCGTGATTCATGGTTGAGTCATTCAGACATCCTTAATATCAATGGAACTTGGGTGTCGATAAGGTGAAAACTATAATCCACCAAAATGGATGATTGATATTAAGGATGATTGAGTCGGTTCATGTATCGTTAATATCAATGGAACTTGGGTGTCGATAAGGTGTAAACCATAATCCACCAAAATGGATGATTGATATTAAGGATACTATGAGCTTTCCCATGACCTTTGTTTGGTGTGCTTTGCGTGATCCTTGAGTGTGATTGTTGCATTCATACATTCATGCATTCATCTGCAGTCATGTCATCAAAAAAATCAGAAAATTTTCAAGGAACTTAAAGGGTTTATTTGCAAAATTTTCAGACATGGAAAGACCGAAAAGGCATACAAAGAAGTACAGCTTCAGACAACCCGATCTGAAAGAGTTAAGGAATCTGACATCCTATGTATTAGATCCCTTGGGTTTCAAAGCTCGTTATGGGAAGCTTCTGCCTCTGTTGACTACTCAGGTTGACGAAGGGCTGATGAGTACTTTGGCTCAGTTCTATGATCCTCTGTATCACTGCTTCTCTTTTCAGAATTTTCAGTTGTTGCCTACGCTTGAGGAGTACGCTCATCTTGTGGGTATTCCCATTCTAGATCAGGTGTCGTTCAGTGGCTTAGAGAGTATTCCGACTTCTCGAGAGATCGCAGACTTGTTGCACATAGATGAATCCCTGATTGAGGCGCATATGACCACCAAAGGTGGAATTCAGGGTCTTCCTTCTGATTTCCTCATCACTCAAGCTATCGTTTATGGGAAGGCCATGAGTGAGGATGCCTTTGAGCCATATTTGTGCTGCTCATCTATGGTTTGGTATTGTTCCCCAACATCGACAAATATGTGGATGTGAACGCCATTAGGATCTTTTCTGTTCTTAATCCCGTTCCTACTCTGTTGGGTGATACCTATTTCTCTTTGCATCTGAGGAATGCAAAGGGTGAAGGAGTTATTGTGTCCTGTTTGCCTCTGTTGTATAAGTGGTTTATTTCTCACTTACCGCAGACGGTTGCTTTCAAGAAGAACAAGGGATGTCTACGGTGGTCTACAAGACTTATGTCTCTCACTAATGACGATATCTCTTGGTATGATCGCGTGTATGATACAGTTCAGATTATCGATTATTGTGGTGAATTCCCTAATGTGCCTCTTCTTGGTACATGTGGTGGGATCAGCTACAGTCCTATCTTAGCACGTCGTCAGCTTGGGTTCCCCCTAAAGGACAAACCTCATAACATTTTCTTAGAAGGTGTGTTCTTTCAGGAGGGTAAAGATCCCCAAGGTCTGAAAGCCAGGATGGTCCGCGCTTGGCGCAAGATTCACAAGTAGGGTAGAAACGAGTTGGGTCCGAAGAACTGCGTTGCTTTGGAGCCATATACTCCTTGGGTCAGACAGAGAGCATCAGAGTATCTTATGCCATATGACTATCCGAGAACTACATCGTTGGTTGTGGCTGGGCCTTCAACCCTCCCTAACCAAGGCGTAGAGGAGTTGAGAGAAGAAGACCTTTCACGTGCCTGGATCCGTGAAAGAGAAGAGTTGTTTCAACAGCTTAAGGAAAAGGACGCTCTGATCGAATTCCTCGAGCATCAGGTGATAGATGATCCGAATGATACCTGGACTTATCTGCTTCCTCAGTCTTCCAAATTCTGGAAGAGGAAGTATGATCGACTCGCAAAGGAGAAAGCAGATATGGAAGCAGCCTTTGAGAGAGAGATCAAGAAGCTTTGTGTATCTCGTCTTCCAGCATCTCGAGCTTCTAGGGATCCATAGGATGTTTATTTTCCTTTTCCCTTGTAATATGATTAATAATGCTGTACTTCTTTGTCTCGAATATATTTGATGAGATATTTTCCATATGCTATTAAATGTTTAAAATGTCAAAATTTGCAAATAGAACCCTAAAAGTTCCTTGAAATAAAAAACAAAGCATATACACGAGCATTGCATGCATCATTTGTAACACCCTTCTAAAATACCCCAATAATTTAATTAAATATCAAAATATAACATCAGAGTAATTATGCCCTTTAAGGGTGTCACACAATCTTCCACACTTTTCAACAATATAGAGGTCATGCTCTTTCATTTAACCAAAAGATAAATATTTGCATAAAACACAGCGGATATAATTTCATCAATCGTGTAAAACATTACATGGAAAATGGTTCTCAACCAACAATAAAACATTCAAAACAAGTTAAGACAACCCATCCCGATGTTACATCTATCAGAGCACGACCCAACTAAGGAGACTACATTAGACTCCAAGCATTAGCTTCTACTCAACTCATTTCTCGTTACCTGAAAAATAGTTGTAAGGGTGAGTTCCTCAATCAATATAATGAGTATTATAAAACATCATGTTATGTTAAGTGATTCAACACACTTCATCACCCTAATCAAAACACACATTCAGGAACAACATATTAATTCAACATCATACTCAATAACAACACAACAATACCAACACAAATACACGTGTAATATTGGAATACATCCATTCATATTACACGCCATACATATATTATGCAATGAGACTCCATGCATGCGGTATCGACTATGTTGTGAACATATAGTTCAACCTCACCGTCCAAATCCAGGCACGGCTACCAAGCTCACTAGTCCCACTCATTTGAGACATAGTGACTCACTCACTAATTCCTCACCATGGGAATTAGCTACCACCCCAAATGGGCCATGCTATGCACGCTAATCACCTAGCATGCAAACATCAACAACAATCAAAATGATTTACTCACTAATTCCTCACCATGGGAATTAGCTACCACCCAAATGGGCCACCATATGCATGCTAATCACCTAGCAATGCAACAACAACAACAACACAAGAATAGACGTATGCTCACACTCTAAGCCATAAAACGGTCTATTCACAAATGCATACATTCACATCATCATGTATACCATCACATATCATCAACAAAAGCATATCATATCATGCCGCATAATTAATCATAGTATTAGCACACTCTACTAATACCTATACTACTCAAAACAACGGGAAATGATCCCTACTACGTCATACATCAGCTAAGTTACCCCACTCAGCCTAAACAACCAAAAACTGCACAACCACAGTGCAGAAAACCACAAGTCTGCCCATACGCGTATCGCCTATGCCCATACGCGTATGGCGCATTTCCTCGCCCATCCCATACGCGTATCGCCCACGCCCATACGCGTATGCTACGCGTACCACATCCTCATACGCGTACCAACAGAGACACTTTCACGTTCAAAACATCATCTCTTTCACTCATACGCGTAAGGCCTCCTCCATACGCGTACCAGCCATCTCATACGCGTATTGCCTAGTGCCATACGCGTATGACCAGAAGCCAGAAGTTCCAGATCTGAAATGGCTTTCTCTGCTACGAGATCCATCCAATTCAACCTTCCACAGTCCAAATTTTACACCCGATTCATTTATCTCATCTAATACGAATCATACACTTTCGATTTCACAATTTGCTAACCTTTCTACCTCTAATTCCTACGAATTTCTTCAATTTTAACTCAAATTCCGTTCATCACAAAATTCACAAATTCATCATACATCGTTCAATCAGAAGCAATTCAATGGTTTCTCACTACCCATCACATATCATCCCATAATACCCATTAATCGATGATAAACCCCCCTTACCTGAGTTAATCCGGCAGTCTCTGAGCTCCAAGCTTTCCTTTCCTTCAACCTTCGTTCTCTGGCTTTTTGCCCTTTTCCCTTTTCTGCCTCTTTTCCCTTTTCACGTGAAAATAACCTTTTTACCAAAAATGGGATTTTTCTCAATTCCAATTTATATATTTTCCGAATAATAATAATAATCTAAAAATAATAATAATAAAATTTCCAATTATTTAATTAAATTAATAAATAAATTATTAACCCAATTTAAATAATTATTTTATTATTATCGGGGTGTTACATCATTCGCATAAGCAGATGTTGTTCTGGTCTTCTTGTCTGTGGCCTAACTCGGTGCTCTTCACTCATTTTGAAGACAAGCTGACTCATCGGTACTACACCCGAGCTAATTTTGCAAGAGTGATGGATCAACTTGAACAAGAGAACCGAGAGCTGAAAGAAGAGGTCGCCAGATTGAGTGCTCTGATGGAGCAATTCTTAGCTGCTCAGAATCAACCTTCTCCACCTCCTGCAACTCCTCCCCAGAGGACTGTTATATCTGAGATTGTCTCCTCGATAGTGCCAGCTGCTAGTGCCCATTTTGTGCCGCATGCCATGCCAGCCGGGTTTCCGTGGGGTATGCCTCCAGGTTTTATGCCAGATATTCCAGCTCCTACTTTTGCTTCCATGTCGGCATCTAGCCCGGTCCTTGCAATGCCTCCTCCTGTCGTGCATACCATTCCCAGGGTAGACGACACCATCTATCATTCTGAGCCGTCTGAGGGCCCAGATGTTAATGAGAAGATGGAAGCTATGAATGACCAATTTCTTGAGCTTCGCAAGGAATTGATGACTCTCCGAGGGAAAGATTTGTTCGGCAAGTCTGCTGCTGAACTGTGTTTGGTTCCCGGTGTGAAGATACCCGTCAAGTTCAAAGTCCCTGACTTTGAGAAGTATAAGGGGAACACCTGCCCGTTCAGTCACCTGTCTACTCAAACAGATAATGATCAGTTGCTGATTCATTATTTTCAGGATAGTTTGTCTGGTGCAGCTCTTCGTTGGTATATGAGCTTAGATAGCGCAAACATCCGATCCTTCAACGATCTTGGCGAAGCCTTCGTCAAGCAATACAAATATAATGTTGATATGGTTCCTGACCGTGATCAACTCAGAGCCATGTCTCAGAAGGATAAAGAGACATTTAAAGAGTACGCCCAGAGGTGGCGAGAGTTAGCAGCTCAGATTACTCCTCCGCTGGAAGAGAAGGAAATGACTAAGATCTTTTCTGAAGACTCTTAGTTCATTTTATTACGAGCGGATGGTTGCGAGTGCTCCCTCTGATTTCACCGAGATGGTGAACATGGGGATGCGTTTGGAGGAAGGTGTCCGTGAAGGACGGTTATCTAAAGATGAAGGCTCTTCTAAACGATATGGGGCGTTTAAGAAGAAAGATGGAGAGGCACATGCTGTGCAATCCCATGTTAAACCCAGAAGACCCTCTGCCAAGAGGAAGCCAGTGTGTCATGTCAGCAGTCAGCACCAGGTGGCTAGTGTAGCACCTGTCTTCAGAGACAATTATCAGCATCAGCAACATCAGCATAATCAGCAACAACCTCAGTATCAACAACAACATCGCCCACAGCAACAGGCTTACCAGCTTCGTGGCAGCACCAGTAATCAGGCTAATTTGAATTATGATAGGAAGAAGATCACTTTCGATCCTATTCCTATGTCATACGCTAAGCTATATCCCTCTTTAATAGAGCAGAAACTGAGTACCCCAAGGGACCCTCCGGCTGTGCCTGCTAACCCGCAGTGGTGGTACAAGCCCGACCAACATTGTGTTTATCATTCCGGTGCTGCTGGTCACAATATAAAAAACTGCTATCCGTTGAAGACTAAGGTGCAAGACCTTATGAGATGCGGCATTCTGAGCTTTGAGGACTCAGGCCCTAATGTTACGAAGAACCCATTGCCCGAGCATGGGAAATCGGTTAACATGGTCCAGGGTTGCCCTGGCAAATATAAAGTCAAATATGTAAGCCATATTCGACAGTCATTGGTTGAGTTGCATCGTCTGCTGTGTGATTACAGTCATATGGAGCACGACCATGACAGATGCCGTATCTGCTCTGTTAATAGATTGGGTTGTCGCCAAGTGCGCAGAGAGCTTCAAGAGCTTCTAGATGAGGGGACTATTGAGATTCTTCAAAACAGAAATGTTGATGAAGATGAACCAAAAGTGAATGTGATTTCTCCTGTGTTCAAGATTCCTGAGCCTGTGGTCATCCGTTATGATGGCAGCAAGCCGAGGGTCTCTCCTTCTTTGGTGATCAAGCCTGCAGGCCGTGTGCCTTATGCTTCAGATAAAGCGATTCCCTTTCGTTATAACCCAGTTGCTGTGGAAGATGGGAAAGAAGTGCCTTTGCCTTCAACTTCTATGGTTAATATTGCTGATGTGAGCGGGTTGACCCGTTGTGGTCGTGTATTTTCAGCACCGAAGCCTCAGGCTAAGGCTGATTCTGTTGTACGTCCGGTTAGGACTGCAGCGAATGTTCCGAATCCGGCACCTGTTGCTAAACTCTCCTCTATACAAAGGACTCCTGTTTCTTCTGTTGGCCCAAGCGGCATTGTGAATGAAGAGTGTGATGAGATGCTGAGGCTCATCAAGAAGAGTGAGTACAACGTTGTAGACCAGCTTCTACAAACGTCGTCCAAGATCTTTGTGCTATCTTTACTTCTGAATTCAGAACCCCATTGGGAGGCTCTACAGAAAGTGTTGGACGTAGCTTATGTTGATCATGATGTCACAATTGAACAGTTTGACAGTATAGTTGCAAACATTACTGCTTGCAACACTTTGAGTTTCTGTGACGCTGATCTCCCTAAGGAGGGAAGAGACCACAACATGGCTTTACATATTTCCATGAATTGCAAGACTGACGCCATGTCCAATGTGTTGGTGGAGACTGGGTCATCCCTAAAT